>NC_056627.2:197333626-197947793 GCF_002870075.4 Lactuca sativa | reverse complement strand
ATGTTGGAATGGCACAACATAAGGAAATTCTGTATATGGGTCCATTATTTGCGTTCTAAAATTCGATTATGATTACGACATCCCTTTTCATAATCTGAATTATGAGAACTTGGCAAATAGAAATGGAAATGTTATAGCAAAAGACTGGTTTAGTCTTTATGTGAGACATCATGAATCGTGTCCCATATGCTTCGGATATAAGATCGATTACATGTGCTATATTCATCCTTTCTAAAAATTTCCAAATGCCTGGGGCATTAAGAAGGGAAAAGGTCTAGAATTGGATATGACTAAAAGGATTAAACAATTGTCGAGGACAATCTAAGGTTTACCAAAGATTGGGTGCTCAAGGACAGTTGGAAGTATAATGATAATTCTGGAAGGACCATATTGACATAATCTGTAAGGAGGTAACTCTTGTTCGGAAGTGATAGTCAAAATGGAATCTGGAAATGTTTCAAAGTTAGAAATTATTCATTTTGTGTAAGATTGGGAAACTTAATGCAAGAAGGATGTTTCCAAGGAGCTGATCTCCTTTGGAATGCTCTGTAATGGTTGTTGTCAAGTCTTTCTGACTTTGTGCATAATCATTACAAGAGGATCAATGCATATCAGTTTAAAATCTAATAGATTTCAGTAAATGACATGAATTTGGAATTCTTGCATTTACAGTAAGGATTTGGGACTGTGAAAAGAGGATCATCGGAGTTATCTTCAATTGATCTATTTCACAAAGTAAAGATCATAGACAAACATAGCATGCATCCTTGGTGTATGGCATGACTAGTGTTTACAAAACATAGTGTATATGCTTGGAGCATGGGACAACTATTGTTTTAAATTCAAGAATAAAGTTGATAGTTGAAACAATATACAATTAATAATGTGTAATCATATGGTGATAAATAAAAGGTGTTTTATTTATGTTCATAGGTTTTGATACCATATTAGATTCAATTATTATTGTGTTTCACTTTGCATGTTTTAACTTCCTGAATAACTAGGTCATTGTTCTGGATGACTAAGTTATTCAAACAATCCACAATTGGTCATATGTTGGAAGTAGATATGAATTAAGACTGTCATGGGTTGGCTTGTAGAGGTCTAAGATGTTGGACAAAGGGCTACAACACTCATGAGTGCTCATAAGTTATGAGTATTGGATTCAACCCGCGCTCATTAGAATCACTTCATAGATTTTATCACGAGTGATCATGAGACGATAATATCTTATATTCTTCAAACCTAGAGATATGAGTTGTTACTATGAGTTGGTTGTACATTGATTGCACGAAAACGCATTCGGTAACTCGGTGTTATAAAACGTACCTTTGTGTATGATTCAACAAGTAGTAGAACAAGCCATATGAGTCGAAGTTTATCCATTCCTTTTACCTTCGGGATAAAAGCGATATATGTGGGCCCCTCGATAATTTGATGATGAAAAATGGAAGTGCTCGGCCGGGCCAGGACTGATTTGATTTGTTCAATTAGTCAGTCGTCATAAATCGGAAATCGGGAAACAACAAATGGACAGAGAGAATGATTATAATCCATGTCTCAGTCCATATGATATCCAGAATGGAGGAATATATGATCCCTTATCTAATGGACAAGTCATTGACAAAGGTCTGAGTTCATCTACAAGGTCAGAGTTCGACAAAAGCTTTTGAGAGCTACGTTTGCCAATCGGTTCTTGAAGTCATACGCAATAATAGTTTTAGACTTATCCAAGTGGGAGACTATTGGATTAATGTCTAAGTCCATAACTATAATTGGTGAGACTTGACCCGACCCAGCATGGTCCATTTGGGTTGCATGACATCATGCATTTGGATAAACTATAATGAGAGAAATAACAATTAAGGTTGTTAATATATTATAAGTTCTAATATATTAATAAGGTTATTTAATTAGTATTGATCAAGAATTAATTTGAAATTAATTAAGTGATCGAAAGGAGACTAATTAAATATATGGGTTGATTATGTAAATCATTCATTCTTATATATGTGGGCTTGTGATCCAAGATTCCTTATGTTGGACTAAGTCCATAGGGTGACCCATGGATACTCCATGGAGGTTAAAATCCATGGAGCATAAGGAATGGGTAAAGTTATGGGTTACAAGGTGTAACCCTAATAGCCACCATATAAAAGAATCCCATGGCTCAAGAAATCGGTCACTATGTGTGAGAATGAAGGGCTAGCCGATTTCATGAAGTGTGTATGTTCTCTCTAATCTATTCCAAGTGTATTTGGTGTTGTGTGAACCATTTGAGGTGTCACACTTGGGGCACTAGGCACTCAAGCTTCATGAAGATATTCTACATCAAAGAGGTATGTAATTCTAACTTGATATATTCATATGAATCATATTATTATGCTAGTTAGGATAAATACCTTGGAAAGTTTATATTTGCATGTATAATAGAGAAAACATAGATCCAAGGTATTTGGGGTTATATGTACACTTAGGAGTGTTAGAATGCTCAAACCCAACAAAAACTACACTAAGGCAAGATAACAACGATGAATTAACCAATATGAGTAAGAGACTTTCGTTTAGCTTCAGATTTACTTGTTATTATGATTGATTTATGGAAGTGCAATGGATTTTAGTTTCTTCAGTTACCGATTCCGAAGATGACCAAATTAGTATTCACTAATTTAATCCTTTAGCAAACTAGCTTATTTATTCGGTGATCAAGCGGACAAACTTACAAGTTTACTAGTGCTCGGTTCGAGTTAATTAGACTTATAATAGATTGATCAATTTAGTTCATTGATTCAATTCAATATATGATTTATTATCATATATTAGCTCCTACACTCTTTTATCCACTTTTCTACCTAACCCTAGGTTTTGTTCAAAACTTTAGTCCTATAATTTTGCAATTCACAAGACCATAAGATTCAAATTCAACTAAGGAATATAGTCATATTAACTTAATCAATTTCAACAATAAGCAGAGAAAATAGTTATCAAAAGTATGTGAGGTTCTTTAATAAGCTAAATCAACAAATAACCAAATAACTAAATCCAATCCATAAATTCAACCATAATTAAACAATCAATCCTAGGCTAAACGAAAGTCATGAGTATTTAGCTCATGATTTCAGCAAATAAACACACAAAATCGAAATTCAAAGGGTTTGACATGGTAGAAACTAATGAAAAATCAAAGTGTAGAGATTGGTTGCCTTAATTCTCCTACTTCCATTGGTATGGTCGAATTCCTTTCTTCCAGGCCTTAGAACAAGTGCTTTTCCTTCAAAAGTGATGATTGCTTCCAGAGACAAAAGTCCCAATGTGGAGGAGAATGAGATCTATTTATAGTTTTCCCGAATTCAGATCACCACGACGTGATAAGACCACCACGTCGTGGTGTTCATGTTTATCCCGTGGTCTTTGAGTATTGGATTAAACCCACGCTCATCTGAATCACTTCATGGACTTCATCACAAGTGATTGTAAGATGATAATATGTTATATTCTTGAAACCAAGACATGTGAGTTGTAATTTACAAGTTGGTTGCACATTGACATACGTAAATGCACCAGTAACTTGGTGTTATAAAGCATATTGTTGTATGTGATTTGATGAGTAAGTACAAGCAAGCATTTGAGTTGAAGTTTATCCATTCCTTTTTCCCTTAGAGGGATAAATGCGATATCTGTGGGCCCCTTGATGATTTAGTGATGACAAACCTAAGCGCTTGGCCAAGCCTGTACTGATTTGATTTGTTCAATTAGTCAGTCGTCATAAATTGGAAATTAGGAAACAATAGATGGACAGAGAGAATTATTATAATCCATGTCTCAGTCCATATAATATCTTGTAGAATGGAGGAATATATGATCGCTTATCTAATGGACACGCCATTGACTAGGTCAGAGTTCGACGTCAGGTTTTAAGAGCTACGGTTGCTAGTGGGGTTGTGGAGTCGTACTTGCAATAATACTTATTAGACTTATCCAAATGGGAGACTGTTGGATTGGGTGTCTAATCCCATAACTATAATTGGTATGTACTTGAATCGAGAGTAGCATGGTCCATTTCGGGTTGCATATCACCAGGACAATTTGATAGGATAGATATTTGACTAAGTGGTTATTTATGATTTATTAATATATTACAAGTATAATATATTAATATGAAATCATATTATTTAATTAGTATTGATTAAGAATTAATTTGGAATTAATTTATTGATCAAAAGAGACTAATTAAATTAATGAGGACTAATTATGGTAATTAGTGAAACATATGGATTGGGCTATTGATCCATGTTGGACTAAGTTTATATAAGGATCCATAAAGAGTTAGCCCACATAAGCCATGGATCATAAACCAATGTGTATGCATTAGGGTTTACCCATAACCTTTGGAATCCTACACTATATATATGTTACTCCATACCCTAAAATCGGTTACATGTGTTCTTAGAGTTCATAGGAGCCGATTTTGAAGCTAGTAACCTCTCTTTCTCTCAATTTCTCCTTTGTCCAAGGTGTGTTGTGAACCCTTTGAAGCTAGTAAACCCAACAGTTGGCTTCGAGCACGACCAACCATTTCTACAAAATAACCAAAAAGAACAAAGAAGGAAACCATGTGTATGCAAGGAATCAGAACAAAACAGGATTGGGCTTAAAAACTTGACCACAATGAGGACCATGACGAGTCGTCCTGGTCGACGACCTGTCGAATTCTGTGGTTTAATCGGACCATAATCCACACCATACCAACTCAATACAACTTCAGGGTTTGTTCGAGGCATGAATTCAAGTAGGAAGGTAACAAAATCAAATGAAAAACATCATTAATCGTGTTCGATTTTTGCAAAAATCAAAACCGTAGGTTCTTAATTTCGGGCCTAAAATTTTTCTAATAGCAAATGTATACCCTATACTAGCATAAGAAGTGATTAAGAGTACGGAAATTACACAAAAATCATACCTTTTAGTGGAAAAACGCAAGAAATCAAGTAGAAGAAAGGGATGTTCTTCGTGGGAAAGGGAACACGTCGAGAGAGAGGCAGAGTAAAAGGTAAAGATATGTGCTGACTAGGGTTTAAAAACCCTAATTTGACTTCAGTTAAACCGAAACCATGTCGTGGAGAAGTCACCACATTGTGGTATCGCCTAGAGAAAACGTTTATCGGGTTCTGTAAATTCACCACCTTGTGGTGATGTTTTTTAGAGAATCTTCCAAATTGGTCAAAATCTTATAAAAATCATCCACGCCACACTCGTTTTATTCCATTCCCCATGTTGAATTCCATAGAAATTTAGAAGAATGACAGTATAAAGCATTATGTAAAAATAAATAAAAGAAAATGAACTAAAAGAAAAGGAAAGAAAAATGCAAACTCAAAACCACAGGTTGCCTCCTGCAAACGCTTCTTTTCGGGGAGTCATAAGTCAGACTCCTTCCCGCTTCAAGTTGTTTCATCTCGTGTGAATTTGATGATTTCCCCTTCTTTTTCTTCAACGTCATTACTTCATTAAATTTGAAAGGGGATCCGTCTCTCGATATAATCTCAATAGCTCCATGTAGGAAAACTTGTTTAACAACAAATGGTCCGTCCCACCTAGTTATTAATTTTCCCGTGAAAAGCTTTAACCTTGAATTGAAGAGTAGCACCTTTTGTCCTTCATGAAAATCCTTATGGCCTTTTAATCTCATTTCATGCCATTTCTTAGTCTTGTCTTTATATATTAAGGAGATAGTGTATGCTTCATTTCTAAGTTTCTCAAGGGCATTCATTTGCATCAATTGGTTGGCATGAAGTTCGGTTAGTTCAAATTTACATATCTTCAAAGCCCAAAATGCTTTATGCTCGGTTTCAACCGACAAGTGACAATTCTTTCCATAAACCAACTTACATGGTGTAGTACCGATAGGTGTTTTGATAGCCGTTCGAAATGCCCAAAGTGCGTCATCAAGCTTGTCCGACCAATCTTTTTATTACTTCCAACCGATCGCTCCAATATTCGTTTTAATGCCCGATTTGTAACTTCGGTTTGCCCACTTGTTTGTGGATGGTATGATGTTAAAAATCTATGGTGTACACCATATTTTTTTAACACCTTAGCCAATTGATCATTTGCAAAGTGGGTTCCCCGATCACTTATTAGAGCCTTAGGAACACCAAATCTTGAAAACAAATTTGTAAGGAAGCGCACCACCACACGAGCATCATTAGAAGGTAATGCTTGTGCTTCCACCCATTTATATACATAATCTACTGCCACCAATATATATTTATTTCCTTTGGACATTGGGAATGGTCCCATAAAGTCAATCCCCCATATATCAAATATCTCACAAACTTGAATGTTATTTTAGGGCATCTCGTTTCGGGATGAAATATTTCCCGATCTTTAGCATGAATCGCACTCCTTGACATATTGAGTGGCATCTTTAAAGATTGTAGGCTAATAAAAACCCGTATCAAAAATATTTTTAGCCTCATATTGTGCTCCATGATGTCCTCTAGTGGGCCCACTATGACAATGTTTCAAGATTTCTGGACTCTCCTTCCTGAATACACATCTTCTTATCATACCTTCCATGCAGCTTCGGAAGACGTATGGCTCATCCCAAAAGTAATACTTGATTTCAGAAAAAAATTTCTTCTTTTGTTGTCTCGTCAAATCTTTTGGAATATAGTTATTTGTTAAGTAGTTGGCTAAATCTGCATACCAAGGTATTTCTCCTGCTATAACAATAAGATACTCTTCGGGAAAATAATCTCCAATCTTGTTATCTTCTAATTCTTCCAAGTGTGGGTTCTCTAGTCACGATAAGTGATCAGCTGCTACGTTTTCCATTACCTTTTTGTCTCTAATCTCAATGTCAAATTGTTGTAAAAGTAATACCCAACGTACTAATCTTGGTTTATAATCTTGTTTAGCAAAGAGATACTTAAGGGCAGAATGGTCGGTAAATACAATTGTCTTTGACAAAACGAGATATGGGCGAAATATATCAAAAGCATAAACCACCGTGAGCAGCTCCTTCTTGGTAGTAGTGTAGTTTTCTAAGTTGGGTTTAATGTTTTGCTAGCATAGTAGATAGGTTGAAAATGTTTGTCAATTCTTTGGCCCAAAATAGCTCCCACCACATAGTCACTAGCATCACACATAAGCTCAAAAGGAAGGCTCCAATTTGGGGCTATCATAATAGGGGTAGTGGTCAACTTTTCCTTTTAACAATTGAAATGCTACATGACATTCCTTAGAAAAGTCAAATGGGGCATCGTTCAAAAGAAGTTGATTCAAAGGCCTCGTGATCTTCAAAAAGTCTTTAATGAAATGGTGATAAAATCCTGCAGGGCCTAGAAAGCTCCTTACGCTTTTTACATTTGTTGAGGGTGGTTGTTTAGCTATTGTGTCAACTTTTACTCTATCTACCTCTATCCCCAACCTTGAGACTTTGTGCCCTAACACAATCCCTTCATTTACCATGAAGTGACACTTTTCGTAACTTAGGACTAGGTTTGTCTTCTCACATCTTGCTAACCTTTGGTCTAAGTTGGATAAACAATCTTCAAAAAAGGACCCAAAAACCAAGAAGTCATCCATGAAAACCTCCATAAATTTCTTGATCATATCGTAGAAGATAGCCATTATGCACCTTTGGAATGTAGCCGGTGCATTGCATAACCCAAAAGGCATGCGTATATATGCAAATGTCCCACTTGGGCAAATAAAAGTTGTATTTTCTTGGTCTTTTGGGTCAATTGGAATTTGGAAGTACCCCGAGAAACCATCAAGAAAACAATAGTAAAGATGATCAGATAGTCTTTCGAGCATTTGGTCGATAAATGGTAGCGACAAGTGATCCTTGGATGTAGCATCATTAATCTTTCGATAGTCGATGCAAACGCGCCAACCAGTTTCTATTCTTGTTGGGATTAACTTGTTATCTTCATTGGTAACCACCGACATTCCTCCTTTCTTCATTACTATGTGCACCGGACTTACCCATGGGTTATCAGAGACTGAATAAATGATACCAACATCTAAAAGTTTAACCACCTCCTTTTTAACCACTTCCTGCATATTTGGATTAAGTCTTCTTTGGCGTTGAACTATGGGTTTAGCTCCTTCTTCTAGGTTGATCTTATGAGAACAATAAGCTGGACTAATCCCCTCGATGTCGGATATCTTCCATGCTATGGCACCTTGTCTTTTCTTTAGTACTTCCACGAGGCTTTCTTTTTCATGTTTAGCTAGATCGGATGCTATAATTACTGGTTTCTGTTGCCCTTCTTGATGGGATTTGGCCATATGAACATTCCTATGTGCACATACAAACCCTAATGCTTGGATCTAGGTTTCTTTAATTGAACATGCATTGAATCCAAGACTTCTAATGACTATTAGAGTATAATAACATAAGAAATCAGATTTGAAAGATTACCTTGAATCACTTGATTGAATCTTCTTGTCCTTGGAGCTTTAGAGTCACAATTGTCACTCCTCTAATGGCTTACAAACACCAACTAGCAAGATGATGATTATAGAGAGAGGAGAGAGGAGCTAGAAATCGGCCAGGGTTCTTCCAAAGGCAAGAGTTCCGATTTCATCAACCCCTTGGGTCTATTTATACTTGTAAGGCTCCTAGGGTTTCACCCTTAAAACCCTAATTGGATAACTTAGGCCTTAAGCAATCCAATACCCTAATGATAAGCCTTGGACGATTTCAAGGTCTATCTTACACCTCAAAACCGTCCCCCTTTATCCTTAAGGGATTATAGCCCAAAATACAACTATCATTCAATTGACAGTTTATGCCCCTTTATTCAATTAATCTCTTTAAGTCACCAAATTAATTCCTAATTAATTTATGACTTATATTAATCAAATAATAATATTATTATTCCTTATATTATTCTCATAATATATTAATAATATTTCTTCTCTCATTATAAATCATCCTGTCAAGTTGCTATGGTGAAGGCAACCCAAAAGGACCAGGCACAACCGGGTCAAATACTTGCCTAATATAGTTTCAGCCTTAGACACTATTCCAACAGTCTCCCACTTGGATAAGTCTAGTAACTATATATAAGTATAATCCGATTAGCAATCGTAGCTCTCAAAGACGCTGTCAAACTCTGATCTTATGAATCTCGTCCTTTAGATAAGGGATCGTATAGTCCTCTGTTTAGATATCATCCAGACATTTATATGGAACCAATTGTCTAGCATTTGGTTTCTAGATCTCAGATTTATTTGACATAGAACTTAATCGAACACATCAATTCAGTTCTGACCGGGCCCGACACATAAGTCAAATCAAATCATTGAGCGGCCGAGATATCGCTTTTACCCTCTTAGGATAAAAGTAACAGATAAACTTCGACTTATATGCATTTACTTATTCATTAATCAACTATACACAACAATGCGTTTTATAACATCAAGTTAATGATGCGGTTTCGCATTATCAATGTACAACCAATCAACAAATAACAAACCATATATCTAGGTTTTAAGACCATATGATATTATCGTCTTGCGATCACCCTTCTTATCATATTCCATAAGGTGATTCCAGCAAGCATGGGTTTATTCCAATGCTCAAAACTAGTTCATAAGCACTCATGAACGTTGCAGCAACTTTTGCTATGTCTAATACCATTTAGACAATCTACACACCAATTCATGACAATCTTCATTCATACCTACTTCCAACATATGAACAATTGTGGATAATTTGAATAATTCGATTATTCTTAATAAACTCAATTATTCTGGAAGTCAAAACATGCAAAGTGAAACAATAGTTAAACAATTAACATAAGACAGTAACATTACTCATAAATAATACTCTTTTATTTAATCATCAAATGTTAATTGCATTTATCTATTACACATTTCCAATACTATCTAATCTATACTAATATCATCCTTCAGCCCAATACTCCTAGCATGCTGCAAGTGCTTAACCCTGCTCAGTCCCTTCGTAAGCGGATCTGTTGGGTTATCTTCTGATGATATCCTCTTCACTACGAGTTGTCCTTCTTCTACTCGATGTCTAATAAAGTGATATTTTTTGTCGATATGTCTAGATCTACTATGATCCCTTGGTTCCTAGGTCAAGGAAACCGCTCCTTTATTATCACAGAAAATCTCCATGGGCTCCTTTATGGCAGGCACAACTCCAAGATCACCGATGAAGTTCTTCAACCATATTGCCTCTTTCGACGCTTCGCTCGCTGCAATGTACTCTGATTCGCACGTTGAATCAGCTACGGTTTCCTGCTTGGAACTTTTCCAAGTTACTGCTCCTCCATTCAGGGTAAAGACCCAGCCTGACTGCGAACGGTAGTTGTCCCTGTCGGTCTGAAAGCTGGCGTCACTATACCCTCGCACCTTCAAGTCATCACTCCCTCTAAGGACTAAAAACCATTCCTTCGTCCTCCGAAGGTACTTAAGGATATTCTTGACTGCAATCTAATGGGCTCTGCCAGGGTTCCCTTGATATCTGCTAACAATGCTCAAAGCAAAGGCTACATCAGGGCGAGTACAAGTCATAGCGTACATGATTGAGCCAACTGTGGAAGCGTATGGAACTCGGTTCATTTATGCTATTTCAGCTTCGGTACTCGGACTTTGAGTCTTACTCAACTTGGCATTACTTTGTATCGGTAATTCTCCCTTCTTCGAGTTTTCCATACTAAAACGTTTTAGTACTTTATCTAAGTAAGTGTTCTGACTAAGTCCTATTAGTCTCTTACTTCGTTCTCTCACTATCCTTATTCCCAGAATATAGGAAGCCTCTCCGAGGTCCTTCATAGCGAAGCACTTCCCGAGCCAGAACTTAACCTCCTGCAGTGTCGGGACGTCATTTCCTATGAGTAGTATGTCGTCGACATACAAAACGAGGAAGCTTACTATACTCCCACTGGCTTTGACATATACACATGATTCATCTTCGCTTCGTACAAATCAAAACTCTTTGACTTTCTCATCGAAGCAAAGATTCCATCTGCGAGATGCTTGCTTAAGTCCATAAATGGACTTCTCAAGCTTACACACTCTATTCGGATGCTTCGGATCAACAAAAACCTCTGGCTGAGCCATGTAAACATCCTTAGCCAACTTCCCATTAAGGAAAGCGGTTTTGACATCCATTTGCCAAATCTCATAATCATGAAATGCAGCAATTGCTAGCATCACTCTAATAGATTTTATCTTCGCAACTGGTGAGAAGGTCTCATCATAGTCAACTCCGGGAGTTTGAGTAAAGCCCTTCGCAACCAATCGTGCTTTATATGTGTGTACGTTTCCATCCATGTCGGTCTTCTTCTTGAAGATCCACTTGCACCCAACGGTCCTACGTCCGGGTACATTATCAACCAAATTCCAAAATTGGTTATCATACATGGATTGGATCTCGCTGTCCATTGCCTCTTTCCATTTTGTAGACTCTGGGCCTGCCATGGCTTCCTTATAGCTATTAGGTTCATCTAGATTTATTAGTATACCATCACTACTATACGTGTCCCTTTCGGTAGTAATATGAAAACCATAAAACTGGGGTTGAACTCTAACTCTTTCGGAACGTCTAAGAGGTAAGGACTCGTCATTCGGTTCAACCAGAGTTTCCTCCTTGGGCTGAGTGCCAGCGGTAGAGGTTCCTTCATCAATCGACTCTTGAATCTCTTCAAGCTCGATTTGCCTCCCACTGTCTCCTTGGCTTATGAGTTCTCGCTCTCGGAAAACTCCTCTCCTCGCAATGAAGACAACATTGTCCTTCGATCTATAGAAGAGATATCCAAAGGATTTCTGCGGGTAGCCGATGAAAATACATCGCTCACTACGAGGTTCGAGCTTGTCGTGAGTATCTCGTCTTACGAAAGCCTCACAACCCCAAACCTTGATATGTGCTAATGAAGGAGCCTTCCCTGTCCACATCTCGTGAGGTGTTTTGGCAACCTTCTTAGTAGGGACTCGGTTAAGGATATGGGCGGCAGTCTCTAAGGCATACCCCCAAAAGGAGATAGGTAGTGAAGCACGACTCATTATAGAGAGAACCATATCCAATAAGGTTCGATTACGGCTTTCTGCCACACCATTTAACTGCGGTGTCCTAGGAGGCGTGAATTGTGAAACTATTCCACACTCCTTGAGATAATCGTGGAATTCAAGACTTAGGTAATCTCCTCCTCGATCGGATCGAAGCATCTTGATTTTCCTGCCCAATTGATTCTCCACTTCATTCTTGAACTCTTTGAACTTTTCAAAGGTGTCTGACTTTTGCTTGATTAAGTAGATATACCCATATCTACTATAGTCATCAGTAAAAGTCACATAGAAGCGGTTCCCATCCTTCGTGGTTGATCTAAATGGTCCACATACATCGGTATGTATTAGGTCCAATAGACCCTCGCCCCTTTCACATGTACTCGTGAAGGGTGACTTGGTCATCTTTCCAAGAAAACAAGACTCGCATGTGTCATCTTCCCTAAGGTCGAATGACTCCAACACTCCATCCTTTTGGAGTTGGGCTATGCGTTTCTTATTGACATGTCCAAGACGACAATGCCACAAGGATGATTTATCGATACCATTGGAAGAATCCATGCATAAAACATCATTTCCTAGGTTATCTACAATCATAACAGTTTCATAAATTCCATTACATGGTATTGCTTCAAAATATAAGACACCATTTAGATAAGCACAAATAGAACCATTCTCATTATTAAAAGAAAATCTAAATCCTTGTCTAAACAAACCATGAAATGAAATGATGTTTCTAGCCATTTCTGGCGAATAGCAACAATTGTTCAAATCTAAACATAAACCATTCCTAAGCACTAGAGAATACACTCCAATCTTGGTCACAGGCGACGATCTTCTGTTCCCCATGATTAGATTTATTCTTCCATGCTCCACATCCCTATTTCTTCTTAGTCCAGGTCAAGGGCGCGTCGGAACGGTCGGTAGCTACTTAGTCTCATCCGAGAGTCTACTCGTGGAGGGAGGGGAGGCAATAGATTCATCTTAGGCGCTAAGCGAAGGAACTGTAGGGCTTAGGGCAGCCTCGGTTTCTCCCCAATTCAGAACAAATGTGGTAACCACACCCGGTATCGAGGACCCAAGAAATAGCATGAGATGAATCATTAGATTTAATTGTATATATACCTGCGAAAGACGGCTTGATCTTTCCTTCCCTTATGGCTTGCATGTAGTCTGGGCAACTTCTCTTCCAATGCCCTATTTTATGGCAGTGGTGGCACTCTGCCTCCTTTGGGTTAGGGTTAGGCTTAGCGGGATCAACTTTGGTCCCACTAGAAGAGGAACCATCTCGAGACTTTCCTTTGCGGTGGCTCTTAGACGGAGCCTTCCTGTTCTTGCCTCTTCCTTGCCCAATGGCCAAAATAGGAGCAACGGGTGGATTCGGAGTGGGTGCAACAGACTTGTCCTTGAGGTTGCTCTCAGCAACCCTAAGGAGACTTTGGAGCTTACTTAGGGTGACCTTCTCTTTGTTCATGTGGTAGGTCATCCTAAATTGATTGTAACACGAAGGCAAGGAGTGAAGCACCATGTCGATTGCCAAGTCTTCCCCAAAGTCAACATTCAACTTGCGAAGACGATCGAAATACCTTTGCATCTTTTGCAGGTGCACGGTTAGAGATTCTTCATGACCCTTTTTAGCGGAGATCATGTTAGTGAAGATCTCGTAACGTTCTTGCCTCGCATTTTGGTGGTATCTCTCTAACAAGTCTTAGTGCATTTCATACGGATACGTGTCCTTATAGGACTTTTGGAATTCGGCGTTCATTGTGGCTATCATGATGCAATGAACCTTTGTTGCATCACGTTCATGAGTCTCAAAAGCAGTCATTTCAGCCGAAGTAGCGATTTATGGGTTGATCTTTTCGAGCTTCTCATCGAGGACATACTCCTTGTCCTCGTAGCGAGCAATCGTACGAATGTATCTTATCCATTCGCTAAAGTTCGTCCCATCGAAAGTCACTTTTTGGCAAAGGCTCATCAATGTGAACGAGCTAGCAGCAGCGTTGTTCGCGTTCGACATCTACAAATAGAAAGGACAAAGATAGATTAGAATTTGAATCCCTAATTATCACCCAATAAGAAAAATTAGGGCTAGGATCCAACAACAATATTTACATATTAGAAAAGGGATGCCGTAATCTAACATGCAAAAAATTTGAAGGTAAGTGAATGACGATTCACTAATTCTCCACCATGAAAACATAACTTTATGTTCTAAATGTATTGAGAATTCCTAGGTTTTTGTTGAGATTCATTGAACTTTTCAATGGCATGTTTAAATCTCGATATGCCCCTCTCGTTTGTGATTGAGATACCGAGGATCACAAAGTGGGTGTGAACTACCATGCAAATTCACACGGTGCCTTCATTATAACAATCACCTATTCGATGTGCCGGTAAACCACACACGCTCCATCGAACTATGATAAACAATGAATCACCCTTTGCCACCTTTGCTTAGAACCAATTAGTGTGCTGGTAAACCATACACGCTCCACTAACTTCTTAGCAAGGGTGCAAAGTGTAATTTCATGGGATTGCATCAATTCACTTTTTCTAAAGTGACTGGGATTGGGAAATTTTTTAAAAACATGTAGTTACTTTGTATTTCATATTATACTTTCATGAGGAGATGAGGTTGCCCTATCCTACCCGTTCGGCTAACGACCCTCCATCGATCAAGCAAGCGGTGGGTGTGAGTGTACACCCATTAAGCGCCATTTTATAGGCAGCAACCTTATACCCACCTTATAGACCGGCTTCGTGAATGAGGCCTACTAACGGTAAGACTAGCATTTTTAATTATACATATATATATATATATATATATATATATATATATATATATATATATATATATATATATATATATTAATCCTGTAATATTATATTAGTATAGGGTTGAATTTTAAACTTGTAAAATTCTAGGGTTTGAAATTTAAATTGTCTAAATTAAACTTTTAATCACAAAACATAAATTTCAAAACTTGAGGGCAAGTTTTAAACTTTTCAAAACATAGGGGATCAAATAACAAATAATCTAAATTAACATTTAATCACATAATTATCCATATTTGATTTGTTTAATTATTTCTTGCGAAACAATTTACCAATTTAATTAAAACTAGAGGGGTTTCCCGTGCGTTGCACGGGACGGAAGGTATTCGTTTTGTCAAATGAATTATGTTGTCTGCATTAAGCCATGGAGGGGAATGTGAGTGGACTTGAAAGGAAAAAAATGAAGGGTAAATAGGTAAAAAGATTAGAGGCTGGATACATTAAGCCAAGCTACGAAACTTCAAATGGAGAGCACAAATTATTCCTGGGGATTACACCACATTTGGAATTTTGAAAAAAGAACATAGTTAGTAAATCCAAATTACGCCTCACAATTGACGAACTCTGTTGCCGGCCTCTTGTTGCCGGATGATTCCAAGACGGTCTCCATCAACCTCACCAACACCATAGAACCGGGAGAGACACCAGTTATCCCAATGGAAGTCTCGTATTGCCGATATAATAGAGAAAACAGAGGAAATAATAATAAAATGATAATTATAATAATGCATTTTATAGTTAATAACTGTGTTCTATGGAAAAAAAATATTACACAATGGTTTTGTAGCTTGTCAAATGCAAGCATGAGGAAAACAGATGGTTAGGTCCTTAAGGTCAAAAAAGTCATTGGTTCACAAAGTAGCCACCTAAATCAAACATAAAAAATTGTATATACATCAGAATTTAATCCTAATCAAATAATTAACATCACAAAGTAAGTTATATGGTAGGCTATCTTACTATATATATATATATATATATATATATATATATATATATTTATCATATACAAACTTTATTAAATGATAAAGACAAGTGTAAACTACCAAAAAGGAAAAAGGGTGATATTATCTTGAGAAATACATGACATTCGACTGATTTTCCTCTAACTTGGGAAGAGATTTCAATAATGGTTGTGTTATTTGCCAAGTTTCCTACATTATCATCTTACATAACTTGGTTGATGAAGACCATAAAATGTGTAATCAATCACATGTTCCAACATTTGCGTATGTTAGCAAAAAAAATCTATATAAAAACAATCAGAGAAAAAAAATAGTTATTTCCAAATGTACAGAAAATTAGGCATTAAGTACTCAATAATTAGCAAAAACAGAAACATGGAGCCTTATTAGTTAAAACATTTCATCAAATAGGTTATATGCATGATCAAAACTCCACAGTTTAAGCTTGCAATCTTTACCCAAAAAATTTCAATTGATAATAGAGTTGAATAATACTGTAGGAAATCGTAAGGGAAGAAAAGATAGAAAATCAGTTCAATGAAAATTTGTACCGTTAAAATTAGAGAGAAACATACCTTTTCACTATAGACGATGGAATTGCGTGGGGTCACTCAATTCACAGCTAAGTGAGCAAAAACTCCAATCCTCAAACATTAAAAAAAACTGGAAAAAATTAAAAGAAGGTGATGCTGAGAACATCAAATAAAAGTTAACATACTAATTTTTCTAATACCTGTATCTCCCCATCAACAAAATCTAGGGGGTGTTTGGCTAAGCTTTTGAAAAGGCAAAAGTCCTTTTGGAAAAGTTGTGAAAAGTCAGGTTTCTATGACTTTTCCAAAAAGTTCATTTTCCTTATATAAAAAAGTAGCTTTTAAAAGATTACCAAACATCTTTTGCCTTTTTATCTTTTCCAAAAAGCTAAAAGATGTTTTAAAAGATTAAACAAATTAGCTCGGTGAGCTTCAAATGAAGTCATTTACAGCCTGAGATACAAACAACCCAAAAAAAGTCAACATAAGAATAAAAAGGTTGTCATAAGCATAAAAAAGTTAAATTGAAAAGTTATAAACAAGAAGATGATTATTTTCCCCTTTCTCACTTTATCTTTCCATCTCGAAAGTAGAATAGGGAAAATCGATGTAGAAGAGAAGTTTAAAGTCTTGCAAATCAAGTGAATCGTAGAAGTGTGTTGGAGAAAAAAAGAAACACCTAGAAGCAGAAGTGTAGAAATGAAGTTGATTTTGCAACCGACTCCGTCTCTCTCAAAATCGACACTTCATCCGTTATGAGAAATTCATGGAATGAGAAACCTGGTGGAAAATCGGACAGAAGTCAATTGAAAGTCCTAATCGCCGACCAGAATCCGAGTTCATGAAGAAGTTCACCTGCTCCGACGATGTCTTCTCCACCGTCTCCACAAAATGGGTGTGCGATTAAAGAATAAACAAATGTCAAAACAAAAAGGAACCTCCACAAAGCATAAGCAAAGACAATCACTAAGGAGGACACATGAATTCAGTGGCAGTGGCGGTGGACGTGTGAAGCAGAAACAATTTTCAGAAAATAAAATTCGTTGTGTGTATTTACATGGATTTAAAGTAATCCGATGAGAGAGGCGGTGACTCAAGGGAAATAGAATTGAGGTAGTGAAAGGTGGTGGAAGAAAATGGATATATCGTTTGGGTCAAGAGGCGGTGAAGGAAACGTGGAATGATAAGGAGCTGAGTAGTTGCGCACGACAGGTAGAATGTAAAGGAGAAAGCGACTGATAAAAACACAGATAGAAAAATGAGGTCGGTTAGGAAATGGTGGAGAAGAAGTACAGAAATCGGAATCCTATTGGATGAGAAAACGGTGAAGAAAGACAGAACAACACGTAGCTACTAACAATTTACAAAATGGCAAAATATGACCCCCTAAAAAACCACCTACAATTGCAACATCACAAAACAAAAAGATAGGGACTGGGAATGTAACTTAAGGGACTAAAACAGACAAAAATGTCTCAGATTTACTGTTCCTTTTCTTCACAATTTTAATATATATAATAATATATTAATTTAAAAAAAGACCAAAAATAGAGGGACTGAATCTGCTAAAGCCAGAAAGTATCTTGACAAAATTAAAAGGTAAAAGAATTTAGCAAATATACATAACTATAGGGACCAATTATGCCAAACCTTAGCCACTTTACTGTAGCTAAGGTTGGATAATTTTAATATATAGTATAATAATTAATCAATTATCATATAAGGAAAATAATATTTAATTAATTGATAAATATCTTCAATTAGGTCAAGAATATACTCAAATATATCATAAAATCGGATTTATATTGACCTATTAAGATTATTGTAAGTATCCAAAAGATAAACAGCAAGAAATCCCGAAATTAGCTCTTTCTGACGCTCGGACTCGCCGAGTACCACAATGGACTCGCCGAGTTGAGCCTACTCGCCGAGTCCACTATGGGACTCGCCGAGTTCATCAAGCAGAATCACAAAATTCGAAATTTGCAAGCAAAAAACAAGAAACCAATGCATCGATTCAATAGAAACCAATCTAGGCTTTGATACCACTGATGGGATTTGGCCATATGAACATTCCTATGTGCACATACAAACCCTAATGCTTGGATTTAGGTTTCTCTAATTGAACATGCATTGAATCCAAGACTTCTAATGACTATTAGAGTATAATAACATAAGAAATCAGATTTGAAAGATTATCTTGAATCACTTGATTGAATCTTCTTGTCCCTGGAGCTTTAGAGTCACAATTGTCACTCCTCTAATTTCTTACAAACACCAACTAGCAAGATGATGATTATAGAGAGAGGAGAGAGGAGCTAGAAATCAGCCAGGGTTCTTCCAAAGGCAAGAGTGCCGATTTCATCAACCCCTTGGGTCTATTTATACTTGTAAGGCTCCTAGGTTTCACCCTTAAAACCCTAATTGGATAACTTAGGCCCTAAGCAATCCAATACCCTAATGATAAGCCTTGGATGATTTCAAGGTCTATCTTACGCCTCAAAACCGCCCCCCTTTATCCTTAAGGGATTATAGCCCAAAATACAACTATCATTCAATTGATAGTTTATGCCCCTTTATTCAATTAATCTCTTTAAGTTACCAAATTAATTCCTAATTAATTTATGACTTATATTAATCAAATAATAATATTATTATTCCTTATATTATTCTCATAATATATTAATAATATTTCTTCTCTCATTATAAATCATCCTGTCAAGTTGCTATGGTGAAGGCAACCCAAAAGGACCAGGCACAACCGGGTCAAATACTTGCCTAATATAGTTGCAGCCTTAGACACTATTCCAACACTTCTTCCAAGAATGCATACTCCAGGTGCTAGGGTAAGACTTTAAGCTCTACTTTTGGCTTTTCGTCAGTCTCCACGACATGGGCTTCTTGTCACGTCGTGGTGTTGCAACTTTTATTGTCAGATATTGGAAAAATTGTTGACCACGACGTGTTGCTCTCACCACGCCGTGTTGATTCTGCTGCCTCTTTTATTACTTCATTATATTAACTTTATTCCAATAGCTCCTCGAATTCTTGCAGATCTAGTTCGACATCAAAATCACCTTCTTCAAGCACCATCAATCCATCGTTTTCTTTTTTCCTTCCACCCTCCTAGCTCCTTTTCAAATAGTTCGTCAAGCACATTGACAGAAAAGGTTGTATCATCACTTGCTCTTGAATGTTGAATTGCCCGATTAACCCCAAAAGTGACCGCTTCTTCTCCTACTCGGGGATTGAGTTTGGACTCTCTAATTGCAGCTAAGGCTCGGGCGGTGCTCAAGAAGGGCCTTCTAAGGATGATTGGGACTTGTTCATCTTCCTCCATATCTAATACAATGAAATCCACGGGAAAAACAAACTTGTCCACTTTTACGAGCAAATCTTCACATATACCCCTTGGGAAGGTCATGGTATTGTTAGCTAAATGTATGACCATGCAGACCAGTCTTGGTTAGGGGATATCAAGCTTCTTGAAAAACAAATAGGGCATCAAATTAACACTATCTCCTGAATCGGCTAGAGCATGACTAGTTGCTAGATTCCCGAATTGACATGGTAAGGTTATGCTTCCCGGATCACCCGTCTTTTTCGATAACATGTTTAGCATTGTAGCGGAACAAGTTTCATTTAATACCACCTCTGATAGTCCCTCCATTTTCTTCCGGTTTGTTAAATGGTCCTTGAGGAACTTGGCATATTTTGGCATTTAGACTAAGGCCTCAAGGAATGGAATAATTATTTCATGAGACTTTATGTGGTCTAAGAACCTTTGATAATCTTCAGCATGCTTCTCATGAATTGCTCTACTTGGGAATGGCAATGGTGGGCGGTAAGGATTTACGGGTGGTTCAATTTTCTTTTCAATATCTGGACACGACGTGGCATTTATACCACGTCATGGTGATTGTTCAGATCCTTGTCCTTGACTTTCTTCATGAACTTCCTTCTCCTCGTCCGAGTTATTTCTGTCTATGGGCGTTAAATCAGTGGTAATTTTCCCACTTCTAATGGTAATTTCTTGGATGTGAGCTTATCTTGGGTTTTGGTCAGTGTTCCCTAGAAGTCCTCCCGTAGGCCTTTCATTGAATTGCTTAGCTAGTTACCCGAGTTGTTGTTCTATGTTAAGGATTGAAGCTTGTTGATTTCTAAACAGTGCTTGCTGGTTTTTCATCATGTCTTGTTGTTCCTTCATCATTACTTGTTGCTCTTTCATCATTATTTGTTGTTCTTTAATTCCTGCTTCAGTTCCCTCATGCTTTTTTTTTTCAGATGTTGCTGCAAATCGGGTGAGCATTGTCTCAAAATCCAATTTCTTTTCAACCAATGGTTCCTCTCTTTGGTAAAAGCCTCTCCCTTTTTGTTCATACTTTTCTTCCTTGGCTTTTCTATATTCATCATAGGGTAACCACTTTTTCTTAGGCTTTCTCCACTCTTCATTAAAACGATCACCACTCGAGTAGCAAGCTTGAACCTTTCGGTTTCCATTCTCATCAAGGTTACAATCTCTAGTCAAATACGGTTCATTCCAGTTTTCACACCCAACCCAAATAGCATGAATTGTTTGATCTGTTGGGTTATGAGAAAAACATCAATGATGTGGTGCACATGCAAACCCTAAAGTTTTGGATCTAGGTTTTTCTATCTGTACATGCAATAATCATCAAAATCTCTTAAACCCTAATCTAGAATACAACAAAATTGAAATCTACATCTAATGAAGAGTTAATATATTACCTTTGATCGTAGCTTGAAGATCCTTGAGCTTTTGAGAAACTAGCACCTCAAATGTTATGCCTCTAATGAATCACAAATGCCAAAACAATTGGAGAATCTTAGAGAGAGAGAGAGAGAGAGAGAGAGAGAGGGGAGAGGTAATTTGTCACACCCCCGAACCGTCATAAAGACAATGGCGGAAACGTCCGAGGGCGGCGACGTCATACGTAGTATCACAACAATCGTATCATAGCAATCAAAGTAAACACAACCATTACATTACAATATGAATATTTACATCTGTTTGAAAACATAGTTTGTACACAACATTATATAACAAAAGATAAAGACGAGACTCCAAAAATTCTCTGTCTTCTCCAAAAGTTGGCTAGGTACATGTCTATCGTTGTCTTGGGAATACAAGCGGTTTTGAAAACGTATCAGCATAAAGCTGGTGAGTTCATAAGCATGTTTTAGTATTGAAAAATAGTCACTGAATTTGTATAAATGTTTTCTTTCCATTATAAGTAAATATCGTTTGTATCAAAAACCGTTGTTACTAAGTTCTGAAATATGTACGCATGTTTACCAAGAAAATCCAATATTATCTAACATGTTTGTTGTTTTTCTGCATGAAAGGTACATTCTGTTTGAAAACCCTGACTACCACCAGTATGTATAGTAGTTTTATTACTTAAAATAAAACTATAGATTTTGTCCCTGGAATACCCTCCAGTAAGTAGATAAGTAGTTTTATCAGTTAAAATGAAACTATAGAAGAAGGAAATCCCATAAACAATGATTAGTTTATACTTATTGTGAGTCATATAACCATACTAATTTGACCTGTGACCTCCTTGACGTTCTTCAGGCATCGTACGATTACAAAATTTGTCACCCCAAGCGTGCCCGCCTAACTGTAGCTAACAATTCAGGTGTGGGATTGTCGGTCCCGAATAGATCTATTCACAAATATCACGCTCTCCCTCCAGGAGACTCTGGTTATACTACCGGTGATGATTTATTGGTACCCCGAGGGGGAAAATGAAGATAGTCTCACAATCCTGTATTAGTTAGTTTACGTGTTTGTTCGGTTGTTCTCGAGTTCAAAATCGTTTGTAACGATATAGAGTATAAATAATTATACATAAAATAATTATTTAGCATGATACTCTAGTTTTGTATTCGTAGTAATGGATAAACTAAATCTGATATAGTTTATATGTTTGACTTTGCATGAAGTTTGAACCTGTAAGACTGGTAATGAAATCCCAAACTATACCTATTATAGTTTGAATGGTTGTTACATTCATCTATGGTTTTGAAAAGTATGCAATTATGAATTGAATACATCCCTTATGCTCCGCATAATACAAAAGGGATAATTGTATCTAAACGTTTGATAGAAAATCATTGTAATTGCATCAGTTTTTAAGTTATGAAAAACTTTATGTTTAGCTTGTATCCCCCCCACTGAAAACATGAAAAAATCAAAAAAGTGTAGGGGTATGAACTCACAGTGTAACGTAGGATTCGGGTGTACGATGGATATGAGAGCTGAGTGTCAACGGATGTTTTGAACGCAAGTAGACCCTATTAATCATATGGTAACACATACACGTATTAGATTAGGGTATTTCATGACTAATCATGACGGGAAACCATCCTAAGATCTTGGAAATGTTTGTACTAAGTGTTCTAGGTTCCACACGTAGTGATCCTTGCAAGTTTAAGTCCAAATATGAGCATTAGGGTGGGTGTATGGCCATAAAGGTGACTGTGCGGCCAGGGAATGCGGCCAGACTTGTGTGTGCGACTGCACATAAAAGTGTGCGACCGTATAGATGGGTGTGTGCGGCCATACACTCCTTGTTTGAGTCCGAAATGTCGATTTTTGAAGTGTTTTTGAGGTGTTCTTGTGCTAATACCAAGTCCAATTACTACATGAAGGCCAAAACTCCTCACTTTGGGGAGTTTAGTCTGTGTGTGGCCACCTTATGAAGGTGTGCGGCCGTACACCTTCAAAGGATGAAGAACACGAAGAACACTATGAGTTTTAGGCTTAGATTCTAGTGTCTTACCACTATAACAAGCTTAGTTCACGTGTTTGAGGCCTTTAGAGTGTTCTTGGGTGAAGTTTTTAGAGAAAGAAAGTAGTGAGAGATAGTAGAGTGCATCCAACAGAGAGAAAGAGTGAATGAAGGGGTCTCCTCCAATATATAGGGTCAGGTGTGAGGCTGGAGGGTGTGTGCGGCTGTGTGTGCGTCTGGCTGGCCGAACACGCGGGTGTGCGGCCGCACACACCTTCTTTGGTGTGTTTGGCCCAATTTTGTGATGCTAGACACTTTCTAACCCTTCCTAAGACTCATTTCCAAGTTATACTAAGCCTAAAGCACTCGCATGGACCCACAATGTCAGTAAAAGATGATGAATTCGAGATAAATATTGATATACGGTTCAATCATACAGGATAAATGTTTCGGGTTGTCACATCATCCCCCCTTTAGAGGGAATTTCGTCCCGAAATTCAAGAATATGGATACGAATCATGGATTGGGAAAAAGATGAGGGTACTTCTGTTTCATTGAATCCTCGCGCTCCCAAGTGAATTCAGGTCCCCGCTTAGCATTCCAGTGAACTTTCACTATCAGGATTCGACTTTGTTTCGTTCATTTGACCTCTCGATCCATGATTTCGATTGGTTCTTCTACAAAGTTCAGGTTTTCGTTGATTTTGATTTCGTCAAGAGGGACCATAAGGGTTTCGTCAGATAGGCATTTCATAAGATTCGAAACGTGGAAGACGGGGTGAATGTTACTGAGTTCATGCGGTAGAAGAAGTTTATAGGCTACGGGACCAATCCTAGCAAGGATTTCGAATGGTCCTATGTACCTCGGATTTAGCTTTCCACGCTTTACAAAACGTATCATGCCTTTCCAGGGTGAGACTTTCAATAGAACACGGGCTCCGACTTGGAATTCCAAGGGTTTTCGTCGTTTATCAGCGTAGCTCTTTTGTCGATCTTGTGAATCTTTCAGTCGTTCCCAGATTTGTACGATCTTTTCAGTGGTTTCATGGATGATTTCTGGACAAGTGAGAGTGCTATCAGGGACTTGTCCCTTGGCTAGCTGCGTGTCGCCCACCTCAGCCCAACACATAGGGGATCTACACTTGCGGCCATAGAGGGCTTCGAAAGGCGCAACCTTGGTACTGGTATGATAACTATTGTTGTAAGAAAATTCAATCAAGGGCAAATGGGTGTCCCATGATTTACCGAAGTCGATGACACATTCTCTCAACATGTCTTCCAAGGTCTGGATGGTTCTCTCACTCTGTCCATCTGTCTGAGGATCATAAGTTGTACTCATATCCAGCTTAGTTCCAAGAGGTTTCTGAAGGGACTGCCAAAATCTCGAAGTGAACCTACTTTCTCGATCGGAGAAAATGGATGCAGGCATACCGTGTAGTCGAACTATCTCTTGGATGTAGATTCGTGTGAGTCTTTCCATCTTGAAAGTTTCTTTGATTGGTAGGAAGTGAGCGGATTTCGTCAATCGGTCGACTATTACCTAGATGGTGTCGTACCTACTCGGAGATTTGGGCAATTTGGTAATGAAATCCATGGTAATTCTCTCCCACTTCCATTCAGGTATCTTGGGCTGCTGTAGTAGACCTGAGGGCTTTTGATATTCGAGCTTTACTTTGGCATAAGTCAGGCACTTGCCCACGAAAGTAGCGATCTCACCTTTCATGTTTAGCCACCAATATAACTTCTTAAGATCAAGGTAGATCTTATCCAATCCGGGGTGGACGGAGTATCTAGTCTTGTGAGCTTCGTTCATGACGACTCTTCTGTAACCACCAAACTTTGGGGTCCAGATCTGATCCATGAAATAGTAGACTCCGTCTCCCTTGATCTCTAAGTTCTTTTCCATTCCTATCAAGGCTTCCAACTGAGCCCCTTTAATTTGTGCGGATAAGTGGGAATGGATGGTCATAGTAAGTGCTTTCACACTGCGACCTGTGTACTCATTTAGGCTGAGGGAATCTGCTACCCCATTGGCCTTGCCGGGATGGTAGCGTATTTCACACTCATAATCACAGCGTAGCTCTACCCATCGCCATTGCCTCATGTTTAAGTCTTTTTGGTCGAAGATGTGTTGCAGGCTTTTATGGTCAGTGAAGATCGTGCACTTCGTTCCGTTGAGGTAATGTCTCCAAATCTTCAATGCGAAGACAACTGCTCCCAACTCCAGGTCGTGAGTTGTATAATTGCTTTCGTGTGCTTTCAATTGTCTCGAGGCATAAGCAATAACCTTTCCTCATTGAATAAGTACACAACCTAAGCCCTGGTTGGATGCATCGCAGTAGACAACGAAATCCTCCGTCCCTTCGGGCAGAGAAAGGATAGGTGCGTTGCACAAGGCTCTCTTCAATGTTTGGAACACAGTGTCTTGCTTTGCACTCCAACTAAAGGGTACACCTTTTTAAGTCAGATTGTTTATGGGTTTGGCAATTCTGGAGAAATTCTGGATGAATCTATGATAATAGTCAGCAAGACCCAAGAATTGACGGATTTCTGTGGGTGTCTTCAGTGCTGACCAATTCTCTATCGCTTTGATTTTGGACGGATCCACGTGCATGCCTTCCTCGCTCACCACGTAACCCAAGAAAGTCACTTTCCGAATCTAGAATTCACACTTGGAAAATTACGCGTATAGCCTTTTTGTTCTTCGAGTTTCCAACACTAATCTCAAGTGTTGTTTATGATCTTCCTCGCTTCTGGAATAGACAAGTATATCGTCTATGAATACGATAACAAACTTGTCCAGGAAAGGATGACACACCCGGTTTATTAGGTCCATGAACACTGCCGGTGAGTTGGTTAGACCGAAGGGCATTACCTTGAATTTGTAGTGGCCATATCGAGTTCGGAATGCTGTTTTAGGAACATCACCCTCATGGACTCGTAGCTGATGATACCCTGACCTGATGTCTATTTTGGAGAAATAGCTGGCTCCTTGTAGTTGGTCGAAAAGGTCATCAATCCGAGGAAGAGGGTAACGGTTTTTTATGGTGAGGTTGTTCAGCTCTCAGTAGTCAATGTACATCCGAAAGGATCCATCTTTCTTTTTCACAAATAAACCGGGGCTCCCTAGGGTGAGGAACTTGGTTTGATGAATCCTTTGCTGAGTAGCTCATTGAGCTGGCTGGACAACTCTTGCATTTCTGCTGGCGCTAGGCGATATGGGGACTTAGCTACAGGGGTAGCTCCTGGGATTAAGTCGATGCGAAACTCGACTTGACGCTCAGGAGGAATTCCCGGTTGCTCTTCTGGAAAGACATCAGGAAAATTGCAGACTTCGGGGATGCTCTCGAGGTCTTTAACTTCCTGTTTCTCATTTACAACATGAGCTAGGAATGCACTTCACTCCTTTCGTAGAAGTTTTTGGGCTTTGATACATTAGATGATACGAAGGCTGGTGCTAAGCTTATCACCATAGATCATGAGGGTTTTGCCAGAGGGGAGATTGAGTCGGATAGCTTTCTCGTAACAAAGGATATCAGCACGATTGGGGCTCAACCAATCCATGCCAATGATGACATCAAAACTCTTTTTGGATACTGACATAAGATCGATAGGAAAGGAATGATCGTTTAGGGTAAGGGTATAGCTACGGAATATAGCGTTAGTGATCTCCTTCTCACCGTTAGCCATTTCGACAGTAAATGTTTCGGTTAAAGATTGAGGTTTGTGTTTTAGAAGATGTTTGAATGCATGACTGACAAAACTTCTCTCCGCACCAGAATTGAAAAGAATGCATGCATAAGAGTTGTCGAGGAGGAACGTACCCATGACAACGATAGGATCAGCAACTGCTTCCTCTTGCCCCATTGCTAGAACTCTCCCGGTGTTGCCAGTTGTTGCTACCTTGGGGCAATTTCGCTTGTAGTGCCCGACCTTGCCGTAACCATAGTAGGCCTGACCGACACCTTCTCCAGATGCCTGATTGGTTGGTTGGGCTGGTGTTCTGTAGTTTCGGGCAATGTGACCCTTCTTGCCACAGTTGTTGCAGAGCATTTCACGACATGGGACGGGGATACGGTGGTGGTAATTGCACTTGCTGCGCCAAGGGAGGGTACCGGTATATCCACTGATAGGTGCTTGAGTTGCAAGAGCAGTAGCAGGGGTAGTGACAGTGTGGACTGCTGCAGTTTGTTGTTTCTTGGAGGACCCTTGCGTACTCTGACTCTTTCGTTTGTTCTAGAATTTCTTTTTATTCTCACCACTCTCCTTTGCCGGTTCAGGAGTGGCTGTCGTTGCATCAAGAACAACTCCATGATCTATGAGGGTCTGTGCCAGGAACTTGGCGCCATCAAAAGTGTTTGGCCTAGCAGCCAAGACATTTCCTTGAGTTGGGGGCGTTAATCCCCAAATATATCTCTCTATCTTCTTGCTTTCCGGGGTAACCATTCCCGGGAAGAGAAGTGCTAGGTCCTCAAATCTAGAAGTGTAGCAACAATATCAGAACCCTTCATCTTTAGGTTCCAGAGTTCGTGCTCCAATTTCTGCATTTCACCCCGCGGGCAGTACTCAGCAAGCATGAGCTATTTGAAGCTCTCCCAACCCATAACGTTTGCTATTGGTAGGGTTAGGGATTTAACCCGACTATTCCACCAGGTTAATGCTCTATTGGTGAAAGTGCAGGCGGCAAATTTCACCTTGTTGGCTTTCGAACAGGAATAGATTTTGAATATGGACTCAATCTTCTTGAACCATCGAGTCAAGGTAATGACACCTCCGGTGCCGTCGAAAGATGTGGGTTTTGTGTTCATGAAGTCTTTATAGGAACACTCCTTCTGGTGTCCCTGACCACCTTCCTGATTTTGGGGATGGGTACCACCTCTTGGCCCGCCAGAACCGTCGGGGTTCATTTGTGACATTACGGCAGCCACAACGGCAGTAACAGCTGCCTGGAACATAGCAGGATCGAACTGGGGAGGTGGTGGTGGAGGATTGTTGTTCTTTGAGCTGGGTCTTTTCTTTGGAGGCATCTCATTCTAAAGTGATCAGGAAGGAGAGGATGGCAAGTCCACTGAATTGAATCAAGAGATATGAAACAAGATGTATCTCTATATGATAGATAAAGTGTTTTACTAAGCGATAACCAGGAAGGAGTTACTAAAGCAAGTAAACTAGCGCTAGGAAAGATTGAGTAGCAACACTTGGAATGAATTTCTACAATGTATCATGCTTTGATTAAAATACTCCTATAGTATTTTATGTTGAAGGTTTTGTTCTATCGATAACTTTTGGTAGGAAAACTTGTTAAGTTTTTGTCCTGTTGCAACCCCACAGTCACTCCCAGGCACATGTTGGTCATGTCTCGAATGAATATAGTTGATCAAGCTATATTGACCCTAGACATGATTACATAACTGCCCAGCTTTAACCACAGTGTTCAACATCCAAATACTTTTTGTTCGGTTCTTTTCACGAT
The DNA here is from genome assembly GCF_002870075.4 of Lactuca sativa. Lineage (NCBI taxonomy): Eukaryota > Viridiplantae > Streptophyta > Magnoliopsida > Asterales > Asteraceae > Lactuca > Lactuca sativa. The sequence goes on along the minus strand of NC_056627.2, from coordinate 197,919,185 downwards.
ACTGATTATGGTATGTAGGTATACTTGTATAGTTGGAGTAAAATGCTTATACTTTTAAAGTATACTTTTAGTTCAGAGCACTTCGGTCCCTTAGTTTTTATAGTTGTATACCATGTAAGGTTTGGTATACTTAGTTCACTATAAACAATAGCTCTGATACCAATCTGTCACACCCCCGAACCGTCAGAAAGACAACGACGGAAACGTCCGGGGGCGGCGATGTCATACGTAGTATCACAACAATCGTATCATAGCAATCAAAGTAAACACAACCATTACATTACAATATGAATATTTACATATGTTTGAAAACATAGTTTGTACATAACATTATATAACGAAAGATAAATACGAGACTCCAAAAATGCTTCGTCTTCTCCAAAAGCTGGCTAGGTACCTGTCTATCGTTGTCCTGGGAATACAAGCGGTTTTGAAAACGTATCAGCATAAAGCAGGTGAGTTCATAAGCATGTTTTAGTATTGAAAAATAGTCACTGAATTTGTATAAATGTTTTCTTTCCATTATAAGTAAATATCGTTTGTATCGAAAACCATTGTTACTAAGTTTTGAAATATGTACGCATGTTTACAAGAAAATCCAATATTTTCTAACATGTTTGTTGTTTTTCTACATGAAAGGTACATTCTGTTTGAAAACCCTGACTACCACCAATATGTATAGTAGTTTTATTACTTAAAATAAAACTATAGATTTTGTCCTTGGAATACCCTCCAGTAAGTAGATAAGTAGTTTTATCAGTTAAAATAAAACTATAGAAGAAGGAAATCCCGTAAATAATGATTAGTTTATACTTATTGTGAGTCGTATAACCATACTAATTTGACCTATGACCTCCTTGACGTTCTTCAGGCGTCGTACGATTACAAAATTTGTCAACCCAGGCGTGCCCGCTAACTGTAGCTAACAGTTCAGGTGTGGGATTGTCGGTCCCAAATAAATTTATTCCCAAATTTCACGTTCTCCCTCTAGGAGACTCTGGTTATACTACCGGTGAGGATTTATTGGTACCCTGAGGGGCAAAATGAAGATAGTCGCACAATCCTGTATTAACTAGTTTACGTGTTTGTTCGGTTGTTCTCGGGTTCAAAATCGTTTGTAACGATATAGTGTATAAATAATTATACATAAAATAATTATTTAGCATGATACTCTAGTTTTGTATTCGTAGTAATGGATAAACTAAATCTGATATAGTATATGTTTGACTTTGCATGAAGTTTGAACTTGTAACACTGGTAATGAAATCCCAAACTATACCTATTATAGTTTGAATGCTTGTTACGTTCATGTATGGTTTTGAAAACTATGCGATTATGAATTGAAAACATCCCTTATGCTCCGCATAATACAAAAGGGATAATTGTATCTAAACGTTTGATAGAAAATCATTGTAATTGCATCAGTTTTTAAGTTATGAAAACCTTTATGTTTAGCTTGTATTACCCCCTGAAAACATGAAAAACTCGAAAAAGTGTAAGGGTATGAGCTCACAGTTTAACATAGGATTCGGGTGTACGATCGATATGAGAGCTGAGTGTCAACAAATGTTTTGAACGCAAGTGGACCCTATTAATCATATGGTAACCCATATACGTATTAGATTAGGGTATTTCATGACTAATAATGATGGGAAACCGTCCTAAGGTCTTGAAAATGTTTGTACTAAGTGTTCTAGGTCCCACACGTAGTGATCCTTGCAAGTTTAAGGCCAAAGATGAGCATTAGGGTGGGTGTATGGCCATAAAGGTGACTGTGTGGCCAGGAGTGCGGCCAGACTTGTGTGTGCGGCTGCACACAGAAGTGTGCGGCCGTACAGAGGGTGTGTGCGGCCGTACATAGGATTGTGCGGCCATACACTCCTTGTTTGAGTCCGAAATGTCGATTTTTGAAGTGTTTTCGAGGTGTTCTTGTGCTAATCCCAAGTCCTATTACTACATGAAGGCCAAAACACCTCACTTTGGAGAGTTTATTGTGTGTGTGACCACCTTATGAAGGTGTGCGGCCGTACACCTTCAAAGGATGAAGAACACTATGAGTTTTAGGCTTAGATTCAAGTGTCTTACCACTATAACAAGCTGAATGATGAAGTAGTTCACATTTTTGAGGCCTTTAGAGTGTTCTTGGGTGAAGTTTTTAGAGAAAGAAAGTAGTGATAGATAGTAGATTGCAACGAACAGAGAGAAAGAGTGAATGAAGGGGTCTCCTCCAATATATAGGGTCAGGTGTGAGGCTGGAGGGTGTGTGCGGCCGCACAGACCTTCTTTGGTGTGTTTGGCCCGATTTTGTGATGCTAGACACTCTCTAACCCTTCCTTAGACTCATTTCCAAGTTATACTAAGCCTAAAGCACTTGTATGGGCCCACAATGTCACTAAAAGATGATGAATTCAAGATAAATAGTGATATACGGATCAATCATACAGGATAAAAGTTTCGGTTTGTCACATAATTTTCGGCTCTTGAATCCTTCTAGGGTTGTGTTAGCTAAAATTGTGAAGCCAGGGGGTCCTTTATATAGGTAAGCTACTAGGGGTTCAGTCAAAACCCTAATTAGATTGCTTTGGCCTTAAGCATTCCACATGATCTTTTCAGAAGGCCTCCTATGGACCATTTCTATGTGGGCTTCCCCATAGAATTCATCCATCCCTTCCTTAGGGCTCCTCAACCCATATTGCAACTATCACATAATTACAATATTAGCCTCCTTAATTTAATTATTCTCTTTTGACCACAAAATTAATTCTAAATTAATTCTTGACCAATATTAATCAAATAATATGATTTCTCTTTTAATATATTATTCATATAATATATTAATAAACCATAATAACCTCTTTCTCTATTATTCTTCCAGTCAAGTTGCTTTGGTGAAGGCAACCCAAAAGGACCATGCTACAACCGGGTCAAGTACATACCAAATATAGTTATGGCTTAGACACCTAATCCAATAGTCTCTTACTTGGATAAGTCTAATAAGTATAAATGCAAGTACGAATTCAAAATCCGATTAGCAATCGTAGCTCTCAAAATCCATTGTCAAACTCTGACACGTCCTTTAGATAAGGGATCGTATAGTCCTCCGTTCTCAAGATATTGTGTGGACAATTACATTGAATATAGTCATACTTATTGTACAGTGGTTTGTTTCTCGATCTCTGATTTGTCTGACATAGAACTTAATTGAACACATCAACTTAGTCCTAACTGGGCCCGACTCATAAGTCAAAAGAAAATCATTGAGGGGCCCCATATATCGCTTTTACCCTCATATGATAAAAGGAACATATAAAATTCGGCTTATATGCTTGTACTATTTACTCATCAAATTGTACACAACAATGCGTTTTATAACATCAAGTTACTAATGCGTTTACGCATTATGAATGCACAACCGACTCATAAACAAAAACTCATATATCTAGGTTTAAAGACTATATGATATTATCATCTTACAATCACTCGTGAATGCACAACCGTCTCCTGGTTGCAACATTTCCAAATCACTGCTCCTCCATTCAGGGTAAAGACCCAGGCCGACTGCGAGCAGAAATTCTCCTGGTCGGTATGAAAAGTAGCGTCACTATACCCTCGCACTCTCATGTCATCACTCCCACCAAGGATAAGAAACCATTCCTCAGTCCTCCGAAGGTACTTGTGAATATTCTTCACTGCGGTCCAATGTGCTCTACCATGGTTCCCTTGATATCTGCTGACGACGCTCAAAGTGAAGGGCTCGTCAGGGCGAGTACACGTCATAGCGTACATGATTAAGCCAACTGCGGAAGCATAAGGTACTCGACTCATCTTTGTTATTTCGGCTTCAGTACCCGGGCTTTGAGTCTTACTCAACTTGGTATTGCTTTGGATTGGTAACTCCCCTTTCTTGGAATTTTCCATGCTAAAATGTTTTAACACTTTGTCCAAGTAAGTACTTTGACTAAGTCCTATTATTCTTTTACTCCTATTTCTCCATATCCTTATCAGAAGAGAATAAGCAGCTTTTCTGAGGTCCTTCATAGTGAAGAACTTCCCAAGCTAGGACTTAACCTCCTGCAAGGTTGGGACGTCGTTTCCTATGAGCAGTATGTCATCCACATACAAAACGAGAAAGCTAACTATACTCCCACTGGATTTGACATATACACATGACTCATCCTCACTTCTTGAGAAACCAAACTCTTTGACTTTCTCATCGAAACAAAGATTCCATCTGCGAGATGCTTGTTTCAATCCATAAATGGATTTCTCAAGCTTACACACTCTATTAGGGTGTTCTGCATTGACAAAACCCTCTGGATGACTCATGTAAACATCCTAATCCAACTTCCCATTAAGGAAAGCGATTTTGAAATCCATCTTCCATATTTCATAACCATGAAACGCAACTATGGATAGCATAACCCTTATAGATTTAATATTTGAAACTGGTGAGAAGGTCTCAGCATAGTCAACTCCGGGAGTTTGAGTAAAGCCCTTCACAAACAATCGCGCCTTATATGTGTGTATTTTCCCATCGATGTCAGTCTTCTTCTTGAAGATCCACTTGCACCCGACCGTCTTATGACATGGCACATTCTCAACCAAGTTCTAGACTTGATTGTCATACATGGACTGAATCTTGATCTCCAAAGCCTCTTTCCATTTCGCAAACTCTGGGCCTACCATGATTTCCTTGTAGTTATTAGGTTCTTCAAAATTTATTAGTGTACTATCACTAATAAACGTATCACCCTCAACAGTTATATGGAATCCATATAATACGGGTGGAACACTAACTCTAGTGGAATGTCTAATAGGTAAGGATTAGTCAATCGGTTCAATAGGAGTTTCCTCCTCGGGTTGAGTGCCAGTGCTAGAGGTTCCTTCATCACTTGATTCTTGAAGCTCTTCAAGATCAATTTGCCTCCCACTATTCTCTTGGAATATGAGTTCGCGCTCTCGGAAAACCCTTATCCTCACAATGAAGATAACATTATCACTCGGTCTATAGAAGAGATATCCAAAGGACATCTACGAATAGCTGATGAAAGTACACCGCTCACCATGAGGTTCGAGTTTGTCATGAGTCTCTCATCTTATGAAAGCCTCGCAACCCCAAACCTTGATATGTGTCAGCGAGGGAGCTTTCCCTGTCCACATCTCGTGAGGTTTTTAGGCAACCTTCTTAGTTGCGACTAGATTAAGGGTATGGGGGCAGTCTCTAAGGCATACCCCCAAAATGAGATATCTTACGAAGCTCGACTCATCATGGAACGAACCATGTCCAACAAGGTTCGATTGCACCGCTCAGCTACACTATTCAATTGCGGTGTCCTAGGTGGCGTCAATTTCGAAACAATTCTACATTCCTGGAGGTAGTCATGGAATTCAATACTAAGGTACTCACCTCCTTGATCAGATCAGAGCATCTTAATTTTCCTGCGCAACTGATTCTCCACTTCTTGCTTAAACTCTTTGAACTTTTCAAAGGTTTCTGACTTGTGCTTGAGTAAGTAGATATGCCCATATCTGTTATAAGCATCGGTGAAAGTCACATAGAAGTGGTTCACATCCCTTGTGGTGGATCTAAAGGGCCCACGTACATCGGTATGTATGAGATCCAACAAACCCTCACCCCTTTCACACGTTCCAGTGAAGGGTGAGTTGGTCAGCTTTCCAAGTAAACAAGACTCGCACATGTCATCGTGCCTAAGGTTGAATGACTCGAACACTCCATCCTTTTGGAGTTGGGCTATGAGCTTCTTATTGACATGTCCAAGATGACAATGCCACAAGTATGATTTATCCAAACCATTGGAAGAATCGATATGCAACACATCATATCCTAAGTTGTCTACAACCATCATAGTTTCATATATTCCATTACAAGGCAATGTTTCAAAATAGAAAGTACCATTAAAGAAGCCAATAATAAAACCATTTTAATTATTAAACGAGCATCTCACTCATGAGTTTCGTAAGCAACGATTTCTTCGAGATTGGCAGTGTTCATATTAACCTTCTTCAGCTCATTGTCGAGAACATACTCTTTGTCCTCGTAATGGGTGACCATGAGAATGTTGCGGATCTAATCATTGAAGTTGGACCCATCGAATATCACCCTCCCACACAAGCTCATGAGTGAGAATGAGCCGGAAGGGGTTGAGCCTGAAGCGTTGTTGTTGTTCGAAGTAGACATCTGAAATAGAAAACGAACAAAGTTTAGATTAGAAAAGAATCCCCAATTAAACACCCAAATGAGAAATTATGGCTAGGAACCAACACAATTAGTTACAATTCAGAAGAGGGATGCCGTAATCTAATTGCAAATAATCTAAAGGTACGTAAATGACGATTTTCCAATTTCCACCATGAAAAACGAAAAAGACAATCAAGTTTTAGAGGTTAGAAATTCCTAGATCTTTTGAGATTCATTGAACTTTTCAATGGCATGTTTAAATCTTGATATGCCCTTCAAGTTTTTGACTGGGATACCGAGGATCACAAACAAGGTGTGAATAACCATGCAAATGTACTTGGTGCTCTCGATGTCATTTACCACCTAATCAATGTGCCAGTTAACCACACACGCTCCATTGATCCATGATAAACATCGAGCCACCCTTTTCCATCATTTCTAGTCCCAAATTAGTGTGTCGATTATCCACGTACGCACCACTAACGACTTGGCAGGGTGCAAAGTGTACTTTCATGGAATAGCATCATTTCACATTTTTCCTAAAGTAACTAAGATTGATAATTTTATAAAAACATTTAGTTACTTTATTAATCATTACACTTATTAATGAGGAATTGGTTGCCCTATCCTACCTGTTCGGCTAACGACCCTCCACCAATCAAGGAAACGGTGGGTGAGAGTGGGCACCCATTAAACTACTATTTTAGAGGCAGCAACCTTATACCCCCTTATAAATCGGCTTTGTGAATGAGCCCTACTAACAGTAAGACTAGCTTAATCTTATACATACATACATATATATATATATATATATATATATATATAATTATTAATCTTATAATATTATAATAGTATAAGGATTGAAGTTTAAACTTGTAAAATTCTAGGGTTTGGAATTTAAAATTTTCAAAATTTAAACTTTTAATTAAAAATTTAAATCCCAAAACTTGAGGGCAAGTTTTAAAGCTTTTCAAAACATCTTTTGCATCAAATTTGAAAAATAATTAATTAATCATATTATTAATATTTATCACATAATTTGACCTAATCTATTTGACAAGATAATTTAACTCAAAATACAAATAATTAATCTTTATCATATAAAGCAAGTAATTGTCTTATTTATGACAACTATCTTTGAATTGCATTAGGATAATCCATAGCTTATTGAAAAAAAAGATCAGATTTTAACAGCCAAAAATGTTTTTGGTAATTATCCTAATTCAATTTCAGTTAAAATCCCGAAAAATCAGCCCCAGACTGCCCGACTCACCGAGTCAGAGAATGGACTCGTCGAGTTCATCAAGTGACTCCACGTGTTCATCAGGCAGAGGCAATATTTTTCGATTTTTAGCTTTGAACAATTTAACAATGCATCAAATACAAAATAAAAATGACCTAGGCTCTGATACCACTGTTGGGTTATGAGAAAACATCAATCCTGTGGTGCACATGAAAACCCTAAAGCTTTGGATCTAGGTTTTTCTATTTGTACATGCAATAATCATCCAAATCTCTTAAACCCTAATCTAACATACAACAAAATTGAAATCTACAAACGCCTCAAATGTGATGCCTCTAATGAATCACAAACGCCAAAACAATTGGAGAATCTTAGAAAGAGAGGGGATAGGTAATTTTTGGCTCTTGAATTCTTATAGGTTTGTGTTAGCTGAAATTGCGAAGCCAGGGGGTCCTTTATATAGGTGATCTGCTAGGGTTTCAGTCAAAACCCTAATTAGATTGCTTAGGACTTAAGCAATCCACATGATCCTCCAGAAGGCCTCCTATGGATGATTTCTATGTGGGCTTCCCCATAGAATTCACCCATCTCTTCCTTGGGGTTCCTCATCCCATATTGCAACTATCACATAATTACAATATTAGTCCCCTTAATTTAATTAATCTCTTTTGACCACGAAATTAATTCTAAATTAATTCTTGACCAATATTAATCAAATAATATGATTTCTCTTTTAATATATTATTCATATAGTATATTAATAAACCATAATAACCTGTTTCTCTATTATTCTTCCATTCAAGTTGCTTTGATGAAGGCAACCCAAAAGGACCATGCTACAACCGGGTCAAGTACATACCAAATATAGTTATGGCTTAAACACCTAATCCAACATGATCCATCTTAGTCATTCTTCTATCCATGTTTTGCAACATTGCCAATACTGCTGACATATCTTCTAAGGCAGCATTAGCAGATCCCCTCGTTACATCATGTAACAACCCGAAGTTGTTCATCGCCGAAAACCCGTTCTACACGAATAACTTGTCGGAAATCGAAATGTCCCGTTATCGTTTTTGGGCTTAGTTATCTAAAATTATATGTTTATTTTTATTCAATGAGGATCCAAACCATTTAGGAAATCATGAATTTAGCCCAAAACATTTATTTCTTAAGTTTTAGAAATATCCTCGTCGGGTGACGGAAACTCAATCGGGTGCGACCCAAAGCATCGTTTAAGGCCAGTATCGGGTAGAATTCCACCGTGTCCAAGTTTTAGGAACTATATAAACATGTTTAAGCATTCATTTGAAGCTTTTTCCTTCTCTCTCTACTCTCTCTCTAACCTCTCTCCTAAATCCAAAGATTAAGTGTCTAAAACTCAAATTTAAGGCTTCAAATCCTTAAGGTACCCTCCTAGCCTTAATCTATAGCATGTTTAGCTTCCAAATTAGACACTTAATCATGAAATTGGACAATATATGTGAGTTTACGGCCCAGGAGGCAGCCTAGGCCGTAAACACCATTTTGAAGGGTTTTTAGCCCTTAAACTCCTTCCTAGACTCAATTGGACTTTAGATATGGCTAAGGGACTTCAAGATATGGAATTAGAACACTTAAAACTTTGATTTTGAGGACTTTGAAGGAGTTTACGGCCAAGGCATAAGCTTGGGCCGTAAACTCATGTTAATGGGGTTTTTCATGCCTTTAAACCCTTCCAAATCACCTCTATGGCTTAGATATGAATTATAGGACCTTGGTAATAGCATTTGGACACTTGAAACATAATTTTTAGGGGACTTAGATGAGTTTATGGCCAAGGATAGTGCTTGGGCCGTAAACTCCCCAGAACTTGGCATAAATCCAATTCTAAGGTGTTAGAAAGCCATCCAACACCACCAAAAGCCTTGGAATAAATCAAGGGACCAACCAAAAATACTTTAAGGGCCTAAAACACATCTTTTATGGGATTTCTAAGAGTTTACGGCCAAGACCTGTTCTTGGGCCGTAAACTCCAAAATTTTTGGTGTTAGAATGCAAACTAAACACCCCTAAAGCCTTTAGATGAATTGTAGAAGCCATTTTATGCAAGTTTTAGACCTTGAAACACATTGTAGCATCATATAATAGAGTTTACGGTCATGAGGGGGGTCTCATAGGCCGTAAAATCCATAAATCCCTCTTATGTCACTTGCAAACTCATTTCTAGGCTTGTGGGAATTTTTAGAATCACATGTGATTTGTTTTAACAACATTTAGCATCATTTTCATAAGGATTAAGGATTTTACGGCCAGGAGCCTATGCTAGGCCGTAAACTCCCATAAATTAATCATTTTGGTGATTTTAATCCATTCCAAGCATTTAGAACAAAACCTAGAAACATTTCCCATGTCCATGTAAGCCATTTAAGCCATTTAAACACCCAAAACCACACCCACATGAGTTTACGGCCGTAAACTCATGTATGTGTGTGTTTTGTGGTTGTAAACTCATTTAAAAGTTTACTCATGGGGAGTAAACTCAAGTCCCAAGTCCCTAGTGTCATTTCCCATCCATAAACGCCACCCGGGTCCCTCCAAACACTCGTATCGGAGTGTTTTCGCGTCTAAAAGCAATTGTCCCTATCCAACAATCAATTAGTCCTAATTAGATACAAATGTGTATATTTACATTATAATTAGGAACCTCGTGTATATACAAGCCCCGGATCAACTCTTAGCATTCAAATCGACACATTTCTAGTCCGGTGAGTTCATACCCCTACGCCTTTTCCACTGTTTTTAACTGTTTTCAGGGGGGGTGGGGGAATACAAGAAAAACCAAACTATTTTCAAATCATAATATTTATGTGTTTCAAATAATATCTGGCAATCTTATAAACTTTTTTTTTACTCCTTATGTATTATGTTGAGCATAAGGAATGATTTATCAATTACAACTAAATGGATTTTAGTTAAGAAAATAACCAAACTAATCAAATTATTATGGGAATAATTTGGGGTTCTATGATTCTTTTTATATCGTGTACTGATATCTGTATTAAGTGATTAGATAAACTATGTTTGATTCAGTTTATCTCCGTATCATTCGAATGTTTTGCCAGATAGTTTCATTGTATGTATCTATTTTTCAACTGTATCATGTCTTAAAATCTTTGTATGTTGTTATCGTATGAGAATCCTGTGAATAGTATAATACTAGCTTGTGAGATAGTCACTACCCTTTTATGGATGATCAAGTAAATCCTCTCCGGAAGTGTAACCAGAGTCTCCTGGAGGGAGAGCGAAGAGTTTGTGAATAGATCTATTCGGGACTGACAATCCCACACCTTAACTGCTAGCTACAGTTAGGCGGGCACGCCTGGGGTGACAAATTCTGAATATCATTCGACGTCTGACTAACGTCAAGGAGGTCTCGTTGTCGTATCAGCATGGTTACCTGACTCACAATACGTATTAATATAAACTTATTCACAGCTAGGATTTGTTTAGAATCTATATCTCGTTCGGGATGGTAATCCCATGGTTTTATGTCTATATTTCGTTCGGGATGATAATCCCATGATCTTGTATTAGGATGGCAATCCCATGGTTTTGAAACTAAATCTTATACGGGATGATAATCCCATGGTTTATCAAGCTATCTTATATCTACTTTCGGGATAGTGATCCCATGATCTTTATCGAATTATCTTATAACTGGTTCGGGATGTTAGTCCCAAGGTTTTCAAATACTAACTGGTCCGGGATGTTAGTCCCAAGATTTTCAAAATACCTTCTATCTACAGTTCGCCTAAATTATAGTTTTGTATATTAAACTATAATATGTGTTATTCAATCAATCTTGCAATTAGGAAAATATGGGATTTTCCTGGGGTTAACTTATATCTTGTAACAGAACTGTAACGAAAGATAACTTAACTACTTTACATAAGAAAATATGGGATTTTCTTGGATATCAAAGCTTTTCAGAAAACTAAAGGAAACCAATACATTTTCACAAAACAAAACCGCTTATGAACTCACCAGCTTTATGCTGATTTTCAAACCGCTTGTATTCTCAGGTCCAAGTTAGAAAGGTACCCGACGATATTTTTTGGTGAAGATGGAGTGCTCCGAAGACTCGTCTCGTTTTGTTCATATGATAGATGTATAACTTTTGTACAATTTACTTTTGAACCAAATGTAAACTTTCACATATATGTAATGTAATGGTTGTTTACTGTGATTACTATGTACATTGGATTTGATACACAACATGGAGTCAACCTCGGGAACGTTTCCGCCTTTGGTTTTCGGGGTGTGACAGATTGGTATCAGAGCCCTTGTTTATAGTGAACAGAGTATACGAAACCTTACATGGTATAAGACTATAAACATTAAGGGGCCTAAGTTCTCTAAACTAAAAGTATCCTACAATATATAAGTATTTTCAAAAGTATTTAAGTATGCCGAGCCGTCGAAATCCGTAACTACAAGTAGAACAAAACATAAGTAAATGGGTGTTGTACACTGCGGTTAAACCTGGGTAGTTATGTAGTCGTGTCTAGGGTCAATATAGCCTGGCCAACTATATTCATTCGAGACACGGCCGACATGTGCTTGGGAGTGACTGTGGCATGCGGCATACCTAAAACTTACCCAATATCCCAAACAACGAATCGTAGCTGCAGTAAACCATGAAATACTATGGGAGTATTTCTCGAGCCGATCCTTTGTAGAATTTCTTGTATACGCGTTATTCTTTGATCATTCCTCTAGCGATAAAATGTTCTATCTTGATAACTCCTTTCTGCTTTATCGCTTAGTATGATGCTATATTTGCCTTGATGAGATATCTCCTGTCCCATATCTCTTGATTCAATTCAGAGGACTTATGATCCTCTCTTTCCTGATCTTTTTAGATCAAGATGCCTCCAAGAAAGAGACCCAGCTCAACGAACAACAACAATCCTCCTCTTCAACTTGATCTTGCATCGCTTCAGACAGTTCTGACTGCTGCGATGGTAGCAGCCATGTCGCAAATGAACTCTAGAAATTCAGGAGGTGATCCCCAACCCCAAAACCCAGAAGATAGTCAGGGACACCAAAAAGGGGGTTCCTATAAAGACTTCATGAACGCAAAACCGACATTCTTCGATGGCACAGGGGGTGTCATTGCTTTACCCCGATGGTTCGAGAGAATCGAATCAATCTTTGAAATATGCAGCTATTCAGAGTGTGATAGAGTCAAGTTTGCTGCCTGCACTTTCCTAGACAAAGCCCTGACTTGGTGGAATGGCCGAGTCAAATCCTTAACTTTACCTGTAGCCAATGCTATGGGTTGGGAAGCTATGAAGGAGCTTCTCCTCGCAGAGTATTGCCCTCGGGGCGAGCTTCAGAAGCTAGAACACAAACTATGGAACCTTAAGATGAAGGGTTCTGACATAGCTGCTTATACCTCAAGGTTCGACGATTGGGCGTTACTTTGTCCGGGAATGGTTACCCCGGAATGTAAAAAGATAGAAAGGTTCATTTGGGGGTTGACCCAGCCAACAAAAGGGAATGTCTTGGCTGCGAAGCCAGACACTTATGACAGTGCCAAATGTCTTGCGAAAATCCTGATAGATCACGAAGACAACTCTGATGAAGAAGCTACTACCCCCGAGCCAGTCGCCAGTGGAGGCGGAAGCAAAAAGAAATCCTGGAACAAGCGGAAGGCCCAGAGTACGCAAGGGTCTTCTAAGAAACAGCAAACGGTAGCAATCCATGCTGCTACTACCCCTGTCGCTGTTTCAGCTGTAGGTTCCACAGCCCAAACTCCCGCCAGTGGATACATTGGTACCCTTCCTTGGTGTGGTAAGTGTAACTACCACCACTGCATTCCTGGACCATGTCGCGAAAGGATCTGCGACAACTGTGGCAATAAGGGCCATCTTGTGCGAACCTGCAGAAAACCAGCCAAACCAACGAACCAATCATCTGGAGTGGGAATCAGTCCGGCCTGCTACAATTGTGGTGAAGCTGGGCACTTCAAAAGGAATTGTCCCAAGACAGCTACAACCACAAATCCCTCTGCTGCCGCAGGTATATCTCTCTTTGATAATTCTTATGCTTGCAACTCTTTTCGATTTTGGGTGCAAAAGGGAAACTTGTTATCTATCTATTCGAACGTATTCTAAACTCAATCCTTCGCATGTAATCGAGACGTTTACCGTCGAGACGACTAACTAGTGAGATAGAGAACACTAACTCCGTACCTATAGATTGAATCCTCAGTCCGGAGGACTATCCTGTTCCATTCTATTTATAACGGGGGAAACTTTCTATGAAAATACTTTGATGTTATGTTTAACATGAAATGACCGACTCTCATTTATGTTGTTATCTTTGCTTTCAAAAGGGTCACTCGTCTAGATTTCTTTCTCGACCCGGTTCTCGTGATCTTCGGCATCAAACTTCCGTATCATTTTATGCTTTAGAACTCAAAAGTTTTCCCAATTTAAATTACCACGCATCCCTCGTTTCTGTGATTATTGAGAAACGGGAAGTTAGCAACTATTCCCTCTAAATGTCTATCCCGAAGGATTCCCGGGAGTTTATTTTGAGCATCCAGTTTAGTCTCACATCAGACCTTTCGAGATCTTCGTAGAGATCGATTCTGTAACCTTCGAGTTTCGGATGCCCTTAGAACTTGGTACTATCTATCTAGACCATCACGTCTCAAATCCTTAGAAGCGCCTGCCCAACGAAACCCTAGTGATTCCTTTGAGGAAACCGAAGTCATTCAGGGTTGGAGCTTCCACGAGAAAGCAGATTGATATCGTAGATTGAGAGAGAGTCAAGAAGCGAAACCAAGGCATGTTCCGATAATGAGAATTCGCTGGAACGCCCAGTAGAGACCTGATTCCACTTGAGAAAGTGAAGATCCGAAGCAACAAATCCATCCGTATCTCATTCCAATCCATAACCTGTATCTTATTCCTTGAATTTCGGGACGAAATTCCCTCTAACGGGGGGATAATGTAACAACCCGAAGTTGTTCATCGCTGAAAACCCGTTCTACACGAATAACTTGTCGGAAATCGAAATGTCCCGTTATCGTTTTTGGGCTTAGTTATCTAAAATTATATGTTTATTTTTATTCAATGAGGATCCAAACCATTTAGGAACTCATGAATTTAGCCCAAAACATTTATTTCTTAAGTTTTAGAAATATCCTCGTCGGGTGACGGAAACTCAATCGGGTGCGACCCAAAGCATCGTTTAAGGCCAGTATCAGGTAGAATTCCACCGTGTCCAAGTTTTAGGAACTATATAAACATGTTTAAGCATTCATTTGAAGCTTTTTCCTTCTCTCTCTACTCTCTCTCTAACCTCTCTCCTAAATCCAAAGATTAAGTGTCCAAAACTCAAATTTAAGGCTTCAAATCCTTAAGGTACCCTCCTAGCCTTAATCTATAGCATGTTTAGCTTCCAAATTAGACATTTAATCATGAAATTGGACAATATATGTGAGTTTACGGCCCAGGAGGCAGCCTAGGCCGTAAACACCATTTTGAAGGGTTTTTAGCCCTTAAACTCCTTCCTAGACTCAATTGGACTTTAGATATGGCTAAGGGACTTCTAGATATGGACTTAGAACACTTAAAACTTTGATTTTGAGGACTTTGAAGGAGTTTACGGCCAAGGCATAAGCTTGGACCGTAAACTCATGTTAATGGGGTTTTTCATGCCTTTAAACCCTTCCAAATCACCTCTATGGCTTAGATATGAATTATAGGACCTTGGTAATAGCATTTGGACACTTGAAACATAATTTTTAGGGGACTTAGATGAGTTTACGGCCAAGGATAGTGCTTGGGCCGTAAACTCCCCAAAACTTGGCATAAATCCAATTCTAAGGTGTTAGAAAGCCATCCAACACCACCAAAAGCCTTGGAATAAATCAAGGGACCAACCAAAAATACTTTAAGGGCCTAAAACACATCTTTTATGGGATTTCTAAGAGTTTACGGCCAAGACCTATTCTTGGGCCGTAAACTCCAAAATTTTTGGTGTTAGAATGCAAACTAAACACCCCTAAAGCCTTTAGATGAATTTTAGAAGCCATTTTATGCAAGTTTTAGACCTTGAAACACATTGTAGCATCATATAATAGAGTTTACGGCCATGAGGGGGGTCTCATAGGCCGTAAAATCCATAAATCCCTCTTATGTCACTTGCAAACTCATTTCTAGGCTTGTGGGAATTTTTAGAATCACATGTGATTTGTTTTAACAACATTTAGCATCATTTTCATAAGGATTAAGGAGTTTACGGCCAGGAGCCTATTCTAGGCCGTAAACTCCCATAAATTAATCATTTTGGTGATTTTAATCCATTCCAAGCATTTAGAACAAAACCTAGAAACATTTCCCATGTCCATGTAAGCCATTTAAGCCATTTAAACACCCAAAACCACACCCACATGAGTTTACGACCGTAAACTCATGTATGTGTGTGTTTTGTGGTTGTAAACTCATTTAAAAGTTTAATCATGGGGAGTAAACTCAAGTCCCAAGTCCCTAGTGTCATTTCCCATCCATAAACGCCACCCGGGTCCCTCCAAACACTCGTATCGGAGTGTTTTCGCGTCTAAAAGCAATTGTCCCTATCCAACAATCAATTAGTCCTAATTAGATACAAATGTGTATATTTACATTATAATTAGGAACCTCGTGTATATACAAGCCCCGGATCAACTCTTAGCATTCAAATCGACACATTTCTAGTCCGGTGAGTTCATACCCCTACGCCTTTTCCACTGTTTTTAACTGTTTTCAGGGGGGGGGGGGAATACAAGCAAAACCAAACTGTTTTCAAATCATAACATTTATGTGTTTCAAATAATATCTGGCAATCTTATAAACTTTTTTTTTTACTCCTTATGTATTATGTTGAGCATAAGGAATGATTTATCAATTACAACTAAATGGATTTTACTTAAGAAAATAACCAAACTAATCAAATTGTTATGGGAATAATTTGGGGTTCTATGATTCTTTTTATATCGTGTACTGATATCTGCATTAAGTTATTAGATAAACTATGTCTGATTCAGTTTATCTCCGTATCATTCGAATGTTTTGCCGGATAGTTTCATTGTATGTATCTATTTTTCAACTGTATCATGTCTTAAAATCTTTGTATGTTGTTATCGTATGAGAATCCTGTGAATAGTATAATACTAGCTTGTGAGATAGTCACTACCCTTTTATGGATAATCAAGTAAATCCTCTCCGGAAGTGTAACCAGAGTCTCCTGGAGGGAGAGCGAAGAGTTTGTGAATAGATCTATTCGGGACTGACAATCCCACACCTTAACTGCTAGCTACAGTTAGGCGGGCACGCCTGGGGTGACAAATTCTGAATATCATTCGACGTCTGACTAACGTCAAGGAGGTCTCGTTGTCGTATCAGCATGGTTACCTGACTCACAATACGTATTAATATAAACTTATTCACAGCTAGGATTTGTTTAGAATCTATATCTCGTTCGGGATGGTAATCCCATGGTTTTATGTCTATATTTCGTTCGGGATGATAATCCCATGATCTTGTATTAGGATTGCAATCCCATGGTTTTGAAACTAAATCTTATACGGGATGATAATCCCATGGTTTATCAAGCTATCTTATATCTACTTTCGGGATAGTGATCCCATGATCTTTATCGAATTATCTTATAACTGGTTCGGGATGTTAGTCCCAAGGTTTTCAAATACTAACTGGTCCGGGATGTTAGTCCCAAGATTTTCAAAATACCTTCTATCTACAGTTCGCCTAAATTATAGTTTTGTATATTAAACTATAATATGTGTTATTCAATCAATCTTGCAATTAGGAAAATATGGGATTTTCCTGGGGTTAACTTATATCTTGTAACAGAACTGTAACGAAAGATAACTTAACTACTTTACATAAGAAAATATGGGATTTTCTTGGATATCAAAGCTTTTCAGAAAACTAAAGGAAACCAATACATTTTCACAAAACAAAACCGCTTATGAACTCACCAGCTTTATGCTGATTTTCAAACCGCTTGTATTCTCAGGTCCAAGTTAGAAAGGTACCCGACGATATTTTTTGGTGAAGATGGAGTGCTCCGAAGACTCGTCTCGTTTTGTTCATATGATAGATGTATAACTTTTGTACAATTTACTTTTGAACCAAATGTAAACTTTCACATATATGTAATGTAATGGTTGTTTACTGTGATTACTATGTACATTGGATTTGATACACAACATGGAGTCAACCCCGGGAACGTTTCCACCTTTGGTTTTCGGGGTGTGACACATCATTCCTCGGATTATGGTATTTTCTAGAGTGCTTAGAGAATTCTTCAATGAGATCCTTAATTTCTGTCGGATTTTTCTTTGTTAAGGGTCCTTGAGAGTCAAGGAGTTGTCTAGTGGTGACGTTTACCCCATCATAAAATATCGACATTTCTTGTTGCACATTGAGGTCATTTTGAGGGTGATTCCTAAGTAGACCTTTATAGTGCTCTTATGCTTCATACATCGACTCCCCCAATTGTTGTTTAAAATTGGCAATGACCTTTTTGAGCTTAGCTACCTTGGACGGTGGGCAAGATTGTTCCAAAAAAAATTCATGCATCTTTGCCCACATCGTTATCGCGCCTGGTGGAAGTGCCCTCATCCAATCCTTCGTGGCTCCCTTGAAAGTGACAGGGAGCATCCTCAATAACATTGTTTCTCTTGGAACATTTGGAATGTTAAAGTAGTCGGCGATGTTGTTGACTTCATCTAGATGCTTATAAGCATCTATGTGATCCTTTCGGGTGAAAAGAATCTCCTTTAATGCAGTAACGATGTGCCCCTTAAGTTCAAATGTAGCAGTGGCGGGTATATACGGTGGGTTGCACAAGCCCCGATCCGGTTTCGTCTCAAACTCTCTTTTTGTACGCGTCCATCGAGAGGTTGGAAATGTTCTCCATGGTGTTGTCGGGTTCTTTGTTTAGCTCGCTTTTTGTTTCAGATTCGGTTTCGCTTCCTTCCTTCTCTGTTTCGTACTCGGTGTCTTCCTTCGTTGGATTGCTCTTTGTGTCTTCATCCTTTAGTGTTTTGCTGGATTCTCCCACTTTTCCCTTCTTCTTGCCAAAAACCAACTTGATATTCTTAAAAGGTGACTTCTTTGGTGCAACGGATTCTCCTATGGTTTTTCTTTGTTTTGCGAAAAGCAGATTCCGGGTCTTCAAGTGGTGGAATCAAGGATGACTATGATCCATGGGTCATAAATGAACTGCAAATAAACAAAGGAAACGCATAAAAAGAACAAAAACGAAAACTGAAGTTCTACTGTTACGATGCCACGGCGTGGTAAAAATTACCACATCGTGGTGAGTCAAAAGGAAATAAAACCTAAAATAAAAGTAAAAGTAACTAAACAGTAACTAATCCTAATAAAATAGTAGATTTAAAGTAACTAAAACTACAAAATTCCTCGGCAACGATGCCAAAAACTTGATGTGTATTTAATGTGTATATATATTTGTTCAAGTTTCAAATTAATAAAACTAATGTTTCTTTCACTAGACTATTAAACACACTAGGTAGTGTACCTAATCGTGTAATAGTATAGCTATGGTAAGAACAAGTGTTGAACTCAAGGAACAATGTTTTGACTAACTTTATTCCACTATTTACTACTTACTAATAAAATTAGAAAATGTTTTGTTTTCCTAGTTTTGCAAGACTAGATACTTAAATTACCAAACTAACTAATTATCAATTAATTAAGCTAAAACTAAACTAAGGCAAGATAACAACGATGAATTAACCAATGTGAGTAAGAGACTTTCGTTTAGCTTCGGATTTACTTGTTATTATGGTTGATTTATGGAAGTGCAATGGATTTTAGTTTCTTTAGTTACCGATTCTTAAGATGACAAAATTAGTATTCACTAATTTAATCCTTTAGCAAACTAGATTATTTATTCGGTGATCAAGGGGACAAACTTACAAGTTTACTAGTGCTCGGTTCGAGTTAATTAGACTTATAATAGATTGATCAATTTAGTTCATTGATTCCATTCAGTATATGATTTGTCTTCATATATTAGTTCCTACACTATTTTATCCACTTTTATACTTAAGCCTAGGTTTTGTTCAAAACTCTAGTCCTATAATTTTGCAATTCACAAGATCATAAGATTCAAATTCAACTAAGGAATATAGTCATATTAACTTAGTCAAATTCAGCAATAAGTAGAGAAAATAGTTATCAAAAGTATGTGAGGTTCTTTAATAAGCTAAATCAACAAATAACCAAATAACTAAATCCAATCCATAAATTCAACCATAATTAAACAATCAATCCTAGGCTAAACGAAAGTCATGAGTATTTAGCTCATGATTTCAGCAAATAAAAACACAAAATCGAAATTCAAAGGGTTTGACATGGTAGAAACTAATGAAAAATCAAAGTGTAGAGATCGGTTGCCTTAATTCTCATACTTCCAATGGTATGATCGAATTCCTAGCTTCCAGGCCTTAGAAGAGGTGTTTTTCCTTCAAAATTGATGATTACTTCTAGAGCCAAAAGTCCCAATTCGGAGGAGAATGAGATCTATTTATAGTTTTCCCAAATTTAGATCACCACGACGTGGTAAGGCCACCACGTCGTGGTCTTCGTCTTTATCCCGTGGTCTACAAGTCTTCGAATGAAATAAGGATTCTTCTAGTCACCACGCCATGGGAAATCCACCATGAAGTTTTGGGTATATTTTTCATCATTTTACAACTTTAATTCATACTTCCAACTCCTAGGTCCAGCTTCCAGGTTCCAACTTCCAACTTCCTTTTTGCTCCAAGAATGTCATTTATCCTTACAACATAATTCATAATAAATTAAGTATCTTTTGGTATAATAAGGTTATAAAGTAATTAAAATATTAAGTTATGATGTATAATTATGTGTATAAATATGCACATATAACCTCCGATATGCAATCTGGAACCAGGTTTTGTAGGAGAGGCTATGGGTTTGGCTCCTAACATTTTGCTTCATTCAGGAACAACCAATATATATTTTCTTTATGAAAACAAAAGTGAGGATGAGGACTAATGCACTTCAATGCCCAAGAAGAAAGTAAGAGCACTTAAATCCTTTAGATAGAACATAAAGTTGAGATATTTGAAAAACTCATCAATTTAGTAGGAATTAGAGCTTGTAATGATAAGGTCATCAACATAAATGAGAACATAAACAACACCATTGCCTTGTCGTTTTACAAGTCTGGTTGTTGTGGGCTTAATAACAAGGCTGAATGTTTCAAAATAATCAACACCCTCTTCCTAATTAAATCCTCTTGCCACTAATCAAGCTTTGCAGCGTTCAACGGTTCAATCAGAATTCTTCTTAACTCTATAAATCCACTTACAAACCACAATATTAGCACCATGGGGCCTGGGAACAAGTTCCCAAGTCCTGTTAGATATTAAAGCATCAAATTCTAATTGCATGGAATGTTGCCAATTATGACTTTGTAACATCCCGAATTCCCAGGTATTATTTATTATTGTATATTTGGTTATTTGTGAGGAGACTCGGCGAGTTGGAGCCCAAACTCGTCGCGTATGATCACGGGTATGGGTGCGGGTTCGCGTCTGGACTCAGCGAGTCCAAAAGTGGACTCGGTGAGTCCACGCTGTTTAATGAAACCCTAATTCCCTGGGTTTGGAGCCTATTTAAGGGCACTTATAGCCTCCCATTGCGGTTACCAGTCCCTTGAGAGAACCTTAAGAGAGCTAAATCGCTTTGAGAGAGAAGAAGTCACTTTTGGATCTTTGTATCCTTTGTTTAGCAAGAAGAGGGTAACAAGAGCAAGGAGGAGGTGAGATTCAAGCAGATCCAGAGTCCAGAGGCTTCATTTTGAGGTAATAGTTAAACCTCCTTTAGTTTTAGAGTTGATATTTAGAGTAGGGTTTTCTAACCCCTTTGGAGAGTGATTATGTGAAGCAAATGGTCCCTCTTCGAGTTTGTGCCTTGGATCTGGACTCAAAGAGGTCCAGAGACCTTAACCCTTGGAGCTTTTCGGGTTAGTATGGAGTTATTGGACTTAGGTTGTCATTTTTGGGACCAAATCTCCTTTTGATGCCTTTTTGTGGTTATACAAGCATCAAGTTTCGAACTTTACGTGACATTCATGCTTAGGAAGGCTAGATCTATGGATTGGGGAAGCAGATCTGACCTCAGGAGGTCAATAGAGTTTGTGCATGGCATGAACTCGCCGAGTTGTTCTTGAGACTCGGAGAGTAGGGTTTGGGTTTCACGTAAATTGTTCAGCGAGTAGACTCGCCAGGTTGGGGGATGATCCAGTGAGTCAGGGAGAGTCAAAGGGGGGCTGAGTCAAGCCGGAACTCACCGAGTTGTTCTTGTGACTCGACGAGTTGAGTCGTGGTGGCCCCGCGATTCATGCCAGGTGGAACTCGTCGAGTTAGGGAAGTACTCGACGTGTCAAGAGAGGATCCGAGGGTGTCAGTGAACACGAATAGACTCGCCGAGTCGCTCTAGTGCACTCGCCGAGTCCGGTCAAAGTTGACCGTTGACCATTGACCAGAGTTGACCAATGTTGACTTGATAGGGTTAGTCAACCGTAGTTGTGAAAGTGTTAATTAGAGATATATTGTGTTATAGGAGGACTATAGCTCGGGAGATCGAGCGCTAGTGATTTCAGGGATTTGCGAGTTATAGAGATACGCGAGGTGAGTCTTCTCACTATACTTTACCTTGAGAAGGTAATTAGAGTTATGTGATACAGTGTTGTATGCTATATATGTGTTATGTGTTGCACTGCATTATTCTATGTGATTTATGTTGTGCATGCTACAGAGTTAGAACCGGAAGGTTCACAGAGATAGAGCCTGAGGGTTCATAGAGTTGGGTGCACGGACCCAAAGAGTTATAGCCTCGAGTGGCTAATATGTGTTATATATATGGTATTTTGGGGAACTCACTAAGCTTTGTGCTTACAGTGTTTGGTGTTATTTGTTTCAGGTACTAGTGACGACCGTGGGAAGGCGCTGACTTGATCAGTACACACACGGGATTTTTATGTTATGAGATCTTGGGATTTTTATATGTCATGGATTGAGTTTCAAACACTGATGCTTTTACGAATATTAAATGAATTGTGTTTTTATAAATATGAAAAATTATTCTTAAATTTACGGTGTTACAGACTTTTTGTAACTTGTAAGAATGGTTTTGGTTCAGTATCAGAAGTGTCATAGAGGATATCTAGTAGCAGAACAAATTTTGGCTTCAAAGACTTGGTAGAAGCTTGAGTTACCATGACGTGCTCTGAATTTGTTGAAGGATGGAAATATGAGGGTGTGTTGTGATATGTAATAGCGGTAGGAATGATAGGTGGTGGTGGAGAATCTACCAAGGGAGAGTTTGGTGGCGAAAGGCTAGGATAAGATTCAACTGATGTGAAGTCAGAAGTGGTTGGCGATATGGTGTTAGGGGAGTTAGAAGAAGAGCTGATAAATGAAGTATTGGGTGATATAGATTTAGAAGTGATTGGAGATGTGGAACATGATTTAGTAGAAAAGATGGAAGTGGCAGTGGTTACTAGTGATGAGATGGATGATGAAGAGGCACTAGGGGACCCAATCAGAGATCCTTCATGAAGAGTATGAAGGGGAAGTTCATAATGAATATGATGTTTTGAATTTGATTTAAAATTATGGTCAGGAAAAGAAGAAGACGATTTATCGAGTACTACATGTCGAGCAACATAGGTACGAGATGAGGAAACATGAAGACAAATATAACCTTTATGTTTAGCACTATAACCTAAAAAAAATGCAAAAGATGGATTGGAATTTTAGTTTATTACTATTATGTGGTCTAATATAAGGATAACATAAGCAACCAAAAGATTTGAGAAAGTGGTAATGAGCTTGATGGTTATATAAGCACTCATAAGGTGATTTGTGTTTAAGAATTGGAGTAATGGTCCTATTATTTGTGTAAATGGCGGTATGAAAAGCTTGTTCCCAAAAGGTAACATGATGCTTAGAGTGTGCTAAAAGAGCAAGCCCTTTTTCAACAATAACATGATTACGTCTTTTAGAAGCATAATTTTGTTCTGGGGTGTGAGTGCATGAAACACGATGGTCAGTTCCATGTGTTTGAAGAAAAGATGAGACATTACGATATTCACCTCCCCTAGTCAGATTGGAAAGCCTTAATTTTAGTTGAAAACTATGTTTCAACCATTGCTTTGAAAAATGAAAAAGCTGAAAACACTTGACATTTATTGGTAAGAAAATAGAACCATATAATGTTATGCAATCATCGATCAAAAGAAGAAAATAACGATTACCATTCAAAGAAGATATAGGAGCAGGGCGGAAACATCCGAGTAAATTAAATTAAAAGGTTGTTTTGAAGTAACATGACATTATGGTAAATGAAGTCTATGACTTTTACCGAGTTGACAAGCGGTACAAATAGTTAACAATTTATTTGTAGAAGTAGGTAAGTTATAATCACAAAGGAGACGATTTAAGATAGATTCATGAGGACGTGCTAAGCAATGGTGCCAACATGCGATAGAAGCTCGTTCACCCACAAAAACATGAGGAGGATTGGAAATAGATAGATTAACAGGAAGCCGATATAAACCATTCTCAAAACCCCCTTTAGTATTATCTGCCCCTGCAAATTCTTAATATAGCAAAGATTAGGATGAAGTTCCGAAAAGACATTATTATCCTTGAATAATTAAGAAACACACAAAAGAGTTTTGGAAATTTTTGGAACAACAAGGATGTTTTTGAGATATAAAGATTTTGAATCATGTGTAGCTGTTACATGCGATTAACCAATATGAGTAATAGGGAGGGCCCATTTCCAATAAACTAGGCTATCAGTACCCATATACTTCGATTGAATGCTTAGTTACCAAGATTAGCTGTAACATGATTCGTGGCATCAGAGTCAACAACCCAAGGATCAGTTAGAGAGGAAGGACTATTACCATAAACTGTATGTGCCTGTTTAGAGATGGCTGGTTGTTGTTAGTGTTGACGGTCACCAAATTTTCGATTTGTAGTAAGAAACATATTCAAATTAAGGCATTGATGGCAGTTGTGTGCCTCATCATAAGGCTTATTGCAAATTTGACAAATGGACTTGGGGCATTCAGATGGAGGTGTTAAAGCTGGACCATAAGCTGAACGTCTAGTCGAGAGCCTCTTGGTTGCGCTGTCGGTTATCATCTTGAAGGCGTTGTTCTTCACGAAAAAGGAGACCAATTAAATCATTGGAAGTGATAAGCTCGACCTGGATGTTTAGAATTGATTTAAAAGCCATGTATTCTGGACCAAGGACAAACAAAAGAAAGGATACAAAGTCCTCATCTAGAACAACCGTTAAACATTGAACCAATTAATCAGAAATTGCACGTTTCTTCTCAACATACTTGGGAATTGATATTGAACCCTTAGAAAGAGATTGAAGTTGTTGTTTGAGATGCGTTTGGCGTGCTCTAGTTTGAGAATGAAACATTTGCTCCAGAATAAGCGAAACTTCAGAGGTGGTAGTAACACGAGCAACATGACTGAGTAATGGATTTGTGAGTGTTGAACGAAGACATAACATGACAAGTCTATCCTTGTGTTTCCATACCACAAAGTTTGGGTTGGGATCAGTAATGGTGGAGCCTTCTTTGGGTGGTAAAGTTGGTGATGGAGCGGTACCAGAAGTCAGGAAGGAGTCGAGTTCATAAGCCTCAAGGACGGAGCGAATAGTTCCACACCAAAGTGAGTAGTTGGGTCGGTCTAGACAAACATGCAATGTCGGAAATTGAAGAGTGGCAGAACGACCTCCAGCAGCAGTGAAAAGAATTTGAGATGTAAAAGAATTAGAGTTTTGACCATCCTAAGACATGGTTTAGGATCAAAGAAGCTTTAATATCATATAAAACAAGAAGAATATTATGAAAAGTTATGTGTACTGAAATAGCCGATGTACATGGGATATACACAAAAAGATGAAGGGTAAACAAGGAAATTAAAATACAAAAAAAAAAAAGAATGCAATCAATCAGCTACAATCAAGGACTGTCATTAAATAAATACAATAAATCTAAACTAAAATAGAAGATTATAAAAATATCTCAATACCCTCTCAATTGATTTCTAATAAGTCTGTAAAATTATGTTGCAACTTAGTGATGCTAAAAAATTTACTATAATAAATGAAGATAATTTTGCCACATGTCAATTTCTAATGAGTTTTGACACTTGTCATTTTGTGATATTTTTTTAAATAAAGATTATCCACATGTCAATTTATGTTTTTTTTTCTTTCAATTTTTAAAATTAAAAAGCCATATAATCTTATACTTATATATGTAAAGTATCAAATGTAATAAATACTATAATAAATTACAATTAATATGTTTCTTTATTCCTTATTTTAAAAATTACTTATTATTTACATTTTAATATTTTATTTTCTTTAATCAACCCATGTAATATACAAGTTTACACCTAGTATATATATAACAAATAATGATGTAAAAAGTGTAAATGTTATACCTCATTTGATGTGTAGTTCTTTCTATTAAGTGCATCTTGTACATATTTAGCTGCAACCTTAAATGTTTTTGGAAAATCATTAAAAAAAACACATCGTTCAAAGGTAGGAATCAAACAAACAAAATAAGTGTTGCATTAGTAACTTCATTTCCAGGTAACAATAGACATAGAGATGCTAAAAATTGGATAAACCCTAAGAGACTATTAATAAATAGATAAAACCGTGAAAATACCTCATTTATAAACACAAAATTGGTCCATATCTATAAGCTTGCAATGATATCCATAAGAAATCAGACTCCATAGCTATGGAAGATCTTGATAATGTCATTTGTATTTCTTTTCATGTATGATTCAACGGGAGTAGGCATTTATACATTTTCACATACTTCTCTTTCTTGAGAAACAACCAACTATATACAAAGTGTTTGATATACAACAACTGAAAAGTGAAGTTATTGGATTGTATGTTGCAGCTCTGCCGTCGAGAAAAATGATGATTTACACCCCGCTCCCGAGTTCAACTTAAAGAGAGAAAAGATAGGAAATGGGAGGAAATGAGAGGAAAACAAGAGAGAATGGTGCTCCCGAGTTTCATTAAAGGAAGGAAGTGGAAGGAAATGGAAGGAAAACTTTCCCTCCTACCTTTCCTCCCGATTTGGGAGGATTTGAAAAGAAAGAACAAAATGTTTAACTTTCCTTCCATTTCTCTCCAACTCGGGAGCACAAATGACAATTTCTTTCTCCTTTCTTTTCTCTTCTTTTCTCTCCTTACTTTCTTTTCTCTTCTCTTCTTTTCTTTGCTATAACTCGGGAGCGGGGTGTTAGGAGTAGCAAAAATTACATAAACGATTCCAGGTTGTGGCAGATTAAAGATTGAATTAATTGGTCTCTGTTTTTTTTTTTTTGATTTATCCTAATTTTTAGCAATTTAAAAGTGGAATCAGATATATAGATAAAGAATATTTTGAAATATATTTTTGAAATCCATAAATTTTGAGTAAATGGAAAAAATATTTACCAATGTGTGGTACTTTTAAAAATATTTACTAAAAGGTAGCCAAATAACTTATGTCAGTTTTTCTATTTAAAAATAGTAATAAATTGGATCAATCATATCTCCAACTATTTCTCTTCTCGTATTCCTCTTCTCATCTTATGTTTATTATACCAAAGCCGTCAAACTAGAGGAAGAATGGGTGGATGGTTTAGAATGCACCAATCCTATTGTTGGAAATTGTTAAGACATAATCTAATTGTCAGAGAGTCCCGCCCATGACGAATATCATATCCTATTTGAAATGCCAATGAACACACACCCACATCGTTGATGAACCTCTCTTCCTCTGTCTCCCTGAACCAAATGACCCCCCATCTCCCTCTCTATAAGAATACCTCCGAAGAGACCACAACTAAATACTTTTTTTTGGGATCGATAGCGATTTAAGGACAAATGATTTTATGTGTCAAAGACGATTGCGTATCGAGAAGCATCAAGTGAAACCCAGGTGCTACTACCTCTACTGTAGCACCTGGTTCCTAGTATGTATTTTAATCTAAGTATTTTGGCATTTTTAGCTGGAACTCGGCGAGTTGTAGGCCCGACTCGCCGAGTAGAGTCGAGATATCGAGCACGTTTAAGTTGGCGACCCGACGAGTCCATATCCTAGACTCGGTGAGTCCGCCAGTCTATAAGAAACCCTAATTTCAAGGGTTTGCACCCTATTTAAACCATGTTATGCGCCCCCAAGCTAGTCTCCTTCACCCTCAGAGCATCCTATACCAAACCCTAGCCCTCTCCTTGTAATTTGAGTGTTTGTGTGCTTGTTCTTTGAAGTTTGAAGAAGAGAAGGAAGGAAAGACCAAAGGAGAAGGTGAAGAGCAAGGATCTAGGACCTAATCCAGAGTTCATTGAGGTACAATTCGGATATATTCTGTTTCTATGATGATTTTCTAATAGAAACCCCATTTAAGCCATCTTTATCCACCTTCAAGCTTGAATGTAGTATAAGGATCATAATGGGTTGAATAGCCACTGGATCTATCCATAAATGAGCTCTAGAACTCAGATCTAATGCCTTTATGGAGCCATATTGCATGAAAACCCTAGATCTACTCTTTTAGTGCATTTTGAGCCCTAAAACCTTCATTGGTGTTTATTTACACGTAAAGTTGGAAACTTTACGTGTTAATCAAGCCCTAAGAACCCAGATCTATGAATGGAATGAACTGGATTCAAGCATAATCGAGTATATAGTGATTGCACGTATGCGAATCGGCGAGTCGTTCTTCGGACTCGGCGAGTCGAGTCGCGAGTCCCCGATTTTCCCTCTTTTTGAGTATGCTGAGTAGGAACAATGAGCCATAAGTGGGCTCAGTGAGTCGGAAGCCAGACTCATTAATGGAGGAACTCGGCGAGTCCAAGGTAATCTTCTTGCCTCAAGAACAGACTCGACGAGTTGTTCATACAACTCGGCGAGTCACAAACCAGAGTATTCATCGAATGAAGATGAACTCGACGAGTTGTTCATACAACTCGGCGAGTCGGATGAAGGACCATTGAATATCAGTTTAGAAAGAGAACTCGTCGAGTCAATGCCTAACTCGACGAGTAGGGACGGGAGTGAGGACAATCGATTGGATAGGGACTCAACGGGTTGGCGAGCCAACTCGGTGAGTCGGGTCAACTGGAAGTTGACTATTGACCTTCACTTTTGACTTAGTCAGGGGTAAAATGGTCATTTTACCCTAAGGACAGTTAGCAGTGTTTGACTAAGTGTTTTGTGGGAATTATAGTTGGAGGACTTCCGGAATAGCAGCAACAGCAGACAGACAGTTCCCGCATGGATCAGCAACTACTTCGAGGTGAGTTACCTTCCAGTAGCGGTGGGTCTAAGGCCACAATGCTGGCCCACCAGTAGGAGACATATGATAGATGATTGTCTTTGTGATATCATCTAGGTTTGCTACTACCTGATATGTTATATGCTAGCATGATATGTTGTATGTGATAGTAGTAGAGTTCGGTTGTTAGGACCGAAGGTTAGTCAGACACCCCAGATACGTCTGACAGTATGTGATGATATGTTTGCATGTTGGCTTGTTATGTTATATGCGATAGAGGTAGTAGGAGGGGACCAGTCCCCGAGTTCAGTTGTTAGGACCGCAGGGTAGTTCAGGCACCCTAGATATGTCTGATAATATGTTTATAGTAGCAGTAGGGGTAGAATAGTCCCCGAGAGTCGTTTTTAGGACCGACGGGTAGGTCAGCACCCCAGAAAGGCTTGACATGGGTAGTCAGCACCCCAGAATGGCTTGACATGGGTAGTCAGCACCCCAGAATGGCTTGACATGGGTAGTCAGCACCCCAGAACGGCTTGACACGGGTAGGACGGCACCCCAGAATGGCCGCATGGGTAGGTCGGGCACCCCAGAATTGCTTGGCAGTATGTAGGTTATGTGATTGTATAGTATGTGGTACGATAGGGGAACTCACTAAGCTTCGTGTTTACGGTTTTCAGTTTTGGTTTCAGGTACCTCTTCGTCGAAGGGGAGGAGCTGGCACGGTAGCGACACTATAGATATTTATGAAATGAATTGATCAGACAATGTTTATTTACAAATGATTTTACAAAGTACTGATTTAAAAATGAAATTTTTGGACGTGAAAAATGGGTCGTTACATCTACATGTGCTGCTACCTCTACAACAACCTGACCAGATTCACACATAAATAATATACTTATACAATGGTGGAAGGGATGTTGTAGAAGTAAAAATGTGGGGTCCTTTTATTATTTTTCTTAGAGCATTGGGTGTGGGCAATAAGATGCAATACCAAGTTGTGTCACCTCACATGCCACATAAGCAAATGGTGTTATAACACCAAGTGGGGAAATGGACAACAAGATGCAACACCAAATTTTTGAGAATAAATATGTTTTATTTTTGATTTTGTTTCGAATTTGTTTTTTTTTCTTTTTCCTTTATTTCGTTTTTACGTTTTTTTAATCACTAAAATGAATATATTTTTATAAAACAGAAAATTTTATAACAAAAAAAATACATAATATTTAAAATCTAAAATTACGATTACAATTAAAAAAACATAATTTTAAACCTAAAATCATAACTAAAATAGCATTCAAATTACTCATAAAATCATAATTAGCCCAAATATTTCTTCCTAATTTGTTCCTTCATTGCTTATAGCACCGCTAGATCCTCAAACGTCAAACCCTCCTCGCTCGTCCGAAGATGTGTCATTAGTTCCCTCTCTTTTTGCTCCTGCTTCTCCCGTGTCTTCCTTTCTAGGAACTCCAAATGACGACATTTCAAGTCACTTTTTTCTTTTATAAATAAATTGTGCTTGTCGATTTTCGCTCTCATTTCCGCTGCGTCTTTTGCTTTCGTCTCAACCTCCTCTGCATGCCTTGCAGCGCGTCTCGCTTTGTCGTGTCCAGGCGGTCGTCGTGGTGGGGATATCTCCTCGATATCATCTGGGATCTCATCGGTGTCGGTGTTTAGGTCGATGTGAGTTCGTGCGTTCGACACGTCGATCGAGCTCGAATTGAGAGACCTTTTGGATTGAACCTCCGACGATGTAGGCGTTTTATTCTATTTCCGCTCGCAACAACTCCCATAATTTTTCAAACTCGAAAACATGTCCCATTTCGACCCGATATAGTTCTTTTTCAGATTTGAACAAATAGAAGTCGTTGGTTCCGCTTTGCTGTTGCGCCTCAACCTGGTTGTAAATATCATTGAATTTGCTGCACCGTTTAGTTATTTGACTCTATTCGCTGCTTAACATGTCATTGTTGCGATGCAAAATTTTCTTCAAAATAGTGTGAAACTTGTCGCACAACGCCCCCCCCCCCCCCAATAAGCCCTTTTCTTCATTCCATTTCCGCAGAGTTCGTCTTTTGAAGTAGTACACCAACCCGCCATTGATGTGTGCATAATGCACTAGTTTTAATCCTACTAATTTAAACACAAAATAAACACACAAAATGCAGTGTACCTAGCGATTAGCAATATAGTTCAAGCAAGTAAGGTATCTAACACAGGGAATGGTAACAATTAAGATTAACTACTAGAATTACCTAAATAAAAACAAGTAATAAAAGAAAATTTTCTCTAGTTTTGCAAGACTAGAAACTTAAATAAAAAAATAACACCTAAACAAAACAATTAATAACTATAGAAAATAGAAGGTAACTAGATTCAATAATAGAAGATACTTCTGTTTAAATTCGACTCATTTATTCCTATGGTTGATTTTATGGCAAGTGCAATGGACTAATACATCATTGGCTACCGATTTCTAATGTGATTAGGTTCATGTTCATAATTACTAATCCTTCGCAAACATGTTAATTCAAACAGTGGCCAATTGATTAAACTAACAAGTTTCCTAGTGTTGAGTTCGGATCAAGTAAGACTTGTAATATTAGTTAACTAAATGTGTCAATTCAATCAACTCATATATGGTTGTTCATCATACATGCTTACACATTAATGTACTTATTTTATAGTTAACCCTAAGTTCACATTTACTAATACTAGGCATACAATATTGTGTTCACAAAATTATATGATTCAAGCAATTAAGATGTTCATGCAACTCAACAACTTGAGTATTAATAGAAAATAATTATTATCAACACATAAGGGTCTTGACAAGCTTAACAAGACAATTCACCAAATCAAATTAATCAAAGCCATAAAATAACACCATATTCATAAATTTTTCTACTCTAAGAAGAAGTTAAAAGCTTTTAGCTTATATCTACAACAATTAACAACCTAAAATCGAAATCTAATGATTCAAACATGGTTTATGCAAAAAATTAAGAAAAACAATAGTGTTTATTTCCTTTGATATCTTCTAACTTGACTTCCAAGTTGAATTCTCGAAAAACAAAGCTTCAAGAACCCTTCTGATCGCCAATGAGTCACCAAAAGTCTCCAACATCCTTTTGGGTTTCGGGAATAACCGATATATATATATATATATATATATATATATATATATATATATATATATATATATATATATATATATATATAAGAATTTTCAAAAATTACGCACCAACTCGTCGAGGTCTTTACTTAAAATACGTGGGCGGTAAGGCATTGCTGGTTCGCGAATATTCCATCTTACTCGTCGAGTTGATGGCCAACTTGCCGAGTTTCTCCTCTTTTAAGCTTTATTTCTTCAAACTTTAATTAACAAGCTCCCAATTGCCAGTTCTGCTTCTTTTTTCACTCGAGCTTGTCTTTAAGGCTGAAAATGTAATTTTAACATAATTAAGTACCTTTTGTTCATAAATCGAGACAAAATAGCCAAAAGGTAATAAGATATTATACAAAATATATGATTAAATATGCACATATCAAAATACCCCACACTTGACTTTTGCTTACCCCCAAGCAAAACTGAATTTTAGCACACTAGCACACCTAAGACAATCCCAATCAAACTCAACCATTATGCCAAAATTGCAACGCGTGCATTTGTGTCTAATTTTTTTCCTAAGGACCCCCCTAATCCTAAATTCTCACAATCCTCATAAACACCCGCCCACTTCTTTTGAATAATGCTCCTTTTATGCATCCCTCTGAATCCATCCGTAGAAAACTTTCTTAACCTTAAGTCATTTTTGGTTAAACCTCCAAGGACACATACGATAAAGTAACATAAAAAAGAAAATTACATTTAAAATAATAATACTTGATAACTTTGAATCTTCAATAAATTGTAGCTTTTCTTCTTCATATTTCTTCTTTGACTTCATAGCTTCGTAGATTCTTTCTTTCAAACATTGCATCACTTTTTTTTCTTTTTTTTCAACTTTTTTTTACAATCACCTTTTTCACTCAAACTAAAAACATTGCATTCAATCTCTCCTCCCAACTTTTGACAGAAGGGTAATCGGGGTCATCCATCCTTGGAATGTTCAAGTAGCTCATCATGTGGGCGAGGGTGATATGATTTTTGTTCATTCTACGCCCTAAATCATCTTGGTATTTCCTTGAATCCATGCTAACCCAATCCATAGGAAACTCATCTTCGGTCGGGATCACGGGTGGGTCTTCATATATATCCTCTTGCCTTTGCCTAACCCTCCTACCCGATTGTTCGGGTACCACCACTTCATCTTCATCCGGGACAACAAAGTTACCCCCACCATAATCGTCAACTATCCTTACCCTCTTATAAAGAATAGGATTAAATTTAGGTGTCGGCAGCATCGTTAAAACATTTCCGGCTCTTCTCTCCAAAATACCAAATGATCTTGCTAACTTTGTCACAAACATAACCCCATAATTTCTTAAATTTTTTCTATCCTTTACCACACCTTCACCCAAATATTTTGCCAAACAATATGGGATGTTGCAAAAAGTATTGGGCATGATAATGCACCACAAGTAGAACACATCAAGGCTTGGAACCTTATCATCGTCTTTGCGCATGTTGATGGTATTCGTGATGAGCCGGTGGATTAAATGGTGAATTAGTGACCTTATGCTTCCCTCTAAGGCTGCGGATGGAATGTACACACTATTTGCAATTGTAGTCCACCAATTTACTTCATTTGTTCCATCTGGGAACACCTTGTGACAATTATCCAAGAACGTCCCAAAAGTCGCAATTATCACCACCAATTGGTTATATAAGCCCATTCTCCAACCCAAATCAGCCATGTTGCACTCCCGATACTCACCACCAAGACAAAAAGTCAAAGAGTTAGTATCATAATAATCATCCCTGCCTCGGAATGTAACAGTGGAATTAAACTCAAAACACAGCTCTTGATACACCTGCTCCTACATCAGGAACAATCTCCTCCACCCATCATATGTAACTTGTACTCCATTATGAATGAAAACTTTAGTCAAAATATGGAGTCAGGGCCTCCACCAAACCTACTTGATCTACCCAATTCCAGTTCAACTCATTTGGGACATAAATATCCTTTGACTTGAGTGTTTCTAGCCTTTTTCTCCACCTCACCGAAGTCGCCTTTGATCCAATTTATGGGAAGTTGAACCAAGGGAAGTCCCCTTGGCCTCTTTGAGAACTTTGGCCTCTGCTTCTAAACATTTTCTGCAAAATCAAACATAATAAAAACCACACAAACCACAGAAAATATTAAAATAAAAATATGGAAAACAATAGCATGGACTCGTCGAGCTCTTAGTGCGACTCAACGAGTCCAATGAACAGTTTGGACCTTCATAATTGATTCGAACAGGTTCAGTCTATTATACTCAAAATTACTCCAAGGGTTTGTTGAGGGTGGTAAAGCAAGCATTAATTCTCAAAAAAGTTTCAGTCAAAACACTCTAAATTAGCCCAAATCGAAACCCTAATGTTCATGTCAAAATAAAAACTGGGTTTTTAACAAATTTCAACCATTAAACTACTAAAAATTGAACCTTTAGGGTAAAAACCCTAATTTTTCTGAGTTTAAATATTAATAATTTTTTTCGGTAATAACAGTCTACTCGTCGAGTCTGGGATCCCAAACTCGTCGAGTAGAGACGCGTTTTTACGAAATATCGCGGATTTTCAGATGGACTCGTCGAGTTTAGGTATGGACTCGGCGAGTTTTTGACTCTGTTCAAAATTTTTATTTTCTTTCTTTAAATTAATTCCACTACACCCCACACCTAAACTTTGTTTGTCCTCAAGCAACCATTTTAAGCTAAAAAGAAGATTTAGATTGAAAAAATCCTCAAAAAAAATACACAATAGAAAAGAAAATACTAAAAATAAAACGAAAAGGAAAGGGTAAAAGAAAGAAAACTCAATCAGCGGGTTGCCTCCCATAAGCGCTTCTTTTTTAGGAGTCTTTAGCTAGACTCCTCCTCGCTCTACGTTGCAAGGGCTTTCTCCAAGTCCAACCCTTCTTCTAGTCTTTCTTCAGTTGGCATACCCTCTTCATATTTATTAACTCTATGCTCTTTTACTTTAAAGCTCGACCCATCCTTGCTCCATAACTCAAGCACCCCGTATGGATAGACATGCTTGATTGTAAAAGGCCCGGACCAACGAGTGTGTAATTTTACCGGAAAGAGATTTAGTGTTGAGTTGTACAAAAGATCTTTCTGGTTAGCTTCAAATTCCTTATTACCTTTCAACCTTGCATCATGGCACCTTTTTGTCTTGTCCTTATAAATCAGTGAGTTGGAGTAAGACTCGTTCCTCAACTCTTCTAAAGCATTCAGTTGCAAAAGTCGATTGGCACGCAACTCACTCGGCTCAAAATTGCATGTTTTCGAAGCCCAATAAGATTTATGTTCAAGCTCCACCGGTAGATGACAATTTTTACCATAGACTAACCTATAGGGTGTGGTTCTAATGGGTGTCTTGAATGCAGTCCAGAATGCCCAAAGTGCATCATCCAATTTATCCGCCCAATCTTTCTTATTGCTACCCACCGATCTCTCCAAAATCCTTTTGAGTGCCCTATTCGTGATCTCAGTTTTCCCATTCGTTTGTGGATGGTAAGGTGTTAAAAATCTATGGCGTATACCATATCTTTGAAACACTTTTGCTAGTTTATCATTAGCGAAATGGGTTCCCCTATCACTTATCAATGCCTTTGGTACCCCAAACCTAGAAAACAACCTTTTAAGAAACTTCACTACGACCCTTGCATCATTGGTTGGTAATGCCTGTGCTTCTGCCCACTTTGATAAATAGTCTACTGCCAGAAGTATGTATTGGTTTCCTCTAGGTGAAGGGAATGGTCCCATGAAATCCACACCCTACACATCAAATAGTTCACACACTTGGATGAACCTTTGAGGCATTTTATTCCTTTCAGAAATATTACCCAACTTTTGGCAAGTATCACACTCTCTCACATAGGTGGCAACATCCTTGAAGATTGTAGGCCAATAAAACCCCGCATCAAACACCTTCTTAGCTGTGTATTTCACCCAACGATGTCCTCCTACCGGCCCATTGTGGCAATGCTCTAGAATTTCACAGATTTCCTTTCCAAATACACATCTTCTATTAATCCCATCCGCACAACTCCTAAAAAGATAGGGCTCATCCCAAAAATAATATTTAATTTCTTAAAAGGGCTTCTTTTTCTGCTGGTGAGTGAGCCATTTTGGAAGAAAATTGCCAGCCAAAAAGTTTGTCCATATCGCCCCTTTAAGTTTTTTCCAATCTAGATAGATTGTCGGCATCTACATTTTCCATCCCTTTCTTATCCTTGATCTCGATGTCAAATTCTTCAAGTAAAAGCATCCATCAGATCAATCTTGGCTTCACATCCTGCTTAGCAAATAAATACTTGATAGCAGAATCGTCAGTAAAAAAAGTAGTTTTAGACAATAAGGTAGGGACAAAATTTGTCAAAGGCATACACCACAACTAATAATTCCTTCTCGGTTTTTGTGTAGCTTTCTTGGGCCAGATTTAAGGTCTTGCTTGCATAGTAAATGGGTTGAAAGCGCTTGTCAACCCTTTGACCGAGTACAACTCCTAAGGCAAAGTCGCTCACATCGCATATTATTTCAGAGGGCAAGTTCCAATTCGGGGCGATAATGATCGGAGCATTAGTTAATTTTTCTTTCAAAATTTCAAAAGCAACTAAACATTCTTTAGAAAAATTAAAAGGTGCATCTTTCAGAAGTAATTGAGTTAAAGGTCTAGTTATTTTAGAAAAATCTTTTATGAAATGGCGGTAAAAAACCACGTGAACTAAAAAACTCCTAACGCCCTTTGGTGGGGGTAATTTAGCAATAGTTTCATTTTTTGCGCGATCTACCTCAATCCCCGCTTAGGATACTTTATGGCCTAAAACAATGCCTTCTTTCACCATAAAATGACACTTTTCCCAATTTAAGACCAAATTGGTCTTTTCACACCTCCCAAACATCAAGTCGAGGTTAGCAAGACAA
Organism: Lactuca sativa; assembly: GCF_002870075.4. NCBI lineage: Eukaryota > Viridiplantae > Streptophyta > Magnoliopsida > Asterales > Asteraceae > Lactuca > Lactuca sativa. Next base: position 197,882,216 of record NC_056627.2, on the reverse strand, counting down.
TCATTAAAAGAAGAGCCAAAAACAGGAAAATCATCCATAAATACTTCCATAAATTTTTCCACCATGTCATGGAATATCGTCGTCATGGATCGTTGAAAGGTTGTCAGCGCATTGCATAACCCAAAAGGCATGCTTCGATAGGCAAATGTTCCACTCAGACAAGTGAAAGTGGTCTTCTCTTGATCAATTGGGACAATAGGGATCTGGAAATAACATACAAATCCATCTAAGAAACAGTAACAACAATAGCTAGATAATCGTTCAAGAATTTGATCAATAAAAAGAAGAGGGAAATGGTCTTTGCAAGTGACATCGTTTAGCTTTCGGTAATTGATGCACAACTGCCAACTGGTTACCGTTCGTGTAGGTATGAGCTCGTTCTTTTTGTTCGTCACAACCATCATCCCTCTTTTCTTTGGTACTACTTGAATGGGACTAACCCATGGACTATCGGAAATCGAATATATGATCCCGACATCAAAGAGCTTGACAACCTCCTTCTTAACCACTTCATGTATGTTTGGTTTCAACTTCCTTTGATGTTGCACTACCGACTTTGCACCTTCTTCAAGGATGATCTTGTGAGAGCAATAAGAAAGGCTTATTCCTTTAATATCCATAATTTTCCATGTAATGGTATTTTTTTCTTTTCTTCAAGAGTTGAACTAACTCTTCTTTTTCAGATTTGGTGAGGTCAAAAGCTATAATCACAGGTTTTTGATTGCCCTCCTCCAAAAATGCATATTCTAAGTGTTCCGACAATGTTTTCAACTTTAAATTTGAATTTTGAACACTGAACACGTTGAGTCCGCACACCGAACTCGTCGAGTTGCGCCCAGTCTTCCCGTTTGATCGTGTTTTTCGTCCCAACTCGTCGAGTTAGTCTTTTCAACTCGTCAAGTTGACTTTTCAGACCTTCTTATTAGTTCTTCGTATTCGCTTTCTTCGGGAAATTTTTCTATCTCTTTCTGGTCTTGTTTAGCATCAAAGTCATTTTAAAAAGGCCATGGGTGATTCGCTTGAGTTGTCCTCTTTCCATTCTTCCATTATTCTTCCAAAGTGTTAATCGAGAATTTCGTGTCATCACTATACTTAGAATGCTTCATGGCTCGATCAATTCCAAAAGTAACTGACTCTTCTCCCACCCGAAGGGTAAGTTTGGATTCTCTTATATCCACTATGGCACTTGCAGTGTTTAGGAAAGATCGTCCAAGAATGATTAGTACTTGATGGTCTTCTTCCATATCTAGCACTATGGAATCCGTGGGAAATACGAATTTATCAACTTTCACCAATAAATCCTCGCATATCCTGCATGGAAATGTCACCGTCTTCTTCACTACATGAATTTCCATTCGAATCGATCTCGGCTCCGGAAGGTTCAACTTCTTAAAGAATGAGTATGACATAAGGTTAAAACTCGCCCCTGAATAAGCCAATGCATAACTAGTAGCTAAGTTCCCGAATTGGCATGCCAAAGTCAAACTACCTGGGTTACCCATCTTTTTTGAAAATTTGTTCAACATTACGGCTGAACAATTTTCATTGAGAACCACCTTGGATACCTCTTCCATCTTCTTTCTATTTATGAGTAATTCCTTTAAGAACTTGGCATACTTAGGCATTTGTGCAACCACCTCAATGAAAGGAATGTTAATTTTAAGGGCTTTGATGTGCTCCAGATACTTTTGATATTCTTCATTCTGCTTCTCTTTTCTAGCTCGACTTGGGAATCGTAATGGAGGTTGATATGGTTTTAAAGGGGGGACATTTTTCTGTTCAGACTGAGAACTCATCGAGTTCTTCTCTTCAACTCGACGAGTTGCGTCGACTTTTTGTGATTTCAGGATTTCTTTTTCTTCCTCTTGCACCTCTTTAGAATCTTCATTCGGAATTGGGGTCAGAGGAGTAATTATCTTTCCACTCCTAGTCGTCATGATGTGGATTTGTGCGCCTCTTAGATTTTTCTCGGTATTACTAGGAAGTCCACCCAGTGTTCTTTCTTTGATTTGTTGTATAGTTCTCCTAACTATTTTTCAATGTTTAGGATAGTGGCCAGTTGATTTCTTATTAATTATTGTTGCTCTTTCATCATCGCTTGTTGTTCTCGTATCGCAGCATCGGTTTCGTTGTGTCTTTTCTCAGATGCGGTTGCAAAACTTGTGAGCATATCTTCAAAGTCCATTTTCTTCTCTTGCACCAACTCTTCCTTTTGATAGAAGCCTCTTGTCTCCAGCCTATATTTCTCTTACTTTGCCTTCTTGTACTCACCGTATGGTAGCCACTGGTTTTTTCGGTTTTCGCCAATCCTCATCATATCTATCGCCAATTGAATAACACACTTGCACTTTCCGATTCCCATGCTCTTCAAGATGACAATCTTTAGTAAGGTGAGGCCCGCTACAATTTTCACATCCTACCCGGATGGCGTGGATAGATTAATCCATCTTTGTCATTTTTCGGTCCAAACTCTCCAATTTGGCCATCACTACCGCCATATAATCAGAAACTGAGTTGACCGCCCCTCGAGTTGAGTCATTCCTTGGGTTATGATATTCTCTAGAGGGCTTAGAGAATTCTTCAATTAGCTCCTTTATTGTTGGATTAGTGTCTAAGTCCATAACTATATTTGGTATGTACTTGACCCGGTTGTGCATGTTCCTTTTGGGTTGTCTTCACCAAAGGAACTTGACTCGAGGAATAATATAGAAAGAGGTGGTTATGGTTTATTAATATATGATGAGAATAATATATTAAAATAGAAACCATATTTGTTTAATTAACATTGGTGAAGAATTAATTAAGAATTAATTTTGTGATAAAAAGAAGTTAATTGAACTAAGGGGACTGAACTATAATTATGTGATAGTTACAAAGTTGGGCAAGGAAACCCTAAAAGATAGGGTGGACGAATTCTAGGGATAAAGCCTTAAGAATTTGTCCATGATAGGGATTCTAGAATTATCTTATGGGCTGCTTGGTGGCTAAGTAACCGGATAAGGATAATGACTGAAATCCTAATTCCTACACCTATATATAGACCCCTTGGGCATCGGAAATTTGGCCACTTGAACCCTAGAAGTCCTAGAACATAATTTCACCTCTCCTCTCCTCTCTCTCTCTCTCTCTCTCTCTCTCTCTCTCTTGTTTCCTCCTATTGCTCTTGGTGTTTGTGATTCATTAGAGGCACAACATTTGAAGTGCTAAAGTTCTCAAGGCTTCAAGATCTTCAATCAACAACAAGGTAATCATCTAGATCTATTTTATTATGTTAATTTCGAATATCATATGCTAGATCTAGGGTTTGAAAGTCTTGGATGAATTGCATGTACAATAGAGAAACCTAGATCCAAGCATTAGGGTTTGCATGAGCATATAGTATGTTCTTTTGGCTCAAACTCATCAGTGGTATCAGAGCTTTGTTTGGTTTCTATTGTATTGATGCCTTATATGTTCATTCATGCTTTAAAATCGTTTTTGGGGATTTCTGTCTGATGAACTCGATGAGTTCCATTTAGAACTCGACGAGTTTAGCTGTCAGGCAGAGAAATTTTCGGGATTTCTTGCTGTTTTACTGAAGGATAATTACCTAAATCGTTTTTGACTAATAAAATCCGAATTTTATTACTGTTTTATGATTATCCTTACCAAATCAAAAGATAATTGCGAATTGTTTGAATAATAAATTCCTTATTTGATAATATTTGATTATTTAAATTGATTGTTGAATTATCTTGTAAACAACACTGATTAGGTCATATTTTGGTAATCACTAACTTAATTATTAAATTTTAATTATTTGCTATTTGATCCTTTGCGTTTTGAAACGTTCAAAACTTGTCCTTAAGTTTTGAAATTTAAATTTAGATTAAAAGTTTAATTTGAACTATTTAAATGTCAAGCCCTAGAATTTTACAAGTTTAAAATTCGACCTTATACTTTATAATATTATAAGATTAATATATATATATATATATATATATATATATATATATATATATATATATATATATATATATATATATATATATATATATGTATAACTTAAACGCTAGTCTTACCGTTAGTAGGCTTAGTAGGGCTCATTCACGAAGCCAATCTATAAGGGGGGTAAAAGGTTATAGCCTATAAAATGGTCGTTTAATGGATGTCCACTCTCACCCACCGCTCCCTTGATTGGTGGAGGGTCGTTAGCCGAATGGGTAGGATAGGGCAAACCCTTCCTCATTAATAAGTATAATGAATTATAAAAGTAACTAAATGTTTTTCAAAATTCCGAATCTTAGTTACTTTAGGTAAAAGTGAAATTGATGCAATTCCATGAAATTACACTTTGTACCCTTGCTAAGACGTTAGTGGAGCGTGTGTGGTTAATTGGCAAACTAATTGGGTTCTAAGCAAAGATGGAAAAGGGTGACTCATTGTTTTTCATAGTTCGATGGAGCATGTTTGGTTAACTGGCACATCGAATAGGTGAATGTAACAATGAGGGTGTTGGGCTGAAACTCTATTAGATGTTGCGTCTTTTGGGCTCGTTAGATTAGCCTTGTATTCTCCGGTTTGGGCCTGTCCAACCGAGAGCCTTTTATGCATAGTATTTAAATTAATGCTTGCATGCATATTAGGTCAAGATTCAAGATTTCAGTTTTAGCGTTGAAGAGCCTTACGATATTGTTTTTCTTGTAATCTTCTAATCCTTTACAGTTGATGTTCTTAATCGAGCTCTTCTAAGGATTTTATTTAATCATTCAACACGATTGATTCAAGCTGTTGTGTTCTTAATATTGTTCTCTGGTTTGCTATTATTATTGTGTTCTTGCTGTTTCTTATACTTATACTTGTTCAAGATCTAATCGATCTTCATAGATTAAAAGTTATTTTAATCCCATCAATTGGTATCAGAGCAGGAGGCTGTGTAATTGATACACATTTTTTCTGTGAAAAAGATTTCCATTAGGGTTTTTCCGCAATCATCGATATTTATTGAGCCGTCATCTTAATTGACGTATCTTAGTATTTATTGTTTTGCCCTAATCTGCTTTATTACAAGTCTGATCTTTGAACAGGTTATTACGGTCATAATGGACGCAACGCAATCAAACGCTATTAATATTTCCAACAGCATTGGTTCGACGACAAAGATTCCAATCTTATACACCCATGACTATGAAGTATGGGCACATCATTTTGAAGATTACGTGATTGGATCGGAGGACAATGGTTTTCTCATATGGGAAGCCATCATCAATGGGCCGTTTACTCATTCTGCTACATCCAGAATAATCAAGACGCAAAAGGAGTATAACGATCTGCTTAAGGACGTGACGAACATTGCGCAAGATGAAAAAGATAAATTTCAGTGCAATATTAAGGCACTAAGGTTGATCAGATTCGCCCTTCAGTCCGACACATTCAGACTGGTCAGCTCATGCACCACGGCGAAGGAAGTGTGGGATAGACTTCGCGAACTGTATTCCACAGACGAAGATCTTGAACACTCTATCCAAACCTTGCTTCTATCTGAGTTTGGAGAATTCAGGCAAGGGGCCGAAGAAACGGTGACCCAAACGTTTGATCGCTTCAATCATCTTCTCAGCAAGATGATCAAAAACGACATTGAAAGGAAGCTCATCGAACAAAAGGTTACTTTCTTGAACGGACTGAGATCTGAATGGAGAGTAGTAGTTTCCACAGTCAAAGCCCATGAACAGTTTAAATCATACTCTTTAGAGAAACTGGTGGGCATTCTAAAGTCCCAAGAGAAGATTGTGGTTCAAGAAAAGAATGTTGTTTCTAGTCTTGGTTCGTTGGCCCTCCTATCTAAAAGTAAAGTCGTGATGGAGGATGAAGAGCTCAACTTGGAAGAATATGACCTCACAACTGAGGATTATGCAATGATGGTATCTAATCCTAAGAGGTTCATAAAGAAGAGATTCCCCAGCAACAAAAACAGAAACTGGCAGGGGAGTTACAGCTCAGAAAAAGCAAACGATGAACCGAAAGCTGAAGATCCCAAAAGGGAACCGAAAGCAGATGGCGATTCTGGAGTAAGCTGTTTCTATTGTGGTGGCAAGAACCACTACGCTAAGGACTGTGTTCTTAAGAAGATGGCTGAAAAGGACAATGGAAATGATGAGGAAGCCGTGCTGCAAAGGAGATTGGATGAATTGAGAAAGAAGAAGTCTACCGCTAACCCTTCTGTTAATGCTCTTATTGTGCAGAGTTCGGTCAATGATGATGAGTTCGGTAGCACCGAAGTTTGGTCTACTGACTCAGAAGACGAAGAAGTAAGGAAGCCTACTCATGGTAAGGCGTACATGGCTAAGGAGGAAAGCAGTGGTGGAAATTGCTTCATGGTGTCTGGCACATCTCAAATGAGGGGATACAATACCGATGAAGGAAGCAATGGACCGAAGGTACAGGAGGATAAGTGCTTTACGACCAAACCACTCAGCCAACAGTTCAATGAGCTCGATGAACTGATAAAGAAGGTACAATCTGTTTTTATTTCATCTAAAGTACCATCATCCTCATATGAGAAAGAACTAAAAAACGTCAATACAAGAATTTCTCATTTAGATAGTAGCTTAACCCAAACTCGGGTCACCAATTCTAACCTGACTGATCAATTAAGCAGGGTGGCGTCGAAGAGTGAGGAGCGGCGTATGTGGATTGAGTTAAAAGAGTCGGAATTAATCAAAGTTAAAGATGAAAACATTTATTTGCAGAGAGACAATTTGAAATTGTTAAAACAACGAAATGTTTTTTGTTTAATAGCTAAACGTTTATATTCCAATATTACTCAGCTTCACTTGGACTGGGATATAGGCAAAAAGATTCATCGTATGATTTTGCCTTTCCTAGAATTTAAGGAGGATGAAATCGATGCCGAAGCTTACAATTGTGAGAGTGTGATATCGTCTGATGATGTCAACCCAACTTATCAAATTGGACTTGACAAAATTGAGTCCTTCATTAAGTCCAAAGACCACAAGGACATGCTCAAAAACCTTTTGGACGAAAATGACCGACTTAAACTGAGAACCGAAACCATACAAAAATTTGACTCTCTAAACGCCAACGTAAGCTCAGAAAATAAAATCGATGTTGAAAATGCATCTGAGCTTAACGAGGATGAAAACATGAGTGAAATTTCTGTAGAGGATACGGTTGACTGCTCAGAATTTGTTAAAAGCGAAACTGAAAACCACAAAAATCTTATTTCCGAAAATTCTGTGGAATTCGCTAGACTGTCACAACAAAAGTCCCCGAAATTAGTAGAAAAAGCTGTTGTGTATCAAAAGGTCAGAACCACTCCGAATCAGGTATACAAGGTGACTGGAGTAACCGAACATCAAACAGCTGAACTCACGGCTATTGTTAACGAAGACAATGCTGATGGCTGTAATGAGTTCTTCTGGGAAGCTCCTATTGATAATGGAAACGAAACCGTTGGCCTATCTGAAAGAACCTCCTGGATGAAGAAAGGGAGATATATACCTGAACCCTTGAACAAGCCTGATAATTTCAGTGAACCAAGTACAAGTGGTACAAAAGACACTCCTCAAGAGGTTGATAGTTCAGCAAAAGAAGACATTCCCTCAACACCAACAGCTCGAAGTGAAACTTCATCAGATACTCCTTCCACTTCCTCAGGGCAAACTGAATCTTCTTCAGATATTCCCTCTGCTCCCTCAGTTCAAAGAAAAACTCCTAAAGTTCAAAAGGAACCATCCAAGGTGACATCAAAGGCGAAAGCGAACGTTCATCATCAACCTAAGTAGATGAGAGACAAAAAGATAGAAAGGAACCTAAGATACAGGAAAAACCTTTCGGAAAGGAAACAATTCTGGCACTCCCAGAATGCATACTATTCACACAAAGACAAGAATCTGAAATATGAAAACAATCCCGTACGAAAGGCTGAATGTTCCAACAACCGAAAGTCAAGGTTCGGTTCGCAAGAAAATATCAATCGAAAGCCAAGGTTCGGTTCGCAAGAAGATACCAACCGAAAGTCAAGGTTCGGTTCACAAGAGGATCTCAACCGAAACCAAAGGTTCGGTTCCAAGAACAACTCCAACCGAACGCAAAGGTTCGGCTCTGAAGTCAAAAGAGAACAAGACTCGAAGGTCAGCCCCTCTAATGATCAAAAGCAAAAGGGTCAACTTGAGTCATCAGTCAGAAAGTCTTTCCTATCCAAATTCTCTTGTTCTAATTCTTCTCGTTCTTCTACTCCTACTCATTCATCTTCATCTAGCTCTAAAGCTAATCCCGTTTTTCCTCAAAAATCTCGTCCATCTGCTGAACAGAAGGGAAAGCAGAAGGTCGATGACTCCAAACCTGAGTCCAAAGCGAACAAACCCAATCCTAATAAAATAAAAGTCTTCACCATTAAAAGGAAAGATGAAACAACTCTAATTAAAAGAACATATCTTGTTGACATCTCTCTAACTATTCCTGTTCCCATGAAAACCTCACATGGACCCAAGAAACTTTGGGTTCCTAAATCTGCTTAATTTTTGCAGGTTATAAGTGACGAGCAGTTTGACGAAGAATGGTACATCGACAGTGGCTGCTCGCGTCACATGACAGGGAGGAAAGAGGAGCTCAGGGAATACAGATCTCTTGCAAATGGTGGCAACGTTAAGTTTGGAAAGAACTCTTTCGGCACCATAAAGGGATATGGGATGATAACGAATGGTGATTTTACCATAAGGAAGGTGGCATATGTAGAAGGACTTCAACACAACCTCATCAGTGTATCTCAGCTTGTTGGAGGTACAGGCCTCAAAGTTTCATTCGACGATGAAGGTTCTGAAATCATAGAGAAAAAGACAAAGAAAGTGATTCTGAAGTCAGAGCGTAAGGGCGAAATGTTTCCTCTGAACATGAAACCCATCAAAGGAAACCCAGCAATATGTCTGCTATCAAAAGCCCAATCCGACGAAAGCTGGTTGTGGCACAGAAGACTCTCTCATCTCAATTTCAAAAATATCAACCAACTTGTCACTGGAGGTCATGTTAGGGGTCTTCCATTGCTGAAGTTTGACAGAGAGCATTTGTGTGCTGCATGCGAAATGGGAAAGCAGAGTCGTCAAAGTCACCCATCCATAATTAACACAAAAGTTGTTGAACCACTCGAATTGCTTCATATCGATTTGTGTGGTCCTTCATCTATTGAAAGCATCGGTGGTAGCAAATACATTCTTGTTATCGTTGATGACTTCTCTCGATTTACATGGGTGTTCTTTCTAAAGCTCAAATCAGACGTGACTCAAAAGCTGAAAGTGTTTATCAAGCAAATTGAAGTCCAGCTCAAGAAGATCGTTCGCAACATCAGGAGCGACAATGGTCTCGAATTCAAGAACAGGGAGTTTGAAGAGTTTCTTGCAGAAAAGGGAATTAGTCATAATTTCTCAGCTCCCTACACACCACAGCAGAACGGGATAGTCGAAAGACGAAACCGATCTCTGTGTGAAGCTGCCCGAACTATGTTAAGTTTCGCTTCCTTACCTCTTTATTTTTGGGCTGACGCTATTTCTGCTGCTTGTTATACACAAAACAGGTCCTATCTCAACAAGCGATTCACGCTCACACCATATGAGATAATAAATAACAGAAAACCCAACGTGAAATTTTTCCACGTTTTTGGCTCAAGGTGTTTCATCTTTAATTCTAAAGAACACCGCAACAAGTTTGATGTCAAAGCCGACGAGGGAATCTTTCTGGGTTACTCGCTCACTTCCAAGGCGTACAGGGTCCTAAACAAACGTTCAAGAAGGATTGAAGAGACATACTATGTGACCTTCGACGATAACTATGTCAAGAAGCTACAGGCCATAGATGACACTGTTAGTGAAATCTTTCCTTAAACTGGCCAAGTCACAGTCTCAATCGCCAACATGTACGAAAATTTTCTGGAACTATTTGACGAACCAGAAAAAGATTCTCTCTCCGAAGCAGGTGCAGCTGACAACAAAATAGATCATATGAACCAGGTTGTCGAAAATGCTGCAAGAAGAATGCATAAAGGAGAATCGCCTACTGATGAATCTCCAACTAACAATGCTCTTGTCGAGGGGGAGCCTAGCTCACAAGTCCAGGGGGAGCCAAGCTCTACTACTTCAACCGAAGGTCCTTCATCAACCGAAGGTGCCTCTCCAACCGAAGATGCCCCTCCAAACGAAGGTGCTTCAATGCCTGAAAATCCAGCACCACAAGAAACCCCTGAACCTTATGTTTGTCAAGACTCATCAATTGAGGGGGAGCATGATGATATGACCCTTGATTTTGATAGCCAATCCGAGCCTGAAGAGATGATCAACGCTGAACTAGATCCATCCTTCGATCCGAATTACCCTCCTCTTACAAAATGGACCAGAGATCATCCTATCTCTCAAGTAGTTGGTGATGTATCTGAAAAGGTTCTGACCCGATCTCAACTGAAGGCAAAACAGACATCCTTATTCTCAAAAGTTGAGTTTTATGTTTAACTCATTTGTATCAAAAGTTGAACCGAAGACAGTGAACACTGCCCTCGATCACTCCGATTGGGTTCAAGCAATGCAAGACGAACTAAATGAGTTTGAAAGGAACAAAGTCTGGCGCCTCATTCCAACTCCTCCGGATGCTTCAGTTGTTGGTCTTAAATGGGTTTTTAGAAACAAAATGGATAAGGAAGGTAATGTCATAAGGAACAAGGCTCGTCTGGTTGTCAAAGGATACTGTCAGGAGGAAGGGATAGATTACGAAGAGACGTTCGCTCCAGTAGCTAGGCTAGAATCGGTTAGAATATTTCTGGCCTATGCTGCTCACAAAAACTTTGAGGTTTTCCAAATGGACGTCAAGTGTGCATTTCTAAATGGAGAACTCGAAGAAACTGTGTATGTGGAGCAACCTCCTGGGTTCGTAAACGAAAAGTATCCAAATCATTGCTACATTCTGGATAAAGCTGTGTACGGCCTCAAACAAGCTCCGAGAGCCTGGTATGAAACGCTTACAAAATTTTTAAAGATGTCCAAATTCAAACAAGGTTCGGTTGACCCAACCTTCTTTCGCAAAAAGGAAGGTAACCACCTTATGATAGTTCAAATTTATGTCGATGACATCATCTTTGGCTCTACGAATCCCAGCTTAACAGCTGAATTCAGAAAGTTGATGGAGACTAAGTTTGAAATGAGCTCAATGGGTCCTATTAACTTTTTCCTTGGTTTAAATATAAGACAGGGACCCGAGGGCATCTTTATTAATCAGGAAGCTTACACGAAGACTCTCCTAGCAAAGTTTGGCATGATGGGAGACTCAAAAGTCAAAGTCCCAATGGCATTCGGCACCAAACTTACCCCTTCACTAGATAAACCGCCTGTCGACATCACGCTCTATCGTCAAATGATAGGCTCATTGATGTATTTAACTGCTAGCTGGCCTGATATCATGTTTTATGTGTGTTATTGTGCTAGATTTCAGGCTAACCCACGCGAACCTCACATGCTGGCAGTGAAGAATATCCTACGCTATCTCAAGCGAACCGCCTCCTTAGGTCTATGGTATCCATCCAATTCAGGCTTCTTCGTTCAAGCCTATTCTGATGCTGACCTTGGAGGATGTGGACTCGACCGCAAAAGCACAACTGGTGGCTGTCAATTTCTTGATGGGAAGTTGGTCAGCTGGCAATCCAAGAAACAAACGTGTGTGTCGCTGTCTACTGCCGAAGCGGAATACATTGCCGCTGCATCCTGCACATCACAAGTGATTTGGATCCAGAGTCAACTTCGAGACTATGGACTCAATATGAAGAAGATCCCTCTATATTGTGACTCTGAAAGTGCAATTAGGATCTGTCATAACCCAGTGAAACACTCTAAAACCAAACACATAGCACTGAGGTATCACTTCATCAAAGATCATGTGGAAGATGGAAATATCGAAGTTCACTTTGTAAGAACTACTAATCAACTGGCTGACGTCTTTACCAAAGCTCTACCTGAAGCATCATTCAATAAAATATTGCAAGGGCTAGGTATGATGGAATCAGAGTCAGTACCTCACACTACCTCTCAAACTCAAACGTAAGAAGCGAAACCAACCGAACGTTCGGGTTCGGTTCAATCATCTGACTCGCTCATTACTTCAAAGGTAGTTTTTCTGTTGTATATTTCTTGTGCAAAATTTGTTTTTCTTAGTGTAAAAAGTTTTTTTTATTTTATTTTTTTTTGCATATCTAAACTCCTTGGTTTCTTAAAAATTTTCCCCAACCGAAACCAACCGAAGGTTCGGGTTCGGTTTTTCAAAATTTTCCTGAACCGAAACCAACCGAACGCTCGGGTTCGGTTTTTCAACTTTTTCCCAACCGAAACCAACCGAAGGTTCGGGTTCGGTTTTTTCAAAATTTTCCTGAACCGAAACCAACCGAACGCTCGGGTTCGGTTTTTCAATCTTTTTCCAAGTTTTTTTTAATTGTTTTTTCTACTCTTTTACAATTTTTTTTAGATCTTATTTTTAATTTTTTTTTTATTATTATTTTTTTTCAAAAACTCCAAAAATATTTTCTTTCATTTTTCTTTTTGTGCTTATTTGTTTATGGGAATATAATTGATGACTTACTTTAGTGTCCCTAGAAGCATGCTGCTGTATGTGTCCCAAGCCTCATAAGATTTTGAATAATAGCCTTCATGACCTGGTATACACAAACCTTGTCTTCCCAATAAGGCTAACATATTTATTCTAATCGTGAGCTACCTCACTCTTTTCTCACATGAGTTAAGAGTTTCCTGCTTGGTCCTTTTGTTTGCAGCAGAGGTACTATGTCTTCTTTCACCATTCCCATTATATTTCTCCATAACATTCGTTTCATCACTGTAACCCTTGAGACTCTCAGAAACTACCACTGAGGTTTATGGTTACACAACATCTGTGTTTATGATCTTAGTTTCGTGCCACTACGAGCTGAGTGAAACCCAAAATTCAACACCAAAGAATTGACGGTGACCAATTAACTTGATCAAGTTTTCACCAATGAATTGACGAATGTACCTTCATGCAATCTCAATTTCTTTTCTTTTTGCGTGGTTCCAATGAAATTGTTACACACCATAACATTTCTTCCCATGGGATCCAGTTTTAAATTTTTAATCTGAGATTTCATATTAATCCAAGTCAGTACCAAATCAACTCAAACCTACTTGTTCAACAGACTACACTGGTCTCACAAGTACTTTGTTCACGTTCGTTCTTATATCAAGAATTGAATTGTTGAATCAAAGCGAAACCACCCTTTATTTGCCTTATTAAAAGAAGCCTTTCAACATTTATTAATGAATGTTTGATCGTAATTCAACGGGATTCCACACTAACACTTTGAGGTCTTTCTTGACCTTGAAGGAAGAGATTCGTGCCCGGGATCATCAGTTTCGTGTCCTTATGGACATCACAGATAATCCTAAAAAGAGTTGCTTTATTTCTTTTTCTTTTACACTCTTTACACGAAAATCCAAGATTTTCAAAAATTCCGTTACTAATTATTTTAAAGGCTGGATATTTACCGGATGGTTACAAATGAAGTTGTGGTCGCAATCTAGCCACGTGGATCATAAAGTGGAAACAGCCGTTTAAAAGGGGATAAGACAAAACATTGCTGACTCTGCGGGAGTTCAATGGATAGAAATTCAAACGACGGTAAAAAAAAAAAAAAAAAAAAAAAAAAAAAAAAAAAAAGAGGGCGCGTGAATTTGAAACGGCCGCGCTTTTTCTGACACTTGAGGACGCGTGTGCAACATCGAAGCGTCATATCTCAGAAGTTACAGGCGCGTGTGGAAATGGAAACGATTTCTCTCTCTGAACCGGCGCTTATTGGGCGGCGTGATCCTAGGAATCTGACACTATCTCTCCTACGTGATCATCGCACGTCCCAACTGTCACCAATCAGTCACTCCAAAAACCCGTTTCGTATTTCCATAAGAGATTTGAAACGATCTTTCTCTCTCCTATCACCTACTATAAAAACCCATCAACACCACCTTTTACCTCTTTACTGCCTCCATAATTTCCAAAGCAAAAATACTTACAAACTCTATCCCGGTTATCTTCTTCTACCAACCTGCAACAATGGCTGAATCCTCTTCCGTCCATGCCACTTCTCAGATTCTTCCCATCCGACCTCAGCAGTGCCTGGTGATTGATCTCAACCCACTGGCCTATGACTCCTACATGTCGCCGATTATCGAATGCCTCAAGTACTCCCAGCTTGCTCCGGCATTGTCGAAGATTGAAACGGTGCCAATGGTGGCATTATCTCAGGTATACGCAACGGCGTACTACGACAAGACTGTCGACAGGGTCTTTTTCGAAGTGGCGGAACACAAGACGTCGATTTCTCGTCCCCGCTTCTACACCATGCTTGGGTTTGCTGCAGACCCATCGCGTATTAACCCGGAGACGATTCCAGTTGGAATGCTATACAACATGTTCTATAACATGGGCTACACGGAAGTTCTTACCTCCGTCGCAAGATTCAAAAAGTCCTGCCTACCGCCCCAGTGGAATGGGTTATTTACAGTTCTCTTCAAGGGACTGTCAGAAAGGAGCTCAGGATCGGACGGGGCCAGTCGTCTTTTCCTGTCAATAATGTATGGGGTGTATAACGAGATCAATCTGGACTATGGCTTTGTCCTTTGGCAACAACTGATTCAGAGCCTCTCTTCCTCTTCCCGACACTCCGAAGTGTCGCTGGCCCGGTTCTGGATCTTGATCACCAGATGGGCTATGGACAAGTTCAACGTTCCCACAGCTGACGGTGCACCGATGTCTTCTATTGGTACCTTTCATACCAAGAAGATCATCGTATCCGATGCATCGAAATTCTCCTTCATTGGCTCTATCCCGGAGTCGATGTATGCTGCTGTGCCAGCAGATAGTAGATTGATTAGTACGATCAAGGAGTTTCGCCAAACTGGTCCGAGGGAAATGACACCGGACATGCTGCGCTCAATTCATGATGCCGACAAACCGGTGGCCAGGGGCAAAAAGGGTGAAAAGGGAAAGCAAGTGTCCAAAGCTCCAAAGGGACCTTCTCCAAAGAAGCGTAAACAACAGAAACCTGCTTCATCCCCACAACCGAAAAGGAGGAAGACCCAACAAAAGCGAAAGCTCATCATTTCCTCCTCCTCAAGTGAATCCGAAGGTGGGAGTTCGGACTCTGAGGGATCACAAGGAGACGAATCTCCTCAGCGAGGTAACACACCCCCTCGCTCACCAACCCCGGAGATGGAACTTCATCAATCCCCAGTTTCTTCACCTCCACCCACAATACCTATTTTCATTCCCACCATAAACCCTACTATACCACCAACCTCATTCCCAATACCTCCACCCATATTCACCACATCAACCGAAACACCACCTGTAACCGAAACCCCTCCCGTAACCGAACCTCCACAAACCGAAACCCATACACCACCACCAACCGAAACTAACCCCCCACCCACTCAACCTGAACCAACAAAACCCATAACACCCCCAGCTTCACCACCACCTCAATCTCCAGAAGACGCCTCCGATGGCGATGATCAATACCTTGGTGGTGATCACCTGAACTTTGATTCGGTCTACTATAGTCCGTTTCAAGTTCAGAGTGATGAGGAGGATGATGCTCCTGTGACAAAGAAGCATCTCCGCGAGCTGAACGAGAAGGTTGATCAACTTTTCGCCTCCTCTTCCAACCAGCAGTCATCCTTATCTGAAGCTGCCCTTCAGAGGATAGTTGATGCCTTCTCTAGGGCTCAACATGACTCAGTGGCCTCAGCAACTGCTGCGATAGACGCCTCCACCCGAGCTTGTGAGGCAGTGACCGAAAAAGTCAATAAACTATTCCATGACGCTACAATCCTGCTGCGATCTATGCAGGAAAGCGCCGAAGCCACCAAAACATCTCTGGAACCACTTGTTAATCAATTGGCCCAGTTTGTAAAGACGGAGTTATCCTCGTTCGCTACCCTCAGACAAAACCTTAGCGACGACAACTCGGCACTCCGTGCCTCCATCGATGCCCGCTTGGCAAAACTTCAAGAGGATCTTGCGGCAGAGAACTCTCTGATGGACGTTCTGGAAAGTAAAACAACTGCCCTAAAGGTCAAGAGCACGCAGCTTTCCAACTCCGAACAACAATTGGAAGCTCTTCGATCCGAGAGGGAAGTCATAAAGACGTGTGTTTCGGATGTCCACGCCGTTCTATCCAACATCCTGGAAGCACACGACCCCATCCTCAATCACTCAGTGAGGCGTACCCTCGCTGAGAAACTCTCTCCGGCCATGGACCTCTTGAGTAAAATTGAAGGCCTACCCAGTTTCGTGTCCATTCCGAAACAAGGGGGAGATGAGAATAAAGGATCGAAACCACCTCGTTCCTCCAAAGCTACTCACACAACCGAACCACCCCCAACTGGTCATGCCTCGGGTTCGGGTGTGAAGAACAAAGGCAAAAACATAGCAGAGGAAGGAGATGACGATGAAGATGAAGATGAAGACAAGGAGACTATTGCGGACATGTTAAAGAGAAAGAACAGTCGCAATACTGATGACGATGTCAGTCGTGTGGCACGTGAAGCTGAAGAAGCCGAACGTAAACAAAAAGAAGCCAACGATCTCCTTGAGAGCCGAAAGCTGCTCTTCCCTGCCTGGACCAGGGATCGTCTGATAAAAGAGGCCATAGAGACTCCAAGCATACTATGGCTCGAGCCGGTGATATCGTTCGATTGCAACAACTCGGTCGACTCGCAATTTGATATGCCATTGACTCGAAAGGCGTTCATCTTTCACGCCTTCTCTAACATTTTCGAGGTCCCGCATCCGAACGATGAGCTTGACAGGGAGCTCATTGACTTCTACCTGGAGGCTGCTCGCCCTCAATACCTTACATGGAGCGCCCAGAAGATTGTCAATGTTCGGGTGTTGAAGCCGTTTGCCGTGGGGAGATTCACAAACGTCAAGTTCAAGCTTATCCGAGGATTTGCAAGAACTACTCACATGATCTCTCTGGCGGATCTGCCCAATCTGAACCCTCATGATTGGATAGTCTTGTACAACATCTTGCTGACAAACGAAGCCGAATATGGTCCCATCTTAGACCATGTCAAAAGGATGCTGGCATGCTATATCATGGAGGTGGCCCTAATGGATTAGGAGGTTGCCACAGTGTTTAAGAAGAAACCGAAAGTCAAGCCTGTGGGATCGGCCAGTGATCTAAACACGATGAAAATGGGCAAAATAGATTCGAGGCGAAACTCTGTGATGTTCACCAGAGCCAAAGGACAGAAATGTTTGTCCGTGTTAGCTGACAAGCACCTCTACACCACTACCTGCTTGGAACATGTCCTATCAATCGTCAAGCGGTGTAAGGACAATTCGGCTGATGACATCAAGTACTTTGAAGATATGATCAATTGGTACATCCGGTTTAGACAGACCATCCTTTCCATAACCAAGTGTCTGTTTAGTACCGTGAAGAAGAAGGTACCAGCTTCAGCCGCCGGCCCAAGTACGAAGTAAAGGTCTCGCTCCAAATTGACGCAAAGGGGGAGATTGTTGGGCTGAAACTCTATTAGATGTTGCGTCTTTTGGGCTCGTTAGATTAGCCTTGTATTCTCCGGTTTGGGCCTGTCCAACCGAGAGCCTTTTATGCATAGTATTTAAATTAATGCTTGCATGCATATTAGGTCAAGATTCAAGATTTCAGTTTTAGCGTTGAAGAGCCTTACGATATTGTTTTTCTTGTAATCTTCTAATCCTTTACAGTTGATGTTCTTAATCGAGCTCTTCTAAGGATTTTATTTAATCATTCAACACGATTGATTCAAGCTGTTGTGTTCTTAATATTGTTCTCTGGTTTGCTATTATTATTGCGTTCTTGCTGTTTCTTATACTTATACTTGTTCAAGATCTAATCGATCTTCATAGATTAAAAGTTATTTTAATCCCATCAGAGGGCACCATGTATATTTGTATGGTTATTCACACCCGCTTTGTGATCCTTGGCATCCTAGTCACAAACTAGAGGGGCATATCGAAATTTAAACTTGCCATTGAAAAGTTCAATGAATCTCAAAAGATCTAGGAGCTTTCAATACATTTAAAACTTAATCTCTTTTTCGTTTTTCATGGTGGAGAATTAGTGAATCGTCATTCACTTACCTTCAAATTATTTACTTGTTAGATTATGAAATCCCTCTTCTAATTTGTAAATAATGTTGTTGGATCCTAGCCCTAATTTCTCATTTGGGTGTTTAATTGGGGATTCATTTCTAATCAAACTTTGTTCTTTTTCCTTTTCAGATGTCGAACGTCAACAACAATGCTTCTAGATCTAATTCCTCCGGCCCATTCTCACTCATGAACTTGTGTGGGAGAGTGATGTTTGACGGGTCCAATTTCAATGATCGGATCTGCAACATCCGAATGGTCACTTTTTACGAGGACAAAGAGTATGTCCTCGATGAGAAGCTAAAGGAAATCAACCTCAACACTTCCTATGCTGAAGAGATCGCGACCTTTGAGGCCCATGAGCGTGATGCTACGAAGGTCCATTGCATCATGCTAGCGACCATGACTGAAGAACTCCAAAAGTCCTATGAGGACATGTATCCCTATGAAATGTATCAAGACTTGCTGGACCGGTACCACCAAAGTTCGAGGCAAGAAAGGTATGAGATCATCACTTCGATGATCACTACTAGAATGGGTAATGGAGAGTCTCTTACCGCTCATCTGCAAAAGATGTAGAGATATGTTGATCACCTGCTGAAGTTAAATGTTAACTTCGATGAAGAGCTGGAAATCGACATTATCCTTCACTCCTTGCCTCCCTGCTACAACCAGTTCCGCATGACCTACCACATGAATAAGGAAGAGGTCACTTTGAGCAAGCTTCAAGGATTGCTGAGAGCAATCTCAAAGATAAGCCTGATGCATAAACTCCAACTCCTGCTGTTTCCCCTGTCTTGGCTATTGGCCAAGGTAAGGGTAAGAAGAGGAAGGCTCCCTCAAAGAGCCACCACAAGGGAAAGTCCCAAGATGGTACCTCTCTAGTGGAACCAAATTTGGCTCTGCTAAGCCCAATTCTAACCCCAAGGAGGCAAAGTGCTACAACTGTCACAAGATAGGGCATTGGAAAAGAAGCTACCCAGAATATCTGCAAGCTATCAAGGATGGGAAGATCAAGTTGTCCTTCTCAGGTATTTACACTATTAAATCTAATGATTCATCGCATGTTATTTCTTGGGTTCTTGATATAGGATGTGGTTTTCACATATGTTCTGATTTGTAGGGACTAAGAAGAAATAAGGATGTGGAGAGTGGGAAGATAAATCTAATCATGGGAAACAGAAGATCGTCCCCTGTCACCAAGATTGGAGTTTATTCACTAGTGCTTAGTAATGGATTAGGTTTAGATTTAAATAATTGTTGCTATTCACCAGATATGGCAAGAAACATCATTTCTTTTCATGTTTTATATAGACAAGGATTTAGATATTCATTTGATAATGAAAAGGGTTCTATTTATGCTTATCTTAATAGTGTTTTATATTTTGAAGCATTACCTTATAATGGAATATATGAAATTGTGATGGTTGTAGATAACTTAGGAAATGATGTGTTGTGTATCAATTCTTCCAATAGTTTGGATAAAGCATGCTTGTGGCATTGCCATCTTCGACATGTCAACAAGAAACGCATAGCCCAACTCCAGAAGGATGGAGTGTTAGAGTCATTCGACCTTAGGGACGATGACATGTGTGAGTCTTGTTTACCTGTAAAGATGACGAAGTCACCCTTTACTAGCACTTGTGAAAGGGGTGAGGGTTTATTGGATCTTATACACACTGATGTGTGTGGGCCCTTTAGATCCACCACAAGGGATGCGAGCCACTTCTATGTGACTTTCACAATGATTATAGCATATATGGGTATATCTACTTAATCAGGCACAAGTCATAAACCTTTAAAGAGTTCAAAGAGTTTAAAAAAGAAGTGGAGAATCAGTTGGGCAGGAAAATCAAGACGCTTCGATCCGATCGAGGTGGAGAGTACCTAAGTCTTGAATTCCACGACTACCTCAAGGAATGCAGAATCGTTTCTCAATTGGCGCCACCTAGGACACCACAGTTGAATGGTGTGGCTGAGAGGCGTAATCAAACCTAGCTAGACATGGTTTGTTCCATGATGAGTCGTAATTCACTACCTATCTCATTCTGGGGGTATGCCTTAGAGACTGCTGCCCATATCCTTAACTTAGTCCCTACGAAGAAGGTTGCCAAAAAACCTCGCGAGATGTGGACAGGGAAAGCATTGTCACTGTTGGGTTTTGAGCAATCTAACACTTCCTAAGTGTGCATGCAACCCTAATAAACCTTGGATCTATGTTTTCTTCTAAAATACATGCAAATAATAACTTCCAAGGTTTCTTCCTAACTAGCATAGCATAAGGATTATGAATCATAAAAGTACTAGTAGAAATACATACCTTTTGATGATGGTTGATTGTTTGGAGTTTGAGAGCCAAGCACCAATAGTGTGAATGCCTCAAATGGAATCACAAATCACCACAAACTCTTGGAAAACTTTGAGAGAGTAGTATACTTTCTTGTGGAATCGGCCACCACTAAGTCTCACACTACTAGTGTCATTTCTTGCATCATATGCTTCTTTATATAGTGTGCATGGTTAGGGTGAAACCCTAATAACCCATGTCTTTTCCTTTCCAAGGATCCATGGGTTAAAAGCTCCATGGATCATCCATGGACTTTCATATTAGCTTAGCCCATTAACAAATGAGTATTAGCCCACACTATATAAAATATAATAGCCCATAATTTTAATCAGTCTTCTTTTTAATCTCTAAATTAATTCATAATTAATTTAGGACTAAAACTAATTAAATAACATGACTTCATATTAATATATTATAACTTATAATATATTAATAAATCGTAAGTATACAATTCTCATAAAATTATCTATAAATCATTTGGGTGAAGTGCAACCCAAATGGACCATGCCGGGTCGGGTCAAGTATGTACCAAATAAGTTATGGACTTAGACACCTTATCCAACAGACTCCCACTTGGATAAGTCTAATAACTATATTTGCGTATGTTACTTCAGAAACCAACCAGCAATCGTAGCTCTCGAAAACTCTGTTGAACTATGAAACACCATTTTAGATAAGTGATCATATAATCCTCTGTTCTCATGATATCAGCCGGACAAATACATGGAACAACATCGTCTTATAGTCCAGCAGTTTGTTTCCTAATTTTCAATTTGTTTGACAAAGAACTTAATCGAACACATCAATTTAGTTCTGACCGGCTGGTACATAGGTCACAACAAAATCATCGAGGGGCCCAGATATCGCTTCTATTTCTAGAAGGAACAGATAAACTTCGACTCATATGCTTGTTCTACTACTTGTTGAATTTTACACAAAGGCACGTTTTATAATATCAAGTTACTGATGTGTTTACGTGCAATCAATGCACAACCCACTCATAGGTAACAACTCATATCTCTAGGTTTGAAGATTTATATGATATTACCATCTCACGATCACTCGAGATAAATTCCATGAAGTGATACAAGTGAGCGTGGGTTTATTCCAATACTCATAACTTATGAGCACTCATGAATGTTGTAGCAACCATTGCTATGACTAAACCCATTTATCCATCTACAAACTCGATTCATGACAGTCTTGATTCATACCTACTTCCAACATATGAACGACTGTGGAGTGTTTAAATAACTTAGTCATTCGGAAAGAATAACTTAGCTATTTTGGAAGTCAAAACATGCAAAGTGAAACACAATAATAATCGAATCCAATATGGTCTCAGAACCCTTTTGAATATAAATAGAACCACCTTTTATTTATCACCATATTGATTACACATTATTCATTGTATAATGTTTCAAACAATCAACTTAAGACTTGAATAAAACAACAGTCGTCCCATGCTCCTAGCATGTACACTTTGTTTTTCTAAACAATAGTTATGCCATACTGCAAGTATGCACACTATGTTTGTCTATGATCCTTACATTGTGATGTAGATCAATTGAACATGATACCAATGATACTCATTTCACAATCCCAAATCCTTATTGTAAATGTGAGAATCCCCGATTCCTATCATTTACCAAAAAAACTGTTAGATTTTAAACTTTTATGCAATGTTCCTCTTGTAATGATTATGCACAAAGTCACCAAAACCTTGTCACCAGTCATTACAGAGTATTCCAAAGAAGGTCAACTTCTATGGAACGGAAGTCTCATATTCAAAGTACATTGCTTTGAACATCCTTCTTGCATTAAGGTTTTCTAATCTTACATAGATTGAATAACTTCCACCTATGGAGACATTTCCATAGTCCCATTTTGACTATCACTTCCGAATAAGAGTTACTTCTTTTCAGAATATGTCAATATGGTCCTTTCCGACAACTTACATCATACTTCCAACTGTCCCTGAGCAACCAATCTTTAGCGAACCTCAGATTTGTCCTCGACAATTGCTTAATCACTTTAGTCATATCCAGTTCTAGACTTTTCCCTTCTCAATGCCTTAAGCATTTGGAAAATTTAGAAAAAATGAATATTATAGCACATGCAATCGATCCTATATCCGAAGCATATGGGACACGATTCATGATGTTTGACATAAAGACATGATACTAGACCAGTCTTTTGCTACAATATTTTTTATTTGCCATGTTTTCAAAATTTAACTATGAAGAGGGATGCCGTAATCATAATCGAATTTTGAAAACGCAATATATATAGAATTTCTTCAAGTTGAACCATTCCAACATAACATTCATACATATATATATTCTTGACTAAAGATAATTAAAATCTCAATCTAAGCTTTAGAATTGAAACGAAGTATAATTTCCTCTCCCTTAATTATAGCAAAACAACTTTTCAACCCCTGCAACTTCACGAATTGAAACTTTGTTTTCTATAATTAACATTGCTAACTTGCAACACTAAACGTAATAATCATGCTCCCACTAACATGATGATTATCAGCATAACACTTATGCTCCCACTAGCTCTGACATATTTCTAGAAATCTGCTGGGCTTCTGAAATTTAGATTCATACACCCTTTCTTAGATAGCTCACATGTGTGTCTAAACAATTTTCAGAACTATGAAAAGGGATACCGTAATCATAGTCTTAATTGTTTAGACGGTTTCCATTTCTCACAAGTCCATGTTAGTGTGCCGGTGAACCACACGCGCTCCACTAACGACTTTTGAAAATGCAAATAACACAATTGATATCTACGTAAAATCTACTTAGTGAAAGTGTTTCCTCACCATCATTTTCATGAATCGGAGAGAAACCTTATGATACTTAGATTTTATAGTGTATGAGTTCCTATCCATGTGAATTTGTCAAAACCATAATCACAAGATAAGGTTAATGACAAATTCAGCCTTACATGGATTAAACTTGTTCAATCTTAGTTTCTTGTCACCTTGGTAGCACAAGGCCCACCAATGCTTCCAAGTTGAAATCTGATAACTCACATGCAAATTCAACTTATTTGAAGTAGGTACAGAAATAAGAATTATGTCAACACGATAGGTTGCAAACCTTAAGTCGTGTGCTAGTGATAAATTACAGGTTTTACTCTTGATTAAATCTTGAAACTCTTTCGGGATCTATAAGGCTCCCACTGTCCCCTTGATATATAAGCTTCCCCAGTCAAGAACCATTCCTTGACAAAACAAATATTCAAGGGATAGTGCGGATTCTTATCAAGACTAACACTTCACACAATTGGTCTTAGTTGGTCTTTGTCTCATCCAAGACATCACAACTTACCAATCTCAAATGTACAAGAGTAGAAAACATTTTACTCTTACATTTGACTAGTGTTAATAAATATTCCTTTATCTCACTCCAGGTTACAATCTTGGAGTATGACTCTAAGAATTGTTTTGTAACGAAATATGATGCATCTTCTTGATTTTAACCAATCCAACAATTCATGACCTCTCTTCTTAGCCATAACAATGCACTAAGACGTCCTTAGAGTATAAATTTGTGATATGGTTTCATAATCATTAAGATCATCATGAAATATGATACTAAAGTACTCTCCCATCCTTTCAGATTTGAGAAACTTTTATCTTTCTGCCTAATTTGATTCTTTTCATTTGTTTTGTCATACATTGTAACCTTTCCAATGTTACAGAATTATACTTAACCTCATAAGTATAATCATATTTACTAATCTTCAGTAAATCATGACAAATCAATATTTGTGGTGGACCTTGACCAGCACACACCCAGTGTACCTAATTCCTTAGTCCTTCAATTGACTCACATATACATGTGATCAAAGAATTAGTCTTAATTTTCAAAGATGAAAATTCTCATTCATCATACAATACAACTTGTATGATTCCAAGTTTCTGTCCAATTGAAACTTGGGTGATGAAAAACTTTCTTCATTTGGTAAATTTAGACACTACCACAAATGAAAGAATCAAATCCACTTTCCAATATTGCTATTACTGGAAACATATAAGCAACAATTTTCCACAGGTGCCATTGTAAGGATATTTTTAAAATAAATAAAATTAAAACCCTTT
Source organism: Lactuca sativa (assembly GCF_002870075.4). Taxonomy (NCBI): domain Eukaryota; kingdom Viridiplantae; phylum Streptophyta; class Magnoliopsida; order Asterales; family Asteraceae; genus Lactuca; species Lactuca sativa. The sequence continues at coordinate 197,857,557 of NC_056627.2, read as the reverse complement.
TTTTCTTTTATTTTAAAACTTTGCTGAAAAACTTATCCTTACAATCCACATGGAAACCTTGTTGTTATCTATTCATAAGCAATATATTATAACTCTTAAGCAACAGCTCAAAATTCTGATTGCCGAACCATGCGATCGAAACCCACCTTTGCAATCAGAATCAACATATACTTACTTTAAGCTTCCTATCTTTTCTTTGATTCTTAAAAACATCAACATGTGACCCATTCACATGATGTAATAAGAATCTCCAAATAGGAACTTAATAGAGTTAGACAGTGGACTTTACCCGAAGTAGAGTAAAACTTTTTGACTTGATCAATCTTATGATCTTTCAGGTAAATATGGCAGCTTTGCAACCAATGCCCCTTCCTTTGGCAACAAAACACATGGACCCTTTGGTAATGGCACATGAGACTATCTCAGACTTAGCCTTTCTCTTTACCATTTGGTCAACCGAGTTGACTATGGCCGATCCCTTTCCATTGGGAAGAGAAATCTTTTTATAGATATCCAATGCTACCATTGTTAATGTCCATTTAAGACTTGGGAAGTTGTTCTTTTAATCAAATTTGCTTTACTGGTGTCCCAAATCATTGCTGATTCCACAACACCAAGCAAATAGATAACATCATTAAGGGTCATGTCATAGTCCGTCTCATAGTAGTCCTAAAGAGACTCACTATGTTACTAAGAAAGTGATTGAACATCCAACTTTCACGGGACTTTGACATCCAACTCTCCCGGCTTGTCAATATGTGACTTTATCTCCAAGATGTGAGCACACATAGACTATGCTTGCCAATAGGGATTGAGTGACTTTAAACTTTTCAAGAACTTGTGTAACACCGTGATTTTCAAAGCAAACTTTTCATTTAAATAATCAATTTAATATTAAAACACTTGTTTAAAATCTTATTCATATTCAAATTACAAAACATAGTTCCATTTTCATTTGAATAGACAACCAGGATCCTCCAAAATACAACTCTTTCCTCGGTGTGTACAATCGAGCCGATGCCATTCCGCGTTACTGAAAGAACCTGAAACAACATAACATAAATACTGTAAGCACGAAGCTTAGTGAGTTCCCCAATATACACTTACGCACATACGCCTTTCCAGGCCCTGACCTTCCGGTCCTCAATACAACGCCTTCCGGCCCATAGTATAATTGCCTTCCGGCCCATAACATATTGCCTTCCGGCCCACATATCATACATAGCACATATAACAATTAACTTACCACATATAGCATACATATCACATAACATATTCGACCTTCCGGTCACACAGTCAAACCCTTCCGGGTACAGTATAGTGAGAAGACTCACCTCGCGGACACTGGAAGATAGCAACTCCTGAAATCTCTTGCACTTGATCCTCCGAGCTACAAGCTCCCTGTCTCATCATATATCTCTTTTTAATACTTCTATCTTCCACGTTAACTAACCCTAAAACGTTACATACAGGTCAACTCTGGTCAACGGCCATCTCGACTGGACTCGGCGAGTACCCTGGCGACTCGGCGAGTCTAGTCGTCCTCACCAATTCCTGAATGATCCCTTTCTACTCGTCGAGTATCCCTCTTGACTCGACGAGGTCCTCGTGGAAGAATCGCGGGGCCACCCCGACTCTACTCGCCGAGCCTGAAGAACAAACTCGGCGAGTCCCAGTGAATCTTCAAGCTACTCGCCGAGTCTGATCATCCGACTCGGCGAGTCTACGCCATGCAGTCGATCGAAATGCTTCCTGAGATCCATATATTCTCGAATATACAAACATGGGACCTTCTGGACCTCTAAGGGTCCTAATACAAGGTTATAAACGTTGAATAACAACACAACAATCCATCTAGACTCCAAATGGGTTCCATAAACCCTAAATCTATATACACATCAATCACAGGAGGATGTAATCCGAATTATTACCTGAATGATGTACCTTCCATGTCCCCAAACTTCAAAACTCGAACTCCCTGCAGTTCCTTTAGCTAAAACCCCTCTCCTCCTTGCACAACAATTCCTTCAAGGTCACCAATGGCCTTCAAGCTTGCTCTAGCCGCCACAGTCGCCTAGGGTTCTTCCCAATCGATCAAACGTCGTGAAATGACGGGATAATAACCCTTATATACGACCCAATACTGAACGGTTAGGGTTTTCCGCTGAACAGCGTCGACTCGCCGAGTCTATATCTGGACTCGTCGAGTCCAGTCGCGAACCCGCGACCAAGTCTGCAACCCTACTCGGCGAGTCTGGCTCCAACTCGCCGAGTCTCCCCTTTAAAACACCCCCAAAATGCAACTTAGCAATACTTGAGATTTTGGGCTGTTACAATTCTCCCCCACTAGAATCAGACTTCGCTCTCGAAGTCTCACTCTGAAATTAGCTCCGGATGCTGCCCCCACCTATCACGTTCCAGACCACAGTTTATTTCCGATCCCCTCCGGCGCTGCCACTGAACTAACACCAGAGGTATCCCCTTGCTCCTTAGAACCTCGATCTTCCGTTCTCTGATGACTACTGGCTTCTCGGCATAATTCAGGCTTGCATCCACCTGAATGTCTTCTAATGGAAACACTGCCGACTCATCGGCTACATACTTCCTCAATTGCGACACATGAGAAGAAATATCATGGATTTGTCTCAAATCCATGGGCAACTCCAACCGTTAGGCCACCCGGCCTACCCCCGCAATCACATGAAAAGGCCCAATGTACCGGGGCCCCAACTTGCCCCTCTCCTTGAATCGAATCACTCCTCTCCAAAGAGAGGCCTTCAGGAGTACTAAGTCATCGACCTGAAACTCAAGCTCGGACCGGCGTCTGTCCGCATAACTTTCCTGTTGACTCTGGGCGGTCAACAACCTCTGTCTCATCTGCTGAATCTGCTCTGAATCCCAACAATCACTCAACCAATAAGGGTTAGGAAACCATGAACCACCGGATCCCCGATCCAAAGCCCACTTTATCCATTCCGGACCGACTGAGAGATCCATTCTCACTCTCAGAGCAACTCTCACAAGTTCTCCCCTTGCCACTACATACACATACTGAACTAGTCCCCACACCCGCAGGTGGAAAGACCCGATACACTGATGATATCCTCGAACATCTCCCAAGATGAATCACTACATCCACCCTACACTCTGATCAGATTCACACTGAGAATTTAAAATTTTCTCTCTCCATGCATCCCTTCTGAGCCTCAACAGACATCCCAACCGGATGGGTTCCTACTCCACTGCCGCGAACACGATGCTCAAAACCATACTCGAAATACTCTAACTATAACTCTGCTCTGCAGCTTTCACTTTCGTGAACTTGCACCCCCTTCGAAGTTACATACCCTCCTTTTTCCTTTTCTACAGAACCCTCTTGAACATAATGCCACTCCAACCGGTGCCACGGTGCTCGCCCCAAGCGACACCACCCTTTTTGCGTAACTGCTATTCACATACTCTGGTTCTCATTGCAGGGGCTCTCAATCCCATGTACTCTCTCCACTCATCAAAATCACTGCCTCCGCTAAACAAGATCAATAACCCGGGGCCAGACCTTCCAATGCAATCACACTGCAACATACGCGATCCGCAAATCTCAAACTAATCCAGCAATACCAACAGAGTCTCCAGTATGACTGGACCGACTCTCATAACACATACTAGCCACTCGAGGCTATATCTCTGTGGGTCCGTACACCCAAACTCTGCGAACCCTCAGGTTCTAACTCTGGGAACCTTCCGGTTCCAGCTCTAGAAACATGCACAACATAATCCCGTGGGATTAATGCAGTACAACCCATCACGTACCTCAAACGTACCAATACTCTGATCGCATAATTCTGATTACTTACTCAAGCTTGATCCCGGCCTCCTCTCAGGCCTCCACAATCAAATGCCCTAGGTCTGTATCTCGCCCCGCATGCCCAACACTCGCTCTCGTCGGCCTATACTTTGCGCTGACAAACACTGCTGAATCCCAACAGCTAAGCACCCTTACATACTCATCGATCTCCCGGAGAATTTTACAATTCTCCCCCACTAAAGCACTGACTAACTGCCACCGATCGTCATTAACGATCTTTCAGAACCATCCTGCACAAAGAGAACATTTACCCACTGACTGCTTCCCACAAGCGTAAGCAACCCTCAGCAAAACACATCTCCTCCCTGATCAATCCGCTCAAAAGAATCTGATCTTTCAATTATCCACTCCACAACTGCAGATGCTACCCGACACTCAACCCAGTGCCGCATCTCCACTATCAACCCTCACGAACGATGACCAAAGGAATCCTCGACAATAACCCATAACCAAACTCACAATCTGCCCAAAGGATGAACACCACATCGAAAACCGCACAAGACTACTGACACTAAAACACCAATTATAACCATACCCAACCATCAGGGAATAACGAATGCCAAAGCGAAAACCTGAAGCACCAATCCATAACCATGCCAGACCCGCGAAACAACGAATACCGCATCGAAATCCATACAAGATACCAGCACAAACAATACGCCAAATCAATGCAAGACAAATAAGACATCATGAAAGCATCATACCCGCAGCTGTCTCCGGCACTGCTCCGTCTCCCTCTGTCGCACGCAGATAAACACGACCCTGAGCCCTCTGGGGCTCCGCTTCATCCTGTCCTCCTCAAATCCCGAATTGGCACTGACTGCCAACAATCCCGTGCACAGTGCCCCTCCTTTCCGCACTTGCGGCATGCACCACCGGACCCGCAAGCTCTGATGTAACCCCTTTTTACTCGATCATCGACACCTATGGTCTCATGATTTCCTACTGCATCTCTATACTCCACTTATTACTACTCTTGACAATTCTTGCTTTCTTACATACTGCACCCGGTTCTCCCCCACTAAGGTTCGAACCAACACCAATTAGTATACAACCAACCCACGACTATCTTCCACCAGCGAAGTCGTATCTGCTCCAGAAAAGTGCTGTGCAACACCCGATAGTCCCTCCCCTTATGGAGTCAATCAATCCCCTATACTCTGAACCTCTAGCTAACTCTCCAAGAACTTCTCATCACGGCTGCCTCTAATCGTTCCAAATCCCATACTGATCTAATACTAAGCACCTGCACTGCTCGATAACATATCTGGCTCGTAGACTGCACCGCAGCATCATCGTTCCTCTCATCTCAACTCATCAATCCGTATCCAACGCCGGATTTGTCCCAAGAACAGGGACTTACTCTCAACATAGACGACAATTCTCCGCACTGCAAAACTCGTCTGAACTCTTCACTGCTACCACTATAACCCAACCTGTTATTCTCAATTAGGTGTGGTGTGGTTCTCGACTACCTCAGCCCCAACTGACTGTCTGTTCACGGTAAATCTCTGTCTCGCGGTACACCCGCTACCTGATGCTCTGAGGGAAGTCATTATCGATAACTACCTGCAGGGTGTACTCCCAAATCCAGAACTGAAACACCAGACCTCTCGCGTCTTGCACACGAGCATAAATGACACTACCCACCCAAAAGGTGACCTCTCCTCTGTCGTCTGATTGCTCGACTCAACTGAAATTCTCCCCTGTCTTTGACTCTTACCACAATACTCTGATAGGCACTCGCCTTTCCCCTCGAGGAACGCCTCTCCGTACTCAATCATGGTCTACAGGCCCGAAACCCATAGCGTCCAATCTCTACCTCATCGGTCATAACCGGAGAACAAGATAGCCACAAGCATCATCCACTACGAACCATGGTACTCATCCCATGACATCCCTCCTCAACATGCTTCAGTGTATGGTACCTGAACCATAGCACCACTCCTCAATCTGCTCCAATGTATAGCACTCGGACCACAACATCTATCTCAATCTGTTCCGATGCATGGTGCCCGGACCATAACATCACTCTGTATCCGCTCCGATGTATGGTATCCGAACCATAACATCACCCCTCAATCTGTTCCTTAGGACCTTCAGAATGCCCCCTGTATCAAGTATGGGTCCTCTGCTTTCAGTAGTACGGGCCCATACTACCTGCCACATCTACCCATACTTTCCACACGGACCATCCCAGAGTTCCTAAGTAGCTGATAAACCTGCTCTTTCACCCATCTCATCGCGCGTGCTCGCTTTCCAGCGAAATCCTCTACTCTACCAGCGCGCTCATCTGGCTAGGTTTACTCCCTAGTCCCTTCCGCTGTCCTCCCACTTCTTTGCTATCAGCTGCTGAAGAGTTCCTAATGATGCCAGCCCTCTACCTCCTGAGTATCGTCATACTCACTTAGTAGCTGACTCCCATCATCGATAACTCCACAAAGCACAAAGCAAGCAGCATTCGAGCATTGAAGCATACATAGGACTCCCCATCTGTGGTAGCTCCACCTTCTCGGCTCATCCTCGGAAGTACCTCTGTACCCCGTAGCTTTACCCCTTGTGCGTTCTAACTAGATACTCTCACTTATCACATACACACAAAAGCATAACGCACATATGATAGCAAACCCTAGACTAAGGCATCACAAATCAGGCCACTCTAGTCCTAAGATGTGAAATACCTAGCATGTCTCTAGCATGCAATAATGTCTCATAAAGTGCATAATAGATATTTCATAATACAAAAGTAAGGGTATTTTGGGAAATCACCGTTTGGCTCTGGCTGATTGTACACACTGCTCTTTCTTGCTTTCTCTTTGAACTCTTATTCACTTTTAGAAAACTATTTATTTGAAAACCTTTTCTTAATTCCTCAGTTTGAGTCCAGACTCACCCGTAGGCGCGTCCGAATCCCTCAAACCAAGGCTCTGATACCAATTTGTAACACCGTGATTTTCAAAGCAAACTTTTCATTTAAATAATCAATTTAATATTAAAACACTTGTTTAAAATCTTATTCATATTCAAATTACAAAACATAGTTCCATTTTCATTTGAATAGACAACCAGGATCCTCCAAAATACAACTCTTTCCTCGGTGTGTACAATCGAGCCGATGTCATTCCGCGTTACTGAAAGAACCTGAAACAACATAACATAAATACTGTAAGCACGAAGCTTAGTGAGTTCCCCAATATACACTTACGCACATACGCCTTTCCAGGCCCTGACCTTCCGGTCCTCAATACAACGCCTTCCGGCCCATAGTATAATTGCCTTCCGGCCCATAACATATTGCCTTCCGGCCCACATATCATACATAGCACATATAACAATTAACTTACCACATATAGCATACATATCACATAACATATTCGACCTTCCGGTCACACAGTCAAACCCTTCCGGGTACAGTATAGTGAGAAGACTCACCTCGCGGACACTGGAAGATAGCAACTCCTGAAATCTCTTGCACTTGATCCTCCGAGCTACAAGCTCCCTGTCTCATCATATATCTCTTTTTAATACTTCTATCTTCCACGTTAACTGACCCTAAAACGTTACATACAGGTCAACTCTGGTCAACGGCCATCTCGACTGGACTCGGCGAGTACCCTGGCGACTCGGCGAGTCTAGTCGTCCTCACCAATTCCTGAATGATCCCTTTCTACTCGTCGAGTATCCCTCTTGACTCGACGAGGTCCTCGTGGAAGAATCGCGGGGCCACCCCGACTCTACTCGCCGAGCCTGAAGAACAAACTCGGCGAGTCCCAGTGAATCTTCAAGCTACTCGCCGAGTCTGATCATCCGACTCGGCGAGTCTACGCCATGCAGTCGATCGAAATGCTTCCTGAGATCCATATATTCTCGAATATACAAACATGGGACCTTCTGGACCTCTAAGGGTCCTAATACAAGGTTATAAACGTTGAATAACAACACAACAATCCATCTAGACTCCAAATGGGTTCCATAAACCCTAAATCTATATACACATCAATCACAGGAGGATGTAATCCGAATTATTACCTGAATGATGTACCTTCCATGTCCCCAAACTTCAGAACTCGAACTCCCTGCAGTTCCTTTAGCTAAAACCCCTCTCCTCCTTGCACAACAATTCCTTCAAGGTCACCAATGGCCTTCAAGCTTGCTCTAGCCGCCACAGTCGCCTAGGGTTCTTCCCAATCGATCAAACGTCGTGAAATGACGGGATAATAACCCTTATATACGACCCAATACTGAACGGTTAGGGTTTTCCGCTGAACAGCGTCGACTCGCCGAGTCTATATCTGGACTCGTCGAGTCCAGTCGCGAACCCGCGACCAAGTCTGCGACCCTACTCGGCGAGTCTGGCTCCAACTCGCCGAGTCTCCCCTTTAAAACACCCCCAAAATGCAACTTAGCAATACTTGAGATTTTGGGCTGTTACAACTTGTGGGTGAGGGAGAATAATTGGAGGAGGTGGAGGAAGTGAAGCATGATGTTGAGGGACACCATCTTCAAGAGATTTAGGAAGATCATAGTTGTCTGAACCAGACATCTATAATGGGAGAAAATCAAGTTAGTTGATTCAAAATCATTAATATAACACCCAATCTGAATTATTAAGGCTAGGACCCAACACAATATTTTATAATTTGGAAGAGGGATGCCGTAATCCAAGCTATAAAATATTTGAAGGTAGGCGAATGACGATTCACCAATTCCCACCATGAAAAACGAAATAATTTATTAGGTTTTAATTGGATTTGAAATTCCTAGATCTTTTGAGATTCATTGAACTTTTTAATGGCATGTTTCAATCTCGAGTGTGCCCTCTCAAATTTTGTGACTGGGATGCCGAGGATCACAAAACAAGGTGTGAATAACCATACCAATTCACTTGGTACCCTTAATATTATCACCCAATCAATGTGCCGGTTAACCACACACGCTCCATTGATCTATGAAAAACATTAAGTCACCCTTCGTGATCCTTACTAGTCCAAGTTAGTGTGTCGGTTAACCACACACGCTCCACTAACGACTTGGTAAGGTACAAAGTGTGAATTCCATGGGCTAGCACCAAATTCACATTTTTCCTAAAGTAACTAAGATTGGGAATTAAATAAAACATTTAGTTACTTTATAATAATCATTATACTTTTAATGAGAATTTAAAGTCATTGTCCTACCCGTTCGGCTAACGACCCTCCACCAGTCAAGCAAGCGGTGGGTGAGAGTGGACACCCATTAAGTTGCTATTTTATAGGCAACAACCTTATACCCACCTTATAGACCGGCTTCGTGAATGAGGCCTACTAACGGTAAAACGACTTGTTCTTATACATATATATAATAATTAACCATTAATCTTATAATAGTATAAGGGTAGAATTTTAACTTTTAAAACTTCTAGGGTATGGAATTAAAGTTTGTGTGAGACCTTACAAATTCCAAAACTTGAGGGCAAGTTTTGAACAATTCATAAACTTTTGGATATTCATAACTTATGAGTTTTAATTAAGTGTTTAATACTTTTAATGAAGAGTCTCTTGGAAATCCATAACTTGAGGACAAGTTATGAAGTCCATAAAAGCATTTATTAAAAAAAACTCTTCTAAAGTGTAACTTATGACTTCTTAAAAAAACATTTAAAAGAAAAAAAACTTTTGGAATTCCATAACTTGAGGACAAATTATGAATTCCATTAAAACACATTAAGATCAAGAATTAACTAACAAACAAATTGCAAATAATTCCTATGATCTAACAAAACTCATATGAACATGAACATCCACATCAACAATTTCAAGAATCATATGAACACATATAAACTTGAAATTTTGATTGTAACTTTGAAATTGGTCCACCATCATCATCACCACATCAAAAACAGGTTTTATGAGTCCAAAACAGTTTAATGTAATGATTCTAGACCAATTCCAGCACCAAAACTCAAAGATATGCTGTCTGGGGGTCCAACTCGTCGAGTGCATGAACCAACTCGCCGAGTTGGATGAGTTTTGCCTTGGACTCGTCGAGTCCCTTCATGGACTCGGCGAGTCAGCTGTGCATACAGCATAAATTCTTCGATTTTCAGCAATTTGCATCAAGTATTCAAGAAAACAAGCCTAGGCTTTGATACCACTGTTGGGTTTTGAGCAATCTAACACTTCCTAAGTGTGCATGCAACCCTAATAAACCTTGGATCTATGTTTTCTTCTAAAATACATGCAAATAATAACTTCCAAGGTTTCTTCCTAACTAGCATAGCATAAGGATTATGAATCATAAAAGTACTAGTAGAAATACATACCTTTTGATGATGGTTGATTGTTTGGAGTTTGAGAGCCAAGCACCAATAGTGTGAATGCCTCAAATGGAATCACAAATCACCACAAACTCTTGGAAAACTTTGAGAGAGTAGTATACTTTCTTGTGGAATCGGCCACCACTAAGTCTCACACTACTAGTGTCATTTCTTGCATCATATGCTTCTTTATATAGTGTGCATGGTTAGGGTGAAACCCTAATAACCCATGTCTTTTCCTTTCCAAGGATCCATGGGTTAAAAGCTCCATGGATCATCCATGGACTTTCATATTAGCTTAGCCCATTAACAAATGAGTATTAGCCAACACTATATAAAATATAATAGCCCATAATTTTAATCAGTCTTCTTTTTAATCTCTAAATTAATTTATAATTAATTTAAGACTAAAACTAATTAAATAACATGACTTCATATTAATATATTATAACTTATAATATATTAATAAATCGTAAGTATACAATTCTCATAAAATTATCCGTAAATCGTTTGGGTGAAGTGCAACCCAAATGGACCATGCCGGGTCGGGTCAAGTATGTACCAAATAAGTTATGGACTTAGACACCTTATCCAACAGTCACATATCAAGGTTTGGTGTTGCAAGGCTTTTGTAAGATGAGAGACTCACGACAAGCTCGAAGCTCGTAATGAGCGGTGTATTTTCATCGGCTATCCGCAGAAGTCCTTTGGATATCTCTTCTATAGACCGAGTGACAAAGTTGTCGTCGTCGTGAGGAGAGGGGTTTTCTGTGAGAGAGAACTCATAAGCCAATGGGACAGTGGGAGGAAAATCGATCTTGAAGAGCTTCAAGAGTCGAGCAATGAAGGAACCCGTAACGCTGGTCCTCAATCCGAGGAGGAAACTCCGGTTGAACCGATTGACGAGTCCTTACCTCTTAGACATTCCGATAGAGTTAGGGTTCAACCCCAGTTTTATGGTTTTCATATCACCACCGAAGGGGATACGTTCATTAGTGACAGTACACTAGTGAATTTGGATGAACCTAATAGCTATAAGGAAGCCATGGCGGACCCAGAGTCTGCAAAGTGGAAAGAGGCGATGGACAAAGAGATTCAATCTATGTATGACAACCAAGTTTGGAATCTGGTTGACAATGTACCAGGTCGTAAAACGGTCGGGTGCAAATAGATCTACAAGAAGAAGACCGACATGGATGGGAATGTGCACACCTATAAAGTGCGACTAGTTGAGAAGGATTTCACTCAAACTCCTGGAGTTGCTTATGATGAAACCTTTTCACCGGTTGCGAAGATAAAGTCTATTAGGGTGATGCTGGCCATTGCTACATTTCATGACTATGAAATATGGAAGATGAATGTTAAAACTGCTTTCCTTAATGGAATATTTGTTGAGGATGTTTACATGGCTTAGCAAGAGGGTTTTGTCAGTGCAAAGCATCCCAATAAAGTGTGCAAGCTTGAAAAGTCCATTTATGGACTGAAACAAGCGTCTCGCAGATGAAATATTTGTTTCGATGAGAAAGTTAAAGAGTTTGGTTTTCTACGAAGCGAGGATGAATCATGTGTATATTTCAAAGCCAGTGGGAGTATAGTAAGCTTCCTCATATAGTATGTCGACGACATACTACTCATAGGAAACGACATCCCGACACTGCAGGAGGTTAAGTCCTGGCTCAGGAAGTGCTTCGCTATGAAGGACCTCGGAGAGGCTGCCTATATTCTGGGAATAAGGATAGTGAGAAACAGAAGTAAGTGACTAATAGGACTTAGTCAAAATACTTACTTGGACAAGGTACTAAAGTGTTTTAGTATGGAGAATTCAAAGAAGGGAGAGTTACCGATCCAAAATAATGCCAAGTTGAGTAAGACTCAATGTCCGAGTAGCGAAGTCGGGATAGCAGAAATGAGTCGAGTACCATACGCTTCCGCAGTTGGCTCGATTATGTATGTTATGACTTGTACTCGCCCTGATGTGGCCTTCTCTTTGAGCATGGTCAGTAGATATCAAGGGAACCCTGAGAAAGCGCATTGGACCGCAGTCAAGAATATTCTTAAGTATCTTAAGAGGACCAAGGAATGGTTTCTAGTCCTCGGTGGGAGTGATGAATTAAAGGTGAAAGGGTACAATGATGCTAGTTTTCAGACCGACAGGGACAACTACCGTTCGTAGTCGGGCTGGGTCTTTACCCTAAATGGAGGCGCAGTGACTTGGAAAAGTTCCAAACAAGAGATCGTAGCTGATTCAATGTGCGAATTAGAGTACATTGCAGCGAGCGAAGCGTCAAAGGAGGCAAAATGGTTGAAGACCTTCATTGGAGACCTTGGAGTTGTGTCGGCCATAGAGGAGCCTATGGAAATTTTATGTGCTAACGAAGGAGCGGTTGCCTTGACCAAGGAACCAAGGGATCATGGAAGATCTCAACATATCGACATAAAATATCACTTTATTCGACATCGGGTGGAAGAAGGAGTCCTCGTAGTGAAGAAGGTATCATCGGAGGATAACCCAGCAAATCCGATTACGAAGGGACTGAGTAGGGTTAAACACTTGCAGCACGCTAGGAGTATTGGGCTGAAGGACGACATTAGTTTAGATTAGATAGTTTAGAAGCATGTAATAGATAAATTGTAATTAACATTCAATGATTAAATGAATGGGTATTATTTATGAGTAAAGCTACTATCTTATGTTAATTGTTTACCTATTGTTTCATTTTGCATGTTTTGACTTCCTGAATAATAAGATTATTCGAACGGTCCACAGTCGTTCATATGTTGGAAGTAGATATGAATGAAGATTGTCATGAATTGGTGTGTAGACTATCTAAAGTGTGTTAGACATAGCAAAAGTTTGCTGCAACGTTCATGAGTGCTTACGAACTTGATTTGAGCATTGGAATAAACCCACGCTTAATGGAATCACTTCATGGAATTTATCACGAGTGATCGCAAGACGATAATATCATATTGTCTTAAAACCTAGATATATGGTTTATTTTTTGCTAATTGGTTGTGCATTGATAATGCGTAAACGCAACAGTAAGTTGATGTTATTAAATGCACTGTTGTGTATGATTTGATTAGTGAATGGTAAATGCATATAAGTCAAAGTTTATGCCACACCCCCGAACGAAAGATGGCGGTAACATCCGAGGGTGGAGGACTTCTGCATAGTATCACAACAAGAGTATAATAGTGATCAAAGTAAATACAACCATCATAAATATAATTGAAAAAGTTATACCGTAGTATGAGTTTACATGTTTCAAAATCAATTACACTATGATGACAAAATGAAATGTTTGACAACTTAACGTCCCATCGTCAAAAGCTGTTGATTTCCTGTTTCACTGATTTCCTGAGAATACAAGTGATTTCGAAAAAGTGTCAACAATTAAGTTGGGGAGTTCATAAGCTTTTGGATATAGAATTTGAAAACCCTAGTTACTACCAGTATGTATAGTAGTTCTTGTTTAAAAACCCTGGCTACCACCAGCATGTTTAGTAGTTTTATTATTTGAAATAAAACTGAGTTTTGTATCCTGAGTTTGGAAGCCTTTGTTTGTAAATGTAATGTACACTTAAGAAAAATCCAATATTCTCTTTATAAAATGTTATTTAGTCTTAAATCCCAACACCGAGTGTATGTGTGTGTTTCGTATTTATAACGATGTATGCAGTTTTAAATAGATAAAACCCCTTTTTAAAGTAGAAATTCCTGTAAACTATAAGTATTGTTATCTCCCTATGTGAGTCGCTATAACCATACTATAACAGAGATGTCTGCTGAGACGTTCTTCAGGCGTCGGAAATGAAATGACATTTGTCACCCCCGATCGGCCGATCGGGCTGTCGTAAGCAGCATGGGTGTGGGTTGTCAATCCCAATATAGATCTATACACAATTATCACAGTCTCCCTACAAGAGACTATGGTTATAACTATTTCAGGATTTTTAACCCGTACTATAAAATGAAGACGAGTCTCAGAATTTATGATAACGAATTTACGTATAGTATGCATGTAAAACCTTTTCCATGGTGGAATTGAAATCCCCTTTTGTGTAGTATGTGTGAAACGTGAAATCCATAAACTATACCTATTTTAATTTATCATGTGGTAAATGAAAACCCATTTGCATTGAGAGTAAAACCTTTTCTGTGTAAGTAGTATGTTTAGCAAAGTGTAACTATTCTTCTTATGTTTCATCTTGTATGTTTGTAATGATAAAGGAATCTTACAATTCAGTGAGTAATTTCTGTTATTTAAATGTAACTCAACAGAAAACACATGTAAAATATGAAGTCATCAAAGATAAACACTTTGCTCAACATGTTACAAAGTGTTATGAAAGTTGTAAGTTGTTAACTAGTTTTTAACCTTTCTGCATTGTTTTAGAAAAATCATACGAAGTCGAAAACTGAATTTGTAAACTCTAGGAGTTTAGAAAATGTGTTTAGTTTATTCATAATTTTTATTATGATTTTTAGAAGTCTCTAACTTGTGTGAAAATGTTCATATTCACAGACATGTCCGAATTCGTTTATGAAATGATAGGTAGTTTTGTAAAAATCGCCATAAATTGTAGAAAAATCGTATGGAGGTGTGCAAGTAGTCATTAGAAAGGTATAAACCTGAACTATTTGCATAGTAAATAGTTTTTAAAGATACTAAGTTTAATATGGTCAAAACAGTCTGTGAATAGGACTCCACTTTTCTGTGAAAAGCTAGAGTATGATTTTGAGTTATGTTAATGTGATTTAACTTGTATTCCCCCCTCCCCCCCCCCCCTAAAACTTGAATAAAACATGAAAATGTAGGCATATGAACTCACCTTGAGTGATTTCCTTAGATGAATGCTGAAGAAAAGAGGTTTCCAAGTCAAGAACACTTGGTAAATGCTTGGAGAGTTGAATATCTAAGAACAAACATGGCGATATTTGTTATGGGAGATCCATAATTTGAGTAAAGGTGTGAAGAATGTTCAAATGTAGGATTAAAATACTTACCAAAAGTGAGTGAAAATCTCAATATCAGCCTTGGAGTCTCGAGTTTTTAGAGAGGGGAAGTGAGAGAGAGGGGTTTGCTTTTTGGTGAGAGAGTGAGTAAAGTGGAAGAAGAGGTAAGGGTTTTCCAGCCTTTGATCAAGATATCATGCTGGAGGGGAGTGTGATAGTACAAATAGTTGACTAGGTAGAGATGAATTGTGACTGGAGGTTGTCATAGGGTGGTATGGGAGGTAGCTTGTGTCATTACTTTATAGAAAAGTCAACACTCCAAATCAATATCCTACACAATATATATATATTAAAATATGAATATATAGGGTCTTATATGCCAAAATATGAGTTTGGGTGAAAATCCCATGTTAAAATCATGAAAAACGAGCTTAAAACGCGAAAGTGGTTGAAAACCGGAACCAAGAAGCGAAGCTACGAGGTTCGGTCCTTAAGAACCGGGAGGGAGGGTTCGGTCCAAAGGTTATCGCAAGCGAACTTGCTGATGGGAACCGAAAGCAGATGGTATGCGAAATGGATTGAAGGCAAAATGGGTAAGGGGAGCGAAGGCGAAAGCAGGCGAAGCTTCTTTCCGAGAGGCCTGATCCGAATCGAAGGGTGAGTTTGGTCCTGAAGGGCTGTTTCGGTTCTTGGCAGGTTCGGTTCCTAAGAGGTTTCGGTCCTTTAAGGTTGTTGTTCCATTAATCTTCCCGTTTCGAGTTGTTTTCGACTAAATTAATGGTCGGGATGTCCCGAGTGATTATAAAAAGTTGAAAGAAATTTTGAGAGAGATTTGGGAGTGAGAGAGAGATAGAGTGAGAGAGATTTAGAGAGACTTTGTTTGTGACCTTTGTGAGTGTTTAGCCTCGAAATGCAAGGTTCGTAAGCCCCATTAATCCTTGTGGCGAGTGTTTTACACCCACACAGGGTATGTAATAGTATTTTATCGAGTAGTTACATCATTTACCCTGATTAGGGTTTAGATTTTCCAAACACGTGAAAACTCTAAGTAATACTTTTTGTATTAAGATAATGTGTTGTACAATAGTAAACCTAATGTAAACCTTAATATACAAGGGTTAATTGAGTTGACCGGTTTGACTTGTTGAATTTATTTGACTTTGACTTGACCAGAAATTGACGGTTGTCACAATTTATCTATTCATTTTATTCTAAGAGGATAAAAGCGATATCAGGACCCCTCGATGATTTGGTTTGACTGATGTGCCAGCCCCGGTCAGGACTGAATTGATGTGTTAGATTAAGTTCTATGTCAAACGAATTTGAGATCAAGAAACAAACTGCTGGACAATAAGTATGACTATGTTCCATGTAATTGTCCGCATGATATCTATAACATAGGATTATACGACCCCTTATCTTAAGGACAGGTTATTGATAAGATCTAGAGTTTTCAGAACTGCGATTGCAAATCGGATCCAGAAGTTTCATTTGCATTTATAGTTATTAGACTTATCAAAGTGGGAGACTGTTGGATTAGTGTCTAAGTCCATAACTATATTTCGTATGTACTTGACCCGGTTGTGTAGGGTTCTTTTGGGTTGTCTTCACCAAAGCAACTTGACCGGAGGAATAATATAGAAAGAGGTGGTTATGGTTTATTAATATATTATGAGAATAATATATTACAAGAGAAATCATATTTGTTTAATTAACATTGGTCAAGAATTAATTTTGTGATCAAAAGAAGTTAATTGAACTAAGGGGACTGAACTATAATTATGTGATAGTTGCAAAGTTGGGCAAGGAAACCCTAATAGATAGGGTGGACGAATTCTAGGGATAAAGCCTTAAGAATTCGTCCCTGATAGGGATTCTAGAATTATCTTATGGGCTGCTTGGTGGCTAAGTAACCGGATAAGGAGAATGACTGAAACCCTAATTCCTACGCCTATATATAGACCCCTTGGGCATGGGAAATTTGGCCACTTGAACCCTATAAGTCCTAGAACATAATTTCACCTCTCCCTCTCTCTCTCTCTCGCTCTCTCTTGTTTCCTCCAATTGCTCTTGGTGTTTGTGATTCATTAGAGGTACAACATTTGAGGTGCTAAATTTCTCAAGGCTTCACGATCTTCAATTAACAACAAGGTAATTATCTAGATCTGTTTTATTATGTTAATTTCGAATATCATATGCTAGATCTAGGGTTTGAAAGTCTTGGATGAATTGCATGTACATTAGAGAAACCTAGATCCAAGCATTAGGGTTTTCCTGAGCACATAGGATGTTCTTTTGGCTCAAACCCATCATTTATAACCGTAGGTGCTTTCTTCGTGAGTGGTCCTTGGGAGTCAAGGAGCTTCCTAGTTGTCATGTTCACTCCATCATAGAAAATGGAGACTTCTTGCTGAATGTTTAGGTTATTGTGGGGGCAGTTCCTCAACAAGCCTCTGTATCTTTCCCACGCTTCATAGAGTGACTCGCCTACTTGTTGCTCGAAATTTGCAATGGCTTTCTTTAACTTTGCTACTTTTCAGGGAGGAAAAAATTGATCAATGAACTCTTCACGTAATTTAGCCCATGTGTTGATGGATCCTGGAGGGAGTGATTTTAGCCAATCTTTCGCGGCTTCCTTAAATGTGACCGGTAGCATACGAAGCAAAACAGTCTTGCAAGGCACATTATGAATGTTGAGGTAGTCGGCTATGTCATTGACCTCGTCGATATGCTTGTATGTGTGTTCATGATCTTTACCGTTGAATGGGATGTCCTTGAGTTGGGCGAGTATGTAAACTTTTAGCTCAAAGGTAGCAGTTGTTGGAATCATGGGTTGCACGATTCCTGGCCCGGTATCATCACTCATCCTTTTCTTGTACTCGCTCATGGTGATGTTCGCGATGTCAGCCATGGTGTTATTAGGTTCGCTTTCTTTCTTGCTTTCTTCTTCAGATTCTGTTTTGTACTCGATATCCTCCTTCTTAGGGTCTTCGTCCTTTAGTGTTGTGCTGGATTCTCCCACTTGGTTTCCCTTTTTCTTGCCGAAGACCGATTTGAGATTCTTATAAGGTGATTTCTTTGGTGTTGCAGATTCTCCTATGGTTTTATCCTACCTTGTTCTCCTTAAAAGTTGATTCCGAGTCTTCAAGTGGTGGGATCAAAGGTGTATTTGATCTACAGCTCATAAAATACTTGAAAGAAAACACAAAACACGCATAAAATGAACAAAACAAAACAGTAAACAAAACAGAAAAACGTGAGCAAATTGTCGAGTTCAATACTCGACTCGACGAGTTCAACGCTAACACAGAAAACTAAAAACAAAAATATTAAAATCAGAAAAGCTAGTAACTTAAACTAAATAAATAAATAACAAAAGTAGTGACTTTATGCAAGATAAATCTTACACAAAGGATCGATAACACTACCAATTAAAATAACTATTAGAACCATTCCTCAGCAATGGCGCCAAAAACTTGATGTGTGTATAATGCACTAGTTTTAATCCTACTAATTTAAACACAAAATAAACACACGAAAGGCAGTGTACCTATTGATTAGCAATATAGTTCAAGCAAGTAAGGTATCGAATACATGGAACGGTAAAAATTAAGATTAACTACTAGAATTACCTAAATAAAAACAAGTAATAAAAGATGGTTTTCTCTAGTTTTGCAAGACTAGAAACTTAAATAAGAAGATAACACTCAAACAAAACAATTAGCAACTAAAGAAAATAAAAGGTAACTAGATTCAATAATAGAAGAGACTTCTGTTCAGATTCGACTAATTTATTCCTATGGTTGATTTCATGGCAAGTGCAATGGATTAATATATCATTGGCTGCCGATTTCTAATGTGATTAGGTTCATGTTCACTATTACTAATCCTTAGCAAACAGATTAATTGAAACAATGGCCAATTAATTAAACTAACATGTTTCCTAGTGTTGAATTCGGATCAAGTAAGACTTGTAATATTAGCAAACTAAATTTGTCAATTCAATCAAATCATGTATGGGTGTTCTGTTGGAATAGTGTTTAAGGCTGTAACTATATCCGGTTGTGCATGGTCTTTTTGGGTTGCCTTCACCATAGCAACTTGATAGGATGATTTAATAAGAGAGAGTAAATATTATTAATATATTATGGGAATAATATATTGAATAATATATTGTTATTTGATTAATATAAGTCATAGAATTAATTAGAATTAATTTGGTGACTTAAAGAGATTAATTAAATAAAGGGGTATAAACTGTCAATTGTTTGATAGTTAAACTTTAGACTGTAAATCCTTATTGATATAGGATTGGACGACTTCTAGGGCTATGATAAGCCAAAATCGTCCAAAGGGTTATCAAGGAAAGGATATGGATTAACTTAAAGTCTAAGTTATCCAATTAGGGTTTAGGTTGTAACCCTTAAGGAGTCTACAAGTATAAATAGACCCCATGGCATAGGGAATTCGACACTTGACCTAAAGTAAGGAACCTCTGGTCGAATTCCTCCCCTCTCCTCTCTCCCAAATCATCCTCCTTGCTATTGGTGTTTGTAAGCCATTAGAGGAGTGACATTTGTGACTCTAGAAGCTCCAAGACCTCAAGATCAACAAGGAACTCAAAGGTATGATTCTAGATCTGTTTCAATGTTGTTATTTAGCCTAATTAAGAATTAGAAGTCTTGGATTCAAAGCATGTTTATTAGAAAGCCTAGATCCAAGCATTAGGGTTTTGCATTCGCACATAGGAAAGTTCTTATGGCTAAAACCCATCATGTTCATCATACAGGCTTACACATTAATGTACTTATTTTCTAGTTGACCCTAGATTCATATTCACTAATATTAAGCATACAATATTGTGTACACAAAATTATATGATTCAAGTAATTAAGAAGATGTTCATGCAACTCAACAACTTGATTATTAAAAGAAAATAAATATTATCAACACTTAAGGGTTTTTAACAAGCTTAACAAGACAATTCACCAAATCAAATTAATCCAAGCCATAAAATTACACCATATTTTCAAAAATTCATCTACTCTAAACAGAAGTTAAAATCTTTTAGCTCATATCTACAACATTTAACAACCTTAAATCGAAATCTAATGATTCAAACATGGTTTTTGCAAAAGATTAAGAAAAATAATAGTGTCTATTGCCTTTGATCTCTTCTAAATTGACTTCCAAGTTGAATTCTCGAAATGCAGAGCTTTAAGAACCCTTCTGATCACCAATGAGTCACCAAAAGTGTCCAACATCCTTTTGGGTTTCGAGAATAACCAATATATATATATATATATATATATATATATATATATATATAAGAATTTTCAAAAATTACGCACCAACTCAACGAGTTCTTTACTTAAAATGTGTGTACAGTAAGGCATTGTTGGTTCGCAAATATTCCATCCTACTCGTCGAGTTTATGGCCAACTTGCCGAGTTTCTCCTCTTTTAAGCTTTATTTCTTCAAACATTAATTATGTTGATAGTAAATCTGAGATAACGAATGCGGAATATCAAGAACAGTCAAGAATCCATCACCATCATATGCAAGTAATCTGATAAAGATTTTTCGTGTAAATTGATTATGAGATGAACGTACAGAGAAAATCCTAATCTGGTAAAAAGCTTACACCAAAAGCTAACTTAATGATTATTTATAGGGAACAATAAATATATATACCATAAATATAAAATCTATGCCTTAATATAAAATCAATGCCTTAGAAGAGCTCAATTAAGAACTTCTACTGTAAAGGCAGCATAGGGAATCATAAAATGATTAATCCTAAAAAGGATTCCCTAAATAACCAAATATGTCAAATCAGTTTTAATATCTCAAATACTCAAAAATCTCCCCTGGATGTTGAAACTGATGAAGATCACGATTTCCGATCTTCTTGGCATTTCTCCCCCTAAATTGTGATGCTCATCAGCATATGGGGTCTTCAAAGCGAGAGAAATAAAGATAATATTCCAAAGACGTACTCCCCCATGAATAATCAACACTCCCGATCGAATCTTCAACAAATACCATGGACAGAATCCGGAAAGTTAAGAAGAATCACCAACAATCTTCAAAACCCGTCAAATTTGATGAAATAAATCCCTTTTAGAATAATTCCAAACTACAAAAATTAAAACTGAAAAAATAACAAAAATTAAATTTGTATTTTTCGAATTTTAAATTTAGACAAAAGAAAAGAAAAAGAAGAAATAGTTTAGAAGTGATTAAAAATGAATAAGACCAAAGAAAAGGATTAGAAATGAAAGTATCCTGGTAAGAAAGGGTAAAAGGTGGTAAAATCCCAAGAAATTGAAAGAATTAAGAATCTTGGGTAAAATCTGTGAAATTATGAAAGTCAAGGGAAAAATTTGAAAATATAACCATGTTTCTCATTGTAACGCTGAAATAAACGAGTTCTTCCAAGGTAGGTAGAAACTGTGAAGTTTTTAAATATTTGGGGACTTGGTATGTCAAAACGCTAAAGATGCGGGGACCAAGAATGTAACATTGTTATCTTCTTCCCCATTTAATTCCTGATAAAATGAACACAGCGACTAGAACGAATGCGTGACCTCCAAAATCAATAGCCACGAATCATACTTTCGTTCCGAGCACACGGTTCGTTTTCAGACATTCGTGCCTATGGGACTCAGAATCCGAGTTTAGTGCCACCATTCATTCCAAGTTTGTTGATTCTACACGACTACACCCAAAGCGAATCTCCACCAAAACGAATCCAATCACAGGTTCTTGAGTGCGAATCCGAGCCCAGTCCCGCCTTTCGTTCCAAGCACAAACATACGAACCCAAGTTCGTTCCGAGTCAGTCGATTATACCCCCAAAGCGAACGTTCGCAGGAAGGACTTTCAAGGCAATTTTGACTTTTCGTTTAGACCAACTGTTCGACCATTGCCCATTCCAGTTACGGATCTGATTTTGTTCGCATCACACAATCGATTTTGACATAAGCCCCGATTCCAATACCTTTCGCATCGATCACAATTCATATCGTGAATCAACAGTAACTCCGAATCCAAGATGATTCGTTTTACTGATATTACGAACTTTCGCAGGTAAGAGAGGTTCACAACAATTTTGACTTTTCTGAATGTGCCTTTGACTTTCAATTGTGAATAAGCACACAACCTCCCCGATTACACTCCCGATTGTAGTCATGATTCTGATTTCATTCGTTCGCAGGAACTCATCATTCGTCCATTGTTCATAGTCAATTTTGACTTTTCAAACTATGACCAATTGCTCATCCGTTCGTTAACAGTTCGTCATAAGTCTTTGAAAAATGCATTCAACAAACACTCAAAGCGAACGTTCGCTTCACAGATAAGAAACCTGCGAATCTGACTTTCTCTTATTGACTTTCGCTTATAATATGTTCGTCAATGCCGGTTCAAGGAACGAACAATGGAATGAATTCTGATCAGATGACCAGATGCGCGAAAACATCCCTCTTACTTTAATATAATGACAGATTTTCACCCATAAATGCGAAACTAAACAATTTTTGTCAATAATTCCGAATCTAACCCCTATATTTCCATAAAAGCGAATCTAACCTTCCCGAATGCTTTGAACTGACAACTTGTGCCCTTTTTGCTGAAATGTGTGGAGTGGCAGCTTACTTTATGCAGAAAATGTCACTTTTTCACCCACTTTTTTAACTTTTATCATTTCCAACAATCAAAAGCCAATAGAAATTGATTCATTCAACCAAAATTCATATCTTTGACTAAATATTCATATAAATTCACCAGATTTTGTCCTCCTTTTTGTTTAAAACAAAATTTTTTATAAGATTTTTGGTACCCATTTAAGGTTCAACATTAAAGTTGGTTTCTTCCATACCCACTTATTTGAAGAGAATCTATAATCTTCTGAAAATAATACCCGCCTTTTTGATGGAAAACAAAAAATTTCATAAATTTCATTAAACCAACCAAATTCTCTTCTCTTTTCCTTCCAACTCCTAACATTTTTATCTGAAGAAAAATGTGAATTAAATTTTCTTTGAACATGTTTGACTTCAACTTTATCCACTTTTTCAACAACATTAGAAACTTGTACCTTGGGCATCCAAACCTTCTTTATTTTACTCTTGTTCTTTCTCTTCTTCTTCCTTTTCTTATTTTTAGGCTTCAGAAACAAATTTTGGATCTGAACAACCTTTTCTTCTTTCTGAATCTGAACATTTGAAGACTTTTGAACACAATCCTTAGGAGTTTGATAAATGTAAACATCTTGAATTATTGGCTTTTTGTAAGGAACCAATCATTCAAAAACATCATCAGAACACAAAGATTCAGATTGTAAAACTTCTGAAAAACATGAACCACTTGACTCCCCTCAACAAGAACATCTGGAGTCATCTTTTCTTCAGAACCATGAAGAACATTATGAACTTCACTAAGAACATGATGGACTTCTTATTTTTCTTTTTTAGCCCTTTTCATCTCCAACATCTGTTTATTTTTCCGATCTAAATGTTCATATATAATACGAAATTGGTCTACAATTCTCTCATTCTTTTGTAATTCACGTTCATTAACACAGGAGTATTCATTTATTTTCCCGACCAAGTGTTTGTTGGGATCTTACACACCTAAGCATGAGCCTCCTCATTGATCTTCTTTAACTTATCCATTGCTCTGTTAAAGTGATTGACTGTTGATTCTCCACTACACTCGGAACGATGGTCACTTAAATCTTTTCCTTTCCACTATTTCTTCATATTTTCCTGGATATGCCTCAAACAGAACTTGCGTTCTGCACTGGGGAATACCTTCTCAATTGTTTGTATTATTTCCTAAACAAAATCAATGTATGCAACATCAGTTACCCAAATATTTCTAGAAAGAGTAATAAGAAAAAAAAGTTAGGTGATACATACCTTTTGTCTATCGGAAATGCATGTAAAGTTTGAATTTGCTCCCAGATCCAAATCTTCTTCTAATAGTTCCAAGAACCATGTCCAACTACTTGTTGATTCTGTCTTTACCACTGCATATGCTATAGGGTATATGCCATTTTTTGAGTCCAACCCTACAACAGTTAACACTTGCCCAGGGTAAGGGCCCTTCAAGAATATACCATCCACGCCTAGAAAATATCTTAACCCAGCTTTGAATCCCAACTTCAATGCACCCAGACAGACATATATTCTTCTAAAAGTTCTTTTGGTAATAGATAGGGAGGTTTATGGATACACATCAATCCGAACTATTGTACCAGGATTAGTGTTTAGTAGCTCCAAGACATAATCCCTCAAAAATCCATACTGTACTTGGTAGTCCCCACTAATGATACGTTCAGCCATTATCTTTGCGCTTGCAACCTTTTGCAATCATATTCCTAACTCTAGTTTCTTGCATAACTCTTCGTGTAAATCTTTCACTCGAATTCTAGGGTTACTCTGAATTTTTTGAACAATTAAGTTTGCTACGTATCTGGAAGTGCAAGCTTTAACCGCCCTTGTTTGCAAACATTTATGCTCATCTTGTATTGTTTTCACTAACCAATCCTGATTTTCATTAGCCCTCGAGATTTGGACTGCCCATAGACATGTACCTTTATTGGAAATTACATATTTACCCTTGCACTTTGCCCTACTTCTAGTTGAGGGCCCACCACCATCAACTACTTTATATGGATTACTTACAACACCTTTACATTTAACCCTAATCCTGATTTTGTCATTTTTTTTCTAGGTATAAAGACCTCCTTGATTCTACAACATGTGAGTTCATGAAGTTTTTGTTGGATTAATGTCTAAGTCCATAACTATAATTGGTAAGACTTGACCCAACCCAGCATGGTCCATTTGGGTTGCATGGCATCATGCACTTGGATAGACTATAATGAGAGAAATAAGACACTTATGGTTATTAATATATTATAAGTTCTAGTATATTAATAATAAGAATAATAAGATTATTTAATTAGTATTGATCAAGAATTAATCTAGGATTAATTAAGTGATCAAAAGAAGACTAATTAAATATATTGGTTGATTGTGTAAATCATCCATACTTGTATAGTGGGCTAATGCTCCATGGATAATCAAGTTGGGCTAAAACCCATAGGATGGTCCATGGATTCTCCATGGTGTATTTGAACTCATGGATCCAAGGAAATGGAAAGTCATGACAATTAGGGTTTACCCTAATTGTAACACTATATAAAGATCTTATTCTTGACAAAATCGGCCGCTAGTATCATCTAGAGAGGGCTAGCCGATTTTCATGAAGTGTAGAATTCTCTCAAGTTATTCCAAGTGTATTTGGTGTTGTGTGAACCATTTGAGGTTTCACACTTGGGGCACTAGGCACTCAAGCTTCATGAAGACTTTCTACATCAAGAAGTATGTATTCTATCTTGTTATATTCATTGTTTTGTATGCTAGATTAGGATAATACCTTGGATGTTCATATTTGCATGTATAATAGAGAAAAAATAGATCCAAGGTATTTAGGGTTGCATGTACACTTAGGAGTGTTAGAATGCTCAAAACCCAACAGTGGTATCAGAGCCTAGGCTTGTTTTCAATTATATTTGATGCAAATTGCTGAAAAATGCTGAAAAACTCGATTTTATGGCTTTCTGGGCACTAGACTCGCCGAGTCCACTGATGAACTCGCCAAGTCCATGAGTAAAATCATCCTACTCACCGAGTAGGTTCATGCACTCGACGAGTAGGAGCCCCAGACAGCATATTTTCGAGGTTTTTGGCTAGAATTGGACTAGGAACATTACCCTAAGATGTTTTTGAACCTATAAACTTGTTCTTGATGTGGTAATGTTCATGCTAATCCAATTTCAAAGATAATTGTCAATAGATTCATGTTTTGTATTAGTTTAAGGTTTAGACTAATTATATGAAAAAGTTTGATTTGAATTATCTTGTTCTTATGAGTTGCTTAGATTAATAGAAAAGTTGAGTGAAATAGTTGTTTTCAATCCAAATTAATCTAAGAGTTGATTCTAAAATGTGTTTTTGTAACTTGTCCTCAAGTTATATGAAAAGTCACATTTAAGTTTCATAAAAACTCATAATAGTTGGCAAAGGTTACAAAATGAAGAGTCTAGTTCTAATTAAATGGGTTTATGACTTCATAACTTGTCCTCAAGTTATGGAGGACTAAGAGTCTCTTCATAAAATAATAAATAAATAAATAAAAAGTGTAACCTTAATTAATTCCATAAGTTATAAAATAAAGAAAAGTTAATTCTTTTATTAGTTTAAAGTCTTCCATAACTTGTCCTCAAGTTATGGAACTTGAAGAGTTTTTGGATTAAAACTAATTTAAACACATAAGTTATGGAATTAATTAGTTTTGAATAGTTTCAAAACTTGCCCTCAAGTTTTGGAATTTGAAAAGTTTTCACTTATGAATATTTTAATTCCAAGTTAGCCCTTAGAATTTTAAAGAGTTAAAATTCAACCCTTATACTTTATAATATTATAAGTTAATAATATATATATATATATATATATATATATATATATATATATATATATATGTATGTATGTATAAGAGTAAAGTCAGTCTTACCGCTAGTACACCTCATTCACGAAGCCGGTATATAAGGTGGGTATAAGGTTGTTGCCTATAAAATGGCAACTTAATGGGTGTCCACTCTCACCCACCGCTTACTTGACTGGTGGAGGGTCGTTAGCCGAACGGGTTTGACAGGACTAAAATTCTCCCTTCATTAAAAGTATTAATGATAAATACTAAGTAACTAAACTCTTAATAATACCCAATCTTAGTTACTTAGGAAAATGTGAATAAGGTGCTAATCCATGAAATTACACTTTGCACTTTGTTTAAGTCGGTTAGTGGAGCGTGTGTGGTTAACCGGCACACTAACTCGTATTTAACAAGGTAGGCAAAGGGTAACTTAATGTTTATCATAGTATCGATGGAGCGTGTGTGGTTAACCGGCACATCGATTGAGGGGTAAACACTTAAGGGTACCAAGTAATTTGCATGGTTACTTCACACCTTGTTTTGTGATCCTCGGCATCCCAGTCACAAAACCTGAAGGACACACTCAAGATTGAAACATGCCATTGAACAGTTCAATGAATCTCAAAAGATCTAGGAGTTTCAAAAACCAATTAAAACCTAATAATACATTTCGTTTATCTTGGTGGAAATTGGTGAATCATCATTCACCTACCTTCAAATATTTTATAGCTTGGATTACGGCATACCTCTTCTAAGTTATAAAATAGTTTGTTGGGTTCTAGCCTTAATATTTCATATTGGGTGTCATATTAAGGACTTAAGATCAATTATCTTGAATATCTCCCAAAAGATGTCTGGTTTAGACATTTATGATCTTCCCAAATCTCTTGAAACAAGCTTTCCTAAATAAAGATGATGTCCCATGGATATCATACTTCTTCACCTCTTCAAATTATTCTCCCTAACCCACAAGTTCTTGAAAAGTTTAAGGTCACTCAAGCCCTATTGGCAAGGCAAGGTCTAGGTGTGGTCACATCTTGGAGATGTAGTCACATATTGACAAGCCGGGAGAGTTAGGTGTCAAAGTCTTGAGAAAGTTGGTGGCTCAATCACTTTCTAAGTCACATAGTGAGTTTATTTGGAACTCCTATGAAACAAACTATGACAAGACCCTTAATGATCTTATCTATTTGCTAAGATCATCTTCCTAAAACTTTATGGACATTGACAATGGTGACATCGGATATCCAGTAAAGCTCTCTCTTCCCAATGGAAAGGGATCGGCCATAGTCAACTCGGTTGACCAAATGGTAAAGAGAAAAGCTAAGTCTGTGATAGTCCCGTGTACCATTACCAAAGGGTCCATATGTTTACATTGCCAAAGGAAGGAGCATTAGTTGCGAAGCTGCCTAATTTTACCTATGGATGTTTGACTCTACTTCAGGTAAAATCCACTATCTAACTCTGCTAAGTTTCTATTATGAGATTCTTGATATATGATGTGACTGGGTCACATGTTCATGTTTTAAGAATCAAAGAAAAGTAAAGAAACTTAAAGAAAGAATATGTTGAATCTGATCGCGTAGATGGATTTCTATCGCATAGTTTGAAGATCGGGTTCTTGAGCTACTTCTTAGGAGTTATGATATATTGCTTAGGAATAGATAACAACAAAGTTTTCATGCTCTTTTGCATCGTAAGGATAGTTTTTCCGCAAAGTTTTAAAATAAAAAGGAAATTTTTGATTTTATTTATTTTAAAATATCCTTACGATGGCATTTGAGGAAAAATTGTTGCGTATATGATTCCATTAATAGAAAGAGTGGAAATATGAAATTGATTCTTTCATTTGTGGTAATGTCTAAATTTACCAAATGAGGAAAGATTCTCATCACCCAAGTTTCAATTGGACCGGAACTTGGAATCATGCAAGTTGTATAGCATGATGAATGAGAACTTTCAAGTATTGGAAAATTAAGACTAATTACTTGTTCACATGGATGTGTGAGTCAAGTGAAGGACTAAAGGATCGAGTACACATTCTTGTGCACTGGTCAAGTCCACCAAAAAAGATCGATAAGATTATTCGTCATAATTTACTAAAGCTCAGTAAATATGGTTATACTTACAAGCTTAAGTGTAATTCTGAGACATTGGAAAAAGGTTCCAATGTAAGGCAGAGCGAATAAGAAGAATCAACTTAGGCAGAAAGATAAAAGTTTCTTAAATCTGAAAAGATGGGAGAGTACTTTAGTATCAGTTTTGTGATCATCTTAATGATTAAGAAACCATAGCACAATTAGTTCTCTAAGGAAATCTTAGTGCATTCTTATGACTAAGAAGAGGAACTTGAATTGTTGGAATGGTTAAATCCAGAAGATGAGTCATACTTCGTTCCAATACAAGTCTTACAGTCATACTCCAAGATTGTAATTTGAGTGACATGTCTTAAAGAAGGTTTAAAACACATGTCAAATGTAAGAGTAAAAGTTTCCTACTCTTGTACATTTGAAATTGGTAAGTTGTGATGTTTTGGATAAAACAAAGACCAACTAAGACCAATTGTGTGAAGTGTTTGTCTTGATTAGAATCCTCACTATCTCTTGGATGTTTTACAAGGGAGTCTTATATGTCAAGAGGATAGTGGGAGTCTTAAAGGTCTTGAAAGTCTCAAGAACTAATCAAGAATAAAACCTGAAGTTCTTCACTAGCACACGACTTGAGGTTTATAACCTATCGTGTTGACATATTCTGTGCCCATTCCAGTTAAAGTTGGCTTTGCATATGAGTTCTTAGAGTTCTCAATGTGTTGCACAACAACTTGGAAGCAATGGCAGGCCCTTGAGCTACCAGGTGGCAAGAAATTAAGATTGAGTTCAATCCATATGAGTTTGGATTTGTCATTATCCCTGTCTTGTGACTATGGTTTTGACAATTCAGATGGATAAGAACACATACACCAGCAAATCTAAGTGTCATAAGGTTTCTCTCCGATTCATGAAATGATGGTGAGGAAACACTTTCACTAAGTAGATTTTAGCTAGATAGCAATTGTGATATTTGCATTCTCAAAGTCGTTAGTGGAGCGTGTGTGGTTTACCGGCACACTAACCTGGACTTGTGAGAAGTGGCAAAAAGGTCTAACCATTATGATTACGACATCCCTCTTCGTAATTGTTTAGACACACAAGTGTGCTATCTAAGGGAAGGTGTATTATTTTGATAAAGTCTTATCAAAACAATCTAGTATCAGAAATCTGAACTTTGGTAAGAAAGTCAGCTGATTTCTAAGTACATGTCAAAGCTAGTGGGAGCATAAGTGTTATGCTAATAATCATCATGTTAGTGGGAGCTTGATAATTATGATAAGTATTGCAAGTTAGCAATGTTAATTATAGAAAACAAAAGGTTTCAATTGGGAAAAGTTGTTTTTCTATAACTAAGGGAGAGGAAATTATACTTCATCTCAAATCTATAAGCTTAGATCGTGAGGTTTTAATCATTTAGTCAAGGATATATATATGAATTTCATGTTGGAATGACTCAACATAAGGAAATTATGTATATGGGTCCATTATTTGCGTTCTAAAATTCGATTATGATTACGGCATCCCTTTTCATAATCTGAATTATGAGAACTTGGCAAATAGAAATGGAAATGTTATAGCAAAAGACTGGTTTAGTCTTTATGTGAGACATCATGAATCGTGTCCCATATGCTTCGGATATAGGATCGATTACATGTGCTATATTCATCCGTTCTAAAATTTTCCAAATGCTTGGGGCATTAAGAAGGGAAAAGGTCTAGAATTGGATATGACTAAAAGGATTAAACAATTGTCGAGGACAATCTAAGGTTTACCAAAGATTGGTTGCTCAAGGACAATTGGAAGTATAGTAATAATTCTGGAAGGACCATACTGACATAATCTGTAAGGAGGCAACTCTTGTTCAGAAGTGATAGTCAAAATGGAATCTGGAAATGTTTCAAAGTTAGAATTTTCAATCTGTTTAAGATTAAGAAACTTGATGCAACAAGGATGTTTCCAAGGAGCTGATCTCCTTTGGAATACTCTGTAATGATTGTTGTCAAGTCTTTCTGACTTTGTGCATAATCATTACAAGAGGATCAATGCATATAAGTTTAGAATCCAACAGATTTTAGTAAATGACATGAATTTGGAATTCTTGTATTTGCAGTAAGGATTTGGGAGTGTGAAAAGAGAATCATTGAAGTTATGTTCAATGGATCTAGTTCACAAAGTAAAGATCATAGACAAACATAGTATGCATACTTGGTGTATGGCATGACTAGTGTTTAGAAAACATAGTGTACATGCTTGGAGCATGGGACAACTATTGTTTTAAATTCAAGAATAAAGTTGATAGCTGAAACAGTATACAATGAATAATGTGTAATCATATGGTGATAAATAAAAGGTGTTTTATTTATGTTCATAGGTTTTGATACCATATTGTATTCAATTATTATTGTGTTTCACTTTGCATGTTTTGACTTCCCGAATAAACTAGGTTATTCTTCCTGAATGACTAAGTTATTCAAACCATCCACAGTCGGTCATATGTTGGAAGTAGATATGAATTAAGACTGTCATGGGTTGGCTTGTAGAGGTCTAAGGTGTTGGACAAAGGGCTACAACACTCATGAGTGCTCATAAGTTCTGAGTATTGGATTCAACCTGCGCTCACTGGAATCACTTCATGGATTTTATCACGAGTGATCATGAGACGATAATATCTTATATTCTTCAAACCTAGAGATATGAGTTGTTACTATGAGTTGATAGTACATTGATTGCACGAAAACGCATTGGTAACTCGATGTTATAAAACATGCCTTTGTGTATGATCCAACAAGTAGTAGAACAAGCCATATGAGTCGAAGTTTATCCATTACTTTTACCTTCGGGATAAAAGCGATATCTGTGGGACCCTCGATGATTTGATGATGACAAATGGAAGTGCTCGGCCGGGCCAGGACTGATTTGATTTGTTGAATTAGTCAGTCGTCATAAATCGGAAATCGGGAAACAACAAATGGACAGAGAGAATGATTATAATCCATGTCTCAGTTCATATGATATCTAGAATGGAGGAATATATGATCCCTTATCTAATGGACAAGTCATTGACAAAGGTCAGAGTTCATCGACAAGGTCAGAGTTCAACAGAAGCTTTTGAGAGCTACGATTGCCAGTCGGTTCCTGAAGTCATATGCAATATTAGTTTTAGACTTATCCAAGTGGGAGACTGTTGGATTAATGTCTAAGTCCATAACTATAATTGGTAAGACTTGACCCGACCCAGCATGGTCCATTTGGGTTGCATGGCATCATGCACTTGGATAGACTATAATGAGAGAAATAAGACACTTATGGTTATTAATATATTATAAGTTCTAGTATATTAATAATAAGAATAATAAGATTATTTAATTAGTATTGATCAAGAATTAATCTAGGATTAATTAAGTGATCAAAAGAAGACTAATTAAATATATTGGTTGATTGTGTAAATCATCCATACTTGTATAGTGGGCTAATGCTCCATGGATAATCAAGTTGGGCTAAAACCCATAGGATGGTCCATGGATGCTCCATGGTGTATTTGAACTCATGGATCCAAGGAAATGGAAAGCCATGACAATTAGGGTTTACCCTAATTGTAACACTATATAAAGATCTTATTCCTAACAAAATTGGCCACTAGTATCATCTAGAGAGGGCTAGCCGATTTTCATGAAGTGTAGAATTCTCTCAAGTTATTCCAAGTGTATTTGGTGTTGTGTGAACCATTTGAGGTTTCACACCTGGGGCACTAGGCACTCAAGCTTCATGAAGACTTTCTACATCAAGAGGTATGTATTCTATCTTGTTATATTCATTGTTTTGTATGCTAGATTAGGATAATACCTTGGATGTTCATATTTGCATGTATAATAGAGAAAACATAGATCCAAGGTATTTAGGGTTGCATGTACACTTAGGAGTGTTAGAATGCTCAAAACCCAACATTTTTTAACATCACGCTTGGTTTTGTAAACCTGGCAATCTGAAATGATTTTACATGAACCTCTCCATGTGACCATCTACTTGACTTAATCAACTTTTTTAGCAGTCTCTTCCTATCATCTTCATGAAATCTCGCAAATTGATAATCATCAGTCGCAATAACTTCCCACTCATTGTCAACCATGTCATTCCCTTCATCTGTTGAATGATTGTTAAAGATTCCATGTTCATCTACATCAACAACATTATGGAATTCACTCATGTCTACATTTACATCAAATTGTATGTTAGACTCATCTACATTGTATTCACTATAATCCGAATCATCTCCACTACCCTCAGAACCATGTCCACTCTCAGAATAGAAAGCCTCTCCACTATCATCACTCACCATTCCCTCTAGATAATCCACTTCTGGTTTTTGTTCACATGAAGTTTGAACATTAAACTCAGCATCATAATCAGCATAAAGTGAATAATCCTCTACAAATAGTTCAAAACCATCAACTGCTGCAGTATGAACTCCATCATCAACTTGGAAACTTGGTTCCTCTACATGGTAAGTTCCCACTGGTTCTTCAGTTTCAACTGCACTAGTGATAACTTCTTCTTGAGTTTGAATTTTATGATTGACCACTTTCTCTTGAATGACATGACTTTGTTTGCTAGCTTGTGACCTTATATATGGCAGAATACTCTTTGAGTGCTCATGTCCTTCATCAATATCTAATACTTGTGAGTGCTCATAATCAGGGTTCACAAACTTGTTTAAATCAAACTTTCTACTACATGATCCTGCTTCTCTCCTACAAGGTTTCTTTCTAATCATTTCAGGTGACACACTATCATGCTCCAACTCTTCAATAACAACTTTAGAAGGAGACTTGTAATAACTAGCTACCCTTGTATGACCATTTTCAATATACACCCTTATAAGTCTGTGTTTAGGGACATACAATACCATTTTAAGTACATATTGGTCATTACCTAAAGGCATTAAGCTATAGTCTAAAGGGTATCCACGGATACAGAAATGGTAGTAAAGGGTTTGCTCAGTTTTGTACCCTAGTTCTCGGACCATGTCATCAAGCTCATGAACTGAATAATAAATCAGTGTCAACATCATCTACATATGGTACAACACCATCATCGTATTTCCTTCTAGTTGCTTTGGTGAAGAAACTACTATAGTGTATCTTCAACGTTAAATAGTTGTCATATCCTTCTGCAAACATAAAAAAGAAAGGGCAAAGTCAATGATTTCTCTACATGAACACAATCGACCAAGAAAAAACAAGTTTTGTTGTAGTAGAGTACCGTATCTTTTTCCCAAGTTCTGTAGGGCTGCAAAATTTTCTCGAAAACACCATATTGATAGCACCATTTCAATTCCTTCTGCTTAAACCCTAAATCCTAATTTTTGTTCTTGCTTCTACGATGGGAATCAAACCGATGATTACAAATGTAACGGGTTACGTTCTTGGGAAAGGGAAGGGTAATGGAGTTGATGTGAAAACAATAGGTAATCATTTCATATTAAACAGAGAAGGTTACAACTGAAATGATGAAATCTCCCCTGCAATATAATATTGAAAAATGAGTTAACGGAATGAGCTGGAAAGACCAAATGTTAAAAGTTTTGAAATCACAGGGACGATCCGTGAGGTTTTTGTAAATTAGGAGCGAAACTTCAGAATTTTGTGAAACCACAGGGACCATTTTTTAAGTTTTATCTTATTTTGAAGTTTTTTGGTCCATTAAAATTAGATTAAATTACAGAAATGGTCCCTGTGGTTTGGTCGAATTTTCAGTTTTGGTCATTAAGTTTAAAATTTGATAGGTTATATCCTTGTGGTTTGTGAAAATTGCACTATTGGTCCTTGGTCCATATAAAAAGACCAAACTACCCTTTCTTTCTTTTTTCTTTTAACAATTTATATATATATATATATATATATATATATATATATATATATATATATATATATATATATATATATATATATATATATATATATGACAAAATTAAAAAAATGGTCACTGTGGTTTACTAAAATTCACAAACTTAGTCCCTAAATTTTTTTTTGATGCAAATGGTCCTTCTGGTTTGCAAAACTTGCAGAGTTGGCCCTTTTTACTAACACCGTTAGGGACTGAATTTGTAAGAGTATTTTTGTCTTTTCAAATATAAAGGGAGTTGGCCCTTTTTACTAACACCGTTAGGGACTGAATTTGTAAGAGTATTTTTGTCTTTTCAAATATAAAGGGACTAGATTCGTGAAATATGATAAACCAAACGGACCATTTTTGAAGTTTGTTTGAAAAAACATAATTAATTGTGTTAATGACAAGGATCGAACTTGGGACACCTGGTAATGAGGTCAACGACTTTGCCACCAAGCTAGGAGGAGGATGATGTTTATCCTTCGGATTTAATCAATATAACAATAACCAAACGAATCATTTTATCATTATTTTCACTATTATTATTATTATTATTATTATTATTATTATTATTATTATTATTATTATTATTATTACATAACTATATTTTATAAATGTATAAGAACTTATTTATATATTTAAAAACATGATTTCTTTTTATTTTAAAAAATATATTTCTATCTTTAAAAACGTATTTATATATTTAATATTATATAAAGACGCTTCATGATTTATAAATAAGTTCGTAAAGACATAAAAACATATGAATATATATTTAATCATTTAAAAAAAAATACATGTATGCATTTATACATATTTTTATGTATTTAAACATTTGAAACAAATTTATGCATATTAAAAACATTTTTATATGAATTAATATAATTTATAAAAATATTAGTATGTTTATATGTTTTTAAAATGTATTTATATGTGTTCACATATTTTAAAAACATATTTACATGTTTTGAAAATGTATAAATACATATAAATACGTATCAATATGTATATAGATTTTTAAAATTAATAATTATATATACACACATTTGTATGGCCTTAGTAACTTATTTATATATTTTGAAGCGTTTTAATATAACTTTAAATATATAAATATGAATTTATAAACAAAAATAATGTTTTTAAATAAAAATAATAATAATATATAAAAATAACGTTTTTATGGAGATATAAATATGTTTATTAAATATTTATACATAAAACTATATTCATACATTCATAAAACTGAATTTATATTATAATAAAAATAATAATAATAATTAAAATTAAAATTGAATTAAAAACAAAATTGTTAATAAAAAAATAAGAACGACACTTTATATCTTTATATTTACTGTTGCATACATATAAGCACAAAAATTATTTTTGATGTTTTATTTAAATATATTTTTAATGTTTTTTACACGTTTTGTTCATCCGATATAATTATTTTTAATGTTTATTTATTTATGTTAGTTTATTTAAAAAATAAACGAACATGAACAAAAATTATCGTTTGTTTAGTTAAACAAACGAACATAAATAATGTTCTCGTTCGTTCATTTATGTTCGCGAACGTTCGTTTACATTCATTTATGTTTGTTTGTTTAAATTATTCATATTCATTTATGTTCAATTGTTTTTATTATATTACCATATTATATGTTCGTTTATGTTCATTTATGTTCAATTGTATTTCTTTATCTTTCTTCGCTTATATTCGTTTAGTATAATATGGTAATATAAAAAAATTGAACATAAATGAATATGAACATAAACGAAATGTAATATGGACATAAACGAACAAAGATAAAACAAACACAATTGAACATATAGGAACATAAACAAACATATAATAAGATATTATAATAAAAAAACTGAACATAAATGAATATAAATAAAACGAACATAAATGAACGTAAACAAACATTATAAACTAGAGGAATTCACGCGCGTTGCGCGACGTAGGTTAAAAATATATTGTTAGAATATAGTTTTTAGACACCTTTTAGTTACTTCGATTCATCAATTTAGGTTCTTTTATTATTATTATATTTAATGTTTTCCTTTTAACTATGTTAAAAAATATATATTGAATTTTTTTAAACATTATTTGATATTTTACTTTAGGTTTTAAATTTTACACTAAATTTTTTAGCTTATTTGATATATTAACGTATGTTATTTATTTAACTATATATTGAAGTTAACAAATTAAGTATATATCATATTGATAAGTCACAAATTCTTCCATTTATGATAATGTTTATAACTAAAAGCATATTTAAGTTAATAAATTAAGTATAATGTATGGAAATATGAAAAGTTAGGAATTTCAAATGAATGTGGTGAAAGAAAAAAAAATCTTCCTTTATAATTTAGAATTATATGAAGCTGATTCTTGTCTTGGTAGAAAGGGGTTGTGTCTGTTTGTGAGAAGACTCGGGTTCGAACCCTACCTCCTTAATTTCTTATCTTTTTAAGGCAAATAACAAAAATGGTCCCTTTGGTTTGCTAAATGTAACGAATTTAGTCCATCCTATACTTGAAATGACTAAAATGCCCCCACATTGGATGCACTAACGACAATATTTTAACGGAGTTAGTAAAAAGGGCCAACTTTGCAAGTTTTGCAAACCATAAGGATCATTTGCATCAAAAAAAATTTATAGTGACTAAGTTTGTGACTTTTAGTAAACTACAGGGACCATTTTTGTAATTTTGTCTATATATATATATATATATATATATATATATATATATATATATATATATATATATATATATATATATATATATATAATTGTTTTTATATTTATTTTAATACAATTAATATAGATTATATATAATTTTTTTAATCAATTATATAAATTATATAAAATCATATTATTATTATTATTATTATTATTATTATTATTATTATTATTATTATTATTATTATTATTATTATTATTTTATTAATCTTTATTTTTATGGTTTGAAAATCTTTTAATATTTTGATGTTTTATTTAAATATATTTTTAATGTTTTTTAGACGTTTTGTTTATCAAATATAATTATTTTTAATGTTTATTTATTTATGTTAGTTTATTTAAAAAATAAACGAACATGAACAAAAATTATCGTTTGTTTAGTTAAACGAACGAACATGAATAATTTTCTCGTTCGTTCATTTATGTTCGTGAATGTTCGTTTATGATGTTTGTTTACATTCATTTATGTTCAATTGTTTTTATTATATTACCATATTATATGTTCGTTTATATTCATATATGTTCAATTGTAGTTGTTTATCTTTCTTCGTTTATATTCAGTTAGTATAATATGGTAATATAAAAAAATTGAACATAAATGAATATGAACATAAACGAAAATGTAATATGTACATAAACGAACATAAACGAACAAAGATAAAACAAACACAATTGAACATATATGAACATAAACAAACATAAAATATGGTAATATAATCAAAAAACGAAACATAAATGAATATAAATAAAATGAACATAAATGAACGTAAACAAACATCATAAACTAGACGAATTCACGCGCGTTGCGCGGTGTAGGTTAAAAATATATTGTTAGAATATAGTTTTCAGACACCTTTTAGTTACTTCGATTCATCAATTTAGGTTCTTTTATTATTATTATATTTAATGTTTTCCTTTAACTATGTTAAAAAATATATATTGAATTTTTTTTAAATATTATTTGATATTTTACTTTAGGTTTTAAATTTTACACCAAATTTTTAGCTTATTTGATATATTAACGTATGTTATTTATTTAACTATATATTGAAGTTAACAAATTAAGTATATATCATATTGATAAGTCACAAATTCTTTTATTTATGATAATGTTTACAGCTAAAAGCATATTTAAGTTAATAAATTAAGTATAATGTATGGAAATATAAAAAGTTGGGAGTTTCAAATGAATGTGGTGAAAGAAAAAAAATGCTTCCTTTATAATATTGTACGATATGATATGAAGTTATTTCTTGTCTTGGTGAAAAGGGGTTGTGTCTGTTTGTGAGACGACCCGGGTTCGAACCCCACCTCCTTACTTTCTTATCTTTTTAAGGCAAATAACAAAAATGGTCCCTTTGGTTTGCTTAATGTAACGAATTCAGTCCGTCCTATACTTGAAATGACTAAAATACCCCCACATTGGATGCACTAACGACAGTATTTTAACGGAGTTAGTAAAAAGGGTCAACTTTGCAAGTTTTGCAAACCATAAGGATCATTTGCATCAAAACAAATTTGTAGTGACTAAGTTTTTGACTTTTAGTAAACCACAGGGACCATTTTTGTAATTTTGTTTATATATATATATATATATATATATATATATATATATATATATATATATATATATATATATATATATATATAAAACTGTTTTTATCTTTATTTTAATAGAATTAATATAAATTATATATAATTTTTTTTTAAATCAGTTATATAAATTATATAAAATCATATTATTATTATTATTATTTTATTTTTCTTTATTTTTATGGTTTAAATTTTTTTTTAATATTTTTGATGTTTTATTTAAATATATTTTTAATGTTTTTAGACATTTTGTTCATCCAATATAATTATTTTTAATATTTATTTATTTATGTTAGTTTATTTAAAAAATAAATGAACATGAACAAAAATTATCGTTTGTTTAGTTAAACGAACGAACATGAATAATTTTCTCGTTCGTGAACGTTCGTTTATGATGTTTGTTTACATTCATTTATGTTCGTTCGTTTAATTTATTCATATTCATTTATGTTC
This sequence comes from Lactuca sativa, assembly GCF_002870075.4. Taxonomy (NCBI): domain Eukaryota; kingdom Viridiplantae; phylum Streptophyta; class Magnoliopsida; order Asterales; family Asteraceae; genus Lactuca; species Lactuca sativa. The sequence goes on along the minus strand of NC_056627.2, from coordinate 197,818,161 downwards.
ACTTGTTTTTATGATATTATCATATTATATGTTCGTTTATGTTCATATATGTTTAATTGTATTTGTTTTACTTTCTTCGTTTATATTCATTTATTATAATATGGTAATATAAAAAAATTGAACATACATGAATATGAACATAAACAAAAATGTAATATGTACATAAACGAACAAAGTTAAAACAAACAGAATTAAACATATATGAACATAAACAAACATATAATATGGTAATATAAAAAAAACTGAACATAAATGAATATAAATAAAACAAACATAAATGAACGTAAACAAACATCATAAACTAGACGAATTCACGCGCGTTGCGCGGCGTAGGTTAAAAATATATTGTTAGAATATAGTTTTCAGACACCTTTTAGTTACTTTGATTCATCAATTTATGTTCTTTTATTGTTATTATTATATTTAATGTTTTCCTTTTAACTATGTTAAAAAATATATATTGAATTTTTTTTAAACATTATTTGATATTTTACTTTAGGTTTTAAATTTTACACTAATTTTTTGATTATTTGATATATTAACGTAGGTTATTTATTTAACTATATATTGAAGTTAACAAATTAAGTATATATCATATTGATAAGTCATAAATTCTTCCATTTATGATAGTGTTTAAAAATAAAAGCATATTTAAGTTAATAAATTAATTATAATATATGGAAATATGAAAAGTTGGGAATTTCAAATGAATGTGGTGAAAGGAAAAAATGTTTCCTTTATAATATAGTATGAAGTTGATTCTTGTCTTGGTGGAAAGGGGTTGTGTCTGTTTGTGAGAAGACCCGGGTTCGAACCCTACCTCCTAAATTTCTTATCTTTTTAAGGCAAATAACAAAAATGGTCCCTTTGGTTTGCTAAATGTAATGAATTCAGTCCCTCCTATACTTGAAATGACTAAAATACCCCCACATTGGATGCACTAACGACAGTATTTTAATGGAGTTAGTAAAAAGGGTCAACTTTGCAAGTTTTGCAAACCATAAGGATCATTTGCATCAAAAAAATTTTGTAGTGACTAAGTTTGTGACTTTTAGTAAACCACATAGACCATCTTTGTAATTTTGTCTATATATATATATATATATATATATATATATATATATATATATATATATATATATATATATATAATTGTTTTTATCTTTATTTTAATATAATTAATATAGATTATATATATATATATATATATATATATATATTTTTTTTTTTAAAATCAATTATATAGATTATATAAAATCATATTATTATTATTATTATTATTATTATTTTATTTATCTTTATTTTTATGGTTTAAAAATCTTTTAATATTTTGGATGTTTTATTTAAATAAATTTTTAATGTTTTTTAGATGTTTTGTTCATCCAATATAATTATTTTTAATGTTTATTTATTTATGTTAGTTTATTTAAAAAATAAACGAACATGAACAAAAATTATCGTTTGTTTAGTTAAACGAACGAACATGAATAATTTTCTCGTTCGTGAACGTTCGTTTATGATGTTCGTTTACGTTCATTTATGTTCGTTCGTTTAATTTATTCATATTCATTTATGTTCAATTGTTTTTATTATATTACCATATTATATGTTCGTTTATGTTCAAATATGTTCAATTGTATTTGTTTATCTTTCTTCGTTTATATTCATTTAGTATAATATGGTAATATAAAAAAATTGAACATAAATGAATATGAGCATAAATGAAAATGTAATATGTACATAAACGAACAAAGATAAAACAAACACAATTGAACATATATGAACATAAACAAACATATATTATGGTAATATAATAAAAAAACGAAATATAAATGAATATAAATAAAACGAACATAGATGAACGTAAACAAACATTATAAACGAGACGAATTCACGTGCGTTGCGCGACGTATGTTAAAAATATATTGTTAGAATATAGTTTTCAGACACCTTTTAGTTACTTCGATTCATCAATTTAGGTTATTTTATTATTATTATTATATTTAATGTTTTCCTTTTAACTATGTTAAAAAATATATATTGAATTTATTTTAAACATTATTTGATATTTTACTTTAGGTTTTAAATTTTACACTAAATTTTTTAGCTTATTTGATATATTAACGTAGGTTATTTATTTAACTATATATTGAAGTTAACAAATTAAGTATATCATATTGATAAGTCACAAATTCTTCCATTTATGATAATGTTTATAACTAAAAACATATTTAAGTTAAAAAATAAGTATAATGTATGGAAATATGAAAAGTTGGGAGTTTCAAATGAATGTGGTGAAAGAAAAAAAATGTTTCCTTTATAATATAGTATGATATGATGATTATAGTTTTAATTTTTAAGTCATTGTGATATATACAATTATTTGATAATTTTATAAACCGTTTAAAATTATGTAAATTATACATTAAACGTATGATAATCTATATATAACTGGTAATAAAATGTATGAACAAAAATATGAACTACAATTTTTAGTAACATAAAAATACAAATACATCTATTATAACATTTGTATTATAAAAGATATATATACAATGAATAATAAAAAATTTGAAAAATAAACACCACAACTTTTAATAACATAAAAACACTAAAACATTTATTATAACATTTATATTAACTTTTCCTATTTAAATCATAAATCTCTTCAAATACATTAATGTTTTTAATGAACAAAACTTTACAACCTAATAAAAGAAAGGAAAATAAAACGTTATTAGTGATTACTAATTAATAATCATAAGTTAAAAACTATTGAGTTGTAACTAATAAATATACATAAATTAGAAAACTCTTGATTTGTAGTGTGAGTTTCAACTTGGAAATGTGTATTTATTATTATTATTATTATTATTATTATTATATTCGTCTGAATAATTGTTTTTGATGTATAATTTTAATCTCTTCAATTATTAAACATAAAGATATTTAATTAAAATTTTATAACATAAATAAGTGCATATATATTTTAAACAAATCACATATAATATATATTTTAGTAAATGTCATATATAATTCTTGTCGTAGTAATATAGATAAATTACTTTCATATAAAGAACATATCATGATAAGTCATCATAATTACATATCAAATGTTAAAAATTATGTTATCCTTTAAATATTGTCTTGTAAATATGTTGTGTAGGATAACTCAACAAAAAAATAATAAAAGATAAACATAATCAAAATAGAAAAACTACAATCAAATAAATAAGAACATTGGGTGGTTGAATATATAAATAAAAATGTTACATCAATATACATTTAAATCAAAAGAAAAAACTAACATTCGTCTACTTTGCTCAAACAAAAAAAAACCTATATCCATTTTCTGAATCTTTTTTCTTTATTGAACACCATTCAACCATAGAAACTTGATGACAATTCTTCACTTACCTGCAATCAAAATGTTTTTCTTGAAAAAGAAGAATGAGAAAGATATTCCAAGCAAAACATTGATGTTTGGAGAGTCACATTCAAGATTGAGTAATACATACAAATCACATATAAATGTCAAATGAGAAATTGAATATAAAGAAAGAATAGAAAAACTTCATTTGTTTTGGGTTAAAGAGAAAATCATATTACAATTACCATCGATGCGACATAACCCATTTCTTCAAATCATCATATTTGGATCGTGAATGCTTCAACTATATGAAAACTTTTGAATCATAATATCTTCAACCAAATGATGACTTTTTGTAAGAAAAATGTACTAATATAACTACATATATAATAAATGTGAAAGAGTGTGGGAGTTTGAAATGCATGAGGTGTTGAACTTATAGAGTGTGTGATTTTCTTGGAATAAGATTATGTGTGATTAATTACTTTAAAGGTGAAAGGGTGTGGGGGTTTCAAATGCATGAGGTGTTGGCAAATTATTATGGGGGTTTCAAATGCATGAGATTCAAGAAAAAATGCTAGCTTTATAAGTATGTATGATGAACGTTCACGAACATAACTGAACGAACGAGACCATTGTTCATGTTCGTTCATTTATTAAATAAACAAACATAAATGAACTTCCCGCCGAACAGTTTACGAATGTCACTGAACGTCCAGTTAGTTTACAACCCTACATATAAGTGAATGATGTAAGCAAAAAACACATTAAAAACAACATTAAATAATTATATTGGACGAACAAAACATAAAAAAACAACATTAAAAATTATATTTAAATAAAATGTCAAAAATATTAAAAGATCTTTAAACCACAAAAACAAAGATAAATAAATAAAACAAAAAATAAATAATAATAATAATAATAATAATAATAATAATAATGATGATGATGATGATGATGATGATGATAATAACAATAATATGATTTTATATAATTTAGATAACTGATTTAAAAAATAAAAATTATTTTATAAATAATCTATAGTAATTCTATTAAAAGAAAGATAAAAAACAATTATATATATATATATATATATATATATATATATATATATATATATATATATATATATATATATATATATATAATTGTTAAAAGAAAAAGAAAAAAGAAAGAAAGGGTAATTTGTCTTTTTATATGGATCAAGGACCAAGAATGCAATTTTCACAAACCACAAAGATGTAATCTATCAAAATTTAAACTTAAGGACCAAAACTAAGAATTCGATCAAACCACAGGGGCCATTTCTGTAATTTACTCTTTAAATTAAGTCATCTTTATGGTTAATTATAGGTACATGTTTTGTTTTGTTTTGTTTTGTTTTGTTTTTGTTTTTTTTGTACTAATCAATATATTCACATCTAACAACAATTAGTTTGTATCAATCATTATTTCTTACCAAAGGGCCAATGGCTTAGCGGTATGGAGTCATCATCTCATATGAGAGGTCAGGGGTTCAAGTCTCAGTGGAGACATAGGTGGTTATTTAGGAGTACATTAGTTAGTTTGCCGTTTCAAAAAAAAAGATTATTTCTTATAGAAAATAGTTAGAGTTTTCACCGTAGTGATGGTTATTGTGTTCAATCTCTTGAAACTTTTAATCTCAGCCATTTAAACTCATTATTTACGGTTGTTGTGCAGTTCTAGCAATTGGTTTCCGTTCTCCCCCACGTCCACGACGGTTGTCTTCCAAGAGTTTTATGGCAGTTCACGATCCCCCTATTCTGTCACGTTCTCGTCTTTCGCCGGCGGTTTTTATCATGTTGGAGCAATCGGGTTTTAGTTTTCATCACGATACGTAGCCTTCTTCCGCACATTTTACAACGGGTGATTAACTGTAATTTTCCCCATTCTTCTCCCCACGTTCTCTTCCATGGCTCATTCGTATCCCTTTATCTCTCCAAACTTTGCATATAAGTAGAGAGGTTATTGAGTTGTAATGTTGTTTATTGCTCAAACGAATGAGACTCCGGCAAGGGTGATGAGGCTCTCTGATAGCAACTCCTCTTGCCATTTGATCCTTCGATCAAGTATGAGTCGAAGATTTTGACGTCGATTCACCACCAACTACTCTCTCTCTCTCTCTCTCTCTTTGAGGGCATTTATGTAATTTTGTTGTTGTTGATGATGTTGATTTGTACTTCATATGGAGGAGGTGATGATGATGAAATGTAGCCTAAGCAAAATTGGACTTTAGAGACCTAATTTGTATCTTCGCTGGGTAATCCAGAAGGCATTTTTTTTGTCTTTGGAGTTTTCTCTCTCTAAATTGACATGCGTTGCAACTACGATTGCAACCATGATGGATTTAGGCAAAACAAACTCCATTACAACAAATCTGAGCCTCCGTTTTTTTTTTTTTTTTTTTTTTTTTTTTTTTTTTTTTAATTTTCATAAGCATGCCAACTATTTGTATTAGTGCCTCTATGTTTCTTGTGGTCAGATTTTTCCTTCAATCCTTTGGAATAATTCTAGAAGCACCATGAGATTTTTGTATAAATGGACATCTATATCTTGCATCAAGCTAAATATTTATATTGGGCAGTTTAGGTTACATGTAATGGGGGAACTTTTGTATATGTTATAAAGGAGAGAAGCTCTCCCATTCAATGTCTAATATCTTCTTGATTACAGGTTCGTTTGGATTTTAATATCAAACGTATACTTCTATAAAAGAAGAAATTGATGTGGTGAGGTCGTTTGTTTTTTAGAAAAAACCGATGTTGCAGATATGGTGCTCTGATTAAGAGAAATGTTTGATTGTGCTTTCAGTTTTCTAAAATTTTTCATGTTATTGTTTTTGATTTTAGGTTCTTTTATTGTTGGTTATTGATGCAGGTGATATGAATAACATAGCAAGAGTATGAAATCCAATTGTGGACCATTGGCTGACAATTTGAAGTTCTTCAACGTGTTTGTTTATGGCATATTCATAAGGTAATTACTGAATATCATACCCATAAGTCATAACCCATACTATATCTATCAAATTTGAACTTCCTCATGAAAGAATGTGTGGTTTGCCCCATAATTCTTATATAGGGAGTTCTTAGATAATATTTGTGTGTGTTGTTGTATATCTAGAGTGTATATGAAAACTTACAATCTAAAATATATGCTCTGAGATCTTCTTGTGTTTTCCATCATATAAGAATGATAGTTAGAAAAAACATATCTTTATAGTTAATATTCCTTTCATAAAAATCAAGTTTTAAAGAAACATTAAATCTAGTTTTTTTGATTTTTTTCCAGTTATTACAGCTCGAAAAAAGATTACATGACCAAATTGTTAATATTGGTGCTTTGTAAATAGAAGCATCGAAACTTAGTTCTTGAAAACAAACTGCACACAAAGAAGGTATATATAACCTTCTTGATAAGGTTATATGTATCATTCTTTACCTTTATAATTAGTTTCTAATTTTATTATTTCTGCTTTACAATGGATGAACAACTATTTTTTTACTTCGTAATCAGATCATCTAAGCTGGATGAACAACTTCTATATTTTATGTTCTCACTCAGTGTAATCTAAAGAAATATCATTTTGCTTTCAATTTCTTAGTAAAAGGGTAGAGAATTCAAAGTACAATGATTTTATAGGATCAAAATGGTAATATACATTCATTTTTTTTTTCATATAAATGTTTTTGTAAATTTGGAATTGAAGACTTGAGAGCCAAGATTGTAGACTTTAACATTTCAAATTAAGCATTACATATGACTTTTATCTTAAAACAAAAGAATAAAAAGAACTTGATACTTGAGGTGAGCATTGGAACTGGGCGAAGTGTTCAATTTTAGTTAAACTATAACTATTTAGAGTTTACATACATTCACTACTAGAAACATGAGTTTTAGCGACGGAAAAATCTGTTGCTATTCCGTCGCTAAATGTTATTTGCGATGGATCGGCAACGGATTCACTCCATAGGTAATAAAAAGGTGGCTAATTTCTCCGCGAGGGTTTTAGCGATGGATCGGTTTTTCCTTGCGACAAAGGTAGCGACAGAATATCCGTCGCTAAATGTCACTAAATGTCACTCAATGCATTCCGTCGCTGTTCTGTCGCAAATTTCAATGAAAAGTTTTTTTTTTCCGTAGCTAATCCCTTGCAAAATTCATATACTATTTTTTTCCCGTCGCTGATCTATCGCAAACTTTAGACATGATTTTTTTCCATCACTAATCCCTTGCAAAATTTACACATTAAATTTTTTTTCCTCTCCGTCGCTGATCCGTCGCACACTTTAGACATGATTTTTTTTTTCCGTAGCTAATCCCTCGCAAAATTCATGCATTAAAATACTTTTTATTTTCTCACCACGAACTTGTAATATCATTTTTTTTATTATGATTCTAAAAGAAAAAAAATACTACAATCATCAAATTATTATACTAAAGAACATCAAATAATGATACAACCAAGCATTACAATACCAAAACTATCAAACTTTACCAAAGTGTCATTCAAAAAACATCCAAAAACGAAACTATCCACATAACATCAAACTCCCAACAGTTTAACTTCAAAATAATATTTTAGCACCAAGAAATCCAAAGTATGCAAAAGAGGTACAAACTGAAAAAAGTTTAACCTTCAAAATAACATTTTAGTTGCTCTCTTCATTTCATGTCCATCCAATCATCTTCGGTTCTCATTCCTATAAAACATTATTCAAAACAATCAAAAACATCAAATACAAAAGGTTAACAAGTCATTCAAAAATATCAAATACTAATGGTTAACATCATATTACCTCTAATTTTCAATTTCCCATCATATTTTGCAAGGCTGCATACATCTTCTCTATTGCTTCATATTTTGCATCAATTTGTTGTTGTTTGGCATCTATTGCTATAGCTTTGGCATCCATTTCCTCACGCATTTTTTGATGTTTAGCTTCCATTTCTGCAACTTTAGCATCCATTTCGCCACGCATCTCGTTTAGCTTCCAGTTCATAGACAACCTAAAGTACAATACCATGATAGGAAATTTTGTAAGTACAATGCCATGATAGGAAAATTTGTAAGTACAATGCCATGATAGGAAACTTTGTAAGTACAATGCCATGATAGGAAACTTTATAAGTATAATACCATGATAGAAAATTTTGTAAGTACAATGTCATGATAGGAAACTTTGTAAGCACAATGCCATGATAGGAAACTTTGTAAGTACAATGCCATGATAGGAAACTTTATAAGTATAATACCATGATAGAAAACTTTGTAAGTACAATGCCATGATAGGAAACTTTGTAAGCACAATGCCATGATAGGAAACTTTGTAAGCACAATGCCATGATAGGAAACTTTGTAAGTACAATGCTATGATAGGAAATTTTTATAAAGTACAAAATTAAACGAACCTCTTGGGATGTTATTGTACTAGATGTTCCTTCCAAAAAGCTCGCTGGATCAGACAGTTCGCTCAGTCGATAAGTAAATACACAAAACAAGAAGGGTAAAATGGTGATTTACTCACATTAAGTCCATATGAATTAGATAAACAGAAGGGTATAGTGGTCATTTAGCACAAATGTTCTAAAAACATTATTAAGTTAAGTTGATGTTTGTAATGGTGTACCTGTCTCAGGGGAATGACATTGATATCAGCTGCAGAAATAGATGTGGAGGAGGAAGTTGAAGTTGAAGCTGTTGTAGCATAAAAAATTTAACCATGAGTCCATGATTCATGGTTAGATCACAAGTGAAGTGATATCAGTTAACCATGGTTAGATTTTATTAGTGATGTCATATCTATGCATGAAGGAGACATGGGGAAAAGCTACTTAACTTAATTGGAAACTTAAAGCTCCTGTAAATTTCATGCAAAGGAAACACAAAAGTATATTGGTTGATTGTATTTTGTAGATTTTAAATTTTGTAAAATGATGGCTTTTGGTGTAGAGTGATGTGTGCATTGGATTATTTTGGGAAGCAAAAAAAGTATTAGTAAGTGAAAGAAAGAATCATAAACTGGAAGAAACTGGATGCATTGATAACTTTGACAAATGTTGGACGAATATGCCCCTATTGGACTCACCTGCATCCAGCCCAAATGGCTCATTTGACCTCTTTCAGGGGTTTACTTATGTCAAGCCTACAGTCTCTTTTCTTCATAGACAAAGCCCAACATGCTAATGGTACTCTACTTATTTGTTCTAAAAAACTTGTATTTCTGATTTCAATTTTAGTGTGTTTAATTACAATTTTATTTGTGATATGCTTAGTCTCTATGGTTATTCATGGATAATTTAAATTTTCAATGCATGATTGTATGAAATTTCGATCAAGACATAATTTTGAGTTTTTGACTAGTTCCCACTGTATTTTGTAAAATGTTATTCATATGGTTATTCAGGTCTTTATTTGTTTATTGTTGCATCCTTCTTTTCTTCTTACATCTAATTCTCAAACTATCATCTAATTCTCAATTAACCTGTTAAATTCAACTAGCATAAAAAAGATATAAAAATTCAGTGTTTATTCTTATATGAAGGCACCAAAATATATAAAAAAACATAACAGAGAAGAAGGTACCTTGATAATCTCTACGCCACTTTCACCAAGAAAAAGAGGCTGTAAATGTCCAAAACTCATAAAGATCAGCAAAAGCTTTTTAAAAGTTGCAACTTTAAAAAATTCTAAGCCACAAGAGCACACAGAAAAAAAAGGAACTGAAAGTTAAAATGATTCTAAAAGTAATTACAAAAATGGTCGATATGGTTTCTTATTTTTACTGTGTTTAGTTCCAGAATCAAAAGTTTTTCCACTTTAGTCCTTATTTCAAGGTTTCACATGATCACATCAATTATGGTCACTGATTCCTAAAACTAAGAGAATATACAAAATAAAACTAAGAGAGATATACATGATTTTAGTTTAGTAAAATGGGCAACCCCATTCCTAACAGACATAATGAAGCTAAAGAAGATAATGGACAAAATTACCCCTTAGAAGGTGCTTTCACATGGATCATAAAGATAGGCCTTCAAGTCAACGAGTTTTGCAGATTTTGGAATAAATTCATAATTGATGCAACACTAATTTAACAATTCATTTTAGGATCAAAATTTTGCAAATGTACTAATTACAATGATGCAGCATCAAAAAGGGGAATTCAATAGTGAATCTGACCTTTCATTATCCTAAGGGAAATTTAGGAATTTCATATACGGGTTAAAATAGCTTTTCCAAATTTACATTTTTGTAATAAATAAGACTCATCTATGATAAAGTCACATCTTTTTATACATAAAAGTACAAATAATTTCTAGATTTGGATTTTAGGTGGTAAAAGGTCATCAACTTGTGTTGTATATTCAAGTTTTCTTCTAAAACCACTCTTTGGTCAAAATATCAATGGAATTTGAAATAATGTGTAAGAGTAGAAAATTTATAATAAAATCAGAACTCTAGAGATGGGTCTTTTATTGAAGTGTAAAGTCCCAAACAAACAATCAACTATGCATTTATTATAAATTTTTCGTCTAGGGCCTGAAAAACTTGTGGACAATATTATTAGTTTTATGACACCCCAATATTTAAGGACTTGTAAAAGCTACCCAATATTATTAGTAATAGTAATGTTAAAACTTAAAAGAATCAACAAGATGTAATTCAAAATGGACAAAAGAGTGGTGTTGGAGTTGTTAGCATGATCATTAATTCAACTATCTTGATGTTTGGAAATTTCTACAAAATGGTCCCATGCTTTCTGATTTTTTACCATATTTAGTTCAAAATCAAAAAAAAAAATCAATTTTGGTCCTTAATTCAAAGCTTCACACCAGTTTTGGTCCAGAGAACCTCAAAATCGATATAAAACCTTGAAACTAGAACAAAATTTTAAAAAAATTTCATAGTAAATCTTAGAAAGCACAAATATGACACTTACAGACGTCTCAACTGAGTGAGATTCCCTAACTCAGGTGTGAGTATTCCTTCCAAAGATAGCCTTTTGAGATCACTTCAAGAAAAGAACCGATAATTAGTATTGTCTAGAGAAACCCATAAAGAAAATTATAATAAATTACAAGTAATTAGTACTTTGGTGAATATCATCAATCAACTAAACATGAAAAAGGATATAAAAACAAAAATCATACATAAAGAACTCTTTATGTGTGATGGTTGAAAAATAAGTAATTAGGTATAGCTATTTTGCTTCACCAAAAAGTTAAACGAAAAATCAAAAGAAAGTCTCTAAAAGAGGTTTTGTGTTGCCTTTTGCATGATTCTCATGAATTATTGCAGGTATCCAATTCCACCATTTGATTTTTCTGTCCAAGGAGTAACCTCTATATCAACAGATGCGCATAAATATGGGTTGGCACCCAAATGAACAAGTATAGCTTTATACAGAAGCAAAGCCGATTGCCCAGAGCCAGAGGTTCTTTATATATTTTCTTTTAATTTATATTTCATGTTAAAATAATCATTTTTTTCTCAAAATGATCATATTTTATCTGTAGGAAATGGTTACTGTCAGTGTTGATGGCTCTGTTCTTGATCGAATTGGTAAAATCATGTCTTACCTTCGTCTTGGATCATCTGGAAAAATTCTTAAAAAGAAGAAGAAAGACAAGGATGTGAAAGGTATAAATTAACATTTCAACCTAAATTATAAATTAGTCACATCCATATATATTAAAGTTAATCTTGATATCACAGGAAAGTTCTCAGCTTTTTCTGGTAATTATGATGCTGAGAAATTTTTAAAACCTGAAAGAGAATTTCTGCCACCACCACCAGGTCCACCACGACCACCACCACCTCCCAGAAGCAATCATTCCGATGAAATAGAGAAAGTGGAGGTGGAGCCCACTGTTGCTCGTGTTGAGGAGGATGATATCTTTGTAGGAGAAGGAATTGACTATTCTGTCCCTAGTAAAGATATGAGCCAAAGCCCATTGTCAGAAGACATGGAAGAATCTCCTAAAAGAAAAGAGAGACCTTCCTATTTCGATGACCCAACTTATGGCCCTGTTCCACCCTCGGACCCATCTCAAGACTGGCAACAAACAGTGAGAAAAATAGCAACATACTTTTATTTACTATTTTACCCTCACCTTGCTTAACAATTTACCAAATTTTCAGAATGTGTATGATGCTATGCAAGTGCAAGGCTATCAGGGAGAGTGGCAGCAGGAGTATCAATATGTGGAGCAGATGGGGTACCCCGAACAATATGTCCAACAAAATGGTCCAACGTATGATATGCAAGGAGGTTTGACCATAGAAGGGGACCCACATTTAATGACACAAGAACAGAAAGATAGAGGTTTAGGGTCGGTGTTTAAGCGGGATGATACGAGGCTTCAATAATTAAGGGAAAAAGATGTTCATGAGAAAGATCCGAATTTTATATCCGAGAGCTATTCGGAATGTTATCCGGGTTATCAAGAATATAATCGTGAGGTTGTTGATAGTGATGATGAAGCTGATTTATCCAAAATGGATATGGGTGGTCGAGTAAGTGTTTTTTTTTCATTTACAATTGTATGTTAATGGGAGATGAAATATATTAATTATGTAATATGTATAAAATAGGCAAAGGGTCGGCTTCATAGGTGGGACTTTGAGACAGAAGAGGAATGGGCGACATATAATGAGCAGAAGGAAGCCATGCCAAAAGCTGCATTTCAATTTGGTGTGAAGATGCAAGATGGACGAAAGACAAGAAAACAGAACAAAGACCAAAAGATTACTAATGAGCTTCATAAGATTAATAAGATACTTGACAAAAAGAAAATGAACAAAGGAGGAGATGCAAATGATGATGACAGTGGTGGTGATGAATCTCCTCATCCTGGAAAGAAGCTCAGGGTGTAATTGATTTGGTAGAGGTAGTTATAATGAAGGATAAGTCACCTGTTTCTTCTCAAATTCACGTTGTCACCTCCTAAATATGAAAGAGAATTGGGGAAAACCTAAAAATGTAAGGGTTCATGAATCCTTAAATTTTCATGAACTGGAAGACAAACTATGATGAATCAAGCCCTAACTCAAGTTCTAATTCTAAGTGTCTATTCTTATATAGATGCAATCGATGGTAGACCTAAAACTAACTTGCAGATAATGAAGAAGGTATTTCATATGGCTACGAAACACAATAACCATAAAGTTTCAATGTAAATTAAACCCTAACAAAGTATATTGTGAAATTGAACTAAAACTAACCTAAGAGGGATGAGATTTACCTGAATCGGAGGTTAACGAAGAATAGTTTCAAATTTAAAGATATGGAGTTTGCTGAAATCAGGTGAGTAGCGTCGTCATCTGTTCGAACAGAGATGGTGAGATAAAGCAGAAGCTAATTTCACTTAGTCAAGAGTGATAAAGCTGGAGGGAAGTAAAGTTACACTGCCTTCGTGAAGATGGAACTGGGTGTGCCAATTTCAGCGAGAGAAAAAATGAAAACGTGCGCACCCCAAATAAAGTTTCCGTCGTCGTTCTCTCGCTAAACGTGTACCATATGACACAATTTTTTATCCCTCGCTGAACCCTAGCTAAGTGTCTTCATTTTTCGAGTGATTAGTGAGGAATAGTGGTCCATCGTTAAATACTTGCAAGATCCGTAGCTGATCCCTCGGTAAATCCTCACTATTCCATATATTAAATAAATAAAATAATTATCAAAACCATGGTAGATCTATCGTATTTCCCTAGCTATAAGTCTAAATTTTGCTAGAGAATTAATCCGTAGCAAGATACGTAGCTGAAACTCAAGTTTCTAGTAGTGATTTTTAGCCATGCAATACTAACACACGCATGATGTGCAAAATTCTGCGGATGTTTTGGATTTTTTATTTGCTAAAAGTAGAACTTGTGCTATGTATAAGGTTTTTAAGCCATTTGTATACTAGGAGTTTAATAGTTAATATCTAAAACAAATAGTATTACCTTTTGGCAAAGCGCTTCAAGTTGAGACTACTTATTGGAATTTGGAAGCTGACATGTTTTACCACAAATATTACTTGTGGGTCAAGTTATTCATGCATGTCGTAACATGAGAAAGCCAACTTATGGTTTTTGTTTCTTTATGAATTAGGTAAATAATGTTTTTTTTTGGAATATTTGTAAATCAGGTCATGTGAATAGGATGTTAGAATGCTTTCTAGAAAAAAAACACAAAAACAACTTGCACTTGACGCCAAAATAAAAAAATAAGATGGTGAATTTGAGATGACTAATCGACTTGCTTCTGGATCATGCATGTGAACTATGTGAGATGTTACTATATATGAACTTGAAGTTTCTTGCTTTTCGTTTTTGTTTGCATTTAACAATTTTGTTAAATTTAATCATTGCAGATTTGAAAGCAAATTTTCAAAAACATATTATTTGTCTTTATACATACATAAGAGGTTTTTGGGCTAATTCCTTGATGACTAGCAACTCTAATTGTCACATAGAACTGTGTGGTTACTCGTGACACTTAGGTCACTAAAATCACAACTATTAATGAAGAACGGATGGAATGAATAAATTGACGGAATGACTTTTTTGCCCTTAGACGATTGGGGGTTATTAATAATAGGCATGATCTGCATACCTCCATGGGATACACAAAAGTGGTGACTTATCCGATAGTTCTCGTATATTGTTGGAATGATAAAATTTTGTCAATGACCATTATACCCCTGGTCATTTTTGGGTATTTAAAGGATGTTAGTGAAAACCCATTGACATGGGTGACTTTTACAGACAAATAAAGCAAAACTTGGTTGGTATATATGATGAATTCCTTAGAGTACATTGCAATTATGTGGTTGTTGAAGATTTTATACCTTCTGCATTGGTGGCCTCTCAAGATGATTTTCTTTCATTCATGTTTTCATGTCTTTGAATGTTTTAGGTCATTTTGTTTTTTTACCTTATAATTCGAACTCTATGTAACTTTGTCCAGCTTTCCGCTAACTCTTTTTTTCTTTTAATATATTTGCTTGCCATTCTAAAAAAATTGTATAAAAGTGGTTATTGGTACATTTAATATATTCAATACATTTATGTAGTCGACCTTTATACGAGTGGAATTACCTAACTGACTCAATTATACAACTTTGGCAAATTGATTACTTCTGTAGTTGTGCTCTAATATATTGATCCCATTTACTTTTTGCAGTTTAGCCAATTGAATATTTTGTTTAAATTCTAAATTATATATTTTTTTGTATAAATCTGCAAACTATAAATATGCAAACATTAAATATATGGATATGTATGAATGTTTCTTAATTGATAGATAATTTTAAAAAAATACATCACAACGTTTTAATATTGTTTATATGGTCTGGATGTTATGATAAACAATCATAGTTTTGATTTATCATCTTAAAAAAAGTTAAATCATAATGTCAAGATGTGTTTACTTCATTTTCATATCTATAAAATTGATGGCAAAGTCCAAGACTAAATATAATATCATTCCACTATTTGTTTTAAAGAATAACTTAATCTTTATACATGACACAAAATCATATTAGGTGAAGCAACTCCTAAAAGGAATTGACAAGCACCTTGAAGACCTGATACTTATATTTTGTTTGATATGTATTTCGTATAATGGAAATGTTTACTTTCTATAGCTTAGCTTAGATTAAAAAAAATTAATTATGTTATACGATACTCAAAATTTATATAGGAATGGAAGTGAATTGACACAATCAAATCTATTCGGTGTTGGCTTACTCGACTCAATTCGTTTTAATGCATTTAGCCCATATTACAGTTGATTATAAAAATTAGCAATGGAAGTGCATTGCTATTTGTTGTAGATAACTCTCTAATGCGATTGTACTTGAATTTATAGTTGGTTAACTACCAAAAATAACTACAATGAATGTAAATTGGTATAATGAACAAAAAATAAGTTTATATGTGTGTATAATTGGAACAAATGAACAATATAAGTGCAAAAATAAATGAATTTCTTAGTACGATGTTATACAAAAAATTATTATTATAATGACTTATTACGGTGCGAGCTTCTCCTATTACAAGGCGAGATATTCCAAGTTGTCTTTAACTTAGTTTTAATATGTTTTAAGACATTCTTTTAGACCTTGTATTTTATTCAGTATTATGTGTCTTTCTATGAATTCATCTTAAAGCTGTTACACATTTAATATTATATTGGACTGAATTTGGTTATCCATTTTTTTGTTCATTTTAAATTTTCTTTTTCTTATCGTCTTTAACTATTGTAAATTGAAAGTACATTGGTTTAATAAGAAAAAAAGTATTATCAAATTGTATACTTTGGAGGGAATATTTGGATGTCAACTTGCTTTTAAGTTTGTTGATAAAAAAAATAAACCTTAGCAATGTTCTTTTATTGATACCACACGTTACTTATTTAGTTTTTTTATGCTTCGATATTAGGCAATACATAATTGGTCGCAATGCAAAAAAAAAATTATAAAATTGGTCCCTATAGAGAAAAACATTAGGTAATTGGTCCTTGTGGCAGAAAAAAAAATTACATAATTCATGTTAAAGCTGTTATTGGTTCTGTGTGACCATCAGTTAAATTAGTGATAATTTTTTTTTTCTTGTAAACAATCAATTAACATGAAAAGAATTTAAAACTTTCTTATAACACATTTATAAAATTAGAAATACTTGACAAAAAATGGAAGATGGTAACTAAGGGTTAACTCTTCATTCATGTCATGTGTTTGAATAGCATTCTAACCTTTTTTAAGCTTATAGTAATGTGTGCTAAATGTGATTATGTTTATGCAGTCGTACATTGGTATTTACTTTTAAAATATAGAAATATAATTGGATAGATTTGTGATGTACATAACTAATATAGAAAGGAATGAAAGTAATATGCTATAAAAATAAGATAAATCAATATTATTATTTATATATTTGTCAACCTGTCAACCGGACGGGTATGACACTAGTTTATATTATTTTTAATGAGTTTTATTGATATAATAAAGTCATATCACAATTTAATACATAAAATTTATAGGTTAATATAATAAAGTTACAATTTAGTTTAAAAATATTATAAACTGACAATCATATTTTCAACTTGAAACTTATATTTATACCTTCAGATCTAAAGGCTAGTGTTTTATTCAAAGTTTAATTTACACAATATTTACAATACAATTTTTATATATCATATAAAAATTACAAAAAATCATATTTGTATATATATATATATATATATATATATATATATATATATATATATATATATCTTCCTATTCTAATAAATGAATAATTTTAATCTCCATTAACATGTGTCAGTCTAATATAACTCTTCATTAATATTATGCCACATGCCAAAAAGATATATATATATATATTAGGCAACACTTCAAAATTCAAATTTACTTTTTCTAATTATATGTTAAATTTAAAGTTATAATAACTTTAAAAATTTGGTATATCTCATAATTAATGATTTATTTACAGTAATTGATAAATAATTTTTGAATTTTTATTATGAAAATTTAATTTATTTGTAACCGTGGTTTCCACGGGTTATAAACTAATATATATATATATATATATATATATATATATATATATATATATATATATATATATATATATATATACACACACACACACACACACACACACACACACACTGCTATATAATAAAAGAGTTCTTTTAGTGCCACATGGCATCCCCTCGGCCCATCCCCAACTTTTTTCCCGCCTAAAATTTCCAAAGTTGACAAAATTGTAAAAATGGTCCCTGTGGTTTGCCAATTTCTTTGGTAAGGTCCAAAAAAAGTTTATTAGAAAAAACACTGCATCCCATTGTCGAAAATCGTCGAGACCACCGCTAATCACCTTCATCGAAGGTCCGATGGAAACACTACCAACATGTTTCATCCAACGCCGCTATCCAGTAGCCACTTGCGATAACATCTTCATAATTTGCAGAATCCTTTATATTTGCCACTAAGTCGGTCGTGTTCCACTAGAACTATTAGTCTATCACTATTTGAACCACCAAGAAGTCCAACCCAAATACCCCTGTCTAGTCCTCCATTTGTTGGCTTTTACCAGCTTATGCCACAAAATCATACTACCTGTTCAGTTCCTCCACTGGTTGCCTTCCACAACCCATGCATAACCTTATATTGTCACAACTAGCATTTTTAGCTAGGAAATTCTATTCTCATATAAACATCATCCATTGTAAAAGCCTATACTCTAAGTGAATAATATACTCTATCCTCGTTCAAATACATCTTATATGTTCAACTAAGGGTTGGAAACCTTAGAAATCCCGGTTCAAGTTCCTTATGGACTAGGACTCTCTTATTGGACCCATTTCATGAATCTATAACATTTTGGACCATTTGGGCCTAGAATGATTCATTCTAGCCCTAATGGGCCTTATTGGGCCATAACTAATCCAATTAACCCTAATGGGCTATAAATCCATTCCTTTATGTCAAAGTGGGCCAAAAATGCACTTAAGGGCTCAATGGGCCGAAACATATTAATTGGGCTTCACAAAATCGAGCAAAGCCAAGAGTGGGCCAAACTAATTCAATTTCATTCATCTTAAGCCCAATTCTCGGCCCAATGAAGAAAGGAGAGAATTAATGAGCAATAGACACATCACATTAGCATGGTGGACTTCCATGCAAATTAACCATTAAGTAATATCCAAACCTCATACATCTAGGTAACCATCACATCCTCTCTCCTCCTCTCTTCTTAATTTCGGCCAACACACCTTCTCACCACCTTATTTCCTTCAAAATCTCTTAAGAAACTCTCCCTAGAACACCTCCTTCCTCCTCCAAAAATTTCGAAGATCTAGAGTGCTTTCAAGAGGATTCTTCACCAAAATCATTATCTTTGGTAAGTTTATACTTAGATCCATGGTCTAGTCTCTTGATTACTTCAAAAATCTTCTCTTAACTCATGCATTTTCGTGGATCTTGACTCTTAGATCCATCTTGAATTTGAAAACTCCTCTCAAAAAGCTTGCTAGGGCCAAGAATCACATCATCTTCTTCCATTTCTTCTTCAAACCAAGAACAACAAAGCAAGGTGAGTTCATACCCCTTGTTTTCTGTTTTTATATGATTTTTGGGGGAGAATACAAGTTGCTTTGTGTAGATCTATGTGTATATGCATGTCTATGTGTGTTTTCCATGAATTATTTGGTGATTATGTGTTGATTTCTTCACTAATCTAAAAATATGTTAAGAAACTTGAAGTTTATCACTAGGATCTTCACATGAATCTTGAGAAAACTATGTTTTATCACAAGTATTACATGTAAACATGTAGATCTGGGATTTGTATACTTGATATAGCAAAAATAAGTGTTGTGTTCAAAGATCTATAAACTAAACTCACAAAACAGCCCTTGACAGAAAACTTTTGGTCCAATCTCGGACTGTTTTGACCATCCAAATGGAAGTATTTTTCAAAACTGTTTTACATGGATAAATTTCAGATTTATACCTTTAAAATGACTACTCTCACGTTTTCATACGATTTTTCTAAAATTTTTGGCGAATTTTACAAAACTGCCT
The DNA here is from genome assembly GCF_002870075.4 of Lactuca sativa. Taxonomy (NCBI): domain Eukaryota; kingdom Viridiplantae; phylum Streptophyta; class Magnoliopsida; order Asterales; family Asteraceae; genus Lactuca; species Lactuca sativa. Next base: position 197,798,186 of record NC_056627.2, on the reverse strand, counting down.
ATCATATTTGAAATAGTTTCGGACCAACCTGTGAAGATGAGTAATTTCACACTAGTTTGAAGCCATAAAAAATTATGAGAAAAATTGTAAACAAATTAGACAAAATTTCCAAACTTCCAAAATTTACGGATCCAGATTTTGACTTACGATGAATTTTCTACAAATTTTCTAAAAACTAGTTCAGAAAAGCCAAAAAACCAGAAAAATATGTATTTTCACAAAACCAAGCCAAAAATGATATTTTTGACAAAAATGGGTTTAAAATGCTATTTTTATCACAAGTAGTCATCAACACAAGTTTTTAACAAAATTGGAGATTAAAGTGTTATTCTTACAAAAATTGGGCCTTAATTGTAAATTTTTGGCTTATTGGGCCAAGAATGTCATTTTTACAAAAAGTGGGCTTTAGGTATCAATTATGTAAATACTCAAGGTAAAATAAAAAAAACAATAACAAACGGGTTAAAAACGACATTCATATCCTTATTGGGGCTGGAAATAATATACATGTTTAGTGGGCCTTAGTGTCATTTTACCTGTATATTGGGTTCGAGATAGGTATTCATATCCTTATTGGGCCTGGAAATAATATACTTGTTTAGTTGGCCTGAGTGTCCTTTTACATGTATATTGGGCTCGAGATAGGTATTCATATCCTTATTGGGCCTGGAAATAATATACTTGTTTAGTGGGCCTTAGTGTCCTTTTACATGTATATTGGGCTTAGGATAGACATTCACATTCCTTTTGAGCCTGGAAATAATAGACTCGTATAGTGGGCCTTAGTGGTCCACTTACATGTTTATTGGGCCTAGGAATGAGTTTTATATGCGTTATTCTTTTTATGCTATTTTAGTGGATACTATTTGCATGCTATTTGGGCCTATAAATACCTTACATGTGAAATGGGCCTTAGTTGTCCTTTCACATATATTTTGGGCCCATGTTATATAATCTCATTCCATTTAGGTCTTGAAATGATTTACATGTTTAGTGATGCCTTAGTGGTTCACTTACATGGATCATTGGACCTAGAATGAGTTTATACATTTTTCTTCACGTAAATTCGATTAAGGATCTAGCGAGTTTTTATCGGTTGGCACCTATTAAGTGTACGATCGTAGCCTGTAGTTATAACCAGAGTCTCTTGAAGGAAGAGCGGGGATTTGTGTATAGATCTATACGGGGATGACACCCCACACCTGAGCTGTTCGCTACAGTTAGACTAGGCCAGTCTAGGGTGACAAAAACCTTATTCTATTTTCCGTCGGCGTCCAACGACGCCAAGACAGGCGAAATTGTCATTATTTAGTATGGTTATGACGGCTCGCTTAGAGGAATTAACGTTATGAAGTTTACGGAAGACCATTCACCATTCACCATTCACCATTCTCTTGGATTACTCGGAAACATTCTTTTACTAGTACTTAACCTCGGGGGTTGGTATGGCAACTTTCTCTTGTACAGACAACATCGGGTTGTCTGGGAACATTATCTTTACATGCTCTTACATTATCTCTACATTCTCTTTACCCTTTTTAGTCAAATAAACAGTAACATACATGCATTAATACAAGATCTAATACACACACTAAACCGTTTTCAGAAAATATCGGATTTTCTGGTGATTTTCAAAGTGATACAAATCATTTTCACAAACATGCTTATGAACTCACCAACATTTTTATGTTGAGCGTTTTCAAAATAACTTGTATTCTCAGGATGTCGTTGAGGCAGGATGAACGAAACAAACTAATGGATACTGTGTTATATTTTGTTTCATCATACTCTTACTATTTTTGCATGTAATATTCAAATACAATACTCGATGTAAACAATGAATGTTGTAATATTACATGTGTGATGATGATGATGTTATGTTTCAATTATATTCACTGTAATGATATTTCAAGATGAAGTCACGCGCAAGCCCCCGGACGTTTCCGCCGTCTGGTTCGGGGGTGTGACAGATTGGTATCAGAGCATTGTTTATAGTGAACTAGCATATCTAATCATATAGGATATGAAACTATAAATACAATGGGACTAAACAACTCTGAACATAATAATTAAAATACATACCTTTGTGTGTATTTTAGAATAAAAACACAACAATAACAGTAAAAGTCTTTGGGGGATTTGGACATCGCTATTAAACTCGGGCAGTTATGTAGTCGTATTGGGGGTGAATGTAACCTGATCAACTACATTCATTCAAAATACGACCAACATGTGTTCGGGAGTAATTGTGATGGACAATGAATCAAAAACTTACCATTTAATTATCCAAAGAGCTTATAGAACCAAACCTAAACAAAATTAAATTACTATAGGAGTAATTGGTATGCTATTTGTTTCTAGTATTCATAGCCCTTCGTGCAATACACTATAGACGAGTATCATTAGCCAAGAAACCCTTATCTCCCTAGTCAGGGAATAGCAGGGTGACTCGACTCAGAGGAAGAACCAGAGGAGGAACACGAAGTAGAACTTGCTGATGGACCCGCCGAGTGAATAGTAGACCTCGAGGAGGAAGAGCCCGAGGGAAATGATGATGATGAATGATGTGCACAAAAGTACCCACTAATTTTAATATTTATAACCTAACAAACTTAGACTATCTATGCACTTATAGGCAGTGTACCTAGTCAGATTACAGTATAGCTTAGGTAAGTCGGGTGTCGATCACAGGGAACGGTGGATTAATTTAATATATTTGATTATAGGTGACAGGTCACACGAAAATAATAAAATGGTTTAATAAATCTCAAACTAACAATTAACAACTCTCGATAAACTAACAGGAAAGCACATCTCTTCAGGTACTTTGGTTTAGATAAATTACACCTTAAAACATAGACAATTGCATACACAAATTCATTTATTCAATGTTCACCGATTCCTAAAATGATTAGATTCGCGTTCACTATAACTAATCCTTTAGCAAACAAGTCAATTCAAACAGTGATCAGTTGATTAAACTAACATGCTTCCTAGTGTTCAGTTCGTATCAAGCAAGACTTGTAAATATAGTTAATCAATGTAGACATTTAATCAACCTCTTGTTGATGGTCATCAAACAAGGCTCACACATTAACTTACTTATTCTCAAATTAATTCTAGTTTCACATTCGTTATTCCTAGTCTTATAATCTCGATGGTCATCAAAAATCATAAGAGACAAGCAAATCAAGCGGATGTTCAAGCAACTCAATTCACTTAACAATTAACAGAAAATAATCATCATTAACACATAAGGATCTTTTAACAAGCTTGGCAAGATAAATTAAACACAAATAAACTATTTAATATAGCAATTAGTCTAATAATCAAAGCTTCATTCAATCATAAACACAAAGTAAAAGGTTTTTACACCTAAATCAGAAACTAAATACAGAAAAGTACCACCATAGAATGCTAAACATGGTCACGTCAGCAAACCATATGATAATCAACATGTATCCGCTCTCCAATCCTTCCGATCTCCGCTTCCGTTAGCTTAACGGCCTTCCGGCCGCCTTCTAGACCCTCAAAACGGCTTAACAGAAGTTAATTGTCGACTAAATTAGGTTAGAAGTCGAATCCTCCCTCCTGGTTAGCTAAAAATCGATATTTATAATCTTTGTGGCCGACCTAAGTACGCTGGGCGTACTTAGGATTACGCAGCGCGTACTCAAGATAATCACGCGATCAAGTATATCTGGCACAAGCAGGTACGCGGGGCGTAACCTTAAGGTACGCGGGGCGTACTCGCTACCTCAGCATTCTTTTCTTTCTTTTAGCTTCTAAGCCCGGTTTCCACTTCAGTCTTTTCTTTTGTGCTTCATTGACAACAATTAGCTGCAAAACATAATTTAAAGTATTATGAGTACTTTTTAGTTCTAAAATAGAATAAATAAGGCCAAAATATTAAGATAAAGTGCATAAAAATATATATAAAAATACACATATCAAAATACCCCACACTTAGCCTTTGCTTGCCCCCAAGCAAATTTACTTTTATTTTACCAATATCATACTAAACAATCCATTTAAAACTCAGCCATTATGCCAAGACCTCAACGCGTACATTTGTGTCTAACATTTTCCTAAAATACCCCCCCATATTTTAAATACTCACAATCATCATAAACACTCGCCCACTTTTTCCGAACAATGCTCATTTTATGCAACCCTCCGAATCCATCCGCAGAAAACCTCCTAACCTCAAGGTATTTTTAGTTGAGCAACCTAAGCATACATATTCTAGAAAATTGCAACTTTCCGATACCACTATGGAGCTTTATTTGAATTCTTCATTTCTTTGGCAATTTGATCTTTGATTTCTTTGAATTCAACACCTTATTTGAATTGATTTCTGGTATCTTCAACTTTTTGAATTTCTTCAGAATTTTGATCTTTTGATCTTTACTTTATTTGCTCCAAAATTCTTCAAACTTTTCGTAATTCTCTCTTTTTTTTTTTTTTTTTTTTTTTCACATGTAACTCACTTTTTTTTCACTCAAAACCCTACATGCTTAAGCAGAGGCGCTCAACCTCAACCTTTATTGGTTAATGATAATAATTTTCCTGGATACATTTCAGGTTTAGGCTGCTAAACATATTGCATCCCTCAAACCAAGCGGGGTTATGTTTTTGTTCCATGATTTCACTAAAATAAGGGAGGCCACAAATGCACTATAACGTATATTGGCTCAACTAAACATTTGAGTTCTCATCGGATCATTTCATACAATATTAGCAAAATTTAAATTATCACTAGATTTTTCTAAATTAAACTATTATTTCAAGTTTTAAAATTTTTAAATTTTGTAAATTCTAGCAATTTCATTTTTTTCTCTTAATTTTAATTTACTTTTACCGACCCCCTACCCCACACTTATTTCATACAATGCCCTCATTGTATGCTAAAACAAATTAAGAACATAAAAAGGGAGAAAAAGGAACAGACTCCCCTGGGTAGTTGTGGCGAGATCAAATGGGGCTGCTACAAGTTGCTTCAAATATCGCCGAAAGACTGAAAACTGGAACTGCTGCCTCTGAATTTGCCGAAAAATAAAATCAAGACCGCCATCTTCAAAAATGTGGTGCAAATAATGCAAAGCATAGTAACCATGACGTGGGAAAGTGTCGACCACGTCGTCTCGTCAAGAATGACATCCTCTACTCGCGATGAAAAATCCCCCATAACATAGGAAAGTGTCAACCATGTCATGGCAGCCGGGACGATACTTCTTCCTCGCATCGAAATAAAACTCTATGGTATGGGAACTGCTCATCCATATCATAAGAGTCAAAACATCGTAACAATGCCAATCTTCAAAACGATCGCTCACGAAATAAATATGCACCCCACACTTATGACAAATCGTGGGTCTCGACTATAATCTTCAACTCTCATACCGCTCTCTCTAGCAACAGTCGGACCTAGCTGCTGAACTTACTGCCAGCTTCCTAAGGGCGAAAATTCTGCAGAAATCTAAACAAGCAAAGAGCATCAACATGGAAAACAAACTAAATCAAACTAAATCAAAGTTTAATTACATACCAAATACTAAAAACTAAACTAAACTAAAAATAACACAAAACAAATAAAACAAAATAAAAAGGATCACTCGTCATCTCCATCATCATGTGGCTGTGTCCCAGAAGTACCGGCCCCATCAAATCGTGACTGGAATGGTGGTGGAAAGGGAACCGAATACTGAAACCCCTGATGGGCAAAGAATGCGTTCAACGCATTCCCTTGCCACTGCTGTTGCGCGTCCACATGTGCAACATACTCGCTAAGGTTCTGGACCCTCATGTCAAGCCGGTCAATGCCCTGAGCTAAGTAGCGCATATCGATCTCCGGCTCAGGTCCCTGCTGCGCTCCCCGAGGAGCAGGTCGACGCCGCTGGACCCGTCTCGGCTGTAGCTCGGCAGCACCCTCCGTTTCTGCCTCATCATCTGCTCGAACTCTCAAAACTCCATCTCCACCCCGCTCCAATCCCCGGCAACGGCGCCAAAAAACTTGATGTGCACAAAAGTACCCACTAATTTTAATATTTATAACCTAACAAACTTAGACTATCTATGCACTTATAGGCAGTGTACCTAGTCAGATTACAGTATAGCTTAGGTAAGTCGGGTGTCGATCACAGGGAACGGTGGATTAATTTAATATATTTGATTATAGGTTATAGATCACACAAAAATAGTAAAGAAAATGGTTTAATAAATCTTAAACTAACAATTAATTAACAGCTCTCGATAAACTAACAGGAAAGCAAATCTCTTCAGGTACTTTGGTTTAAACAAATTACACTTTAGAAACATAGACAATTGCATACACAAATTTATTTATTCATGTTCACCGATTCCTAAAATGATTAGATTCGCGTTCACTATAACTAATCCTTTAGCAAACAAGTCAATTCAAACAGTGATCAGTTGATTAAACTAACATGCTTCCTAGTATTCCGTTCGTATCAAGCAAGACTTGTAAATATAGTTAATTAATGTAGACATTTAATCAACCTCTTGTTGATGGTCATCAAACAAGGCTCACACATTAACTTACTTATTCTCAAATTAATTCTAGTTTCACATTCGTTATTTCTAGTCTTATAATCTCGATGGTCATCAAAAATCATAAGAGACAAGCAAATCAAGCAGATGTTCAAGCACTCAATTTACTTAACAATTAACAGAAAATAATCATCATTAACACATGAGGATCTTTAAACAAGATTGGCAAGATAAATTAAACACAAATAAACTATTTAATATAGCAATTAGTCTAATAATCAAAGCTTCATTCAATCATAAACACAAAGTAAAAGGTTTTTACACCCAAATCAGAAACTAAATACAGAAAAGTACCACAATGGAATGCTAAACATGGTCACGTCAGCAAACCATATGATAATCAACATGTATCCGCTCTCCAACCCTTCCGATCTCCGCTCCCGTTAGCTTAACGGCCTTCCGGCCGCCTTCTCCTCTTCTGCCTCATCATCTGCTCGAACCCTCAAAACTCCATCTCCACCCCGTTCTAATACGCGCATCGACTCCAATAGCTGAAGACTCATCGGCCTCATGTCGTGAAACACCATCGATCTCGTGGTCTCACGTGTCATCAACTGGTATGATCGAGCTAACCGTGTGATAAAATGCCCTCCGCATATCGGGCTATCTCCCCTGAGTCCCCTGGCCCTCCGTCCCAAGTATGCAACTAAAGCAACTGGAAGGTTCAGGTGCCTCCCGGGAGTAACTAGTGCCCATAGGAAATACAGGTCCGTCGAAGGCACTCTCTCACTATTCTTGTGATGCGTGAGAGACATAGAAATCAACCGGTGCAACATTCGGTATGTAGTGGACCGAATCATCCCCCCTCGAGCGGTAGATGGTGTATAAACTCCTCCCGTAATCTCGGCCCAAAATGTGTTCTCATTATAGTCCGTTGGCCGTTCCGTGAGACAGTCAGCAAGGAATGCCAGGAAGTGGACACTCCTCGTCTCGTCGGCTGTGTAAATACCCACCCGAGTAGCAAGCTCTATCACGCTGCATTCCCGGCTCACTCCTCCCAGTCTGAAAGCAAAGGCTGACCTGTCATCGAGTGGCTTCCTAGGATCATAGGAAACTGTAGCGTAAAACTCCAGCAAAAACTCCCGATACACAGGCTCCTGGATCCTGAACAAACGCGCCTATCCCTGACACACAAACAATTCCACACCACTCGCGTCCGAGTGTGTGTATTGCAAAAATTCCTGGATCAATGCAACAAGTCCAGTCCTGGTAGCCAATTCCCAATCAAATGAGGGTGCAATGTCAATCTCCTTTGTGAGAAGCAAGCTCAAGTTGGTGACATAACGCGCCCGGGTAGCATCGTTCAGCGTTTGCGGAAATTGTAAAAAGCGATGATCGGTCACATCCTCGGGAGGGTTGGTTCTTTGTGTCCTTCGAGCCATAATCTGCACATATAAAAAAAACACAATACCAAACCAAATATCACAGCATTAATAGATTTTTAAACCAAACAAAATGGAGGTGGATATGGCATTACGCTGGGCGTACGTCCAGCGTACGCTGGGCGTACGTCCAGATGCACGAATCTGTGTCGGTTCCTTTACTTGTGCAAAAATCATAACCCACATCAAAATAACCACAGCAGGGGCAACATACAAGTTCAAATCGAGTGGTCCAAAGGCAGTAGAAAAAAAAACAGGACCACCCTTAAAATCTGTCCAATAATAGGAATCAATCCCCATTATCTGGTGTCTAGTGACAATACTTGACAGGGAACCATGTGTAGCAGTCAAGAATTGAAGCCTAGTCAAGAACTCGAAGTCACAGGGGTACGCAAGGCGTACGACCCCAAGCTCAAATCGATGGTGTGGGGCGGAATTAAGACGAAATTAGGTCCAAGGGTTTAGTGTATTAACCGAAATCGGTCCATTCAAGCCCTAATCAACACATACATTTGCGAAATCGGTCCTAATTCAAGAACCCCATAAACCCTAGATTTCGAGCAAAAGCTAAATGCAGCTTATTCCACCGATTGAAACACAAATACATGATATTGAGTAACCGAAAAGCTTACTTGTGTGTTGAATTTGACAAGAAACGAAAAAAAAATCGAGGATCTTGGAGGCTTCTTCCGTGACAGCGTATGCGAGAAAGGAGTTGGGTTTGAAAATAACAGCGAAGTCAAAGGGTCAAGAGATATTTACCTGGTCGCTTATGTACGCGGGGCGTAACACAAGGGTACGCGGGGCGTACCTCAATCCCCCTGAAATGCTCATGCGCGATCAGATGTTGAATTACGCTGGGCGTAATATAACTTACGCGGGGCGTAAGTTTAATTGAAAATTTCCTTTTTCTTTAATTTAACTTCCTTTTCTTTTTAATTAATTAATCTAGGGGACTTAAAATTTATTTATTTTTTTCTTTTTTAATTTCTTAAGCTAATGATGACTTCACGATGAGTGATAAAAAAAACGGAGATGTCATAATCACTTATCTTTGTCGAGATCAAACGACAACGGTTGATCAAAAACCTTTGCATGCAAGAATTGGTTACGAAAATACCCGCTTTCGGGACCCGTTAGAATATTTCCTTTGTTTTCCTTGCACCTTTAACTAAAAGCGGAACAAGACGTGACCTAACTAGTCAAGAACAGCAAGAGCTCGGTCTTCCACTTAACCACCACAATACGCCTTGCTATACTACGCCTCATGGATTGAGTAGGACAAATCAACAAAGTAGTAGGCTAAGCAGGTCAAGAATTCCCTAGTCGCTTTCATTCCCGAAACCCATGCCAAAAGTAAAGTCAAGCAATGTGTACAATCCCAAATTCCTGCAAAATAAAAACAAGAACCTTCCCGACAAGTGAAATGATATCATCGAAAATCAAACTAAAAATTAAAACTAACTAAAAACTAACTAAAAACAAATAACAAATAATCAAATAAAATAAATTAATGACAAGCCGTTCCCCGGCAACGGCGCCAAAAACTTGATGTGCACAAAAGTACCCACTAATTTTAATATTTATAACCTAACAAACTTAGACTATCTATGCACTTATAGGCAGTGTACCTAGTCAGATTACAATATAGCTTAGGTAAGTCGGGTGTCGATCACAGGGAACGGTGGATTAATTTAATATATTTGATTATAGGTGACAGGTCACACGAAAATAATAAAATGGTTTAATAAATCTCAAACTAACAATTAACAACTCTCGATAAACTAACAGGAAAGCACATCTCTTCAGGTACTTTGGTTTAGATAAATTACACCTTAAAACATAGACAATTGCATACACAAATTCATTTATTCAATGTTCACCGATTCCTAAAATGATTAGATTCGCGTTCACTATAACTAATCCTTTAGCAAACAAGTCAATTCAAACAGTGATCAGTTGATTAAACTAACATGCTTCCTAGTGTTCAGTTCGTATCAAGCAAGACTTGTAAATATAGTTAATCAATGTAGACATTTAATCAACCTCTTGTTGATGGTCATCAAACAAGGCTCACACATTAACTTACTTATTCTCAAATTAATTCTAGTTTCACATTCGTTATTCCTAGTCTTATAATCTCGATGGTCATCAAAAATCATAAGAGACAAGCAAATCAAGCGGATGTTCAAGAAACTCAATTCACTTAACAATTAACAGAAAATAATCATCATTAACACATGAGGATCTTTAAACAAGCTTGGCAAGATAAATTAAACACAAATAAACTATTTAATATAGCAATTAGTCTAATAATCAAAGCTTCATTCAATCATAAACACAAAGTAAAAGGTTTTTACACCCAAATCAGAAACTAAATACAGAAAAGTACCACAATGGAATGCTAAACATGGTCACGTCAGCAAACCATATGATAATCAACATGTATCCGCTCTCCAATCCTTCCGATCTCCGCTTCCGTTAGCTTAACGGCCTTCCGGCCGCCTTCTAGACCCTCAAAACGGCTTAACAGAAGTTAATTGTCGACTAAATTAGGTTAGAAGTCGAATCCTCCCTCCTGGTTAGCTAAAAATCGATATTTATAATCTTTGTGGCCGACCTAAGTACGCTGGGCGTACTTAGGATTACGCAGCGCGTACTCAAGATAATCACGCGATCAAGTATATCTGGCACAAGCAGGTACGCGGGGCGTAACCTTAAGGTACGCGGGGCGTACTCGCTACCTCAGCATTCTTTTCTTTCTTTTAGCTTCTAAGCCCGGTTTCCACTTCAGTCTTTTCTTTTGTGCTTCATTGACAACAATTAGCTGCAAAACATAATTTAAAGTATTATGAGTACTTTTTAGTTCTAAAATAGAATAAATAAGGCCAAAATATTAAGATAAAGTGCATAAAAATATATATAAAAATACACATATCAATGAATCGGATGGAGAATCCGATGTCATCAATCCTCCATGCAAAACCAGAGTACCGACATATCGTGTGGGCCCCGGTGGCCCCATGCCCCCTTAGGCACACAATATTTGGAGATAGAGTCATCAGCAGGGGATACGACCACACTACAGTAGAAACTGAGGTCTCTTTGATCTTAGTCATAGAGGACCAGCTGACCGGGCCCTCCCAGTCGTGGTCCGGCGCACCTGAGGTATGGATAGCCAAGCTCAGGGACACCCCAAATCAAACAGAACAAATGTGGTTTCTATTGAGAGAGATGGGAGGCAAACAAAGGAAGTGAACGAAGACTCCCAAGCGAGACAGTTAGTTTGAGAAGTACGACTACGAGATACCGAACAACAAGTAGCTCGTCTCCGAGGTGCATCAACTTCATCAACACCACCACCAGACACCTTCCGCCACAATTAGGATCAGCCTTTTCTTTTTCCCCCTACTATCCGATATGACTCTCTTTCGTGTACTTAGATGGTACTTACCACTGGGACAATTATGTGCTATCTTTATTTCATATTACTACATAGACTCAATTATACGCACAAGCGAACCCTCAAAACCGCTGGATACTTAAGGGTATCGAAACCGAAACAACCTATATACTCTAAGGATAGACGTGGCGATCGCGTCAAATCTGTGATTACCTACTACCGCAAATACATCATAGGGATGTAGATGGAAGCAGTGAGAATTATACAACAAGATGCAAAATTTATAGAGTATAACCAGGAATGACAATCATTACTTACGATCTGGCTTATCAACGTGCAGTAGGAAAATGCCATCCCGCAAGAATAACAAGCGCACCCGCGAGACACGGCTCCTGTAGATGGACTCTGCTACATTCCAAGCTGCTGTAACGGCGACAGTAACCACTGCGATGGCGCAAATCAATGCAAACAACCCCAATGGAGGCGGGAACAACATTAACAACTCCAGCCAAAGGAACGAACATGGAAACCAGCAAGTGACAACCTATCAAGGAACTCCAAACCCCGAGCTTAAGAGCAGGAAGCTGAGGTCTGGAAGTAAGAGGAAGGGACAACCCACTCAAGGGTTCTCAAGGTTAGGACCACTCCAAATCAAGTGTACAAGGTCACAGGAGTAACCGAACATCAGACTGCTGAACTCACAGCTATTGTAAACGAAGACAATGCTGATGGCTGCGATGAATACTTCTGGTCAGCTCCAATCGATAATGTAAATGAAACGGTAGGCTTATCAGAAAGAACCTCATGGATGAGTAAAGGTAGATACATACCAGAACCCTTGAACAAGCCAGATAATTTCGATGAGCCAAGCACCAGTGGTACGAAAGACATTCCTCAAGAAAATGGAAGTTCGGCAAAAGAAGACATTCCTTCTAGTTCCTCAGTTCAAAGTGAAACTCCCACAGTTCAAAGTGAACCAGCCAAAGAGAAACCGAAAATGAAAGCCAATATCCATCATCAACCGAAGCAGATGAGGAATCAAAAACGTGAAAGGAACCAGAGATACAGGAAGAATCTCTCTGAAAGGAAACAATTCTGGCAATCCCAGAATGCATATTTCTCACATCAAGACAAGAATCTAAAGTTTGAGAATAATCCTGTTAAAAAGCACGAGAGCCACAACAACCGAAAGCCAAGGTTCGGTTCAGAGAACGAATCCAACCGAAAGCCAAGGTTCGGTTCAGAGAACGAATCCAACCGAAAACCAAGGTTCGGTTCAGAAGATGACACCAACCGAAAGCAAAGGTTCGGTTCTGAAGTCAAAAGAGATCAAAACTCTAAGGTCAGTCCCACCAATGATCAAAAGCAAAAGGGTCACCTAGAGTCTCCAGTCAAGAAGTTATCTCAATCTAAGCCCTCTCATTCTCACTCATCTAATTCTTCTAATTCTTCCAATTCATCTCCATCTCACTCAAAAGTTCATTCTGTTCATTCTAAAAAATCTCATTCGTCAGCTGAACAAAAAGGCAAACAGAAGGATTCAGCATCCAAACCAGACTCTAAACCGAATGCACCTAATCCTAATAAAATCAAAGTTTTTACCATTAAAAGGAAAGATGAAACAACACTAATAAAACGAACATATCTTGTTGACATCTCTCTTACTATTCCTGTACCTGTGAAAGGCTCACTAGGACCCAAGAAACTTTGGGTTCCTAAATATGCTTAATTTTTGCAGGTTATAAGTGACGAGCAGTTTGACGAAGAATGGTACATCGATAGTGGCTGCTCGCGTCACATGACAGGGAGGAAAGAAGAGCTCAGGGAATACAGGTCTCTTTCAAATGGTGGCAACTTCAAGTTTGGGAATAACTCTTTCGGCACCATAAAGGGATACAGAATGATTACCAATGGTGATTTCACTATAAGGAAAGTGGCATATGTAGAAGGGCTACAACACAACCTCATCAGTGTATCTCAGCTTGTTGGAGGTACAGGTCTCAAAGTCTCATTCGACGATGAAGGTTCTGAAATTATTGAGAAGAAGACAAAGAAAGTAATTCTCAAGTCGGAGTGTAAGGGTGAAATGTTTCCTCTAAACCTTAAACCCATCAAAGGAAACCCAGCTATATGCCTGTTATCAAAAGCACAATCTGACGAAAGCTGGTTGTGGCACCGAAGACTCTCTCATCTCAACTTTAAAGATATCAACAAACTTGTCACTGGAGGTCATGTTCGAGGTCTTCCATTGCTCAAGTTCGACAGAGATCATTTGTGTGCTGCATGCGAAATGGGGAAGCAGAGTCGTCAAAGTCATCCATCTATAATCAACACGAAAATTGTTGAACCACTCGAATTACTTCATATTGATTTGTATGGTCCATCATCTATCGAAAGCATCGGTGGTAGCAAGTATATTCTTGTTATTGTTGATGACTTTTCGTGATTTACATGGGTGTTCTTTCTAAAGCTCAAATCTGAAGCGACTCATAAGCTGAAAGTGTTCATCAAGCAAATTGAAGTACAGCTCAAAAAGGTCGTTCGCAACATCAGGAGCGACAATGGTCTGGAATTCAAAAACAGAGAATTTGAAGAATTTCTGGCAGAAAAGGGAATAAGTCACAACTTCTCAGCTCCCTACACACCTCAACAGAACGGAATTGTCGAATGACGAAACCGATCTTTGTGTGATGCTGCCCGAACAATGCTAAGTTTCGCTTCCTTACCTCTTTATTTTTGGGCTGATGCTATTTCTGCTGCTTGTTTTACATAGAATGGGTCTTATCTCAACAAGCAATTCACACTCACACCTTATGAGATTCTCAACAACAGAAAGCCCAATGTGAAATTTTTCCACGTGTTCGGCTCACGATGTTTCATCTTTAACTCTAAAGAACACCGCAACAAGTTTGATGTCAAAGCCGACGAGGGAATCTTCTGGGCTACTCTCTCACTTCTAAAGCATACAGAGTTCTAAAGAAGCGTTCGAGAAAAATCGAAGAGACTTACTACGTGACTTTCGACGATAGCTATGTCAAAAAGCTACAGGCCAAAGAAGACACAACTGAGGAAATCTTTCCTCAAACTGGCCAAGTCACAGTCTCGATCGCTAATCTATTCGAGAAGTTTATGGAGCTATTTGACGAACCAGAGAAAGCTACTCTCTCAGAAGCAGGAGCAGCAGACAACAAGGTAGACCATATGAAGCAAATTGTCGAGGAAGCTGCCAGGAGAATGAACGAAGGAGGATCGAATTCTGACAAACCTCCATCAAACGATGCTTCAGTCGAGGGGGAGGATCAACCGTCATCAACTCAGCCAACCTCACATGTTGAGGGGGAGCCAAGCTCTCCAACTGCAACTGAAAGTTCTTCTCCAACCGAAAGAACTTCTTCAACCGAAAGTGGTTCACCATCCGAAGGTGCATCAACGCCTGAATGCCCAGCACCACAAGAATCCTCTGAACCTCAAGTTTCTCAAAGCATTCCAGAAAGCCCATCTATCGAGGGGGAGCAAGATGATATGTCACTCGACTACGAAAGCCAATCCGAGCCAGAAGAAATGATCAATGCTGAACTGGACCCAACCTTTGATCCAAACTACCCTCCTCTTACCAAATGTACCAGAGATCATCCTATCTCTCAAGTTGTTGGCAATGTTTCTGAAAAGGTTCTAACCCGATCACAACTCAAGGCAAAACAGACATCCTTATTTTCCAAAGTTGAATTTTGCATGTTTAACTCATTCGTATCAAAAGTTGAACCGAAGACAGTTAACACTGCTCTCGATCACTCCGATTGGGTTCAAGCGATGCAAGACGAACTGAACGAATTTGAAAGGAACAAAGTTTGGCGCCTAATTCCAACTCCTCCAGATGCCTCGGTTGTTGGTCTCAAATGGGTCTTTAGAAATAAAATGGACAAGGAAGGGAACGTTATAAGGAACAAAGCTCGTCTGGTAGTAAAAGGATATTGCCAGGAGGAAGGGATTGATTATGAAGAGACTTTCGCTCCTGTAGCTAGGCTGGAATCTGTACGAATATTTCTAGCTTATGCTGCCTACAAAAACTTTGAAGTTTTCCAAATGGACGTCAAGTGTGCATTTCTTAATGGAGAACTCGAAGAAACAGTGTATGTGGAGCAACCTCCTGGGTTCGTAAATGAAAAATTTCCAAATCATTGCTATATTCTGGATAAAGCTGTGTATGGACTCAAACAAGCTCCGAGAGCCTGGTATGAAATGCTAACTAAATTCTTAAAGATGTCCAAATTCAAACAAGGTTCGGTTGACCCAACCTTGTTTCGCAAAAAGGAAGGTAACCACCTTATGATCGTTCAAATTTACGTCGATGATATCATCTTTGGCTCAACGAATCCCAGCCTAACAGCTGAATTCAGAAAGCTGATGGAGACTAAATTTGAAATGAGCTCAATGGGTCCTATTAACTTTTTCCTTGTTTTCAATATTAGACAGGGACCCGAAGGCATCTTTATCAATCAGGAAGCTTACACGAAGACTCTTCTAGCAAAGTTTGGAATGATGGGAGACTCCAAAGTCAAAATCCCAATGGCATTCGACACCAAACTAACTCCATCCCTAGACAAACCGGCTATTGATATCACGCTCTATCGTCAAATGATAGGCTCACTAATGTATCTTACTGCTAGCAGGCCTGACATCATGTTTTCTGTGTGTTATTGTGCTCGATTTCAGGCAAACCCATGCGAACCTCACATGCTTGCAGTAAAGAACATTCTACGCTATCTGAAGCGAACCACCTCCTTAGGTCTATGGTATCCTTCCAACTCAGGCTTCTTCGTTCAAGCCTACTCAGATGCAGACCTTGGAGGATGTGGACTCGACAGAAAAAGCACCACTGGCGGCTGTCAATTCCTTGACGGGAAGTTGGTTAGCTGGCAATCAAAGAAACAAACGTGCGTGTCGCTGTCCACTGCCGAAGCTGAATACATAGACGCTGCATCCTGCACCTCTCAAGTGATTTGGATCCATAGTCAACTTCGAGACTATGGACTCAATATGAAGAAGATCCCACTATATTGTGACTCTGAAAGTGCAATTAGGATCTGTCATAACCCAGTGCAACACTCCAAAACCAAACACATAGCACTGAGGTATCACTTCATCAAAGATCATGTGGAAGATGGAAACGTTGAAGTACACTTTGTAAGAACCACTGATCAACTGGCTGACGTCTTTACCAAAGCTCTTCCTGAAGCATCATTCAACAGAATTTTACAAGGGCTAGGTATGATGGAATCAGAGTTAGTACCTCAAACTACCTCTCAACCTTAAACGTCAGAAGCGAAATTGACCGAACGTTCAGGTTCGGTTAAATCATCTGACTCGCTCATCACCACATAGGTAGATTTTTTGGTTGTATATTTCTTGTACAAAGTTGTTTATCTTATTGTCAAAAGTATTGCAAGCCTAAATTCCTTGGTTTCTTAAAATTTTCCAAAACTGAAACCTACCGAAGGTTCGGGTTCGGTTTTTCAAAATTTTCTTTAACCGAAACCAACCGAACGCTCGGGTTCGGTTTTTCAAAATTTTCTTTAACCGAAACCAACCGAACGCTCGGGTTCGGTTTTTCAAAATTTTCCCAAACCGAAACCAACCGAACGCTCGGGTTCGGTTTTTCACATTTTTCTCAACCGAGACCAACCGAACGTTCGGGTTCGGTTACCAAATTTTTCCAAAGTTTTTTTTCTCTTTCTAAGTCTTATTCTTTTCTTTCTTGCTTAATTTTTTTTATTTTATATATCAAAAACTCCAAAAATATTTTCTTCTTTTATTTAAGTGTTCGTTCGTTTATGGGGATATAATTGTCGGATTACTTAAGTGTCCCTAGAAGCATGCTGTTGTATGTGTCTCAAGCCTCATAAGATTCTGAATAAAAGCCTTAATGACTTGGTATAAACAAACCTTGTCTTCCCAATTAGGCTGTCACATTTATTCTAATCAAGAGCTACCTCACTCTCTTCTCACATGAGATAAGAGTTTTCTGCTTGGTCCTTATTTTCGCAGCAGAGGTACTTTAATTTCTTACACCATCTCCATCACATTTCTCCATTACATTCGTTTCATCAATGTACCCCTTAAGACTCTCAGAAATTACCACTGAGGTTTATGGTTACACAACATCTGTGTTTATGATCTTAGTTTCGTGCCACTACGAGCTGAGTGAAACCCAAAATTCAACACCTAATCTGAATTGACGGTGAACAATTAATTTGCTCAAGTTTTCACCAAAAGAATTGACGGATGTACCTAGCTGAAATCTCAAATTTTATTTTGTGTGATTCCTATGAAATTGTTAAACACCATAACATTTCTTCCCTTGGGATCCAATTTTCATTTTTTTTGTTGAGATTTTATATTTTCCAAGCTATTTAAAATTTATTTCTACCTACTTGTTCAACAGACTACACCAGTCTCACAAGTACTTTGATCACTTTCTTTCTTATATCAAGATTAGAATTGTTGCATCAAAGCGAAAGCCACCCTTACATAGCCTAATTAAAAGAAACCTTTCAACATTTATTAATAAGTGTTTGATCGTCATTCAACGGGAATCCACATAAACACTTTAAGGTCTCTCTTGATCTTGAAGGAAGAGATTCGTGCCCGAGATCATTTGGTTCGTGTCATTATTGACATCACATTTATTCCTAAAAGAGTTTCTTTATTTCTTTTCTTTTTTACACTCTTAGCACGAAAATCATTGATCTTCCAAAATTCCGTTACTAATAATTACAGGCTGTATTTTTGCTTTGGTGGTTAATTATCAAGATGTGCTAAAAAAAACCATTTACAAGATAAGACAAAGGGTTGCTGACTCAGGCGGGAGATCAAAGGATTAAAATTTCAAACAACGGTTAAAAAGGGGACGCGTATGAATTTGAAATGCCCATTCTTTTACTGACATCATGGACGCGTGTGCGAATTTCAAGCGGCTCCTCTCTGGCACTCAAGGCGCGTGTGGAATTGAAACGGTTTGCTCTGAAACGACGCTCGTTGGGCGGCGTGTTCCTAGGAATCTAACACTCTCTCTCCTACGTGATCATCGCATGCCTTAACTGTCACGCATATGTCATTCCGGAAACCTTTTCGTATTTCCATAGAAGATCTAAACAGATATTTCTCTCTCCTTTCACCCACTATAAAAGGCAGTCTCCACTCCCATTTATCTCTTTACTGCATCCGAATTTCCAAGAGAGCAAAAACTCCCAAAAGCTTTGCTGTTCATCTTCTTCTTCCTACCTTCAACAATGGCAGACTCATCTTCAGTCCATGCGACCTCACACATTCTTCCTATTCGCCCTCAACAATGCTTGGTGATCGACCTAAACCCTCTGGCGTACGACTCTTATATGTCGCCGATCATCGAGTGCCTGAAGTACTCACAAATCGCTCCAGCTCTTTCTAGGGTTGAGTCTGTGCCCGTGGAGATTCTATCGCAGGTGTATGCGACTTCACATTACGACAAAACAGTCGAGAGGGTGTTCTTCAAGGTTGCTGATCACAAAACCTCCATTTCTAGACAGCGATTTTGCACATTGCTAGGGTTGGCTGCTGATCCTACAAGAATCAATCCGGAGACGATTCCGATTGGGCATCTTTACAACATGTTTTATAATATGGGGTACACGGAGATGCTCACCTCTGTCGCGAAGTTCAAGAAATCCTGCTTGCCGCCACAGTGGAACGGCATGTTCACAGTCCTCTTCAAGGGCTTATCTGAACGGAGCTCAGGATCCGATGGTTCTAGTCGACTGTTCTTGTCGATTATGTATGGCATCTACAACGGGCTCAATCTTGACTATGGGTATGTTCTCTGGCAACAGCTCATCCAGAGCCTTTCTTCTTCATCACGACATTCTGAGGTGTCGTATGCCCGGTTCTGGATTCTCATTACCAAATGGGCGATGGACAAATTTGATGTCCCCACTGCTGCTGGTGCATCGATGTCTTCGATCGGTACTTTTCATACCACGAAAATCATCGTCTCTGATGCATCCAATTTTTCTTTCATTGGCTCTATTCCGGAGACAATGTACGGCGATGTTCCGTCTGACAGCAGACTCATCTGGACAATTAAGGAGTTTAGGGCAACTGGACCTAGGGAACTCACACAGGAAATGCTCAAGTCCATCCATGATGCTGAAAAACCGGTTTACAGGGGTAAAAAGGCGGATAAAGGGAAGCAAGTGACCAAAGCTGCTAAAGGTCCTTCTCCTAGGAAGAGGAAACCAACCAAACCTGCACAATCCCCACAGCCGAAGAGAAGGAAGACTCAACCGAAGCCCAAGCTTGTCATCCATTCCTCTTCAAGTGACTCAGAAGGCGAGCGTTCGGGTTCGGACGGCTCTCAAAGAGGCGAAACCCCTCCAAGTGGCAACACCCCACCCCGATCACCTACCCCAGACATGGAAATTCATGTCTCACCCATTCCTTCTCCTACTCAAACAATCCCTACTTCCATTCCCACCATAACCCCCACTACCACCATTCCTCAAACCTCTTTCCCTATACCACCACCCATTTTCACAGATACAACTACAACAACTGCAAAGGTTACAACCAACGTATCTGATACGGGGGTTCATACCGATGCAACCGAAACACCACCTGTAACCGAACCACCACCTCAAACCGAAACCCATCATACAACCGAACCAACCCACACTCAACCACCACCCGAAACTACCCCCACCAACACTCAACCTGAACCTACCCAAACCACCACACCCCCAGCATCCCCACCCCCACCATCTCCAGATCATGCCTCTGATGGAGATAATCCTTTCCTTGGAGGGGAAAATATGACCTTTGATTCAGTCTACTTTAGTCCGTTTCAGGTTCAAAGCGACGATGAGGACGATGCTCCGGTAACGAAGAAGCATCTTAAGGAGCTAAACGAGAAGGTTGACTTACTTCTTGCTTCATCTTCCAACACTCAGTCCTCTCTCTCTGAGGCCGCTCTTCAGAAGATTGTTGATGCCTTCTCCAGGGCTCAGCATGATTCTGTCGCTTCAGCCACTGCAGCAATTGACGCCTCCACAAAAGCATGTGAGGCAGCGACCGCAAAAGTCGATAAACTATTCACTGACGCCTCTTCCCTGTTGAAGTCCTTACAGGAGAGCGCTGATTCTACCAAGACAACTTTGGAACCAATCGTTCAGCAATTGGCCAACTTCGTCTCAACGGAGTTACAGTCGTTCGCTACCCTTCGCCAATCTATCAGCGACGACAAATCGGCCCTTCGTGCCTCCATTGACGAGCGTCTCGCTAAACTTCAAGCGGATCTTGCTGTCGAGAATTTGTTAATGGACGTTCTAGCAAGTAAAACCACCGCCCTAAAGGTCAAGAGCTCTCAACTTTCAAACTCTCAGCAACAGGTTGAAGCTCTTCGATCCGAACGGGAGGTTATAAAATCTTGTGTTTCGGATGTACACGCTGCCCTATCCAACATCCTGGAAGCACACGATCCGATTCTCAATCATTCGGTGAGGCGAACCCTTGCTGAAAAATTTGCTCCTGCCCTGGACCTTCTCAGCAAAATTGAAGGCTTACCTAGTTTCGTGTCCGATCCGAAACAAGGGGGAGAAGTGAAGTCCGGATCGAAACGACCTCCTTCCTCCAAAGCTACTCACACAACCGAACCACCTCCGACTGGTCAAACTTTGGGTTCGGGTGTTAAGGATAAAGGAAAGAACATAGCTGAGGAAGAAGATGAAGATGAAGATAAAGAAACCATTGCGGACATGTTGAAGCGCAAAAACAGTCGCAATGTTGATGATGACTACATTCGTGTGGCGCGAGAGGCTGAAGAAGCCGAACGCAAGAAGAAAGAAGCCTATGATCTCCTTGAGAGCAGGAAGACTCTCTTCCCTGCCTGGACTCGGGAGAGAATGATAAAGGAGGCCATAGATACTCCTAGCATCCTATGGCTCGAGCCGGTGATCTCCTTCGACTGCTATAATTCTGTCGATTCGCAGTTCGACATGCCGTTGACTCGAAAGGCGTTTATCTTCCATGCCTTCTCCAATATTTTTGAAGTCCCTCATCCTAATCCTGAGGTTGATAGGGAGCTGATCGAATTCTATCTGAAGGCTGCTCAACCTCAGTATCAAACATGGAGCGCTCAGAAGATAGTGAATGTTCGGGTTTTGAAGCCTTATACCGAAGGAAGATTCATCAATGTTCGGTTCAGGGTGATTCGAGGGTCTGCAAGAACTGAACATCTTATATCTTTGGCAGATCTACCGAACCTAAATCCTCATGATTGGATTGTTTTTCATAACATCCTTTTTGACGAATGAAGCCGAATATGGTCCAATTATAGACCATCTCAAAAGGATGTTATTCTGTTACATCATGGAGGTAGCCCTAATGGATCAGGAGGTAGCCACAGTCTTCAAGAAGAAACCAAAGATATCTCCTGTGGGATCGGCCAGTGATCTCAATCAAATGCAGATGGGCAAGATCGAACCGAAGCGCAATTCGGTCATGTTCACTAGAGCAGAAGGACAGAAATGTCTCTTTGCTTTAGCAGACAAACATCTTTACACCACTGCTTGTCTAGAGCACGTGCTGTCGATCATCCGAAGGTGTAAAGAGAATGCAGCGGACGATGTCAAGTACTTCAACGATATGATCCAATGGTACATCAGGTTTAGACAGATGATACTGGCTCTTATCTCTCGTCTGTTCCAGACCGTGAAGAAGAAAGTACCTGCTGCCGCTGCTGGCCCAAGTAACAAGTAAAGATCTCGCTCCAATTGACGCAAAGGGGGAGATTGTTGGGTTGAAGATTCGTCTATGTGTTGCGTCATTGGGCTCGTCTGTTAGTCCATTTATTTTGTGCTCCGGTTTGGGCCTGTCCAACCGTGAGCTTGTGAGGTTTACTATATAAGAATATGCTTGCATGCATATTAGGTTAATGATTTGAGAAGTTTTGATAGATCGATTGATAGCATTACGATAGTATTACAGATTTCTTTCATCGTTCTTGTAAACCTCCAACCCTCTACAGTTGATGTTCTTAATCGAGCTCTTCTGAGGGTTATTTTATAATCATTCGACACGTTTGATTCATTCTTGACTTGTTCTTTATTTTCGTGTTCTTACTGTTTAATCATTATTTACCTGTTTAAGATCTAATCGATCTTCAAGATTAAGTTTTAAATCACATCACTCTTTACCCTTTTTAGTCAAATAAACAGTAACATACATGCATTAATACAAGATCTAATACACACACACTAAACCGTTTTCAGAAAATATCGGATTTTCTGGTGATTTTCAAAGTTATACCAATCATTTTCACAAACATGCTTATGAACTCACCAACATTTTTATGTTGAGCGTTTTCAAAATAACTTGTATTCTCAGGATACCGTTGAGGCAGGATGAACGAAACAAACTAATGGATACTATGTTATATTTTGTTTCATCATACTCTTACTATTTTTGCATGTAATATTCAAATACAATACTCGATGTAAACAATGAATGTTGTAATATTACATGTGTGATGATGATGATGTTATGTTTCAATTATATTCACTGTAATGATATTTCAAGATGAAGTCACGCACAAGCCCCCGGACGTTTCCGCCGTCTGGTTCGGGGGTGTGACATATATCATCGAAGTTTTAAGCATACACTACCTGAAATTGAAAAGATCTAGCATCGGATCTGGTGGTTTGAAAACCCTATATCTAACATTGTCGCCATTAACGACAATATGGGTAGTCAACTGGTGTAGTTTTGGTTGAGAATGACAGATTGTAGGCAACGATCGACTATTTCGGACAAGATGATGTGGCAACGCAAGGTGTTAGAGAGTAACAAATGGAGGAACTGACCAGGGGTGTTTAGATCGGACCTTCTGGTGGTTAACATGGTATTGGTTGTAACAGAAAACGACCGACTTAGTGGAAACTCTAGAGGATTCTAACGGAATGTGTAAAGGTTGTTGCCGGTGGCTACTAGCAACGTTGTGTGGAACAAGAATCCGGATTTGCCAATAAGTCGGTCGTTTTCTGTTACAACTAATACTATGTTAACCACCATGAGGTCCGATCCAAACACGCCTGGTCAGTTCCTCCATTCGTTACTTTGTACCACCTTACGCCGCCACATCATCTTGTCGGAAATCTTTGATTGTTCCCTACAATCTGTCTCAACCAAAACTACACCAATTGACTACCCACACTTTCGTCAATGGCGACAATGTTATAAGGTTGTGCATGGGTTGTGGAAGGCAACGAATGGAGGAACTGACCAGGTAGTATGATTTTGTGGCGTAAGCTGGTAAAAGACAACAAATGGAGGAACTGAAAGGGTTTTTAGGTTGGACTTCTTGGTGGTTCAAATAGTGATAGTTATAGTAAAAAACGATCGACTTAGTGGCAAATATAAAGGATTCTGACGGATTGTGAAGAGGTTGTTGCAGGTGGCTACTGGATAGCCGCGTTGGGTGAAATAGGTTGCTAGTGTTTCTGTCGGACCTCCGATGAAGGCGATTAGTGGCTATTTTCAATAATGAGATGCGGTGCTTTTGCTTATTCTGAATACTTTGTGGTAGAATATAATTATTATATATAAAATATAATAAATTAAACGAAATAATCCAATATTTTTTTAAATAGTTAAAAGAAATTAATAATATAATAATATAATATTTATTATTATATAAATATTATATATTTAAAATACAATAATTGATATATAATAATCAGATAAAAAAATTAATCCAATAAAAATAAAATTAAAAAAAGAATTAATGTATAATCGTTCAATAAAATTAAAAAGAAAGAAGAATTAGTATATAATAATTTAATAAATTTAAAAAGAAAAATTGTAGAAATAGTCCTTGTAATTTGGTAAAAAGAGATAACTGCAAAAATGGTTCCTGAGGGTAAAATTGTCATTTTAAAAAAAGTTAACAGCCAAATGTTAAAGTTAACGAAATAAGACCAAAACCACAGCTAAACCACCAAATAAGGACCTGTTTTGCTAATAAACTTGTTTTTGGACCTTATCCAAAGAAATTGCAAACTACATGGACTAATTTTTCAATTTTGTCTTCCAAAGTTAAATTCTAAATTTTCCCTTCAACCTTTAAAACGTTATCAATATTCAATCATTTAAATGGGCCAAGTAATTCGTATTTCTCCTCTATATTAAGAGGGTGTTTGGCTTAGCTTTTGTGGGGAAAAAGTTCTTTTTTGTAAAAGGACTTTTTGTAAAATGACTTTTTACAAAAGTTGTTTTTTAAAAGACTAAACTGCACAAATGGTCCCTGTGGTTTGCTTAAAATTGCCACTTTGGTCCAAAAAAGTTTGGACTAGCACCACAGGTCCAAAGTTTTCATTTTGTTGCTTGTTTGGTCCAATCTATTCTAATTTTTTTCAAAATGATGGATTTACCCTTGTTAATATGATTTTCTCTTTTTTGTTAATTGTTTTCTTGATTTTCAAATTAAAAAATAATTAAATTAAATTTCTCTCTCTCTCTCTCTCTCAAATCAAAATCTGCAGTTGATCGTCTAGATGTTCATATCCAATCACTAAATGAAATCAATAAACTCTTTAGAATTTTTCAAAAGTTCATATTCAATCTCCAGATTAATCGTGAACATAATCTGTAAAATTTATGAGAATCTTCAAACCTAGAACTTGTAACAAAATCATAAAATTTGTGGGAATCTTCAAACCCATAACCTGTAACAAAATCATCTTCTTTAACCTAACCTAGGAAATTTTTAGAACTTCACCTCCAACCTCCAAATCGGCGGCAGCTACCACATTTGATATCACCATGGACCAATTTCCTCAACACTAAACAAATGACAGAGCTTTGACTCTATTTAGATCTGATTTTGAATCGATGACATAACTGATGATTCTTGAGTTATAGAGAAATAATCCTAAAACTTTTTTTGGTTTTTGATTTCTTGAACTAGGACTTTTCTGGTGATGATTTATTGATTCTTGAACATGGATGTCGTAGCTGATGATTCTTGATTCAAAGACTTGATGATTGCCTCTGGTATTGCATTGTTGCTGGTAAAAAGACATCCCCCCTCAATCTGTTGTTGCTCTCAATCGGGTCCCTCTTCTCAATCAGACAAAGGCAGAGGACCGAAGTCCTTATTCTTCCTTCGTGTGCTGCTGACCGATTGGATCAGAAGAAGAAATAATATGATGGCGGTTTCAAGATGAACAGAACACAAGCCTTAGCACCATCCACGCTGCCTCTCGACCCTCATGCTCCATCAAACGACCCTCAGATGAGCTTCAGTTTCAGAGGCTGCGACCATTCTCATTTCCTAAAACCCTAGGGTTTTCAGAGGTTGTCGTCGCTTCAATCCCTAGCTTCGATCTTTGTGTCACAACCTAGAACTTTTAGGGTTAGGGTTTCGCTGCAAGAGCTTCGATCTAGTGGCGTTCATCTTTTCTGTCGGTGGTGTTCATCTTTTCTTCCTGTGGTGTTCACGATTTCCGGCGAGAGTAAAGCTTGGGTGAGGGAGTAAGGGTAGTGACGTTCTCTTAGAGAGAGAGAGAGAGAGAGAGAGAGAGAGAGATTTTTTATTTTTATTTTTTTTATTTTGTTATAAAAAAATTATAAAAATAAAATAGAAAATGAAAATTTTCTTTTTTCTTTTTTTTTCTTTTAATAAAAAAAGTATTTAAATAATAAAAAACTGAAAAAGAAAAAAAAAATAAGGGCAAAATAGTCATTATGAAAAAGTTTATAGAAAAATGGATCAAACTCGCAACAAAATGAAAAGTTTAGACCTCTGGTGCTAGTCCAAACATTTTTGGACCAAAATGTTAATTTTCAGCTAACCATAGGGACCATTTGTGCAGTTTTGTCTTTTTAAAATGTGTTTGATTAGCTTTTGAAGAGAAAAAAAAATCAAAAGTTAAAGTGTTTGGTTTAATTTTTACATGCAAAATGACTAAAAATGACATGTTTACATATTTATTGGGGTAGATGGAGATATAAAAGTAATTTTAATGTTTAACACTTTTGAAAAATTGGAAAAATCATGATTTCGTCACTTTTCAAAAAGACCAAATTTACTCTATTGGAAAAATCATTTTCAAAAGTCCTTCTCATTTTCCCAAACATCTTTTTGACTTTTTCTAAAAAAAAGTCAAAAATCATTTTAAAAGTTAAACCAAACACCCTCTAAATCATATCATCATTCAACTTTTCTTAGAAATCTTTTATCTTAAATATTTTATCAAGATCCCAAGATTTTTGGAACTTTAAATGCATAAGTATCCATTATGATTTCGATTTCGATCATGCATCATCTACTGTTGGTCTGTTATGAGTTGTTTTTGTCAATATCTTTCTAATCTCCCATCCCCTAATCTAATCAATTGCTAAGCACCATCCCATCCAATTTTCCCGCTCTAAACATCAATGTGAATTTCCAAAGCTTTGCCCTTGCAATCGAGGATATAACCCGTTCCTTCTTTTCAGTAGATAGATTTAAATAAGGTAATTCCATAATCTACTTTCCTGATTTTGTGGAGAAATTTGAATTCTTCTTTTAATTAATTTTAATTTGATATAAAATTGACACGAAATCACCGATAATTTATCACATCAAAAAAAATCAGGAACTCCAATTTTGATTCGATTTTGTAGCTGGTCTTCCTAACTTCATATATTTAAGGTGTTTTAAACCATCTTGGAATGAAGAGCAGATAGATTTTATAATGGTCGGAGAATGTTCAAAAGGTATCAAAGCATTTGGAGAAGACGATCATCATTTTGATTTTGAGGTATATATATTCTATTTATTTCTCTATGGTTAGGATGTAACCGATGCATCAAGTTTTGGTTTACATAGTACCAAATCAGGATCATCGTAGTGGTACTCATCATTGAATCCGAAGTTCATCATCGAAGGCATGTGTTTGTTTCTTTTAACGTTCTTTTTAGCTTAACAAATTCCATTAGTATGTACTCCAAGATATTAACATGATTTTTGTTCGTATAAAACATGGCCTTCTTTTAATTTTTATTTGCTATTGACTTTTTTTGGTAAAAATAAGATATGTAATTTAACCTCTGATGTTTCTAAACCCTCTCGAAGGTTAGAAATTTTAGTCTGTGTTTCTTCTACATGTTTTATTTTTTGCGATAAGATCGATCTTATGTTGGTGTTTTGAGGCAGTTTATGCCTACATGCTACAACGCCTGTCCCTCTAGGAGTTGTATGATTGTCAAACTGAACAGAGGAACCTGAAGTTTATAATTCATTGAATGTTCAATTGCCCACAAAGTGTTCAATCATTTGCTTGAGTGAGTTTTGTAAGTTTATTAGTGACTTTTGAGGTCAAGTGAAAACCAATTTTGCTATTTGAAAGCCAATAACCCCGACCACTACCATTTAAAATCCTAACATCAATTTCCTTATCTGTGTGTTTCAATCAAGCTTCTGGTGCCATGGGTGATTACCTAGCACCTACAACTCCAACCATCTTTAAATACTGTCATGATATGTCCAATGCTTCAATCTGATGCTACCCTGCTCTCTTCCTTTATGGTTAGTTCTTTCCATCTCATTCCCATCTTCTAGTTCACACCTAAAACCATTGATTTTTTAAAACGAAATCAGTACATAAACTATCTCGCTTGAATTGTAAGCAAAAATTGTTTTTTTTTCCGTGTGCAAACTGATGATGGCAGGCATGCATTGATATTGTATTCCACCATTTTTCATCCACATGTGGTTGTCAGCCATCTGACAGCGGTCATAACCGATTTCTCTTCTTCTACCTTCAAATTTTTCGTTCAATAAGTTCGAACCAAGAATGTCATTGTATGTATTTGTTTTTAAAATTATCCATTTCGATTGATGGCTTCCAATTTCTTTTATTTAAACTCCCATTTTAGGTTAATGCATATCTTAGGTTTATCATTATGGGGTTTTTGAGAAGACCGTTGAGGATCTTGAGGGAGGTGTGTTCATGTTTTGTTGTTTCCAAGAAAAATGGGTGTGTATTAACTGTATATGATCTATGCATGGTTTCTACAGATAATTGATTCTAAATGCCACCTATTCTTTTATGAAATACGGCTAAGTAATTACTCTAATAATAATGACCTTATTAACATGTTTATAACTGTTCTAATGGTTTTGGTTAGGTTTTTCCATGATCGCTCTTACCTAAGTACCGTAGTTTTATGTGTGAAAATGGTGTTATTTCTGTGCATTCTCTGAGTTATTGGTTTTCTAGCTGTAGTTTATTTCTTTTTCTTAAAGCGATCTAATTATTATTAGTTGTATATTAATTCCAAGTAACTTTTTGATATATTCGTTTGTGGAGGTTGTCTATGTTCCTTTTTCTATGTACAAGATAAAATAAAGGTATATAGAAGATTGTAAGAGAAAATATTATTTGTATTTTCCTTGGTGTGGTGCATGTGTTTGCCCATTTATTATGTTGATTACCCAGTTGCATCTTTTGCTCTTATATTTTTGCCTAAGTGGTCATCAAGTTGGAAATCTCCTTAGGAATTGGTTATTTTTTAATTAACTTCCAAGTTTCTATTTCATTTTTTTGGGTTTAACTTAGATCCTAAAATGCGTGGTCAAAGAAAAAAAATCAACGAAAGGCATAACTTGGTGTTTCATTTTTGGTCAGTTGTCTGTTTAGATCAACAACAACAACATTATAATACGAGATGCATGGTTAGCCGGTACCGACATGTCAGTAATCTATTTTGGACTATTGGAGTGTAGATCTGTAGGAAAGTCACATATGGGACCATGGGGTGTTCTTTGTCCCAAATGATAAGAATAAAAACTATGTTATACTTGATCGTAAAATTGGTGTTTCAAATTAACATTGAATTACTATAATAAAAATAAAAATTGTAATAGCAATAATAATAATGATAATATACTTCAGTTATTATTGCAAGCAACATGTTTTAGCATGTAAATTTATCTTATAAGAAAGATTTAATGCTAATAGTTAAAAAAAAATCTTATGAGAAAGGTTTAATGCTAATACGAAATGCTTCAAAAAAGAGTAATCAACAAAATTAACTATTTGCTATCTACCGAAGGAAACTATTTGATAAAGGAATTTATTCGCCGAAAAAAAATATTATTCATTCACCTGTTATTGATAAAACATCTAAGTTTACAAATAAATCTTTGTTTACAAATGTATGCTTAATGATCATACTTTTGAAGTTTCAATATTTTTTTTACTTTGTCACCCGTGAATTTCACGGGTTGTAACCTAGTTTCATAATAAACAATTGTTTGTTGTTTATCTAATGATCTTGTTTTGAATGAACACATAATAATGTTTGTATCATCTTCAATCGTGTTGATTTTGTCAATCATTTACAAATAAAAATAGAACTCGTTATATGATGTTCATTTGAGGATTGATTTATTCTTCAATTGTTTTTATTGGATTCAAAATTTTGATTTCTTCGATCGGTGGGAAAAACAATCATATGAATAAATGTATTCGAGTGGGTTACTTTAAGACGTTGAGTATATGTTACGGAAATAGAATTAAAGGCTCAACAAGGTTATTGTTTTCGAGTGAGAAATATGCCTACAAGTCGCTCGATGAAATGCCTGAGGCCATTAAGTTGTTCATTCCAGATTTTTTTTACAAGATTCATGAGTTGATTATTATGCTTTGATGTATCTCTAAGCTTTCTATTTTCTTTATGCATCCTTAATAGGATCACCATAGATTATGATTTCAGAATCTTAAATGGTTATTAAAGAACATAGTTTTCTTGAGATGGAAATCAAAGAACTTGATATTTGCTTTGTTGAAATTAGCAAGATCCCAAGATACGAGGAAGGTAACCCATTCCAGAATTATTATTATTGAATGTTTCTATTTATGCAAATAAAACTCCAACTCCATCCTTTAACAGATTTTTTTGTTTCTTGATTGAGTGTGCCTCACCCACAACTACTAAATCTACATGATGAATGCAATGTGAATGCTTCATTGTCCTTTACTCTTTAGGTGATTAATTTAGAAAATAAAAAAATCAAGAAACACAGACATATTTTTTCAAAATTAATATATTTTGTTCCATATTTATGTTGTGTTCATGATATCCTGTTAGTAGGCCTTGTATAACGATTTGTTGTAAACATGCAAAATGCAAAATGCAAGAACTCTTACTTCTATTATGTTTTATTACAACATTACTATTTTTTCCCCTTGAATTTCTAACTGTGTATTTCTGTAAATTATGATATGAAAAAAATATTTATCCATGTCTCCTGAAAATTATTTTTCAAGTTCTATGTTTAATACATTTTAATTGTTCTTTTTTTTTTTTTTTTAACATTAATTATATGTAACTTTTTGATGACTTGGTTCACTCAGGCTGCATGTTGCTATACCCATGAAGCCTATTTTAGTTGATCCCTTCTCAGTAAGATTTAATTCTTCATAATTTTTTACATTAATCCCATGAAACTATTTGATTAAACTATTTTTTTTTTTATTATCTTACTTTTAATTTCATTAAACTATTATAAAGGTAGTGGAGAGCTCTTTGGTTACATGCGGGCTTTAGTGTTTTTTTCTAACGGATCAAAGAAGGCATAAAAGCTACTTACAGGAAAGCCACTACAATTGGAATGACAAAAAGGATGGAACAACAATCATGACGACAAGTCGACAAGGTCTCTTTGTGGATTTTACGAGCAAACAAAGATGAAGTAAAGTAAACTTCAAAAAAAACTTAAGAGTAAAATTTAACTGATGCAACTTCAAAATATATTGTAAAACATTACATATTTATAATAAAGTTTTCTGATTTCATAGCCAAAGTTTTTTTTCTAAGCTTATTTCAGAGCCCAAGATTTTCTAAACTAATCCCATCATTTAACATTAAAGATTTTTTTCAACTTTGATGGCATTTAGCAGCGTTTTGGCTGGAATTTTTTATTTTGTCGGCATGTAACTGATTATGGATTAAATAATAATTTTAGATATTTGGACAATCAGGTTTTGTTCGGTTCATAAATTATTTTGCAGAAAGTGGTCCAGTTTGGTATTATTGATCTCACGAAGGCATGTCTCATGTCTCTTTTAGGGTATCCATTGAGTTTAATAGTTTCTTGTGTACATTTATTTTTAAAAAATGTTAAATCTTGATTTAATTAATACAAATCAGTATGTGGTAAAAGTGCAAGAGCAAAATATTAAACATGGGATAATCATGACTATGTCCCTTTAAAAGCTAAAATAAAATTTTATGGTAACAAATGCTAAATTCAAAAGGTAAGCACTTGTAATACAAAATACATATTTTATTTTTCAAATAAATAACCAAAAACTAATCTCATCCTCAGACATTAATAACTTATCATTATACTCTCTTGATTTTTAATTATATATTATAAAGAGTCGGTTAATATGTAGTTAGTATTTTTTGTATCCGTATCGGTTTTGAAATACAAAAACTATATTCAAATAATACAAATGAAATGAAACATATAGGATGATGATAATGCAAAAAGCACCTTCAAATTTGGTCTACTACAAAAAAAAAAGTTTGGAAGCTATCTCTAAAAGAAGAATGAAATAACAATGAACTTTCAAAAAGAAACCGGAAATTGCAATGAACTTTCAAATATAAACAAGAAATAGAAATCTACTTTCAAAACTCTCAAGAATAATTTTATATGAAAGTAGGATTGTAGTAATACTAAATGAACCTTCGAATTTGGTCTGATGCAAAAAAATGGTCTAAAACATTCTTCTAAAACTGTTGAAAAATAATAATGAACTTTAAAAAACAACCGAGATGTAGTAACGTACTTTCAAAACTCTCAAGAATGTAAATTACAAGACAAAAATAATGCTAAAAAAGGTCTGAAACATACTTCTAAAACTTGTAAGAAATAGCAATGAACTTTCAAAAACAAATAAAAATGGCAATGTACATTCAAAACTCCTAAGAAATAAAATGCGAATGTTATTGATGCCAAAACCGCTAGAATCAGTCGATGAAAAACTTGTTAGAAAGTTACATGAATATAGGATGCTAAACATGCTAAATAAGTATTAACCTTTGTTTGATGCAAAAAAAAAGTCTAAAACTTACTTCCAAAACCGATGAGAAATAGTAACGAACTTTCAAAAATAAACAAGATATAGCTATGTATTTTCAGAACTCTCAGAAATATATAATCAATTAATGATGCTAAAATTGCTCTAAAAACATCTGAGTTTGGTCTGATGAAAAAAATTGGTCTCTATAAAAGCAATTTTTCTCATCAGGTGGTTATGCAAGTTAAAAGTAAAAAAAAAAAGATATATTAAGGTGCTTCACTTTTTAATGACCAAGAATATAAATCTTTAATTTTTTTTAAACTCAATTAACTTTTCAGACATAACATTTACATTATAATCGGACTCTCCTAGACAGATTGAGCATAGTAAAAAAGAAACAACTCCAATTAAGGCTTTAAAGTCCCTCACAATCATGGACTAGCATGCTACCCTGGGTTCATTCGCAACATATTTACCTATCTACAAATTCAAAAAATTCTAGAAAAATCAAATTTTGTGTATCTATAAATAAACGAAAAGCTGATTTATCTAAAATTGGGGATTATTGTACTGTATTTTATTTTTATAATTATATAAAACATATTAATTATTTATAGAATATTAAAGTAATTGTTTGCAAGTCTGTTGAGTACTCATCAAATTCAAACTATTCTTTCAATCTTTACTTGGTTCTTCTCACCATCTTCATTTATCGTCTTTATAGAATTCATTTTGCTTAACAATGGAGTATTGAACACTATACAACTTGTGTTGTATGTTTCAACTATAATTTGTAAAGTGAAATATGATATTTTATTTGAAATTATCAATAATGTTTTTTCTTTTCCAACCGTGGTTTCCATGGGTTTAAAATAATATATATATATATATATATATATATATATATATATATATATATATATATATATATATATATATCCCTATACTAATAAAAGAGTAGTTCTTTTGTCATGTGTCACCATGTTAGGCATTGTAATTAATATCATGACACTTGTCAATCTATTAATTCTCTATTTCGAATTTCAAATTTCAAAATTTAAATCACATTTTAATTACATTAAATTAATAATATTAGAATAAAAATAAAATAAAATTTATACCAATTATAATAATATAAAATTTATACAAATTATAAGATGATATATTTTATGTATTTATTTGAATCAACGATTATAATTTTATATATAACTAAAAAAATTTCTGTTAATTAATAAGTTATTTAAAATTATTAATTAATAGTTTTGAGTTTTACTTAGAAACTTTAATTAATTTTCTAACCGTGGTTCCCACGGGCTATAAACTAGTGTGTGTGTATATATATATATATATATATATATATATATATATATATATATATATATATATATATATAGGTTAATATGTTTCTTACATTTATTGTATGCTACAATGTACCAATAGGAATTTAGAAAAATTAAATAATTATTTAATTAAAGGATATCCATAATTATAATTCTCCTTTTATAGAAACTAATTAAATTTGTCATTAATGTCAACAATAACATTCTTTCAGAATGAATTCGTATTAAGAATATGAAGAACGAGAGTGTATTTTACAAAATACACTCACATTCTACTAGAATACAATCTCATTCTTCTTGATACAAATTCATTTTAAAAGAATATTATTGCTGACATTAATGACAAATTTAATTAGTTTCCATAAAAAAAATAATTATAATTATAGATATCATTTAATATACATATAATTATGGAAATCATTTAATATCTATCTTTATTTGATTAAATAATAATTTATTTTTTACTAAATTCGTATTGGTACATTGTAGCACACAATAGATGTGAAACATTTGAACCTATATATATATATATATATATATATATATATATATATATATATATATAATACCATATTTATTTTTTGTATTAATTTTAGCATTAAACCTAAAACTAGTATCAAACCTAGTTATTTTCTAATTATCGTGCTTTTTTATTATCTTTTTTTTTGTTTTTTAGTTATTATGTATTTGTTTATTTGTTCTATTTTTTTAAATAAAAAATATTATATTATATTTTATTTTTATTTTCTAATTTTATTAAGAATAACAGTGATGTCACAAATGAGTTGAATGGATGCTAGTAATTAGGAGAAAGCAATTGAATATTTCAAAACAAACAAACACAAAAAGGCTTCGGAGGAAAACAAAAAACTCCGTGAACAACTAAAGTACACAAATTGTGGGGGGTCGAGCTCGTATAGCAATGTTTACTATAAAAAGGTAACTTACGATTGTAACATCCAAAATTTCAAACCAATTTAAACTTTTTAAAACATGTCAAGTTCATCTAAACATTACAACTTTGTTTTCAAAATATTGATTATCAGAGTCTTTCCCAGAAACATAAACATAATAGAAGGAGCCGTACGATCACGCCTTGGCCTTGTCTCGATCCCCTGATGTACATGAAACAATAAATTGAAACTGTAAGCCTAAAAGCTTAGTGAGTTACCCCCAAAATACCGATACACGTATAGTCCACATAGCAATATCAACATTAACATATCATATCAATCAAAATAGAACTGCATGCACTGGGTCCACAACTTCACAAACTGGACTACCCCTGGGCCCTCAGTACGAGTCTGGAATGCCTACCGGGCCCTCAGCTCGTATCTGGAATGCCATCAAGCCCTCAGTACGAGTCTCGAATGCCTACCGGGCCCTCAGCTCGTATCTAGAATGCTCCCGAGTCCTCAATATGAGTCTGGAATGCCTACAAGGCCCTCAGCTCATATCTGGAATACTCTAGGGTTTGTTAGCTACCGCACGGAGCAGTACAACCTCAACCCATCCCTCATAACATGTCAACATGTACCATAACTAATGCACATACATATAATCATACAATATCACAGGTAGTCCTACAGGTCTACCCGACTAACATATTAACTGGCATACATCACTAACTCAAACTCAACATATCAATAACTACTAGGATATCAAATCCAATGGGTCGGCCTTGGTGCCTTAGACCCCTTAGTATAGTGAGGATAACTCACCTCGCAACTGATGTCAGAAACTTGAAAGCTTCAACTCCCGAATCACCAACACGAACTTTACTACCTATAAATGCCATTAAGACCCTTTTTCATAAGTTTCCAAATTATCAGAATACCCTCAGAAGTCATCTGGTCAATTCTTGGTCAAAGTCAACGCCCACAGTCAATGTCAACAGTCCATGTTGACTCGACTCGTCGAGCGCAGTTCACCGAATTGTTGAGTCCTTCCTAAACTCGAGAAGCCATGAAATCCTTGACTGGCTTGTCGAGTTCTCCTTTAACTCGCCGAGCTCATACGTGTCCAAGAATTGGGGGAACCTTAGTCGAGTCGCCGAGTTTTCTAACGACTCGTCGAGTTCAAGGCAAACTTCAACGGAATCGTCGAGTTGTTCATCAACTCGTCGAGTTTAGGGCCAAATTCATCGGGCTCGCCGAGTTGTTCATCCAACTCGCCGAGTCCTCGCAGACCTCCATCCATGCAGACGCTTTTTAAGCCATGACAAGGCTCCAGATTACAGATCCAAGTCTCTAAGGCATGTTTATCACATAAAGTTGCAAACTTTACGCACATGAAAGGTTCTAAAAGCTCTAGATGACCAATCTAAGCTTCCAATGGATTTTTACACCTTGGGAGAGTCTCATCCTTGCACAAGCTGGAAACTTTATGTACTAAGAAGCCTAAAGGAGCTCAGTGTAAGTCCCTAATTTGCCTGTGTATCAGTCAGATCCGTTTGATGGTGCGGAATCCCAATCAAACGGGTGATGTCAGATCAAATAGAAGAGAAGAAGAAGAAGAAGAATATGATGAATCTATGTATGAATTGATTAGAATTATGATCCGGATACAAAAGATTCACACACATAAAAGCTCCTGATTCTCTCTGGCTGTAATCTCTCTAGGGTTCATCACACTCTACTCCTCACCCTAACACCTTTATTTATACTAGGGAACATGGGCCGGAAACAAATGGGCCGTAAATGAGTTTATGGCCGTAAGGTGTTTACGGCCGTAAACTCAGCCGTAAACTAGACCATAAATTAATAAAATATTACATAAAAATAATTGCCTAGAAAAGTAAAGTATAAACCTTATTTTTGACCCAACAATCTCCCCCTTGGTTTATAGCTTTCTTTTCTTAATGACCCAACAAGCTCCCCCTAAAAAGTAGCTGGCTCTTTTTGTCAATCTTCAATGGGAGCTTGGCTTCAGCTTTAACCTTCGATTTCTTCATAGCATCAGGATGAACATATGAATCTTCAATGAATGACTTCATCTTGAGCACTTGAGATTTTCTTCAGAATTTGGCATTGAATGCACATTGGGTGAGGAGGCTTGACGTACTAATTCTTGAAAATTGGTGCTTTTAGCTTGAGAATCTTCAGAGAGAACATCAAAGAGAACAAATCTTCTGGATCACTTCAGCAGGTACAAAGATAGCAGCAGACTGATTGAGGAGGCTTCAATGCAATCTGTCACATAATCTTCAGTTACAGCTTCACCTTGTTTCTGGGTTTGAAGGATTGAATGTTGAAAGAATAATCTTCATTTCTTGCTCCTTCGAATGCGAATTCTTCGATGCTCACGGACGAGGCTTTGGCTCATAAATCTTCAACACAAACTCCATGAGTCTTAACTATACCTGAAATCACTATTCAAGACAAAAAGAAAACTTAGCACACAAATTAAAATAGAAACAAAAGTAATTTTGAATTTTTGATTTTTCTGAACAAGAAATAAAACAGAAATAACACTATTTTTGGATTTTTAATTTTTTTTTTATTGTTTTTAATTTTTAATTCTCCCCTTATATTTAAATTAGAAGAAACTATGACAAATTTAACAAAAATAAAAATGATATCTAACTTTAAGAGTGATTTGGGATCAAAGTTTTTAGACAGCCTTTATCCACTTGTCGGTACCTTTCATATTCACATCTTTGTCTGGTCGATCGTTGATGTTGTTGTCCACTTAAACACGAAAAATTGTGACTTATTTACGGCATACTATTTGTTACAAGACAAGGTGAACTTAAGTTCCTAAAAATTATATCTTATCCTAATTCCTTAGATACTATATCTTAAGGACCATTCATCTGACGACGACCAGGATATTGTTGTCCACCTAAATTGAGCAGCTAGATCTATAGACAATCTGTATGAGTTCAATTTTTAAGTGTACTGGAACGTGTTTCCCGCTTCTTGATATTCCCCAGCCATCAAGAACTTCCAGAGTACTCCTTATATTTGGTGAGCAGACAACCATTCAGAGAAAGAAGAGATTCAAAATTCTATTGCTAACTACTTCTTGAGAAGAAGAAGGTTGCATATGCTGTGTACCAGGTCGGATTAGAAGTCACACAAAGGAGACAACATATGGCTAACAGATGAGAAGTATTTCACACGTATATTTCACACACACACACACACACACACACACACATATATATATATATATATATATATATATATATCCTGCAGAGAAATAGAGTTGCATATGTTGTGTACCAGGTCGGATTGGAAGTCGCGCAAAGGAGACAACATATGTCTAACAGACGGAAAGAAAGAAAATGATATTCTACAGACCTAATTTATCGGAATTTACCAGTCGCCCCATCCAACTGGAATTAAGGACAGAATCCGCACATCGAGGAAAAGTTAAACCACAGTTCCAAGTACGGGTTCAATTAATGTGACGAGTAGATTACCATATATATCTCCCTGCTTAACCTATCAGAGCATCGTATTGTCAGGCTGAATGGATCTAACTAGGTCAAGATTTGTCAAGTCTATAAATTTCCTAAGTTCAAATCTCCCTAGTCAAGTCCATTTAAAATTTTTCGTGCCTACCGACGCATCAAACCAGAGCATAGACATTTCAACTTTGGGTACATTACGCAGACTCAGATTGCCTATTATCACATGATCATATCACTTCCGAAAACATCTCTTACAAGCACATTTCATTTACACCATATTTTTTGGATTTTCTGATTTTCTAATGTTTTTGGATTTTTGAAACTTTTCTAATTTTTGTTTTGTTTTATTTCTCCCCCTAAATTTGTGCATAGGAGAGAAACGAAAGTAAATGCGCAAATTTAAACTATCCTAAAACAAAAATTAGTCTTTAAAGCGAACTAGCTTAAGAAAAACTCAGGATTATAGAGAAGAAAACTCAAACTGTAAGTCACCGATTGAATTTGCATCCAGAAGGTCTGAGAACAGCAAGCATAATCTCAGAACAGATCCAAAAATTCTTCATGTCATTAAGCACTAACCCCGTGAGTGATCACTTCTTTTCTTCCTTTCCCGCAGAGGACACATTCTCCCAAACAATGTTCTGAGTGTTGTACAGTTGAGAGATGTCTCCTATCATGTGCCTGAAACAGCCACTACCAACAAACCGAAGTATGATGATATGCCTCCATGGCTGCTCCGAAACAGAGCAGGATCAGTTGGTCTTTGGAACCCAGTCCATTTTGAAACTGGATCGACCTTTGTCATCCTTGCACAGTACTCTCTCCCATGACATATCCTGCTTATCACAAACAGAAGATGTAGAAATGTTAGAAGCATTAGGAAATTTGGGAGTTTTCACCTTTGGTACCCATCTATATTCGGGTTTAGCCTATTTCTTGTTCGATCTAATGGGTGCCTCGGCACTTGCTTTGGAACTTGAAGCCGTCTGCCTAGATGACCTTGATCTAACCGGTCTTGGCTTCACAAGAGCATCTCTTGAACTAGACTTCTGGGCCAGCGTTCCCTTCTTGTTCTTGAGAGTTAGATTCTTGGCCTTGGGAGTTGGATGCTTGGCCTTGTGGGTTTGATTCTTGGCCTTCTGCGTGTTCCAGTCACCATTGTCTGAACGTGACCTGGAAGGGTTTCTTTTGAAGTATCTCCCACTTCGCACGTTTTTCCATCCTCGTGCATAGTAGGGAACATATGCAAGATTAGGACAATTTCTGGCAATGTCTCCAGGTGTTCCACAGTGAAAACAAGTCTTTTTCTTCACTGTGAAGTTATTTATTCCTACCCCTGGTGGCGTATCCTTGCCTTGTTTCTTATTGTTCCCACATGCACACTTTGCGACAGGCACTCTGTTGCGCTGGAATTGGAGGCCTGTATTTACCAACGACAGGTTTGTTAGAAGCAACAGATTTAGAGTTTAAGGGGTCGTTTGTTCAGAAGAACTCTCCTCGTTCTCATCCTCAACTACTTTACCTGCACAAGAAGTAGCAACATTAGTATCTTCAATATTAGTAACTCCTCCTGACACAAATCCAACTCGTTTTCCATATTGAAGATGTGGCTCCCTGTCAATTTCTTTCTTTGTCATAGGGATGGATGTGTAGTTATGATTGAAAGGAGGAGGTACACTATCATATCCTAGACCCTTGTTTTGATTCCTTTTAAACTGCATGCTTTGGTCTATCATATTTGCAACCACCTCACTTGAGAAATCATATTTTCTAACATCAAGTTTGGCGGTTTCAAACTTTCCTTTCAAAGATTCAACTTCAGCCACTAGCTCAGCATTTTGTTTGACTACATAATCATAGTTTTCACATTTGTTACTATAGTCTTCCTGAAGTTTCCTAAAGTCCTTGGTTTTTGCTTCCAACTCAGCCTTCAGGGGTTTTTGTCCTTTCCTGAGTTGATATCCTTCATATCTCAGGTCCTCAACTTCTCTTTTAAATAAATCAATTTGATCCCGAAGAAATTTAATTTTATCTTCACATTATTGAGAACATGAAACTTCACATGAATGAGAACATGACACTTCATTAACCGGAAGGTTTATAGAACTCTTTAAAGCGTCAAGCTCTTCAATTACTTCAGCAATACTAAGACAATTGAGATCTTTTGTCTTCATGATGACAGCTACATTCATATCCCATGATTTTGGAAGTGAATTCAATAGCCTTTTGTTTATCTCAGATTTGGTCAAAAAGATCCCAGCAATATTCATCTTAGTAGTGAGTGTGGTAAATCGCTGCAACTGAGCTTCCAGGGTTTCTCCAGGGATATAATCGAACATGTTGAAATTTTGTCTTAAGATATCCCGATGACTCTCTTTCATGTTTTCAACTCCCTCGTAGACCTTAAAATCAAGTAAAAAGCACAACTAGAAGCTAAGATAAAAATTAAACGTCAAATTTAAATTTTTTTTTTTTAAAATAAAAAAATCAACCTTAAAAGTCAAATTTAAAAAAAAATTAAACTCAAAAGTCAAACTGAAAAGTTAAATTTGAAATTTTAAAAGTTAAACGAAAAAGTCAAAGGTCAGACTTGGAAGTCAAAGTCAAAATTTAAGGTCAAAAGTTAAAAAAAAATTAAAATATGATTTTATTTATTAATTTTAATTTAATTTATTTATT
This sequence comes from Lactuca sativa, assembly GCF_002870075.4. Lineage (NCBI taxonomy): Eukaryota > Viridiplantae > Streptophyta > Magnoliopsida > Asterales > Asteraceae > Lactuca > Lactuca sativa. The sequence goes on along the minus strand of NC_056627.2, from coordinate 197,757,288 downwards.
ATTATTATTATTATTTTTTTTTTATTTTGGATGAAAAAAGAATTTAGAATTAAAAGGAAATTCGTACTGAAAATTGAGTTCTTTCCTTTTTTTTTCTATAGTGGATTTTTGAGTTGTTTTTGTCAAATTTCGAAACATAGAAGCGAGAAAGAGATGTTAAGTTTAAAAATTCGAAGGTAAGAAACAAGGTGTTGGATGGTTGAGTTGGTTAAGCGCGTGTGTTGCTGATCCGGAGGTCATGGGTTCGAAACCCGGCACTCCCCCTTTTTAATTGAAGCGCTTGCAGCTAGCTGCTGCTGAGCCGAGCCGATCTCCAAGCCGCGATTCACCAAGCCGAGCCGCAAGTCGCGAGCCTCCACGTCCGATCCGAGCCGTCTTCCACCGAGCTGATCTACCGAGCCAATCTGCCGAGCCGAGCCGTGAACTCCGGAAACCGTAGTCGTAAACCCGAACCCCGCCGCCAGCCGTGAACAGTTTCCGGCAGTAAGCTCCGGCCGAAAACCCTTCAACAATTACGTGAAAAACAACGATTTTTCGACTTTGAAGCTCCAAAACTCAATCAAAAACCCTTTTTTTTATGAAAAACACAAAGAACAAACCCCCTTTATTTTTGCGAGATCTATCCAAAAACGCAAAAATATTTCGAAAATAAGATCAAATATTTCCCCAAAATAGAGTTTACGGCCCAAGAACTCGGTGTTTACGGCCGTAAGCTTGGACCGGAAACACCAAATCTTCGATTTTTGGATGAAATAAGAAATCCTTTTGACTAATACAACCAGGCTCTGATACCAATTGTAAGTCTCTAATTTGCCTGTGTATCAGTCAGATCCGTTTGATGGTGCGGAATCCCAATCAAATGGGTGATGTCAGATCAAATAGAAGAGAAGAAGAAGAAGAATATGAGGAATCTATGTATGAATTGATTAGAATTATGATCCGGATACAAAATATTCACACACATAAAAGCTCTTGATTCTCTCTGGCCGTAATCTCTCTAGGGTTCATCACACTCTACTCCTCACCCTAACACCTCTATTTATACTAGGGAACATGGGCCGGAAACAAATGGGCCGTAAATGAGTTTACGGCCGTAAGGTGTTTATGGCCGTAAACTCAGCCGTAAACTAGACCATAAATTAATAAAATATTACATAAAAATAATTGCCTAGAAAAGTAAAGTGTAAACCATATTTTTGACCCAACACTCAGTTCTGAAGTTACAACTTCAGATCTGAGATTGCAAAGAAGAGTAGCTTCTAAACATACTATGAAAACCCTAGAAGTTACCCAATAGAATGAATGAAGTTAACGATTTATACCTTCTAGAAGATGCTAACTACAATAGATCTTAGGTCCTTCAAGCTCCTTGCTTCTGAATGCTTGATCTCCAAGCTCTTTTCTCTCCAAGGAAATCCTCCTTCAAGCTTAAGAATGCACAAGATGAGCTCACACACGATTAAGGCTTTAGATGGACAAGAGGCAGTGAAAGGGAGGCTAGGGGATGGCCAATGATCCTTTAAATCGGGTGAAATGCCCCGAAATTTAGGGTTTCATCTGCCAGCTCCTACTTATCGAGTGCCTTTGTGGACTCGGCGAGTAGGTCACTAAATTCGCGATCCCACCTCACTGCTACTCGACGAGTAGGGCAGCCTTAACTCGTCGAGTAGGACATAAAACTAAAGAAATTATTTATTTAAATCCATACTTGAGAATCGGGGCATTACAATTTTCCCCAACTTGAACTAGACTTTACCCTCGAAGTCCTCTGGAACAAACAACGCTGGGTAGTGCTCACGCATCTCTGCCTCCGACTCCCATGTCCACTCGGATCTACTCTGATGTTCCCACTACACCTTCACCAAAGGTATTTCCTTGTTCCGCAAAATCTTCTTCTTCATTTCCAAGATGGCCATAAGCCTCTTCACGTAGTTCAGGTGCTCATCAACCTGAATGTCATCCAGCGATACTACCGCCTCCTGGTTCGTGATGCACTTCCGTAACTGCGAAACATGGAACGTGCTATGAATCCGGCTAAGCTCCTCTGGAAGCTCTAGCCTATAAGCCACTTTGCCAACCCTGGCGATGATCCTGAATGGCCCAATATATCGAGGGCCTAATTTTCCCCTCTTCCTGAAGCGGATCACACCCTTCCAGGGCGAGACCTTCAGAAGTACCATGTCACCTACCTGGAATTCCAACTCAGATCGGCGTCTGTCGGCGTAACTTTTCTGCCGACTCTGAGCTGCCTACAGGCGCTGCCTGATCTGCTGAATCTTCTCGGTAGTCTGCAAGACCACCTCCGTCCGACCCATTACCCTATGACTCACCTCACCCCAATAAACCGGAGTGCGACACCTCCGCCCATACAACAGCTCGAATGCAGGGGGGAAGACTAGAATGATAACTATTGTTGTAGGCAATTTCCGCAAGCGGTAGGTGAGAATCCCAACTCCCATCGAAGTCGATGACACATGCCCTCAACATGTCCTCGAGGGTCTGAATAGTTCGCTCGCTCTGGCCGTCTGTCTGCGGGTGGAATGTTGTGCTGAAGTGCAATCGCGTGCCCAACTCCTCGTGAAACTTTTGCCAAAAACGGGAGGTAAACCCGACATCCCGATCAGAGACAATGGAAACGGGAATCCCATGGCGAGACAGGATCTCGCGAACGTACACGTCGGCCAGCTTATCGGCCGACGAACTCTCCCGTATGGCCAAGAAATGGGCACTCTTGGTCAATCGATCCACGATGACCCAAATGGAATCAAACCCCTTCGCCGTCCTTGGCAACTTTGTGATAAAGTCCATCGTGATCTGTTCCCATTTCCACATGGGAATCTCCAGGGGTTGCAGCTTGCCATGTGGCCTTTGATGCTCGGCCTTGACCATCCTACATGTCAAGCACATCTCGACGTACCATGCAATCTCACGCTTCATACACGGCCACCAATAGCTCAAACTCAAATCCCGGTACATCTTGGTGGCCCCCGGGTGAATAAAGAAGTGAGACTTATGAGCCTCCTCCATAACCGTCTGCCTAAGCCCACCAGACATTGGAACCCAAACCCGACCGCATCGGGTCAATAATCCCCGACTATCCTGCACGAACTTGGTATTCTCACCCTTGATCCTCTCCAACTTCCAATTCTACGGTCGTATGCCCTCTACCTGGGCATCTCTGATCAAACACACAAGCGAAGAATCCACCGCTATCCTCATACATACCGCGGGGGTGGAAGATCCAGCCGACTTACGACTCAAAGCATCTGCAACCACATTCGCTTTACCAGGGTGGTAAAGGATCTCACAACCGTATTCCTTGACTATGTCCATCCACCTGCGCTATCTCATGTTCAGGTTCGGCTGATCCATGATATGTCTCAAGCTCTTGTGATCCATGTAAATGGTACAGCGGACCCCATAAAGGTAATGTCTCCATATCTTGAGGGCGAACATCACCGCCCCCAGCTCCAAGTCATGCGTAGGGTATCTCGTCTTATGCGACTTCAGCTGCCGCGATGCGTAGGCTATCACTTGTCCTCTTTGCATGAGGACCGCCCCTAAACCTATGATGGATGCATCACAGAACACCACAAAATCCTCAACCCCCTCCGAGAGTGTCAAGACTGGTGCCTCACACAAACGCTGGAGGGTCTCAAACGCCCTCTGTTGCTCGGGGCCACACCGGAAATCCACTTCATTCCTCATCAGACGAGTGAGGGGTACTGCAATCTTGGAGAAATCCCGTATGAATCTTCGGTAGTGTCCTTCCAATCCCAGAAAGCTCCTAATATCCGAGGGAGATTTCGGGACCTCTCATTGCATAAACGCCTCGATTTTGGCCGGATCGACCAAAATCCCCTCCTGGTTAACGAGATGTCCGAGGAACTGGACCTCTCGCAACCAAAACTCACACTTCGAGAAATTGGCGTACAACCGTTCCCGTCTCAGGACTCCCAACAGCTCTCGCAGATGCTCCTCATGCTGCTCTCGGGTCTTGGAATACACCAAGATATCATCTATAAATACTATGACTGAGCGGTCAAGCATCAGTCTGCAGACCCAATTCATCAGGTCCATAAATACTGCTGGCGCGTTGGTGAGCCTAAATGGCATCACCACGAACTCATAATGTCCATAACAAGTTTGGAACGTGGTCTTCTCCATGTCCTCCTCTCTGACCCTGACCTGATGATACCCAGACCTCAAATCTATCTTGGAAAACGAGATGCGCCCTGCAACTGATCGAAGAGATCGTCTATCCTCGGGAGTGGGTAACGGTTCTTCACCGTTAGCTTGTTTAACTCCCGGTAATCAATGCACATCCAGTGCGAACCGTCCTTCTTCTGGACAAAAATAATCGACGCTCCCCATGGAGAACTGCTAGGTCGAATGAACTGCTTGCCCAGTAGTTCTTGTAGCTGCGACGACAACTCCTGCATCTCTGGTGGCGCCAATCGGTACGGTGCCTTAGCGATAGGGGCCGCACCTGGCACCAGGTCGATCTTGAACTTGACCCGCCACTCCGGAGGTATCCCTGGCAACTCCTCCGGAAACACATCTGCAAACTCCCTGACCACTGGTACATCGGAAACCGAGGTCTGGTCCCTGACTCGCGTATTTACCACATATGCTAGATAACCCATACACCCATGCTGAATGTATTGCCGAGCCCTGGTAGCTGAACAAAACCCTGATCCTACTCTGGTACCCTCACCATATATAACCAGTTCTCCCCCACTTGGGGTTCGAACCACCACTCGCTGGCCCTCGCAATCAATCATAGCACCGAACCGACTGAGCCAATCCATGCCCACAATCACGCACACCTCCCCCATGGGGATCGGAATCAGATCTATCGAAAAGGACACCCCGAAAACCTCCAAGTCACATCCTCGATAAACTGAAGAAGCTGAAATCCCGTGCTCGTTAGCGATAGACAATCGCAACGGACACTCTAACTCTCCCACTGGCGCACTAAACTCCCTACTAAAAGACTAAGACACGAAGGAACGACTTACCCCCGAGTCAAATAAGACCAAAGCAGGCAAAGAGTTCACCAAAAACGTACCAGCAACCACATCTAGTGCTGCTCTGGCCTCCTCCGCCGTAAGCTGGAAAGCACGACCCTAAGCCTTCGGAGGCTCTGTCCTGATTGGTCTCCTATCCGTGATCCTCAAAGTTGCCGGCGTTGCAGCCTGCACCGACTTGGTGGCAAGTAGTGGACAGTTAGCCCTCATGTGGCCAACCTGATTGCAGTGATAACGTAACCTCATACCCTGAACTGGGGTGGCCTGGCGACAATCCTTCGCATAACGCCCTTCCTTGCCACACTTGTGGCACCTACTACCAGTCGGCATACACCAGAATGACCCTTGCTGCACTTCCCACAAGTGCGGCCCTGCTGAACCCCGGTCCTAGTATCAGCGGTCTTAGACCGCTTCGGCGCTAGCTATAATAGTGTCGGGGCCGGCCGCTGCTCCCTTAGCTACAGCTCAATCTCTAACTCCCTCCCTCTGGCGGCCTCCTGCAACCCCAGAAGAGTATCATATCGTTGGGTAGATACAAACTGTTGGATATCGGTTTTGAGCATACTCAGATAACGGGTCATCTGAGATTGCTCGGAAGCAAACTCTGGGCAAAACATCGCCCCGATCAGTGAACATCCTGGTGATCTCCGTCACCGACTCTCCATCCTGTCTCAAACTCAGAAACTCTTGCGCCAAACGTTCTCGCTCAACCCTCAGGATGTAACGGGCGCGGAACATATCCCTGAACTGCTCCCAAATAACAGCAGCTCTCTGATCATCAGTTTAAGCCCCAGTCGCAAGTCTCCACCAGTCCTTGGCCCTGGACCTAAGCAGGTTCAGAGAACTCCTAACCTTTTGGTCAGCAGGACACGAGCAGGTGAAGAAGCACCCCTTCACATCTGAAATCCATCTCTTAGCCTTGATGGGATCCTGCGTCCCATCAAAAGTAGGGGGCTTCATGTTATCGAAGTCCCTGTACTGAAAACCCCTACCAATTCCTCCCCTACCGTAGATACAGCTGATGCAGCTGCTGCGACAGCTGTCTCTGCAAGGGTTGCGTAACGCTCATCAAAATACTCCACCATGGCGGTCTTAATCGACCCGGAAGAATGCAACAATCTCATTGTGCAGGATCGCCCAGATCCTTTCATCCATCTCATCTGGCCACATCTGGCCGATAGTCTCGGGTGCTGTTAGCTCCCCCTGTCCGCCCTCACCTGATCTTGATCCTGATCCTGAACCGGATCCAGTCACAAAGTGCCTGGTCATCACCATTCTCGAACATATCACAAGATTTCAGATGACTCATATAAATACTGGGGACCAACCTATGACAAAACACTAGGGGATGTGACTTCCTTGTGACGCGTATGGGTCCTATGCTTTTAGTAGTACGAGCCTATACTACCTTCCACACCTACCCATATTTGTCCCAAGTATCATCACAAACCCTAACAATACACATAATCATATCGAGCCCTCAAGCCTTACTCCTAAAGGAAGGCCAAATGCCTCGAAGTCGGCAGACTCATCCCAAACAACCCATCCATCCACGAAACTTCCACCAACCCTGCAACACTAGTGTATGCTAGCCATACATAATGCTGGACCCTATAGACTTTCGAATATTCAATCCTACCCCAAGCTCCCAATCAAACAAGATCTTAATTATGTATAACCATGATCCATACACTAGATAACTACAGTAATGATATCAATTTCATATAAGGGAGACCCTAGGCTAGCAGGCATCATGTAATCAGGCAATTCTACCATGCGATTCCTGAAGATCCCTAGCCTAGTACTAGCATGCTGTTCTAACATATCACATAATCAAATAACTGTATGGTATTTTGGGGTCTACTTATTGGCTCCGGCTGATCGTACACTTCGCATCCTATTTTAGTTATTTTGAAAACCATTTAAAAACCATTTGAAAATCTTTTCTTGATTTGAGACTGGATTCACACGAATGTTCCTCCAATTCACTCAAACCAAGGCTCTGATACAAACTTGTAACATCCAAAATTTCAAACCAATTTAAACTTTTTAAAACATGTCAAGTTCATCAAAACATTACAACTTTGTTTTCAAAATATTGATTATCAGAGTCTTTCCCAGAAACATAAACATAATAGGAGGAGCTGTACAATCACACTTTGGCCTTGCCTCGATCCCCTGATGAACCTGAAACAATAAACTGAAACTATAAGCCAGATAGCTTAGTGAGTTACCCCCAAAATACCGATACACATATAGTCCACATAGCAACATCAACATTAATATATCAAATCAATCAAAACAGAACCGCATGCATTGGGTCCACAGCTTCACAAGCTGGACTACTCCTGGGCCCTCAGTATGAGTCTGGAATGCCTACCGGGCCATCAGCTCGTATCTGGAATGCCATCGAGCCCTCAGTACGAGTCAGGAATGCCTACCAGGCCGTTAGTTCATATCTGGAATACTCCTTGAGTCCTCAATATGAGTCTGGAATGCCTACAGGGCCCTCAGCTCATATCTGGAATACTCTAGGGTTTGTTGGCTACCGCACGGAGCAGTATAACCTCAACCCATCCCACATAACATGTCGACATGTACCATAACTAATGCACATACAGATAATCATACAGTATCACAGGTAGTCCTACAGTTCTACTCGACTAGCATAACAACTGGCATACATCACTAACTCAAACTCAACATATCAATAACTACTAGGATATCAAACCCAATGGGCCGAACTTGGTGCCTTAGATGCCTTAGTATAGTGAGGATAACTCACCTCGCAACTGACGTTCGAAACTAGAAAGCTCCAACTCCTGAATCACCAACACGAACTTCACTACCTATAAATGCCATAAAGACCCTTTTTCATAAATTTCCAAATTATCAGAATACCCTCAGAAGTCATCTAGTCAACTCTTGGTCAAAGTCAACATCCACAGTCAAAGTCAACAGTCCATGTTGACTCGACTCGTCGAGCGCAGTTCACCGACTCGTCGAGTCCTTCCTAAACTCGAGAAGTTGTGAAATCCTTGACTGGCTCGTCGAGTTCTTCTTTAACTCGCCGAGCTCATACGTGTCCATGAATCGGGGGAACCTTAGTCGACTCGCCGAGTTTTCTAACGACTCGTCAAGTTCAAGGCAAACTTAAACGGACTCGTCGAGTTGTTCATAAAATCGTAGAGTTTACGTCCAAATTCATCGGGCTTGCCGAGTTGTTCATCCAACTCGCCGAGTCCTCGTAGACCTCCATCCATGAGATGCTTTTTAAGCAATGGCAAGGCTCCAGATTACAGATCGAAGCCTCTAAGGCATGTTTTATTGGGTTTTGAGCATTCTAACACTCCTATGGTGTACATGCAACCCTATAAACCTTGGATCTATGTTTTCTCTATTATACATTCAAATAAGAACTTTCCAATGCTTTAATCCTAACTAGCTTATTATGAAGCTCTTATACTACAAAGTACTAGTTAAATGACATACCTCTTAATGTAGCTTGATGTCTTCAAGCTTTAAGAGCTTAGCCCCAATAGTGTAGAAGCCTCAAGTGGAATCACAAATCACCAAAACACCTTGGAAGACATTAGAGAATATGAATACTTGGTTCTCTAGTGAAATCGGCTAGCCCTCTTAGTGTACCTACACTAGTGCCAATTTCACCAACCAAGGACATCTTTATATAGTATGGAGACTAGGGTTAAACCCATGACCTTTCATTTCATATGATCCATGGGTTAAACACTCCATGGACTATCCATGAAAACTTAGCCCAACCTAAATGAAGGTCCCGTTTGATAGTTTCTGACCAATAAAGTTCTGACTGGGAAAGTTCTGTGTGAGTAAGAAATCCTGAGTGAGTTAGAAATCGTGTTGTTTGATTATACATCTGACTGAATGCGCTGACTACTAAAAAATGACCTTTTTACCCTGCCACAATTGATCACATACTACATATGAATATTTAACCCAAAACAAAAGAGATTCTTCGATTTGCATAATATACAAAACAATTTGTTCAAAAATATCATTTCCAACAAACACCAATTTGTTTCCAACATTCCGCACATTAATTGGAATTATGCAAAATGGGGTAACAAATTCAAGAAATGATCTAAATATCTGAACTAAAATTTTTGCATGAGAATTCAAAAAAAACAAACAAAATAGTTGTTGATTACATCACATACTTGATGATATCTTGGAAATAAAAGAAGACTTGAACAAGAGCAGCCATGATCGATCATCAGATCACCATCTCTCACCCCTCATCTTCTTCACCCACTTTGACAACCACCCTTCTCCATTCCCACCACCTCTACAGCCACCCTTCAAGATACCAAATGTGATTACAAACAATTCAACCGTTACCATAGTTCTATATAACCAATGACAACATAATTTGAAACCTATCATACTTGATCAATATTTAATCATAACATCAATAAGTTTTGGTATTAATTATCAGATTTATACCAACTTTTAGGGAAGAATGATCTTTATTTATTTGATATATTGCTTAAATTTCGACTCTTATTGCTTACGATTATTGCAAAGGAACAAACAGAACAAAACCTCCCATGGGACTTCAATTAAAAGATTACTTAGTCCTGAAATGTGATCATTCCATTCGATCAAATATCTAAAAAGAAGTGAGACGCTTCTGTATTTCATCATTCAATTTGTAATTACACAACGAAAAGGAAACAATTGACATCATTATAAGCATTCGGATTTCAAAATTGTCGACAATTAACAACATTCTGCTACTTTGGAATAGCATAATTTTCATATCATCTTAAGAGCAAAATCAATTGAACATCAAACATTGATTTAAGAGCAAAATCAATTGTCGAATGGAATGATCGCATTTCACAAAGGTATAAAATTCAGGTATGTATGAATTTAAGAGCAAAATCAATTGAACATCAAACATTCATGAGCAAAAAATCGAAACTTTTAGAGAAAGAATGGCAATATCGGAACTTTAGACATAAAATTGGAACTTAATTGCAGAACGTACCTGATTAGATGAAGAAGGAGCTTCGATCGGTGGCTGGAAGATGAAGGATGGGTCGACGATGTTTGTTGGTTACGGGAGAAAGATAACAGCCGCTGAAAGAGAAAAAGAAAGGAGGCGCTGTAAGATACGTTAGGGCAATGGGTACGATTGAAATTCTTTTTGCCTTTCTTAGTCAGTCGGCTTCCAAGATCTTTCCCAATCAGATGTTTATTTCCGAGTCAGACGTGTAACATGTGTTTATCAAACAACATTGGCTGACCGAGTCAGCCAAAAAGGTCTGACTAGACCCAGTCAGACCAATATCAAACAGGGCCGAACTTGGCCTATTCCATATATATAAGAGTCCATATTTAATTTGTTCATTTTGATCACTTAATTAATTCTAAATTAATTCTTGATCAATACTAATTAAATAATATGATTCCATATGAATATATTAGAACTTACAATATATTAATACTAATCATAAATATACTATTCTCAAAAGATTATCCATATAAATTGTGTCGGTGAAGTGCAACCCAAATGGACCATGCCGGGTCGAGTCAAGTACATACCAAATATAATTATGGACTTAGACATTAATCCAACAGTCTCCCACTTGGATAAGTCTAAAACTATTATTGAGTATGACTTCAAAACCTAACTGGCAATCGTAGCTCTTAAAGCCGCTGTCGAACTCTAATCTTGTCAATGACTTGTCCATTAGATAAGGGATCATATATTCCTCCACTCTAGATATCATATGGACTGAGACATGGATTATAATCATTCTCTCTGTCCATTTGTTGTTTCCCGATTTCCGATTTATAACGACTGACTGATTGAACAAATCAAATCAGTCCTAGCTTGGCCAAGCACTCACATGTGTCATCATTAAATCATCGAGGGGCCCACAGATATCGCTTTTATCCTGAAGGTAAAAGGAATGGATAAACTTCGACTCATATGGCTTGTTCTACTACTTGTTGAATCATACACAAAGGCATGTTTTATAACATCGAGTTACCAATGCGTTTTCGTGCAATCAATGTACAACCAACTCATAGTAACAACTCATATCTTTAGGTTTGAAGAATATAAGATATTATCGTCTCATGATCACTCGTGATAAAATCCATGAAGTGATTCAAATGAGCGCGGGTTGAATCCAATACTCAGAACTTATGAGCACTAATGAGTGTTGTAGCATAGCTTTGTCCACCAACTTGGACCTCTACAAGCCAACTCATGACAGTCTTGATTCATATCTACTTCCAACTTACACTACTAGAAAAAAAGCCTTTTACGACGCTCATTGCGCGTCGTAAAATGCTCAGACGACGCGGAAATGCGCGTTAAGGAAGGCCATGTCATAACGAGAGACGACGCTCTTTTGCGTGTCGTCTATAGACGACGCGCATTTATGACACGCAATGCGTATCATTAAAGCCGCTGTCAAGAAAGGCCATGTCATAAATGAAGATGACACACATTTTTGCGTATCGTAATATTAATTTTTTTTAAAAAGAATTTATTTATAGATTTACTAGTTTTCAAATTAAATTTCCATTTCATGTCTCATAATAGAAAATAAAATACCATATACAAAAAAAATACAATCCATTGCACAAAAGTTAATGTCATACAACTTTTCTGTACAAATGGACACATAGGGAAGAACAAGAATTTCTATACAATGTCTGCATCACTTAGACCTATTTTTTAAACAATTTTATTACTATATATGACAATTTCTAAAAGGCCAACCATGTCTGCTTCAGATAGCTCTAGCGACTCATCCATAGATTGGCTACCCAAAGCCTGAAAAAATAGAAAGGGCAAATTGGTCATTTTGGGATAAATTTTATTTCCAATGGGTCAAATTGGTAGAGAATATACCTACATTTGCAATACGAACCGTAGAAGTGACTCCAGCTGCAATAAGTAAAGCAGGTAGGAAGAGAGAACCATAGAGAATCCAAAGTGAATAAGATGAGGTGGCATGTAACTAAACATGAACATGTCTGTATGAAAAAAAACAAAAGAAAAGAAAACTAAAAGTAGAAGTTTACCTCTTCTTTACATGTTCTGAATTTTGTGCACTGTAGTGGAAGTTCCCATACGTATAGTGCATCTCATTAAGTAACTAAAACTTAAACACCCCACCCATATAAACCTATAAACAACCGAGTTGACCACCAACGGGCACCCAAATAACGGAAATACCCCTCGTGCCAATACACAAAATTAATGAAAGTAGGTTGCATATGAGATATAAGACACAAAATTAATATCAGCTTGAATGCTGGTGACACATGGATGTTTGCTGGACATGAGGTGCATGTGATTGCAACCCCTGACAACACCAAATTGTTAATTCTTGGTTTGTTTGGTTTGGCTGCAGGCCATATTAGCTTCTATTTTCCAGCCTCTTGTGTAATTTTCACTGGAGACACTTTATTCAACTTATCATGTGGCAAACTATTCGAAGGAACACCTGAACAAGTAATCAGACTACCACATATTTTACTTTTAATTCATTGCTTCTAAATATCACTTTTAGTAAGCTTTTGCATAAACATATTGGATATATGTTTCTTAGAGTTCCATATTGTTATTTAGACACCATATTTAGGATTTATTTAGTTTCCCTGTTTTAGCCTTGTATACAATCATACAACTGCATTACATTTGCATAACATAACTGTTAAAAGTTGTTCTATTTTGTTTTGTGTATGATCAGATGCATTCTTCCCTAGAAAAGCTAACAATGTTGCTAGAAGACACAAATATATACTTTGGTCATGAATATACATTGGTAAGTCATGTTTTCTTTCAGACCTAAACTCAAGAAATAGCATATGAGATGCACAAGCTAACATTTATTGGTTTACTACTAGAGGTAATCTTTTTCTTACCTGTCTTTAGCCTCTCTTACAATCTTTTCATTGTACAAGTTTTTATTCCCACCTTGACCTGCTCTCATATCAAAAACACAAGAAACATAAAGTTAAATCCAAGCCACCATATAATAATACAATGGGAGAACAAATTTAAATTTACCAAAGACAGCAGCAACATTAGTGTGCCTTCCAATATGCTGCAATGATCCATATCTACATATCATTTTTTTAGAGAAATGGGTGCCCAATGACAGAAGCCTGAATTATATATAAACTTAAATAGTATAAGAAAATACACCATACAAAATATAAAATCAAGATGCAAAAAAAGAATCATACCTTGATGCAGATGATACATCATTATCATTTCCACCTTTATTCAATGACAAATAAACAACAACAAAGACAAATCTCAGGATGCCTTCTTCTGCCAAACTCACACCAGCAAGCATCTCTAATGAACTAATTATCCATAAAAAAATAATAAAAAAATAAAAATGAGATAATGTCATATTTAGTTATGTATCAATCAAACTGAATATCCTATGATTACAAGTTGTTCACATTACCCGAGAACAGAATATAAAGCTACTGAATTACAAGAAGTTTAAACTTTACTCAATAAACCTAAAAAGTTTAAAGCTACTGAATTACAAGAAGCCAAGATAGACATCACTTATCACAATATGTGGTATTTAATACTCCATATGCATGAAAAATTAATTGGGAAGTAGAGATATAATAAATTACCTATTGGTGGAAATGCTATTATTGTCGTCTTTATCTTTTCTTGTATTATCATCAGACTTTGGAGAATAAAGAAGTTACCGATACAATGGTGGACTCGGATGGATGGTTGAGAACGGGTGATCTTTGTTACTTTGATAATGAAGGCTTCTTATTTATTGTGGACAGATTAAAAGAGTTGATCAAATATAAAGGTTATCAGGTACATTGATCATTCAATTTTCATGTTGGTTAGGGTCTATGATCTTTCTAAGTTATTTAAATCACGTGACATGTAGGTGCCTCCTGCAGAATTGGAACACATTCTACATACGCACCCTGACATTACTGAAGCATATGTGATTCCGTATGCTTTCTCCCCTCAAAGATTGTTTTTGTTACATAGTAACAGTCAACTAATGATCATTGGGTCATATCAAAATGGTCAAAAATATTAGGTGTCGGTTTAATGCTTTGCATCATTAGATGGGCCCAATTGAAACCATTCTCCACTATCTACATCTGGCATATGTTCAAGGGATTCACTGTTGCACTCAGTGGATTGACAATGGCAGGGCCCTCTTCACCAAAGCTATAAGTCATGTCGCTTCTAGCCTTCTACTACAGAAGCAAAGAACATAAATCAACTTAAACAAAAAATGGATGTAATCAGGTTTTTACATTTTCTTAAAAATCATATACAGGATGCAAGAAATATGAAGCAAAAATTGAAGAGGTTAAATCTGGAAATTATATGAGGTTTGTGTTTTCTATAAGGATGGTATTAGTTCTTTGTTATATTCATTACATAAATCCAACATATACTGTGCATTAATATACTCTCATAGATTATACAAATGAAGCTACCTAACTGATAAGCTATAATCTCAGGGTTGTTGAATACTCAACAGAAACCAAATCTAATGTTCTACTGAAATGGTAATTTAATTGTTTGCATAAATTTAATTCATATTGTCTGTATACTTTCTTAATATAATAGATGGCCATGTTAAACTTCTAAGAAATTTGACAAGTAGAAGAGTTATGGTGATGAGCTTGCTATTATATCCTTTTCATTTACATATTTGGGAATCACTAGGTTTAATTTCAATTCATATGCATGCATCTATTTTTAAGTATAGCGCCACATAGAGAGGGGTCTATCTTCATTCTACTCAACAACATAATAAATTAAAAATGAGAAAAAACCAACCAAAGACCAAATCAAAGTCTGTTTGTCTTACCTGAAGCCCAAAAGGTGTAAGTGTTCTATTATAAGCTCCCGAGCGAGCAATGCCACAATTGAAAAGATGAGGGGTATGCGCCAACAAATTTGCAGTTATAAATGCCCCGTAAGAATGTCCCTCAATTG
This sequence comes from Lactuca sativa, assembly GCF_002870075.4. Classification (NCBI taxonomy): domain Eukaryota; kingdom Viridiplantae; phylum Streptophyta; class Magnoliopsida; order Asterales; family Asteraceae; genus Lactuca; species Lactuca sativa. The sequence continues at coordinate 197,742,246 of NC_056627.2, read as the reverse complement.
TAATTTTGCCTGGATGAGCCACCTGAACCACATACCATTTCCAGTTTAGTCAATCAAACATCTCACTCACTGACTCATTGAGTCGGTTAGTAGCACACTACATCATCTTATATGGTGGTTCAGAATATGAATAGATTTGATTATATCAATGGTTGAATCCAATGTAAAAAAGGAAACATCTCCAATCACACAAAAAACCTGAATCCAAAGGGGGGGGGGGACGAACTAGGGTTAAAATTGAAGAAAATATCTTTACAATTAAAGAAAAAATTTAGGAAATAACCTACCTGAGCAGCTTTGTACGAGTATATGGAAAAATCTTCTAATTCATTTGCTTTGATTTTTCTTAGATCAACTTTTTCTCCAAACCCAATTAGTTGTTGGTACCGATTTTAGGGTTTCACATGGAACAAGAAAGAGGTGGTGATGGAGAAGATGGTAGGGCAGCGATGGATGGTAGGAATGGTGGTGATGGTCGATTGTGTTGAGGTTGCAGGTGGTGAGATGTAGTTGCGACGACCATGGCGGTGGTGCAAGATAGTGATGGTCTGTACCATGGAGGGGAACTGTAGAGAGAGAAAAAAAAAAAGAGAGAGAGAGAGAGAGAGAGAGAGAGAGAGAGAGAGAGAGAGAGAGAGAGAGAGAGAGAGAGAGATGGTGAGTCTGATGAGGTGAGCGTTCCTTTGGAAGGAGGAGACGAAAGCGGGGTTTTTAATTTTTTGGATTTCATTCCCCCCAAACAACGAAAACGCGCGCTTATAGACTAAAATTATAAAGCGACACGGTAACACGACACGCTTCTTAGGATAGGTGCCCTCCGTGTTTTTAATTTTTTTTGTTGGACACTAATTTTAGGGGCGCACAAAAATGTGTGTCCACTATCATTCAAATTTTGCTAAACTGACATTATTTTCTAGGGCACGCACAAATGCGCATCGTCTATCAGCGCGTGTCATTGTTTGCACGTCATTAAAGGGCTGTTTTCTAGTAGTGTTATGACCGAATGTGGATGGTTTGAATAACTTAGTCATTCCGGAAGAATAACATAGTTTATTCTAGAAGTCAAAACATACAAAGTGAAACACAAGAATAAATGAATCAAATATGGTATCAAACCCTATTAATATAAATAAACACTTTTATTTATCACCATACTAATTACTCATTATTCATTGTTTCGGTTTTATCAACTTTATACTTGAATTAAAAACACTAGTTGTCCCGTGCTCCAAGCATGTACACTATATTTTTCTTAAACAATAGCTTTGCCATAAACCAAGTATGCACTCTATGTTTGTCTATGATCCTTACTTTTGTGAAATAAACCAATTGACCAAACTTTCAATGATTCTAATTTCACACTCCCAAGTCGAAATCTGTTAGATTTTAAACTTAAATGCACTACCCTCTTGCAATGAATGTGTACAAAGTCACAAAGACTTGTAAACAACCATTACAGGGTATTCCAATGAAGACCTACTCCATGGACACAAAGCCTTGTTCAAAGTATGCATTGCTTTGAACATGCTTCTTGCACTAAGTTTTTTTTTTCTAATCTTACACAGATTGCTTCTATCTATGGAGACAACTCTATATTCCCATTTTGACTACCACTTCTTAACAAGAGTTGCCTCTTTTCAGACTATGTCAATATGGACCTTCCAATATTAACAGTATACTTCCAACTGTCCTTGAGCTCCCAATCTTTGGTAAAACTTAGATTGTCCTCGAAAATTGCTTAATCACTTTAGTCATATCCAATTCTAGACACTGTTCCCCTAAATGCCCCAATGACATTTGGAAAATTCAGAAAGGATAAATATTATAGCACATGTAATGGATCTTGTACCCAAGGTAAATTGGACACGATTCATGATGTTTCACATAAAGACATGGTTCTAGACCAATCTTTTTCCCTAATAATTTTTGTTTGCCATATTCTCAAAATTTGACTATGAAAAGGGATGCCGTAATCATAACTGAATTTTGAGAACGCAATATATAGAATTTCCTTAAGTTGAGCCAATCCAACATGAAATTCATATATATATATATATATATATATATATATATATATATATATATATATATATATATATATATATATATATATATATATATTCTTGACTAAAATGATTAAAATCTCAATCTAAGCCTTTTATAATTGAAATGAAATATAATTTCCTCTCCCTTAATTATAGCAAAACAACCTTTTCAACCCTTGCAACCTCACGAGTTGAACTTTTGTTTTCTATAATTAACATTTCTAACTTGCAATACTTATTATAATTATCATGCTCCCACTAACATGATGATTATTAGCATAACACTTATGCTCCCACTAGCTTTCACATGTACTTAGAAATCAGCTGGACTTCTAGAAATCAATACTTTATTGACTTTCTTACCAAAGTTCAGATTTCTGATACTAGATTGCTTTGATAACACTTTATCAAAATCATACACCTCTCTTAGATAGCTCACGTGTGTGTCTAAACAATTATGAAGAGGGATGTCGTAATCATAATGTTTAGACCTTTTGTCATTCCCACAATTGCTATCTACTCAAAATCTACTTAGTGAAAGAGTTTCGTTACCATCATTTTCATGAATCGAAGAGAAACCTTATGAAACTTAGATTTTATGGTGTAAGTGTTCTTATCCATGTGAATTTGTCAAACCATAATCACAAGACTAGGTTAGTGACAAATCCTAACTCATATGGATTGAACTTGTGCAATCTTAACTTCTAGCCACCTGGCAGCTGAAGGGCCTGCCGTTGCTTCCAAGTAGCTATGAAAACAATTGAGAACATATAGAACTCAAATCTATAGCCAACTTAACTGGAATGGGCACATAAATGTGAACACAATAGGTTATAAACTTCTAGTTGTGTGCTAGTGATGAAATACAGGTTTTTATTCTTGATTACTTCTTGAAACCCTTTCAGGATCTTTTAGACTCCCACTGTCTCCTTGACCAATAAAACTTTCTTGCCAAATATTCAAGAGATAGTGTGGATTCTAATCAAGACAGACACTTAACACAGTTAGCCTGAGTTGGTCTTTGTTTTTTCCAAAACATCACAACTTAACAATTTCAAATGTACAAGAGTAGAAAACTTTTACGCTTACATTTGACAAGTGTTTTAAACCTTCTTTAAGACATGTCACTCAAGTTACAATATTAGAGTATAACTCTATGAATTGTTTTTTGAACGAAGTACAAATCATCTTCTTGATTTAACCACTTCAACAATTCATAACTCCTCTTCTTAATTATCATAATGCACTTAGAGGATGAATTGTAATAAGGTCTCAAAATCATTAAGTTGATCATATACCATGATACTAAAGTACTCTCCCATCTTTTCAGATTTGAGAAACTTTTATCTTTTTGCCATAATTTGATTCTTCTTATTCGCTCTTCCATACATCGAAAATTTTCTAATGTATCAGAATTACACTTAAACTTGTAAGTGTAACCATATTTACTAAACTTTAGTAAATCATGAAGAATAGTCTTATAGATCTTTTGTGGTGGACTTGATTAGTGCACAAGAATGTGTACTCGATCCCTTAGTCCTTTACTTGACTCACACATCCATATGGACAAGTAATTAGTCTTAATTTTCCAATGCATGAAATTTCTCATTCATCATACTATACAACTTGCATGATTTCCAAGTTTCTATCCAACTGAAACCTTGGGTGATGAGAATCTTTCCTTATTTGGTAAATTTAGACACTACCACCCATTTTCCAATATTACTATCAACAGAATCATATAAGCAACATTTTTTTTCACAAATTCCATTGTAAGGATACTTAAAATAAATAAAATCAAATAATTTTCCTTTTATTTTAAAACTTTGCGGAAAAACTTATCCTTACGGTGCAAATGAAAACCTTGTTGTTATCTATTCCTAAGCAATGTGTCATAACACCTAAGTAACAACTCAAAATTCTGATGCGATCGAAATCCATCTTGCGATCAGAATCAGCATATACTTCCTTTAAGTTTCTTTACTTTTCTTTGATTCTTAAAACATCAACATGTGATCTAGCTACATCATGTAATAAGAATCTCCAAGTAGGAACTTAATAGAGTTAGACAATGGACTTTACCTGAAATAAAGTCAAACTTATTGACTTTACCATCCTTAGGTAAGTTTAGCAGCTTTGTAACCAAAGCCCCTTCCTTTGGCAATAGAAACATATGGACCCTTAGGTAATAGTAAATGGGACTATCTCAGACTTAGCCTTTCTCTTTACCATTAGGTTAACCAAGTTGACTATGGCCAATCCCTTTCCATTGGGAAGAGAATGCATTTTTGGATTTCCTGTGTCACTATTGTCCCTATCCATAAAGTTTTGCGAAGTTGATCTCCTAATCAAATTTGCTTTACTAGTACACTAAATCATTTCTGATTTAGCAGCACCAAGCAAATAGATAAGATTATTAAGGGTCTTGTCATAGTCTATTTCATAGGAGTCCCAAAGGAACTCACTATGTGACTTAGAAAGTGATTGAACCACTAACTTTCTCAAGACTTTGACACCTAACTCTCCTGGCTTGTCAGTATGTGACTTCATCTCCAAGATGTGATCACACCTAGACCTTGACTTGCCAATAGGGCTTGAGTGACCATGAACTTGTGGGTTAGGGAGAATAATTGGATGAGGTGGAGGAAGTGAAGTTCCAAGATATATGGGAAGATCATAGATGTCTAAACTAGACATCTTTTGGGAGATATTCAAGATAGTTGATTTAAATTCCTTAATATAACACCCAATATGAAATATTAAGGCTAGGACCCAACAAACCTATTTTATAACTTGGAAGAGGGATGCCGTAATCCAAGCTATAGAATATTTGAAGGTAGGTGAATGACGATTCACCAATTTCCACCATGAAAAACAAAATAATTTATTAGGTTTTAATTGGATTTGAAACTCCTTAATCTTTGAGATTCATTGAACTTTCAATGGCATGTTTCAATCTTGAGTGTGCCCTTCAGGTTTTGTGACTGGGATGCCGAGGATCACAAAACAATGTGTGAAGTAACCATGCAAATTACTTGGTACCGTTAAGTGTTTACCCCTCAATCGATGTGCCGGTTAACCACACACGCTCCATCGATACTATGATAAACATTAAGTTACCCTTTGCCTACCTTGTTAAATACGAGTTAGTGTGCTGGTTAACCACACATGCTCCACTAACCGACTTAAACAAAGTGAAAAGTGTAGTTTCATGGATTAGCACCTTATTCACATTTTCCTAAGTAACTAAGATTGGGTATTTATAAAAGTTTTAGTTACTTAGTATTTATCATTAATACTTTTAATGAAGGTAGAATTATAGTCCTTTTCTTACCCATTCGGCTAACGACCCTCCATTGGTCAAGGAAGCGGTGGGTGAGAGTGGACACCCATTAAACTGCCATTTTATAGGCAGTAACCTTATAGCCCCCTTATAGACCGACTTCGTGAATGAGGCCTACTAACGGTAAGACTGACTTGCTCTTATACATACATACATACATATATATATATATATATATATATATATATATATATATATATATATATATTATTAACTTATAATATTATAAAGTATAAGGGTTGAATTTTAACTTTTTTAAAATTCTAAGGGCTAAACTTGGAATTAAAGTATTCATAAGAGAAAACTTTTCAAATTCCAAAACTTGAGGGCAAGTTTTGTAACTTTCAAAACTTTTCTATTCCATAACTTATGTGTTTAAAGTAGTTTTAATTAAAAACTCTTCAAGTTCCATAACTTGAGGACAAGTTATGGAAGACTTTAAACTAATTAAGAAAGTGACTCTTCATAATTCATAACTTATGGAAGCTTTATGAGATTAACTAAGGTTACACATATTTTATTTAATGAAGAGACTCTTGAACCTCCACAACTTGAGGACAAGTTATGGAGTCATCAAACCATTTAATGAAAACAGGACTCTTCATTTTGTAACCTATGACAATTTTTATGAGTTTTATGAAACTTAAATGTGACTTTTCATATAACTTGAGGACAAGTTACAAAAACACATTTTAGAATCAACTCTTAGATTAAAATGGATTGAAATCACATAATCAATTAACTTTTCTATTAATCTAAGCAACTCATAAGAACAAGATAATTCAAATCAAACTTTTTCATGTAATTAGTCTAAACTTTAAACTAATACAAAACATGAATCTATTAACAATTATCTTTGAAATTGGATTGGTATGAACATTACCACATCAAAAAGAAGTTTATAAGTACAAAAACAGATTAGGGTAACGTTCCTAGTCCATTTCTAGCCAAAACAATTGAATATATGTTGTCTGGGGGTCCAACTCGTCGAGTGCACGAACCAACTTGACGAGTTGGTTCGTGCATTTGTCTTGGACTCGGCGAGTTCATCAGTGGACTTGGCGAGTCCAGTGCCCAGAAATCCAAAAAATCGATTTTCAGCATTTTTCAGCAATTTGCATCAAGTATAATTGAAAACAAGCCTAGGCTCTGATACCACTGTTGGGTTTTGAGCATTCTAACACTCCTATGGTGTACATGCAACCCTATAAACCTTGGATCTATGTTTTCTCTATTATACATGCAAATAAGAACTTTCCAAGGCGTTAATCCTAACTAGCATATTATGAAGCTCTCATACTACAAAGTACTAGTTAGATGACATACCTTTTGATGTAGCTTGATGTCTTCAAGCTTTAAGAGCTTAGCCCCAATAGTGTGGAAGCCTCAAGTGGAATCACAAATCACCAAAACACCTTGGAAGACATTAGAGAATATGAATACTTGCTTCTCTCTAGTGAAATCGGCTAGCCCTCTTAGTGTACCCACACTAGTGCTAATTTCACCAACCAAGGACATCTTTATATAGTATGGAGACTAGGGTTAAACCCATGACCTTTCATTTCATATGATCCATGGGTTAAACACTCCATGGACTATCCATGAAAGCTTAGCCCAACCTAAATGAACTTGGCCCATTCCATATATATAAGAGTCCATATTTAATTAGTTCATTTTGATCACTTAATTAATTCCAAATTAATTCTTGATCAATACTAATTAAATAATATGATTCCATATTAATATATTAGAACTTATAATATATTAATATTAATCATAAATATACTATTCTCAAAAGATTATCCATATAAATTGTGTCGGTGAAGTGCAACCCAAATGGACCATACCGGGTCGGGTCAAGTACATACCAAATATAGTTATGGACTTAGACATTAATCCAACATGTTTATCATGTAAAGTTGCAAACTTTACGCACATGCAAGGTTCTAAAGGAACAATCTAAGCTTCCAATGGAGTTTTACACCTTGGGAGAGTCTCATCCTTGCACAAGCTAGAAACTTTATGTACTAAGAAGTCCAAAGGAGCTCAGTTTTGAAGTTACAACTGTTGGATTAGGTGTCTAAGCCCATAACTATTATTGGTATGTATTCGACCCGAGAGTAGCATGGTCCATTTGGGTTGCATATCATCAGGACAATTTGTTAGGATGGACTTTTGAGAGAAGGTTATTTATGGTTTATTAACATATTATAAGTAATAATATATTAATATGAGATCATATGTTTTAATTACTATTGATCAAGAATAAATTTGGAATTAATTTAGTGGTCGAAAGAGACTAATTAAATCTATGGGGACTAATTATGATAATTAGTTATGTTTATATGTGTTGGGCTTAGGATCCATGTTGGACCAAGTTTATGTATGGATACATAAAGAGTTGAGCCACATGAACCATGGATAATAAAACCCATGGTTATGGATTTGGGTTATATCCATGACCCTAGAAATCCCACATATAAATAGATACTTCATTGCCAAAATCGCCACTTGTATCTTATTGAAGTTCATGGTGTCTTTTGTGTGCATGGAATTCTCTCTCAAGTTCATCCTTTGTCCATGGTGTGTTGTGATTCCATTTGAGGCTTCCACACTATTGGGGCTAAGCTCTTTTAGGCCAAATACACCAAGAATTCAAGCTCTATCAAAAGGTATGTCATGCCATCTAGTATATTATATTTTTATATTAAATGCATGCTAGTTGTAAGATTAATACCTTGGAAACCATTTGCATGTATAATTAGTGAAATCATAGATCCAAGGTATTTAGGGTTGTATGTGCACCATAGGATGTTGTAGTATACTAAAACCCAGCAATGGTATCACAGCCATGGGTTGTTTTCAATTATACTTGATGCAAGTTGCTAAAAAAATTGATTTTTTTACTGTCGGGACAGCAGAATCGACGAGTCCAATGTTGGACTCGGCGAGTCCATGAACAAATTCATCCAACTCGTCGAGTTGGTTCATGCACTCGACGAGTTGGACCCCCTGATAGCTTATCTTTGAGTTTTTTGGCCTGTTTTGGACTAGAATCATTATCGCAAAGTATTGTTGTTCATTAAAGTTGTTTTTTATACTATGGTAATATCTATTCTCATCCAAATAAAGGATAATAATCCAAGTTTCAAGTTTTATACATGTTTATATGATGCTTGAAAAATGTTGATTATGATTGTTCATGTTTATGAGTTTGTTTAGATTAATAGGAAAAATTATGAGATAGTTGTTTTCAATACAAATTAATCTAGAAGTTGTTCATAATATGTGTTTTTGTAACTTGTCCTCAAGTTACATGAAAAGTCACATTTATTAATTTTAAAACTCATAAAATTTCCATAAGTTATGAAAAAATGAAGGTCATATTTTTTAATGCTTTTAAAGTCTTCCATAACTTGTCTACAAATTATGGAACTTGAAGGGTTGTTTCCATTAAACCACTTTAAAATTCATAAGTTATGGAAACCATAAGTTTTTGAATTGTTCAAAACTTGTCCTCAAGTTTTGGAATTTGTAAAGTCAAACCCCATATACACTTTAATTCCAAACCTAAGAATTTTAAAAGTTAAAGTTCAAATTTTATGGACTTCATTAAATTAATTAAAGTGTCTAATTAAAAGAGTTAATAATTCCATAAAGACATGGTTTATGTTTAATTAAATTAAGAGTATAGTTTAATTAACAGATTAAACCACCAAGTATTTTAAATGTTTAAAATACACCCTTATACTATTATAATATTAATAGTTAATACTTATATATATGTATAAGAACAAAGTCAGTCTTACCGTTAGTAGGCCTCATTCACGAAGTCAGTCTATAAGGGGGTATAAGGTTACTGCCTATAAAATGGTAGTTTAATGGGTGTCCACTCTCACCCACCGCTTCCTTGACTGGTGGAGGCTCGTTAGCCGAACGGGTAGGACAAGGACTATAATTCACCCTTCATTAAAAGTATTAATGTTAAATACTAAGTGACTAAACCTTTTATAAATACCCAATCTTAGTTACTTAGAAAAATGTGAATTTGGTGCTAACCCATGAAATTCACACTTTGTACCTTACCAAGTCGTTGGTGGAGTGTGTGTGGGTAACCGGCACACTAACTTGTACTGGTAAGGATAACAAAGGGTGACTTAATGTTTATCATAGATCGGTGGAGCGCGTATGGGTAACCGACACATCGATTAGGTGATAATATTAAGGGTACCAAGTGGATTTGCATGGTTATTCACACCTTGTTTTGTGATCCTCGGCATCCTAATCACAAAATTTGAGAGGGCACACTCGAGATTGAAACATGCCATTGAAAAGTTCAATGAATCTCAAAAGATCTAGGAGTTTCAAATCCAATTAAAACCTAATAAATTATTTCGTTTTTCATGGTGGAAATTGGTGAATCGTCATTCGCCTACCTTCAGATATCTTATAGCTTGGATTACAACATCCCTCTTCCAAGTTATAAAATATTGTGTTGGGTCCTAGCCTTAATATTTCATATTGGGTGTTATATTAAGGACTTAAAAATCAACTAACTTGAATATCTCCCATTTTAGATGTCTAGTTTAGACATCTATGATCTACCCAAATCTCTTTGAATTTCACTTCCTCCACCCCCTCCAATTATTCTCCCTAACCCACAAGTTCAAGGTCACTCAAGCCCTATTGGAAAGCAAGATCTATGTGTGAACACATCTTGGAGATGAAGTCACATATTGACAAGCCGGGAGAGTTGGGTGTCAAAGTCTTGAGAAAGTTGGATGATCAATCACTTTCTAAGTCACATAGTGAGTTCTTTTGGGACTACTATGTGACAGACCATGACTTGACCCTTAGTGATCTTACCTATTTGCTTGGTGCTACTGAATCAGAAATGATTTGAGGACTAGTAAAGCGAATTTGATTAGAAGATACACTTCCCAAACCTTCTATTGCCAAAGGATAGGGAATTCGTTGTGAAGCTGCCTAATTTACATGAACAATCAAAAGGTTGGTAAAGTCAAAGAGTTTGACTCTACTTCAGGTAAAGTGCGCTATCTAACTCTATTAAGTTCCTATTTGAGATTCTTATACATGGTGTGACCAGATCACATTTTGATGTTTTGTAGAATCGAAGAGAGGAAGTTTAAAGGAAGTATATGCTGATTCTAATCACGAAGATGGATTTCGATCGCATGGTTCGGTGATCAGAATTGTGAGTTGTTGCTTAAGAGTTATGATATATTTCTTAGGAATAGATAACAACAAAATTTTCATATGCATTTGCATTGTAAGGATAAGTTTTTCCGCAAGTTTTAAATAAAAGATAAGGTTTTATTTTATTTATTTTAAATATCCTTACAGTGGCATTTGTGAAAATGGTTGTTTATATGATTCCATTGATAGAAATATTGGAAAATGGATTTGATTCTTTCGGATGTGGTAGTGTCATAATTTACCAAATAAGGAAAGATTCTCATCACCCAAGTTTCAATTGGACCGAAACTTGGAATCATACAAGTTGTATGATGAATGAGAATTTTCATCATTGGAAAATTAAGTCAAGTGAAAGGACTAAGGGATTGAGTACACATTCGTGTGCACTGGCCAAGTTCACCAGAAAGATCGATAAGACTATTCGTCATGATTTACTAAAGTTTAGTAAATATGGTTATACTTACAAGTTTAAGCATAATTCTGAAACATTGGAAAATATTCGATGTATGGCAGAACGAATGAGAAGAATCAAATTAGGCAGAAAGATAAAAGTTTCTCAAATCTGAAAAGATGGCAGAGTACTTTAGTATCATGTTTTATGATCATCTTATTGATTAAGATACTATATCACAAATGATCCTATAAGGAAATCTTAGTACTTTCTTATGGCTAAGAAGTGGAGTCATGAACTGTTCGAATGGTTAAATCAAGAAGATGAGTCATACTTCGTTCCAAAAGCAAAGTCTTAGAGTCATACTCCAAGACTGTAACTTGAGTGACACATCTTAAAAAAAGGTTTATTAAGACTAGTCAAATGTAAGAGTAAATTGCTTTCTACTCTTGTACATTTGAAATTGGTAAGTTGTGATGTTTTGGATAAAAGAGGGACCAACTTAGGCCAATTGCATGAAGTGTTAGTCTTGATAAGAATACGCACTATCCCTTGAATATTTGTTTTGTTAAGGAATTGAAACAACCCAAAAATACGACCCAAAAATTTCAATTTTTATCATAACAAAAACATGAAACCAAGTATCACATAAAAAAATCATACGTTGCGTGTTTCAAAAACCATGATAAAATACTGAGAGAAAGAAAACTGTATCACAACTGTATCCAAACATATCAACTAACGGAATCAACTCCAAGGACAAAAACTGAAGCTGTGGTGTGTGCGATGCCATCATCCCGAGCTCTTCCCTTTGCTTGCAGAAGTACCTGAAACCAAAACTGAAACTGTAAGCACGAAGCTTAGTGAGCTCCCCAAAACTACCACATACCATACAATACATATAAAGCACATACTGGGCCTTGCCCACTGCATCGGACCGAAGTCCGGAACTAGCTGCATCAGACCGAAGTCCGGAACTGACTGCACCGGACCGAAGTCCGGAACTGATTGGGACCTTGTCCCCTGCATCAGACCGAAGTCCGGAACTGACTGATCATGGCACATATCAACTAATATAGACACATATACTGCATACTGCATCGGACTGAAGTCCGGAACATATAACACACAAACACGCTTGAATCACATAGACATCAAGCATACTGAACTACTGCTTCAGACTGAAGTCTGGAACTACTACTAACTAAACGGGCCGGCATTGTGGCCGTAGACCCGTTCCTACTGGAAGGAAACTCACCTCGTGAATTGGCTACTGTGTGAATGGCTCTGGAAGCTAACTGCTACTGCTGCTCCGGTATCTCCCCGGCTACAAATCCATAAACACACTCAATCAAAAGCTAATCACTGCACTGGGGTAAAATGACTCTTTTACCCTTGGTTAAAGTCAACTCTCCCGGTCAAAGTCAACCTACAGTTGACTTGACTCGCCGAGTTGGGCCGCCAACTCGCCGAGTCTCTAGTCTCACTTCTCGACCCTACTCATGGCTACTCGTCGAGTATGGCACCTACTCGACGAGTACCCTCTCGATTCAAGAACTCAGACAATCTACATCCGACTCGCCGAGTCATATGAACAACTCGGCGAGTTGTTCTTCAGTTAAGAAGATTGCCTTGGACTCGCCGAGTTGTATGAACAACTCGTCGAGTCCCTCCATTACTGAGTCTGCCCTCCAACACACTGAGTCCACTCTACTACTCATAGGCTCCCACTCGACATCACTAAAAAGGGGAAAAACGGGACTCACGACTTGACTCGCCGAGTCGTTCTTCCGACTCGCCGAGTCACATCCATGCAGCTACTCTAAACTCGATCCTGCTTGAATCCAACGTCTAAAACTTATAGATCTGGGCTTCCTTAGTTCGATTATCACGTAAAGATTCTATCTTTACGTGCCCATAAGCAACCAAGAAGATAATAAGGCTCAAAAAGCATAATAAAGGCTAGATCTAGGGTTCTTATGCAAAGCATCTTCAAAAAGGCAATAGATCCGGGCTCTACAACTCCTAAATGAATAGATCTAGGGATCTCTCGACCTATTAAGGCATCCATACAACTATAAGGTTTGGAAAATGCATCAAACTAGCCCTAGAAGTGTTCTAATGGAGGTCTAAAGCATAAAACAGAAGGAATCCGAGAAATACCTCAATGAACTCTGATTTTGCCCTTTGATCTTTGCTCTACACCTCTTCTGTTTGCTCCTTTCTTCTTCTTCTTCTTCAAGCCTTCAAAATCCACACAAAAACACTTAAAACAAACAAGGGATGGATTAGGGTTTCTCACAGCTCTCTGAGGGTGAAGGAGGCGAGTTTGGGGCACATAACATTGCTTAAATAGTGAGCAACCCGGGGATTCAGGGTTTCTTCCTGGCAGGCAGACTCGCCGAGTCCCGAATATGGACTCGCCGAGTCGCCGACTAACGCGTGCTCGAAAACTCGACCCTACTCGACGAGTCAGGCCATAGACTCGCCGAGTCCCTCAATAAAACTTCTAAATAAATGCCACGGGAACAACATACCAGAGATGGGGCGTTACAATACTCCCCTACTTGTCTCAGACTTCGTCCTCGAAGTCTGCTACGGCTGAATCTGCAAATAACTCCGGGTAGTGCTCTCTCATTTCTTCCTCAGCCTCCCATGTCCACTCAGACCCCTTCCGGTGCTGCCACTGCACCTTCACTAACTGAATTGCCTTGTTCCTCAAGGTCTTTGTCTTCCGGTCCAGAATCGCGACCGGCCTCTCAATATAATTTAGGCTGCTATCAACCTGAATATCTTCTAGGGGAACAACTGCTGACTCATCCACCAAACACTTCCTCAACTGAGACACATGGAAAGTGTTGTGGATCTGGCTAAGCTCTACAGGAAGATCCAACCGATAAGCAAGCCGACCCACTCGGGCCAAAACCCTGAAAGGACTAATGAACCTGGGGCCCAGCTTGCCCCTCTTCCGAAACCTGATGACACCCTTCCAGGGTGAGACCTTCAGAAGGACCATATCGTCCACCCAGAACTCCAAGTCTGAACGCCTCCTGTTGGCATAGCTCTTCTGCCGACTCTGCGCAGTCTGCAGTTTACTACGGACCTGCTGAATCAACTCGGTCGTCTTGAGCACCACCTCTGTGCTCCCAACGACTCGCTGACCGACCTCCCCCCAACAAATCGGGGTCCTACACTTCCTCCCATAAAGTATCTCAAAGGGAGGTCGATCAATGCTCGCATGATAACTGTTGTTATACGAAAATTCCGCTAACGGAAGATACGTATCCCAACTGCCACCGAAGTCTAGAACACATGCCTTGAGCATGTCCTCGAGAGTCTGAATCATTCTCTCGCTCTGCTCATCCGTCTGAGGGTGGAAAGCGGTGCTGAAATGAAGACGAGTACCCATCTCATCGTGAAACCGCTTCCAGAATCTGGATGTAAAACGGACATCTCGGTCTGACACCACCGATACCGGCACTCCATGACGTGCCACGATCTCATGCACATAGATATCGGCTAACTTTTCTGTCGATATACTCTCCTAGATCGGGATAAAATGAGCACTCTTCGTCAACCTATCCACTACTACCCATATCGAATCTACTCCTCGTGCGGTCCTGGGAAGCTTTGTGACAAAATCCATGGTGATGTCCTCCCATTTCCACACGGGAATGTCTAACGGCTGCATCTTGCCGTGAGGCCTCTGGTGCTCCGCCTTGACCTTCCTGCAGGTCAGGCATCTCTCAACATACCAAGCGACATCCCGCTTCATGCAGGGCCACCAATAATCGGGTCGAAGATCTCTATACATCTTCGTCGCCCCTAGGTGGATAGAAAATCGAGACTTATGAGCCTCGTCCATCAACACCTGCCATACTCCACCCCAGTACGGTACCCAAACTCTCCCATGAAGCGTCAGCAATCCCCGACTGTCATAATCAAACGAAGCTACTCGGCCCACTATCCTTTCACACTTTTGCCTCTCCTCCTTGAGGCCCTCAACCTGAGCCTCCCTGATCTGTTCCAACAACGGAGTAATCACTGTCATCCTCAAACACAAATATCTGATAGGGGCTACCGACACTTTGCGGCATAGGGCGTCGGCCACCACGTTGGCCTTCCCTGGATGGTAAAGGATCTCACAATCATAATCCTTCAGCACATCCAACCACCTCCTCTGCCTCATGTTCAGACTCGGCTGATCCATAAGGTACCTCAAACTCTTGTGATCCGTGTAGATAGTACAACGGACCCCATAAAGATAATGCCTCCAAATCTTGAGGGCAAACATAGCCGCCCCCAGCTCTAGATCATGGGTAGGATAGTTAGACTCGTGAGGCTTCAACTGCCACGAGGCGTAAGCTATCACATGGCCTCGCTGCATCAACACTGCTCCCATACCTGTGATTGAGGCATCACAGTAGACTACGAAGTCCTCTACTCCCTCTGGCAAGGTAAGGATCAGAGCTTCGCACAATCTCTGTCTGAGGGTCTCGAACGTTGCCTGCTGCTCAGGCCCCCAACGAAATACTACCAACTTCTTGGTCAGTCAGGTGAGCGGCACTGCTATCTTGGAGAAATCCTGAATGAACCTCCAGTAATACCCTGCCAACCCTAGGAAGCTCCGAATCTCAGATGGAGACTTCGGGACCTCCCACTGCATCACGGCCTCTATCTTGGCCGGATCTACCAAAATACCCTTCTGGTTGACGAGGTGACCAAGGAACTGCACCTCGCGCAACTAGAACTCACACTTGGAGAACTTTGCGAAAAGTCTCTCCCTCCTCAAAACTTTCAGCACCTCCCTCAGGCGCTCCTCGTGCTGCTCCTGCGTCTTGGAATACACCAAGATATCATCTATGAATACTATCACTGACCGATCCAACATTGGCCTGCACACGCGATTCATGAGATCCATGAACGCGGCTGGAGCATTGGTGAGCCCAAATGGCATCACCACAAACTCATAATGACCATACCTGGTCCTGAAAGCAGTCTTCTGCACATCCTCATCCCTAACCCGCATATGATGATACCTGGAGCGTAGATCGATCTTGGAGAACCAAGACGCTCCCTGAAGCTGATCAAACAAATCATCTATCCTCGGAAGTGGGTAACGGTTCTTCACCATCACCTTATTCAACTCCCGGTAATCTATACACATACGATGCGACCCATCCTTCTTCCTCACAAACAGGATCGACGCTCCCCAAGGCGAACTGCTTGGCTGAATGAAACCCTTGTCTAGCAGCTCCTGCAGCTGCGTAGACAACTCCTGCATCTCAGGGGGAGCTAGGCGATACGGTGCCTTGGCTATCGGAGCCGCACCAGGAATCAGGTCGATCCTAAACTCAATCTGCCTCTTAGGAGGTATTCCCGGTAAATCCTCGGGAAATACATCCGGGAAGTCTCGCACTATCGGAACATCATCAACTGTCGCCTTGCCCTTCTCCCGGGCATCCAAGACATAAGCTACATAACCAGCGCAACCCTGCTGAAAATAGCGCCTCGCCCTTGCGGCGGAACAAAAGGTCGGTCCGCGCTGTGGCCTCTCGCCCTGAATCACTAACTCTCCCCCACTGGGAGTGCGAACCCTCACTAGCTGAAGCTCACAATCAATCACCGCCCCATTGGGGCTTAGCCAATCCATGCCTACAATAACCTTATTCCCTCGCAGGGGAATAGGAACCAGGTCCACCGAAAACTGCTCGTCAAACAACTGAAGTGAACACCCTCTATGCACTCTGGCGACCCTCACGGTCCTATCATCTGCTATCTCAACCTCTAGTGGACAATCCAGCTCCCCTGGAGCTCTGCTAAATCTCTTGCTAAGCGCAAGCGATACAAATGATCGGGTAGCCCCCGAATCGAATAATACCACAACAGAAATGCCGTTCACAGAGAACAACCCTATATAAAACATACAATCATAAGCAATAATCAATCAATAATAATATAGAGATGAAGGGAAGATACATACCCATCACCACATCAAGAGTCGCTCGCGCCTCCTCTACTGTCATCTGAAACGCCCTACTGTTCGCCACTGGCGCCTCAGCTCGGCCCTGCCGGCCATCTGTAATTCTCAAAGTAGCAGGGGCAGGTGCAGCCACCTTCCCTACTGCAGCTAAACTCGGACACTGGGAATTTTTATGTCCCCTCTGATTGCACTGAAAGAAAATCAGATCTGATGCTGCAACGGCAGTAACAGGGGCCATACAATCCCTGCTCAAATGCCTAGTCCGACCGCACTTATAGCAACCAGAACTCCCTGCCTTGCACACCCCATCGTGCAATCTCCCACACTTGCCACATCGACCGTGGCTCTGCTGACTCCTGGATCTGGAATCAGAAACCTTGGGCTTTTTGCCTGAACTGCCTGTACCCAAAACCGCCTCCGGTTTCCACTTCTTCTCCATCTCGAGATCAATCTCCCTCTCCCGAGCCCTAGCAATCATGTCATCCAGCGTTTTACAGCTGGACCGGCTCACAGACTGACGGATATCGCTCCGCAACATCTCATGATAACGGGCCTTCTTCATCTCCTCATCGGCCGCATACTGAGGAACAAGAAGAGCCCTCTCCCTGAACTTGGCGGTGATCTCCGCCATGGTCGCTGTAGTCTGGGTGAGGTCCTGAAACTCTCTGGCTAACTGCTGCACCTCAATAATTGGTGCAAAATCCGCCCTGAACCTGGTAGAGAAATCAGCCCAAGTCATGGCATCCAATGCTGCATCATCTCCGATGGTATGTCCGACCTCCTCCCACCAATCCCGTGCCCTGTCCTTCAGAAGACAGGATGCCAATCTAACCTTGTCCCCCTTGGGACACCTGCTCGTGCGGAACGCATTGGCCACATCCGCCAACCATCTAGTACTCGCTATGGGGTCCTGCACCCCATAATAGTCTGGAGCTCCACATGCCCTGAACTCCCTGAACGTAAGTGCACGCAACCCCATCATGGCCGCCACCTCGGCACGGAAGGTGCCCAATCTCTCATCCATCAGCTCTAAGATACCCTCCTTGATCGAACCGAAGATCACAGGAGTTTGCTCTAAAATGATACGAATAATCTCTGAAGAAAGAAACTCTCTGGTCTGCTCATCCATGCGCTCGTTCCCCGAGCCTGATCCTGATCCCTCCCCGGCACCTCCACTGCCGGCTGTTGGCCTCGAACGCAAAACCACCATTCTGAAACACATCATAGCAACATCAGAAAACTGAAATATCTCAAGGGATCATTGATACTACTACTAGCTTCCTGGTCTTGTCTCGGCCTTCCTTGATTCGAGTACGGATCCTCTGCTTTTAGTAGTACGGGCCCATACTACCTTCCACATCTATCCGTACTTTCCTCAAGAACTGCCTTGACTCCACCAAGTCACTTCTACTACTACTGATCTTTGCTACTCTCATCCTAGGCTTGCCCTAGGGAAATCTCTGACTCCACTCAAACCAGTCCTCAGCTGCTGAAGGCCTCCTTGTAAATGCTAATTAGCCATCACCTGAATACCATCACATATGATGAGGCTCGGATAATCCTTCGAGTAAAAGGCTTGTCCCTACAACGGCTAGACTCAAACAAGAGCTGCACAATAGGGCCAAATCCAATACTCTGAGATTATTCAACCCTGATCACATGTGATGTGGTGTATTCATCTAACGGCTAACTCTCATCACCAAGAGTTCTACAAAGCATGAATCAAGCAGCATTCGGACACTGGAAACTACTCAAGCAAATCTACTCTCATAACGAGAAACTATACTAGCATACAATGCTAAGCTCGCGCTACCAGGCATAACCTAAACAGGCTATCCTACTACTGTCTACTCAATACTAGCATGCAATTCTCATAAAGCTGTAACACATATAGCAGGCACATAAGGCATCCTCCTAGATCCTTAGTCCTATACTAGCATGCTGTTCTACTGAAACTGGAACAATTAATCATAATAATAAAACTTGTATTGGTAATTTGGGAGTACTTACTTGAGCTCGGCTGATCGCATACACCACACCCTTATCTTGTTTAAAAATTCTTTTCTTTCTAAGTGCTTTTCAAAATTTCATTCGAAAACATTTTTCTTTTTGAAAATCTTTTTATCTTTCCCTTAGTTTGAGTTCAGATGCACCCGGAGGTGTATCCGAATCCCTCAAACCAAGGCTCTGATACCAACTTGAAACAACCCAAAAATACGACCCAAAAATTTCAATTTTTATCATAACAAAAACATGAAACCAAGTATCACATAACAAAATCATACGTTGCGTGTTTCAGAAACCATGATAAAATACTGAGAGAAAGAAAACTGTATCACAACTGTATCCAAACATATCAACTAACAGAATCAACTCCCAGGACAAAAACTGAAGCTGTGGTGTGTGCGATGCCATCATCCCGAGCTCTTCCCTTTGCTTGCAGAAGTACCTGAAACCAAAACTGAAACTGTAAGCACGAAGCTTAGTGAGCTCCCCCAAACTACCACATACCATACAATACATATAAAGCACATACTGGGCCTTGCCCACTGCATCGTTCCGAAGTCCGAAACTGACTGCATCGGACCGAAGTCCGGAACTGACTACATCGGACCGAAGTCTGGAACTGACTGGGACCTTGTCCCCTGCATCGGACCGAAGTCCGGAACTGACTGATCATGGCACATATCAACTAATATAGACACATATACTGCATACTACATCGGACTGAAGTCCGGAACATATAACACACAAACACGAATCACATAGACATCAAGCATACTGAACTACTGCTTCGGAATAAAGTCCGGAACTACTACTAACTAAACGGGCCGACATTGTGGCCGTAGACCCGTTCCTACTGGAAGGAAACTTACCTCGTGAACTGGCTGCTGTGTGAATGGCTCTGGAAGATAACTGCTGCTGTTGCTCCGGTATCTCCCCGGCTACAAATCCATAAACACACTCAATCAAAAGCTAATCACTGCACTGGGGTAAAATGACTCTTTTACTCTTGGTTAAAGTCAACTCTCCCGGTCAAAGTCAACCTACAGTTGACCTCACTCGCCGAGTTGGGCCGCCAACTCGCCGAGTCTCTAGTCTCACTTCTCGACCCTTCTCATGGCTACTCGTCGAGTATGGCACGTACTCGACGAGTACCCTCTCGATTCAAGAACTCAGACAATCTGCATCCGACTCGCCGAGTCATATGTACAACTCGGCGAGTTGTTCTTGAGTTAAGAAGATTGCCTTGGACTCGCCGAGTTGTATGAAAAACTCGTTGAGTCCCTCCATTACTGAGTCTGCCCTCCAACACACTGAGTCCACTCTACTACTCACAGGCTCCCACTCGACATCACTAAAAAGGGGAAAACGGGACTCGCGACTTGACTCGCCGAGTCGTTCTTCCGACTCGCCGAGTCACATCCATGCAGCTACTCTAAACTCGATCTTGCTTGAATCCAACGTCTAAAACTTATAGATCTGGGCTTCCTTAGTTCGATTAGCATGTAAAGATTCTATCTTTACGTGCCCATAAGCAACCAAGAAGATAATAAGGCTCAAAAAGCATAATAAAGGCTAGATCTAGGGTTCTTATGCAAAGCATCATCAAAAAGGCAATAGATCCGGGCTCTACAACTCCTAAATGAACAGATCTAGGGATCTCTCGACCTATTAAGGCATCCGTACAACTATAAGGTTTGGAAAATGCATCAAACTAGCCCTAGAAGTGTTCTAATGGAGGTCTAAAGCATAAAACAGAAGGAATCTGAGAAATACCTCAATGAACTCTGATTTTTCCCTTGGATCTTTGCTCTACACCTCTTCTCTTTGCTCCTTTCTTCTTCTTCTTCTTCGAGCCTTCAAAATCCACACAAAAACACTTAAAACAAACAAGGGATGGATTAGGGTTTCTCACAGCTCTCTGAGGGTGAAGGAGGCGAGTTTGGGGCACATAACATTGCTTAAATAGTGAGCAACCCGGGGATTCAGGGTTTCTTCCTGGCAGGCAGACTCGCCGAGTCCCGAATACGGACTCGCCGAGTCGCCGACTAACACGTGCTCGAAAACTCGACCCTACTCAACGAGTCAGGCCATAGACTCGCCGAGTCCCTCAATAAAACTTCTGAATAAATGCCACGGGAACAACATACCAGAGATGAGGCGTTACAAGAATGGTTCTTGACAAGAGAGTCTAATATGTCAAGAGGACAGTGGGAGTCTTAAAGGTCTTGAAAGTTTCAAGAACTAATCAAGGATAAAACCTATAGCTCTTCACTAGCACACGACTTGAGGCTTATAACCTATCGTGTTGACATTTCTATGCCCATAACTACTTGGAAGCAATGGCAGGCCCTTGGGCTGCCAGGTGGCAAGAAGTTAAGACTACACAAGTTCAATCCATATGAATTTGGAAGTGTCACTAACCTTGTCTTGTGATTATGGTTTTGACAAAATTCATATGGATAGGAATTCATACACAATATAAAATCTAAGTGTCTTAAGGTTTCTCTCCGATTCATGGAAATAATGGTGAGGAAACGCTTTCACTAAGTAGATTTTTAGTATATAGCAATTGTGACATTTGCATTCTCAAAGTCGTTAGTGGAGTGTGTGTGGGTAACCGACACACTAACATAGACTTGTGAGAAATGGCAAAATGTCTAAACAATTGAGACTATGATTACGGTATCCCTTTTCATAGTTCTATAAAATTGTTTAGACACACATGTGAGCTATCTAAGGAAATGTGTATGATTTTGGTAAAGTTTTATCGAAGCATCTTGTATCAGAAATCTGAACTTTGGTAAGAAAGTCATTAAAGTATTGATTTCTAGAAGTCCAACTGTTTTCTAAGTACATGTCGAAGCTAGTGGGAGCATAAGTGTTATGCTAATAGTCATCATGTTAGTGGGAGCATGATTATTATGTTAAGTGTTAATTATAGAAAACAAAAGGGTTTCAATTGGGAAAAGTTGTTTTGCTATAATTAAGGGAGAGGAAATTATACTTCATTTCAATTCTAAAAGCTTAGATTGAGATTTTGATCATCTTTAGTCAGGGATATATATATATATATATATATATATATATATATATATATATATATATATATATGAATTTTGTGTTGGAATGGTTCAACATAAGGAAATTCTATATATATATTGCGTTTTCAAAATTCGATTATGACTACAACATCCCTCTTCATAGTCAAATTTTGAGAACATGGCAAATAAAAATATTGTAGCAAAAGATTGTTCTAGTATCATGTCTTTATCTGAGACATCATGAATCGTGTCCCATATGCTTCAGATATAGGATCGATTGCATGTGCTATAATATTTATCCTTTCTAAATTTTTTGAATGCCTAAGGCATTAAGATCTAGAATTGGATATGACTAAAATGATTAAACAATTGTCGAGGACAATCTAAGGTTTACCAAAGATTGGTTGCTCAGGGATAGTTGGAAGTATAGTGTTAATTTTTGGAAAGGACGATAATTGACATATTCTGAAAGGAGGCAACTCTTGTTCAGAAGTGACAGTCAAAATGAGAATATGGAAATATTCCCAAAGGTAGAAGTTGTTCATTCAATCTGTGTAGGATTAGGAAACTTAATGCAAGAAGGTTGTTCAAAGCAATGTACTTTGAATTTGAGACTTTGGTTCCATGGAATCCTCTCCATTGGGATACTCTGTAATGATTGTTGATAAGTCTTTATGACTTTGTGCATAGTCTTTACGAGAGGATCAATGCATATAAGTTTAGAATCTAACAGATTTTGTTAAATGGTAGGGATTTGGAATTCTTACATTTACGATAAAGATTTGGGATTGTGAAATGAGCATCATTGGAATCATGTTCAATTGATCTATTTCACAAAGTAAAGATCATAGATAAACATAGTGTGCATACTTGATGTATGGCATGACTAGTGTTTACAAAACATAGTTTACATGCTTGGAGCATGGGACAACTATTGTTTTAATTCAAGTATAAAGTTGATTATTTGAAACATTATACAATGAATAATGAGTAATCAATATGGTGTTTAAATAAAAGGTGTTTTATTTACTCTCAAAGGTGCTTGGGACCATAGAGGATTAGTATTATTCTTGTGTTTCACTTTACATGTTTTGACTTCCAGAATAACTAGGTTATTCTTTCCGAATGACTAAGTTATTCAAACCATCCACAGTCGATAATACGTTGGAAGTAGGTATTAAGGGAAGACTGTCATGAATCGGGTTTGTAAATGTCCAAGGTAGTGGACATAGTAAGAGTTACTACAACAATCATGAGTACTCCTGGAATAGGGATTCGAGTATTGGATTCAACCCACGCTCATTTGAATTGCTTCATGGATTTTATCACGAGTGATCATGAGACGATAATATCTTATATTCTTCAAACCTAGAGATATGAGTTGTTACTATGTGTTGGTTGTACATTGATTGCACGAAAACGCATTCGGTAACTCGATGTTATAAAACGTGCCTTTGTGTATGATTCAACAAGTAGTAGAACAAGCCATATGAGTCGAAGTTTATCCATTCCTTTTACCTTCGGGATAAAAGCGGTATCTGTGGGCCCCTCGATGATTTGATGATGACAAACGTAAGTGCTTGGCCGGGCCTAGACTGATTTGATTTGTTCAATTAGTCAGTCGTCATAAATCGGAAATCGGGAAACAACAAATGGACAGAGAGAATGATTATAATCCATGTCTCAGTCCATATGATATCTAGAATGAAGGAATATATGATCCCTTATCTAATGGACATGTCATTTGATTTGTTCAGAGTTTGACAACGGCTTTAAGAGCTACAATTGCTAGTCGGGATCTTGGAGTCATACTTGAATAGTAGTTTTAGACTTATCCAAGTGGGAGACTGTTGGATTAGGTGTCTAAGCCCATAACTATTATTGGTATGTATTCGACCCGAGAGTAGCATGGTCCATTTGGGTTGCATATCATCAGGACAATTTGTTAGGATGGACTTTTGAGAGAAGGTTATTTATGGTTTATAAATATATTATAAGTAATAATATATTAATATGAAATCATATGTTTTAATGAGTATTGATCAAGAATTAATTTGGAATTAATTTAGTGGTCGAAAGAGACTAATTAAATCTATGGGGACTAATTATGATAATTAGTTATGTTTAGGTGTGTTGGGCTTATGATCCATGTTGGACCAAGTTTATGTATGGATACATAAAGAGTTGGGCCACACGAACCATGGATCATAAAACCCATGGGTATGGATTTGAGTTATATCCATGACCTTAGAAATCCCACATATAAATAGATACTTCATTGCCAAAATCGCCACTTGTATCTTCTTGAAGTTCATGGTGTCTTTTGTGTGCATGTAATTCTCTCTCAAGTTCATCCTTTGTCCATGGTGTGTTGTGATTCCATTTGAGATTTCCACACTATTAGGGCTAAGCTCTTTAAGGCCAAATACACCAAGAATTCAAGCTCCATCAAAAGGTATGTCATGCTAACTAGTATATTATACTTTTATGTTAAATGCATGCTAGTTGTAAGATTAATACCTTGGAAACCATTTGCATGTATAATTAGTGAAAACATAGATACAAGGTATTTAGGGTTATATGTGCACCATAGGATATTGTAGTATACTAAAACCCAACAACAACTTCAGATCTGAGATTGCAAAGAAGAGTAGCTTCCAAACATACTATGAAAACCCTAGAAGTTACCCAATAGAATGAATGAGGTTAGGGTAACGATTTATAACTTCCAGAAGATGCTAACTACAATAGATCTTAGGTCCTTCAAGCTCCTTGCTTCTAAATGCTTGATCTCCAAGCTCTTTTCTCTCCAATAAAATCCTCCTTCAAGCTTAAGAATGCTCAAGATGAGCTCACACACGATTAGGGCTTTAGAGGGACAAGAGGCAGTGAAGGGGAGGCTAGGGGATGGCCAATGATCCTTTAAATAGGGTGAAACGCCCCGAAATTTAGGGTTTCATCTGCCAGCTCATACTCGTCGAGTCCCTTTGCGGACTAGGCGAGTAGGTCACTAAATTTGCGATCCCACCTCGCTGCTACTCGACGAGTAGGGCAGCCTTAACTCGTCGAGTAGGACTTAAAACTAAAGAAATTCATTATTTAAATACATACCGGAGAATCGGGGCATTACAACGATATATGCAATTATTTATTTAAAATTTAATCTAATTTTTAATCTTAAACAGAACAATAAGAGAGTTGAAGTGTTCTACGATGGTCACACCGATCAAAACGATGTATTTGGTAGTGATGTATCCGAGGAGAAATACGTAAGTATTTAAGTATAATGTTATCATATATTAGTGTTTATTTATACTTAAGTTTTAATTATCTATGGAAAATTGCCTAGTGAGTGAGCTCCTACAACAAACACAAGGGTCAAACGGAAAAAAGAGATATAACACCAACCAAAGAAAGAGTTTGATTTGAGAAAGTATTTGGTGTTTGGCATGGCCATATTAAAGGAATTCGACCAAAACTTTATGCCTTTCCACCGACTGCACGACCATCACAACCACTACCACAGTCACAAGCATCACAAGTAAAACAACACTATTTAATTATGAAGTCTCATATATATATATATATATATATATATATATATATATATATATATATATATATATATATATATATATATATATATATATATATATATATATATATATATATATATATATATATATATATATATATATATATAGGGAAATGATCAAATGAGAACACTTAAAAGGTTGAGAACGCGAGAACAAATCTGGTACATTAAATATTTATAATCTAAGGATCTAATTGATCATTAAATTAAAGAAAATAAAAAATGATTTTAATTGTTTTTTTAATTAAAAAAATATAAAAGGGTATTCAAGTAATTATATGATGTCATCCAATTTGAATATATCGGGTAAGTTTGAAAATTAAAAGAAACCATTCCTATGTTTTAGTAATCACAGTTAACTTCTAATCTTTTGGATGATTCGATCATATCTTAATGAAAAATAGCGTCACAGCTAAACGATTATACCGAAGTCGATTAATATTGTTCACCCGTGAAGAGGTATTTTGTCACACCATAAAACCAAGAACGGCGGAAACGTTATGGGGCGGAGGACTTCATGTACAGTATCACAACAATGTAAAGTAGTAAACAAGCAACAACATCATCCATTGCATTAATAATAGAATTATTATACAAGTGTGTTCTATTAAACTTTGATAAACACTAAAGCATAAATCAAAATGAAAGATGAGTTTTCAACGAGCTCCAGCTTCCCTAGTCCTTGCATCTGTACCTGTCTATGATGACCTGAGGACACAAGTAATTTTGAAAGAGAGTATCAACTTTGAAGCTGGTGAGATCATAAGTATTTTAGTGTCTTAATTTGTTTGTAAATACTTGTATGTATTTGAAATGTAAGTATTTGTATGTATACGAATTGTAAGTATTGAAAATGTAAATGAACTGTATGTATGAAGATGTTTGTAAAACAACTGTAAACGTTTGAAAAGTCCTAGAAATCCCTATGATTACTATTAGTAACAAAAGGAGTCTTCTACCAAGACTTTAAATGTTCTCGATGTAGTCTTCTACTAAGATTTAACTATTCTGAATGTAGTCTTCTACCAAGACCTAACTGTTCTGAATGTAGTCTTCTACCAAGACTTAATTGTTCTGAATGTAGTCTTCTACCAAGACTTAACTGTATTTGTATTACCCTTTGTAACAAGGGCAACTAACAATGTTAACTGAAGACATCTGTGGATGTACATTTACCTCTGTTGCTAACAGCTGGGTATAGGAATAGTCAGTCCCCAAAAGTATATGTCACACCCCAAAACCACGAACGGCGGAAACGTTCAGGGGTGGAGGACGTCATGTACAGTATCACAACAGTGTAATATAATAAACAAGCAACAACATCATCCATTGCATTACAAGTAGAATTTTAATACATGTGTGTTCTTTCATTGTAGTAAGAAACCAAAAATATACAATCAAAATAGAAGACAAGTCTTGTCTGCTCCGTCTTCTGAAAACCTGGCCATCATACCTGTCTATTGTTGACCTGAGAATACAGGTTATTTTGAAAGCGAGTATCAACTTTAAAGCTGGTGAATTCATAAGTATTTAAGTGTCATTGTCTTTCTTATGAAAATCTGTTATGAAGGCCATGTAAACCTCTAAGTGAAAATGTTGATGTAAGTATGAAAAACCCTAGAAAACCCTTATTTTCTATAAGTATGAAGTGTAGTCTTCTACCAAGACCCGAATGTTTTGTTATGACTATGTAGTCTTCTACCAAGACCCGAATGTTTTGTAAGTATGAAGTGTAGTCTTCTACCAAGACCCGAATGTTTTGTAAGTATGAAGTGTAGTCTTCTACGAAGACCCGAATGTTTTGTAAGTATGAAGTGTAGTCTTTTACCAAGACCCGAATGTTTTGTAAGTATGAAGTGTAGTCTTCTACCAAGACCCGAATGTTTTGTAAGTAATATGATAGCTTTTCCTTTCTATTGACTAGTACTAGAGTACTTAGTCTAACTCCTCGTTTATGTGAAAGTATCACAAAATAAAGTAAACAGGAAAATATAATCATGTAAGTGTTATTGTCTTGGGTTACCAGGACAAACACGACATCGCCGAAGCGAAAGATAGACCCTATGGACATTCGAAGAGTGTCCCCTCATCCTCTGTAGCGGCAGCAGGGTGGAGGGAGGGTTAGTCCTCGTATCGATCTCTTAATATAGATCGTCAACCTAATGATCCTCCGAAGATTCACATCTCATCCACTGTTGCAACAGTGGACAGAGGGATGGTTAGTCCCGTCACTGACTACTAAGTAAGTAACAACCTTAGACATCCGTGGATGTTCATCGACCACTGGTGCTAATCAGTGGGATTCGGAATGGTAAGTCCCGCCGAATTATCCCATTGAACTGGGACAGGAAAGATAATTTACATAGTAAATACTAATAAATCATCCTCGTAATTCTAAGTACAAGTATCCAGGTAAGTAAATACAGGATAATGCACCTAAGTAACAGTGTTCCTGTATGGTATTCATGTAATGTGTTCATGTAAGTGTAATCATGTATCAAGTAAGTATATGTAAACATACTCAGGTATCATGTAATCAACTGTAATTATACTCATGTATAAGGTAATGTATTGGTATGGACTCATGAATGAATTGACTCTTGTGTGATTCCTTGTAATAGGAATAATGTTTTGTTTCTTCTTACTATGCCAATGATAATTAACTGGAAAGTATGTGGTTGTTCAAGTAGATTTATGCACCCTCGATACACCAGGGTGTGGGAAACTGAAAGAAGGATGAAAACTATAATCTCTAACATATAAATGAACATATGCACATAAGTATAGTTTGATTCAACAAGGTAAAATAATGGTTTTGCAAGATATCTAGGAGTTTTGAACAATAATTAAGAGTGACTTGATGTCATTAAACATTTCAAAACTAATGCTTTTGTTATCAAAGTATTTTATGATAGAAAACCATTTCATGTGACACCTTTTGAAGTATGTGAAATCTACTGAGTGAAAACACAGTTATAAAATACATAAGATTGATTTAATAACATACTGTTTTCTACTTGTATCCCCCTCATTAAAGCATTTAAAATCATTTAAAACATTGATTAAGGGGTATGAACTCACCTGTAGTTGGTGATTGGGATGAACTGAACGGTATAGGATTGCTAGGTGTCAAGCGAGGACTTGTACACACACTACGATCCTAATGAACATATAATCACACATAGATGCATTCAATTAGTCTTAAATGGCTAATTGATAAAGTTAAGACATCCTAGACATAATAAACACTTTATATAAGTGTTTTAAGCCCTAAGGATTGCATCTAAGCTATTGCGGGACAAGGTATTTGTGTTTAGGGTTCCAAAGGACCCTACATGTGAGTTTACTCCCCATAAACCATCACACATGGAGTTTACAGTTGTAAACTCTTGAGTTTACGGCCGTAAACTCCCAACCTTGGGGGTTTGGTGTGTTTTGAAGTCCCAAATGATTCCTAGAATTATTCTAACTTGGTGGTTAAATCCTTGGAAGAGTTTAAGATCTATAAATACTCCAATTAGGAGTTTACGGCCCTGAGGCCATTCCCCTTAGAGTTTACGGCCGTAAACTCTAAGTATGGTGTGTTTTTCATGCTTTCAAGCCTCTTGCACTTGTGGTATAGGTTCTAGACTTTTATTCCTAGCATATGAAGGCATTAGGCACACCTTGGTGCCCTTTTTAGGAGTTTACCGCCCAAGAACCATGTCGTGGCCATAAACTCACTTTGTTAAGTGATTTTGATGTGCTTTGGTCCTTAGATTAAGTGGGGAACATTTCCATGTAAAGGTCTAGGGCTTTAGGTGTCTTAAAAACACCCTTTGGTCCATTTCTATGGAGTTTACGGCCTAAGATACACTTGGGCCATAATCTCTCATTTGTTGGTGTTCTTTGATGTGTTTAAGGGCTTAGATTAAATGGGAACTAGCCTTGATAAAAGCCTTAAAGCTTTAGTGGCCTTAAAACACCATTTTGAGTTTGAAAAGGGAGTTTACGGCCTATGAAACTCTTGGGCTATGAACTCCCAAACTTGGCTGATTTATGGATGTTTTCTTGTCCTAAATACATATACAAATGAGTCTAGGGTAGTGGTATAACACAAGGGTCGGTTTTGGCTTCGTTTCGGGAGTTTACCGCCCAAGAACACCTTGGGGAGTAAACTCCTAGAGCTAGTGATTTAGCTTTCTAAATCATGTTATAAACACATAACAAGCATTCTAACACTACTAGAAAAAGGGTACTCACAATTTGAGATAAAAACCCGAAGATCCGTCAGAGAGAAAATGGCTTTTCTCTAGTTGGGAATGTGAATAATGAATGAATTTGGTTCAAAAATCTATTTATAGTCCTGAGATATTTTTGGCAGAAAATATTTTTATTCCAGAAATGAGATTTAATATATATAGTGTTGGAATAATAGTGTTGCACAAAACCCTAGTGCACCCACTCTCCTGATATTTCCTGAAGTGTAAACCATGAGTTACTCAAACTTACGCGAAAAAGTCTGAAAATTAACTATGACTGCTATACCTTCTATTGAAGTGATATAGTTTGTACAGAATGGAAATTTCGGGTTGTCACATCATCCCCCCATTAGAAGGAATTTCGTCCCAAAATTAGAATTTAAGCAAATAAGAAGTTACAAATAACTAAGCAAAAAGGTGAGGGTATTTCAGTTTCATCTGATCCTCATGTTCCCAAGTGAATTCCGGTCCACGCTTTGCGTTCCAGCGCACCTTCACTATTGGGATACGGTTCTGCTTTGTTTGCTTGACCTCTCGGTCCATGATATCTACTGGTTCCTCCACGAAGTTGAGGCTCTCGTTGATCTCGATCTCGTCGAGTGGAATAACAAGAGTCTTGTCGGATAGACACTTTTTCAAGTTTGACACGTGGAAGGTAGGATGTACGTTACTGAGTTCTTGCGGTAGATTGAGTTTGTAAGCTACAGGGCCGATTCTCGCGAGAATCTCGAAAGGCCCTATGTATCTTGGATTGAGCTTCCCACGCTTTCCAAAGCGTATTAATCCCTTCCAGGGTGAGACCTTCAGTAGGACTCGGTCACCCACCTGGAACTCCAATGGTTTCCTACGCTTGTCAGCGTAGCTTTTCTGTCGGTCTCTAGAGGCTTTTAATCGTTCACAAATTTGAATGATCTTCTCTGTTGTTTCCCGAATGATCTCCGGACCCATGAGAGTGCTTTCGGGAACTCGTCCCTTAGCTAATTGGGTATCACCCACTTCAGCCCAGCACAGAGGGGATCTGCACTTTCGGCCATAGAGGGCCTCGAATGGAGCTGCCTTTATGCTAGTATGATAACTGTTGTTGTAGGAAAATTCCACATGGGGTAAATGGATATCCCAAGGTTTTCCAAAGTCGATCACATAGGCACGCAACATATCTTCTAAGGTTTGGATAGTTCTCTCACTTTTCCCGTCGGTATGTGGATGGTAGGCTGTACTCATATCCAACCTAGTTCCTAGGGAACTTTGTAATGACTGCCAGAACCTCGAAGTGAATCTACTATCTCGGTCTGAGATGATAGATAAAGGAACACCGTGCAGCCTTACAATCTCCCTAATGTAAGTTCTGGTAAGTTTCTCCATCTTGTCTGTTTCTTTGATCGGTAGGAAGTGTGCAGACTTGGTCAATCTATCGACGATGACCCATATGGAATCAAGTCCACCTGTCGTCTTGGGCAACTTGGTTATGAAGTCCATAGTGATCCACTCCCACTTCCATTCTGGTATCTCCGGTTGTTGTAGGAGACCGGAGGGTTTCTGGTATTCGACCTTGACCTTGGCGCAAGTAAGGCATTTACTCACGAAGGTAGCAATATCTGCTTTCATGTTAGGCCACCAATATAACTTTTTAAGATCCAGATACATCTTATCTGAACCCGGGTGGACGGAATAACGAGTGTTGTGAGCTTCGGTCATGACCAAGTCTCTGAAGCCACCGTGTTTTGGTGTCCAGATCCGATCCATGAGGTATAAGGCTCCGCCACCCTTGACTTCCAAGTTCTTATCCATCCCTCTAAGGGATTCACCCGCCACGTTTTCAGGTTTCAAAGCGTCGAGCTGAGCCTCCTTTATTTGCGTGGACAAGTGTGAATGGATAGTTAGAGTCAGAGATTTGACTCTACGACCAGAATATTCTTTCCGACTTAGGGCGTCGGCTACTACATTCGCTTTACCCGGATGATAACGAATTTCGCATTCGTAATCACTGAGTAGCTCAACCCACCATCGTTGTCTCATGTTGAGCTCCTTCTGGTCGAATATGTGTTGTAGACTCTTATGGTCCTTAAAGATCGTGCTTTTTGTACCATATAGGTAATGTCGCCAGATCTTCAGAGCAAACACAACTGCTCCTAGTTCAAGATCATGGGTTGTGTAGTTAACCTCATGTGCCTTCAGCTGTCTCGAGGCATAGGCGATGACCTTACCACGCTGCATCAGAACACATCTGAGTCCTTGATTGGATGCATCGCAATATACAATGAAGTCTTCTATCCCTTCGGGAAGGGATAGTATCGGGGCGGTGCACAAGGCTCGTTTGAGCGTTTGGAACGCTCTTTCCTGTTTCTCTTCCCAGTCGAAGGCCACGCCTTTCTGGGTCAGGGTTGTAAGAGGTTTCGCTATGCTAGAGAAGTTCTGAATGAACCTGCGATAGTAGCCAGCTAGACCTAGAAATTGACAAATTTCAGTAGGTGTCTTTGGTGCTGACCAGTTCTCGATGGCCTTAATTTTGAAAGGGTCCATGTGTATACCTTCTTCGCTAACCACATGGCCCAAAAATTCGACTCGCCGAATCCAAAATTCGCACTTGGAGAACTTCGCGTAGAGCTTCTCCGCTCGCAATGTTTCTAAGATTTTACGGAGATGTTGATTATGTTCTTCCTTACTTCGAGAGTAGATGAGTATGTCATCAATGAAGACGATGACGAACTGATCCAAGTAAGGACGACACACCCTATTCATCAGATCCATGAATACTGCGGGCGCGTTAGTTAATCCGAATGGCATCACTACAAACTCGTAGCGCCCATAACGAGTTCGGAAGGCTGTCTGGGGAACATTCTCCTCTAACACTCGTAGTTGGTGATATCCGGATCGCAGATCTATCTTCGAGAAGTAGTTGGCTCCTTGAAGTTGATCAAACAAATCGTCAATGCGGGGAAAGGGATAACGATTTTTAATGGTAAGTTTGTTGAGTTCTCTATAGTCGATGCACATGTGGAACGATCCATCTTTCTTCTTGACGAACAAGACCGGTGCTCCCCATGGTGAGAAGCTTGGTCGAATGAATCCCTTCTTGAGAAGTTCGTTAAGTTTACTGGAAAGTTCCTACATTTCAGCCGGTGCCAGACGATAAGGAGATTTAGCTACGGGGGTAGCCCCTGGCACTAAGTCGATTCTGAATTCGACTTGGCGTTGTGGTGGTAAACCGGGAAGTTCTTCTGTGAATATGTCGGGAAAGTCGCGTACTTCTGGGATTTTCTGGATGTCTTTTAGTTCTTGACTGGTATCGACGACGTGTGCGAGAAATGCATGGTACTCCTTCCGCAAGCACTTCTGAGCTTGAATGCACGAAATGATGCGAAGGTTCGTACTAGGTTTGTCGCCATAGATAACTAAAGTTTCATTGATAGGAAGGTTAAGACGAACTGCTTTTTCGAAGCACATGATGTCGGCACGAAGAAGACTTAACCAATCTATACCGATGATAACGTCGAAACATTTAATTGGGACTGCATGATATCTATCTTGAAAGTATGGCCATCTAAAGTTAAAGTACAACCTACGTATATGCAGTTTGTACTCTTTGTTTTCCCGTTAGCCATTTCTATCGTGAATGAACTATCTAATGCACATGGTTTTTGTTTAAGCAAGTGTGCAAATTTGTGACTTGCAAAACTTTTCTCGGCTCCACTATCGAAAAGTATGCAAGCATATGAGTTATCGAGAAGAAACGTACCAGTAACTATCGTAGGATCAGCTACCGCTTCCTCATGGCCTAGGGCCATAACTCTTCCTACTCTGCCAGCCATTCCTGCTTTACGGCAGTTCCTCTTGTAGTGGCCCACTTCGCCACAATCGTAGCAAGCTTAGCCCATACCAGCGTTAGGAACCTGGGCGGCCTGAGCTGTTGGAGTCTTGCAGAAATGGACTGTGTGTCCCTTCCTGTTGCAGTTAGAGCACTGCATCTCCTTGCAAGGTCCATGGTGGTGGAAGTTGCACTTGGTGCACTTCGGCAGAGTTCCAGCATATGTTCTTGCTGGTAAGAGGTTCGCAGGGACGATGGGAGTAACTGTGGCAGCATTGATCACCACAAGTTGTTGTTTCTTGGAGGTTCCTTGCGAAGCCCCTATTTTCCTCTTATTCCACCCCTTCCTGTTGTGGTCGGGGTTGGACTTTTGTGGTACGGGTATAGGGATTGATGTGTTCTGAGGTTTCCTGTGGTCTATGAGAGATTGTGCTAGCTCTTTGGCGCTATCAAAAGTAATAGGACTGGAAGCTATCACACTTGACTGGATCTGGGGTGACAGTCCCCAGATATACCTCTCTATCTTTTTGCACTGGAGAGCAACCATGTCGGGGCATAAGTTTGCCAGATCACAGAACCTATTTGTGTAGGTCGTGATGTCGGATCCAACCATTTGTAGACCCCAGAATTCCTGCTCGAGTTTTTGTACTTCGCCTCGAGGACAATATTCTTTCATCAGCATGTTCTTTAACTTTTCCCAGCTGATGGAATACGCCACCACCAAAGTCAGATAGTTAACATGGCTGTTCCATCATGTTAGTGCTCTGTCAGAGAAGGTACAAGCTGCAAACTTGACCTTGTTGCCTTCCTGGCAAGCACAGATTTCAAAGACAGATTCCATCTTCTCAATCCATTGTCTCAACACCATAACACCCCCAGTTCTGTTAAAGCTGCAGGGTTTGGCATTAGTGAAGTCCTTGTAAGTGCATTCCTGAGGGTGTCCATGGCTTTCGCCGTGGTTCGAGGGTGGTGCACCTGTTCCTGATCCACTAGGGGCAAGAGCGTAGATTGCTGACACAGCAGCTGCAACTGCTGCCGTGAAAGCTGCCTGGAACATGTTGGCATCAAAAGGATTTGGTGGTTGAAGAGGTACCGGTGGTGGTGGAGGTGGTGGTATTGGTGCTTCGTTGTTTGGGTTTCGCCTTGGATTCCTGCGTGGCGGCATCTTTAACTATACGTTGAAAAGATGACGAAATGGATAAGAATAAATGATTAATGAATGTGTCTCATGGACTAAATCCCCATAGCCCAACAATAGAACAAATAGTATCACTAAATGAAGAAGATAGCATTTGGATAATAATTTCCATAAGATTAGATATCCGTCAATAATACTAGAATTACAGATGTAACAAGTTCGGGAAAAATGGCCTAGAAGTAGGCCTTACATCAACCAAGATGGAAAATTTTGATAGAATTAAGACTAGATGAAGACCTAAAAGGTCTAAGATTTATAAAGACAAGAAATTAGACCAAAGTTTTACATAAACTAGGTTATATCCAAAAGATGAGTTGACGATATTCTATCGGCGATGAGAACTGCTAGCATGGGTTCTCGATCCTGACACTAGACGTTCAATGTCCCTTATACGCCTGTCCGACCTTGCTTGTTGAGCTCGAAGTTCTCTAACTTCAGCTCGGGTTTCGGCAAGTTCCCTCTGCAGATTTACATTGCGGACCAGAGTCCTTTCATGAGCAGACTCTAGTTGGCAAATGTGGACAGTGTTAACACCAGAGTTGGCGTCAACTTCCAAGACTTGATTGATAGTCGCCTAAGCTATTATCGAGTTCCGAGAAATCCTACGCACCATGATTGGTAGGACTCTATCAGCAGAACCTCCTTCAGTGAGGTTGTAGAAACTTCGGTCACCATTGTAGGGAATGGGCTGACCCTGTTCATGACTCCATGTAATCAAGTTAGTGGCCCACAAAGGTGTGGGTCCTTGAAACACAGGGCAGGGGTTCAGGTTTGGGTTTTGAGCACCTGGGGCTAGGTTGTTGACTTCTGGCTCCGAGTCAGAACTATCAGAAAAGCCTTCAGCATGGTGATCATCCAAAGGGATTGGGTGATCATCTTCTGGTTCTGCCTCTAGCCAACCAGCATTGCCTTGGTTTGGGAAGTACGGATCGCCATGGTGAAATCCAGCCATTTTAATCTACGCAAGAAAAGGGATATAAGAAATAGCTAAAATAGACGAACTAACTAAGCTAATTACAGTAAGATCAAATACCCATATGGTATTTCTTTATGGTTATGTTGGTAAGTTTTTAGACTTGTTGCCATATCACAACCATTCTTGGGCATATTCTAATCACTCCTCGGACTAGCATAGTTGATCACGCTATGCCATTCCCAAGACTGACCATATATCCCCAGGCTTACTTGTGATATTCAACAATCGTAATACTTTTGTTCTTGTCATTGTGACACTGATTTTAGTATGAATGCAGGCACGTATACTTACTTAAATATTTTATTATTTAAAAGTATAACTCTGAGACAAAGTGTTTTAATCCCATGTATTTATAGTTAGTATATCTTTTATGGGTTGATATACTTAATTCACTATAAACAATGCTCTGATACCAATCTGTCACACCCCAAAACCACGAACGGCAGAAACGTTCAGGGGTGGAGGACGTCATGTACAGTATCACAACAATGTAATATAATAAACAAGCAACAACATCATCCATTGCATTACAAGTATAATTTTAATACATGTGTGTTCTTTCATTGTAGTAAGACACCAAAAAGATACAATCAAAATAGAAGACAAGTCTTGTCTGCTCCATCTTCTCAAAACCTGTCCATCGTACCTGTCTACTGTTGACCTGAGAATACAAGTTATTTTGAAAGCGAGTATCAGCTTTAAAGCTGGTGAATTCATAAGTATTTAAGTGTCATTGTCTTTCTTATGAAAATCAGTTATGAAGGCCATGTAAACCTCTAAGTGAAAATGTTGATGTAAGTATGAAAAACCCTAGAAAAACCCTTATTTTCTATAAGTATGAAGTGTAGTCTTCTACCAAGACCCGAATGTTTTGTTATGACTATGTAGTCTTCTACCAAGACCCGAATGTTCTATAAGTATGAAGTGTAGTCTTCTACCAAGACCCGAATGTTTTGTAAGTATGAAGTGTAGTCTTCTACCAAGACCCGAATGTTTTGTAAGTATGAAGTGTAGTCTTCTACGAAGACCCGAATGTTTTGTAAGTATGAAGTGTAGTCTTTTACCAAGACCCGAATGTTTTGTAAGTATGAAGTGTAGTCTTCTACCAAGACCCGAATGTTTTGTAAGTAATATGATAGCTTTTCCTTTCTATTGACTAGTACTAGAGTACTTAGTCTAACTCCTCGTTTATGTGAAAGTATCACAAAATAAAGTAAACAGGAAAATATAATCATGTAAGTGTTATTGTCTTGGGTTACCAGGACAAACACGACATCGTCGAAGCGAAAGATAGACCCTATAGACATCCGAAGAGTGTCCCCTCATCCTCTGTAGCGGCAGCAGGGTGGAGGGAGGGTTAGTCCCCGTATCGATCTCTTAATATAGATCGTCAACCTAATGATCCTCCGAAGATTCACATCTCATCCACTGTTGCAACAGTGGACAGAGGGATGGTTAGTCCCGTCACTAACTACTAAGTATGTAACAACCTTAGACATCCGTAGACGTTCATCGACCACTGGTGCTAATCAGTGGGATTCGGAATGGTAAGTCCCGCCGAATTATCCCATTGAACTGGGACAGGAAAGATAATTTACACAGTAAATACTAATAAATCATCCTCGTAATTCTAAGTATAAGTATCTAGGTAAGTAAATACAGGATAATGTACCTAAGTAACAGTGTTCCTGTATGGTATTCATGTAAGCGTAATCATGTATCAAGTAAGTATATGTAAACGTACTCAGGTATCATGTAATCAACTATAATTGTACTCATGTATCAGGTAATGTACTGGTATGGACTCATGAATGAACTGACTCTTGTGTGATTCCTTGTAATAGGAATAATGTTTTGTTTCTTCTTACTATCCCTATGATAATTAGCTGGAAAGTCTGTGGTTGTTCAAGTAGATTTATGCACCCTCGATACACCAGGGTGTGGGAAACTGAAAGAAGGATGAAAACTATAATCTCTAACATATAAATGAACATATGCACATAAGTATAGTCCGATTCAAGAAGGTAAAATAATGGTTTTGCAAGATATCTAGGAGTTTTGAACAATAATTAAGAGTGACTTGATGTCATTAAACATTTCAAAACTAATACTTTTGTTATCAAAGTATTTTAAGATAGAAAACCATTTCATGTGACACGTTTTTGAAGTATGTGAAATCTACTGAGTGAAAAAACAGTTATAAAATACATAAGATTGATTTAATAACATACTGTTTTCTACTTGTATCCCCCCCATTAAAGCATTTAAAATCATTTAAAACATTGATTAAGGGGTATGAACTCACCTGTAGTTGGTGATTGGGATGAACTGAACGGTATAGGATTGTTAGGTGTCAAGCGAAGACTTGTACACACACTACGATCCTAATGAACATATAATCACACATAGATGCATTCAATTAGTCTTAAATCACTAATTGATAAAGTTAAGACATCCTAGACATAATAAACACTTTATATAAGTGTTTTAAGCCCTAAGGATTGCATCTAAGCTATTGTGGGACAAGGTATTTATGTTTAGGGTTCCAAAGGACCCTACATGTGAGTTTACTCCCCATAAACCATCACACATGGAGTTTACGGTTGTAAACTCTTGAGTTTACGGCCGTAAACTCCCAACCTTGGGGTTTCGTATGTTTTGAAGTCCCAAATGATTCCTAGAATTATTCTAACTTGGTGGTTAAATCCTTGGAAGAGTTTAAGGTCTAGAAATACTCTAATTAGGAGTTTACGGCCCTGAGGCCATTCCCCTTAGAGTTTACGGCCGTAAACTCTAAGTATGGTGTGTTTTTGATGCTTTCAAGCCTCTTGCACTTGTGGTATAGGTTCTAGACTTTTATTCCTAGCATATAAAGGCATTAGGCACACCTTGGTGCCCATTTTAGGAGTTTACGGCCCAAGAACCATGTCTTGGTCATAAACTCACTTTGTTAAGTGATTTTGATGTGCTTTGGTCCTTAGATTAAGTGGGGAACAATTTCATGTAAAGGTCTAGGGCTTTAGGTGTCTTAAAAATACCCTTTGGTCCATTTCTATGGATTTTACGGCCTAAGATACACTTGGGCCGTAAACTCTCATTTGTTGGTGTTCTTTGATGTATTTAAGGCCTTAGATTAAATGGGAACTAGCCTTGATAAAAGCCTTAAAGCTTTAGTGGACTTAAAACACCATTTTGAGGTTGAAAAGGGATTTTACGGCCTATGAAACTCTTGGCCATGAACTCCCAAACTTGGGTGATTTATGGATGTTTTCTTGTCCTAAATACATATACAAATGAGTCTAGGGCAGTGGCATAACACAAGGGTCGGTTTTGGCTTCGTTTCGGGAGTTTACCGCCCAAGAACACCTTGGGGAGTAAACTCCTAGATCTAGTGATTTAGCCTTCTAAATCATGTTATAAACACATAATAAGCATTCTAACACTACTAGAAAAAGGGTACTCACAATTTGGGATAAAAACCCGAAGATCCGTCAGAGAGAAAATGGCTTTTCTCTAGTTGGACATGTGAATAATGAATGAATTTGGTTCAAAAATCTATTTATAGTCCTGCGATATATTTGGCAGAAAATATTTTTATTCCAGAAATGATCTCTAATATAATAGAGTGTTGGAATAATAGTGTTGCACAAAACCCTAGTGCACCCACTCTCCTGATATTTCCTAAAGTGTAAACCCTAAATTACTCAAACTTACGCGAAAAAGTCTGAAAATTAACTGTGACTGCTATAACTTCTATTGAAGTGATATAGTTTGTACAGAATGGAAATTTCGGGTTGTCACAGTATACCTGTAATGGTATCAACCGTTGACATCCGTGGATGTGCTTTTACCTCTGTAGCTAACAGAGATTCTAGGAATGGTCAATCCCACAACGTATCCTTTGGTACTAGGATATTAAATCCAATCTATCTCGTCGATTATGTGATTGAATCACAAGGTAAAGATAAGAATGAGGATTATATAACAGAATCTATACATATAAAATGTACTAGTAATTCTTGTAAGTGTACTCATGTGAATGTGATCATGTGACCATATCTATGTAATAGTATGGTAATATACTGTAATATTCTAGCTGTATTGTACGTGCTCTCTATGTAGCAAGTATAGTAATGTAATCATTCTAGTATCGTTGTATATGTTCTCTTTCTTGTATAGTTGTATATGTTATTCTCTAGTATAGTTGTATATGTTCTTCACTAGTATAGTTGTATATGTTCTTCTCTAGTATAGTTGTATATGTTCTTCTCTAGTATAGTTGTATATGTTCTTCTCTAGTATAATTGTATATGTTCTTCTAGTAGTAAGTATTGACACATGAATGAACTGACTCATAGTATGATATCGTGTTCTAGTAATAGTTCTACTATCTTCCATTTCTAAAAGTAATTCTTTCCTTGCGTTTGCTCAACCATTTCATCTATGCGAGGCAGAGATAACGATTTCTAATGAAAATCTTGACGGAGTCCTCGATATCCGAGGCACATACGATGCAATCCGTCGATCTCTGGGAGAATAAGACTGGGGGTTCTCCAGGGTGAGAAGCCTAGTCTTCTTATTATATCGCTGTGCAGTTCGTTAAGTTGTCTGTACTGTTCTGGTATTTCCGCAGGTGTTTAGACTATAGGGCGATCTGTTTACAAGAGTCGTACTGGGTTCTAAGTTTGTTCACATGACGATGCGATTACTCGTAGGCTTAGGCAGTTCTCCGTCCTGATGTTCATATTAGAATTCATACATGTTTTCACAATCACAATCTCGTGTATACGAGTCATATATAATTAAGATTGAAAAGGTAGTCGAATAACTGATTCTTCTTTAAGCTCACATCCCATCGCGGAAAAAGAAGTTAAAGTGGAATCATCAATTATAAACCTGTAGAACCTTGATTATATATCACTCTTATGTATACCTTCCTCAGTAATAGATTAATCGTATGAAACCTTGGATTGAACTTGACGTACTGCACAAGTGGTACTTCAGGGATTTCTTCGGAAAGAAGATATCTAAGAGGTACTCCTGGCATGAGTACTTCGGTGTTTTGATATGATGACTTCGCTGGAAAAGTGATCTAGAAGAAAGCGATGTACATATGAAGCTGTTTTTGTGAGGATCAAATTGAATCGAGTTGTATGATAATGTCGGAATCATACTGAAACTTAAAGACATTAGATTTGAACATAAGACGTTTACAGACAAAACACAACCGTGCAACCATGAACAGAGTTACAGTACTTTAGATTTACCACAAGACTATTGCTGCGAATAAGATATACTACAAAAGACAAGTATACACAGTACGAGAAGCCCTATACAGACAGGATCTCGCAAAAGGTAAGACTCTAGTTGCACTTGTTCTGGATAGTTTATAAGTCTGTTACAACGAAACACCTTAATTACATTAACATGGGTTCCGGAGCAGGTTCTCCCGTAGCTGTGATCCTGAGAATCCTCCCATCTGCGCCAGAGTTCTTTGCTATAGGGAAATCCTTCTTGAAGTGCCCTATCTCCCCGCATTGGTGGCATGACTAGCTAGTACTAGCTTTGGTGACGGGATTGCGGTGTTTAGCCAGTGTTATGTGGACACGAGTTCCTTCCTCGTTACTCCACTTTGAAAATTGCTTCCTAAAGCGTTCGGCGTTATAACTACTCTCGTGTGTAGGGTTAGTCCCGATGAAAGGGACTTGAGTGATGGGTCGTGCCAGTGCTCCACAGCCACGAGCATGGTGTCTTATTTTTAGGCAATTGCAACATTGCATCTCATGGCAAGCCCCATGATGGTGGAAACTACACTTATCACACCTCGGGAATTTTCCCTCGTATGGCCTGCTCGGTACGGGAGTGGCAGGGGTTTCCACTTGTTGCTGTTGTATGGCAAGTTTTTGGGATTTCTTGCGTTCCTTCTGAGCTTGACGCCTTCGTTTCTTGTTTTCTGTCTTTCAGCTTTGTGAGCCTGTGACTGTTACTGTTTGTTGGTTTCCCGGTTTGGTACTACCATCGAAACTCTCGACTCCATTGTCAGTCTGGCTTGTGATGCCTGGGCTGAGGTGTGTAAGGAAAGTTGTCACAGCAGCTGCTACTGCAGCTTGTAATGTAGCGACGTCAATATGGAGGATAGGGGTTTCGTTGCGCGGCTGATCGTTTTTGGATGACGACATGATTCTGTAACATGAAAGATAAGGATTTTGTGATCGATTCTGGTTAACCCTAGGTGTAGTTCGACTGTTATGTAAAGAATAGAATTATGTTTTCGAAAATTTGACCTACATCCCTATGATGCAGTCCTAGAACTGAGTGGAGGTGTGTTTATGAAGGGGTTGACCTACATCCCTATGATGCAGTCCTAGTAACGGGTGGAAGTAAGTTCGTAGAATGATCTCAAGACGTTTTTCGTTCAAGCCGAGGTATCGTGGGTTGGTGAATATCAAGATCCAACCACTAAACGAGACATGGAAATGTCTCCGGGGCTAAATTACTATAGTCCAATGACTTGACTAAAGCATGTCTCAGATAGACTCAAATGAAAGTATGATAAGAGTACTTGAATAAAGAATGACACAGAAGTTAGCCGACTGTCAAAATACTTGATATTCATGACGTAAAAGTTCGGGAAAATGACCTTGTAAAGGTCTTACATCATATCCAGGGAAGATAGTTCTCGACAGCATAAGGACCTAACCTAAAGTACTTACAGTACAAGGTAATTTCATAGAAAATGCCACATCGGGCAAAGACAGAAAACGATTACTTTCTAATAAGGAAAGTAAGGTAAAGAATCTACTACTGACGACAGTCATCCCTCAGGTGAACTCTCAGTTCAGCCAGTTGACGTC
This sequence comes from Lactuca sativa, assembly GCF_002870075.4. Lineage (NCBI taxonomy): Eukaryota > Viridiplantae > Streptophyta > Magnoliopsida > Asterales > Asteraceae > Lactuca > Lactuca sativa. The sequence goes on along the minus strand of NC_056627.2, from coordinate 197,699,550 downwards.
CTACATCAAGTATGTGTCTTTCGTACACCCTCTGGCGTACTCGGCTCTCTATGACTTCGGCTCGTGATTCTGCCAGTGCGTGAAGTAGAGTTTCATGGGTTCTCTCTGATCTCTCGCGAGCATTTTCTAGACTAATGGTGCGGAGGGTATGCATTCTTGTATCGGCGACATCTTCGGTAATCTGATGTAGGGCTGTCCTGCCTTGAATCTCATTTCGGGTCACTCTGCGGACCAAGATTGGCAAGGTTCTGTCTGCTAAACCCCCATTGCTCAGGTCGGAAAAGCTTCGGTCGCCATTAAATGGCATGGGCTGATCTTGTCCTTGGCTCCATGTTTCCAAGCATTCCACCCACTCAGGCGTCGGGCCATGAAAAGCCGGACGAGGGTTAGGAATTGGAAAAGGGAGCTGGTTGTGGTAGGTTCTCAACCTCTGGTTCGGAATTAGCATCGTCCGAAAGGTTTTCATCATGGTGATCATTCAAAGGGATTGGATGATCATTCTCTGGTTCTTCTCCAAACCAACCAGCAATGACCTCATTCGGGAGGTACTGGTTGTCGTGGGGATGGAGTCCAGCCATGTTATTTACGCGAGAATTGGGGTAAGAAAATAATTATTAGACGAACTATCTAGATAATTATTTTGAAAATCTTCATTAGTTACATCGCTATTTGTGAAGTGTATACCGGTTATGTGTAATCAAAACAGGATAGGCCTTTGAATAAGTGACCCTAACTCCAAATTCACACATAATAGGGGTAAAGTAAAATTTTCACAGATTCTAAGTCTATAACATCCTAATTACATATATCCTTAGTGTATCCACTTAGCAACTATCAACTTAGTAATGAAGATCCCGTTTTAGTTCTCAAGTATGAAGTACTTATAGTAGCACCAAATACTCCTATAGTATTTTAAGTTTAATGTTATGTTCTATTGTTCTCATTGTGGTAGGGTTGGTAAGATTTTACCATTGTTGCAACCACGCAACTACACTTACGCACATGCTAGTCAACCCTCGGATAATATAGGTGATCAGGCTATATCTTCCCAGTTTTGACCATATGTCTCTAAGCCCACTTGCGTTGCCCAACAATCGTAATTCTTTTGTACTGTCCTTAGTGACACTGATTTTAGTATGAATGCAGGCACGTATACTTACTTAAATATTTTATTATCTAAAGTATAAACTCTTGATCATAGTATTTTTAATCCCTTATGTATTTATAGTTAGTATATCTTTTATGGGTTGATATACTTAATTCACTATAAACAATGCTCTGATACCAATCTGTCACACCCCAAAACCAAGAACGGCGGAAACGTTCTGGGGCGGAGGACTTCATGTACAGTATCACAACAATGTAAAGTAGTAAACAAGCAACAACATTATCCATTGCATTAATAATAGAATTATTATACAAGTGTGTTCTGTCAAATTTTGATAAACACTAAAGCATAAATCAAAATGAAAGATGAGTTTTCAACGAGCTCCATCTTGCCTAGTCCTTGCATCTGTACCTGTCTATGATGACCTGAGGACACAAGTAATTTTGAAAGAGAGTATCAGCTTTGAATATGGTGAGATCATAAGTATTTTAGTGTCTTAATTTATTTGTAAATACTTCTATGTATTTGAAATGTAAGTATTTGTATGTATACAAATTGTAAGTATTGAAAATGTAAATGAACTGTATGTATGAAGATGTTTGTAAAACAACTGTAAACGTTTGAAAAGTTCTAGAAATCCCTATGATTACTATTAGTAACAAAAGGAGTCTTCTACCAAGAATTTAACTGTTCTCGATGTAGTCTTCTACTAAGATTTAACTATTTTGAATGTAGTCTTCTACCAAGACCTAAGTGTTCTGAATGTAGTCTTCTACCAAGACTTAACTGTTCTGAATGTAGTCTTCTACCAAGACTTAACTATATTAGTATTACCCTTTGGAACAAGGGCAACTAACAATGTTAACTGAAGACATCTGTAGATGTACATTTACCTATGTTGCTAACAGCTGGGTATAGGAATAGTCAGTCCCCAAAAGTATACATGTAATGGTATCAACCGTTGATATCCGTGGATGTGCTTTTACCTCTATAGCTAACAGAGATTCTAGGAATGGTCAATCCCGCAACGTATCCTTTGGTACTAGGATATTAAATCCAATCTATCTTGTCGATTATGTGATTGAATCACAAGGTAAAGATAAGAATGAGGATTATATAACAGAATCTATACATATAAAATGTACTAGTAATTCTTGTAAGTGTACTCATGTGAATGTGATCATGTGACCATATCTATGTAATAGTATGGTAATGTACTGTAATATTCTAGCTGTAGTGTACGTGCTCTCTATTTAGCAAGTATAGTAATGTAATCATTCTAGTATCGTTGTATATGCTCTCTTTCTAGTATAGTTGTATATGTTATTCTCTAGTATAGTTGTATATGTTCTTCACTAGTATAGTTGTATATGTTCTTCTCTAGTATAGTTGTATATGTTCTTCTCTAGTATAGTTGTATATGTTCTTCTCTAGTATAATTGTATATGTTCTTCTAGTAGTAAGTATTGACACATGAATGAACTGACTCATAGTATGATATCGTGTCCTGGTAATAGTTCTACTATCTTCCTAAACTACCCATATGGTAGTTTACTAGTAATCTAACTGGTACGTATGAACATGGATGTATACCCTTGCTACCCAAGGGCATGGGATGAACTGGAAGGGCCTTTATGACTATATATGTACATAAGTTATATAACTATTATTTAAACAACCTTCGGACGAGTACCCGATATCCCACCAGACCACATCTGAAGCACAAAAAGGAAATAAGGTGGATAGCCTTCCTAAGTCTTTTAAACATTTCTTTTATAACTATACATATAGAGGCATGCAATTTATAATTTAAAAGCATAAATTAAGATTTGTAAAACCTTTGAACATAAATATTTTCTAAGAAAAGACCGACTTGATGTCGATCTATAAAATGGTTTTGAAGGCATGGGTTTGATAAAGCAGTTTAGTATAAAGAACATTTGTTTGAAACACAATTGTAAATAAGTTTGAAATGTAATATACATAGTAAAATGTACAATGTAATAAGGGGTTTTTAAACACATAAAGTGTTTATGAAAACTTTTGAAGGAAACTGTTTGGTAAAACGGCTAATGAGTAGCCAATCATTTGAATGCTGCTTATTAATCACATGTGATTGATATAATAATTAGCATAATTCTACTTGTATCCCCCCCATAAAACATTTAAAAATAGTTTAAAACATTGATTAAGGGGTATGAACTCACCTGTAGTGAGTGGTGCTGATGAAAATGTTGGATGAGTTGCTAAGTATCAAGTGGTGGCTTTAGTACACACGCGAATGCTATTTAGCATATATTGGCATATATATGAATATAATTAGTGTTATGAACAACTGAATAATGATTTTGGGACCACCTTAGGGACTAGTAAACACTTATAATGAAGTGTTACAATCATATATGATTGTATGAAGGTTTATAAGGCTATACAAGAGGGTGTATGGCCAAAATACACACTATATGTGTGTGTGCGGCCTGGTGTGCGGCCAGCACATGTGTGCGGCCATGTGTGCTGCCAGATGGTGTGTGCTGTTGGGTGTGCGGCCATACATGATGTGTGCGGCCGTACACCTAGTGTTCTTGGTGTTCTTGGTACCTTTTATGAAGATCTTCAAGGAGGTTAGGATGATACTTGAGAGGATTTCGGGTTCTATGCTTGAAGTAGTGAAAGAAGTGTTCAAAAATGACTAAGTGTGGTATATATAGGTGGAGTGTGCGGTTGGGAAGGGTGTGAGGCCGCAAACACATGTGTGTGGCCGCACACTCCATGTGTTGGAGTGTTTGGCCTCTTTTTGATTCCTACACTTTGAGTTAACCCATTTCCACATTCCAACCTTGATTATAACACGTTTAGAATGCTCCAATAGACCCTAAATGGTACTAAAAGATAGCAAAACGAGTCTATTATTGATATGAAATGAAGAATGCAAGTTAGAAATTTTCGGGTTGTCATATATTTTGCATTCAGAACTCGATGAAGCGTTGAAGGTGGAGGAATGTCGTCGTTGATCAATCGAAGTGGAAGAAGTAAGCTTTCTAATCTTTTTTGAATGTTGATTTACTGGAAAACCAGTGTATTAGTGTGTTTATTTTTTGTTAATGTGTACATTTTAACGATTCTTAAAACCCTAGAAGTTGGGTTTTTCGTTTTTTCTTTATATCATCGACTATGAACTATAGTGATTCTTCATCTTTGATGATTGTTGATTTAATGTTGTGTTTAACAAGTAACACGTTGGTGTATTTGAATCTTTTAATGAAAATGGTAATTATAGATCAGTTTGGAAGTTACAGTATTCTGATATTAAATGTGCTTAAAAATCAATAGATTATGATTGTGTTTGAAAGTTCTAAGATGCATATACATGTGTAATCGTAGTCGACTAATTTGAACCGAAGTAAGGTTACGTAAACCCAAAAATTAGGGCTTTTTTTTTACTTTTGTTTTAAGAGTCTTATTGTTGATCAATGGCAAAATAAATACATTATAAGTAGGACAAGAGGAGTAACTGATTATAAGTAGGACAAGAGGAGTAACTGATGTTAGTATTTGATTGTGAATGTTTTTTAGTAGAAAAATAATAACAAAGGGTATAATTGTCATTCATTACGAACGATTACTTGTTGTTTGTATGTTTTGTATATTATTAAATTCATATTTAGTTGTGAATGGGTACTTTATTGAGTATGTATGTGGTTTTGATCCTGTACATGATTTTGTATGTATAGAATAATGTTGTAGGAGTTCCAACTATTTTATGTGAGTAATTTAATTAGACTGTTTGTTTATTGATGATTATTGTTAACATTCCTCTGATTTTGGGGACAAGAGGAGTAATTGATGTTAGTATTCGATTGTGAATGGTTTTTAGTAGAAAAATAATAACGAAGGGTATAAATGTCATTCATTAGTAATGATTACTTGTAAAATCTGATTGTTTTACAGACAGAAGTAGTGTTTCTAGTATTAATCCTTGTTGTTGTTTGTATGTTTTGTATATTGTTCAAGTCATATTCAGTTGTGAATATGTACTTTATTGAGTATGTATGTGGTTTTGATCTTGTACATGATTTTGTTTGTAAAGAATAATGTTGTAGGAGTCCCAACTGTTTTATGTGATTAAGTTAATTACACTGTTTGTTTATTGATGATTATTGTAAAAATCCCTTTGTTTTTGGGTATGTGTTTAATTGTGTTTGTGTTTAGTAGGTATAATTTATGATTATTTGAGTTGTTAATGATTCAATTCTGAGTTATAAATGATTAAGGTATTTTAATTCTACTATTAGGTAGAAAGAAAAGCGAGAGGATATTACTAAAGACGGCATTCAGCAAATTCACTAATGAAGAATCCAATCAATTGCTTATTGATATTGAAGATGAAGACAATGAAGGAAACAAACTAGTACAACCTCAGATTAGAAGAGAAAGACAAAAGAAGTGTTCAACACCTAAGAAGAAAACTAAAAAACAAACTGGTGGTGATGATGATTATATGAAATTTAAAATGTTAAATATCAATTGGAATTTATAGTGAGTATGTGTGTTATTCTTTGGACAGGTGTGGGGGAACGTGTTAATCATACACAGCTCATTCAATGCGAAGGGATCATAAAGTTGTAGTTTTGAGCTCAGATTCAAGTAATGTACTTGTTTAGAAATAAATTTATTTAGAGTTTGATGTTGTAGTTAGTTTTAATAACTTGTGTTGTTTTGTATTTATTAATAGAAAAGAACATGAAACCCAAAGTCAATGTGAAGAAGTTTGATGGAGGAAATTCAAGGTTTTCAAAAGCTAAAAGAAATATACAGAAAAAAAAGGTATGAATGATGATTTCATGTAATGTAACTTGTATATTAAAGTATATTCAGTTATGATTATGTTGTCTAATTATTGGCAGGCTTGATTGAAAGTTATGAGACGATAGAAGATAGTGGACTAAATAGGGAAAATGAATTGAGAACAAAAAGACGTTTTGATAGATGTAAAATAAAAGGTGATGAAGTTGTTGTTATAAACTCATTTTCAGGTAGTGTTTTTTTTAATAAATTTAGTATATTATTGGTTTGGTAATTTATTTATAATCATTTATTGTGTTAAATATGTCTTAACAGGAAAAGATAATGCTACTGTCAAGAAGCTTGATGAAGATGAAGAATCTGATTTTGAAGTTAACAAACCTGTGGTAACAAGGAAAAAGAGAAGGCATCATACTTCATTCAAAGATGATGACAAAGAAAATTTGAAGAAATTTAAAAGATAAAGGACTAAAGAAGGAAATGTGTTGAAGCCAAGAAAACTGCCTAAAGTTGTATCAAGTGGTGCAGAAGAAGCAAGACGAATACAAGTACGGACATCTCCAAATGTTTTGTATAGTTTTTTGCATAACCTTAGCAAGGAACAAGAAGCTTATATTTCTTCTATTGGTCTGGGGCATTTGTTGAATATGAAAGTGGATGGGTGTGCATCAATTATGGGGCATTATATTGTCAAGAATTTTAATGCAGATAGGATGGTACTCAAACTTCATCATAGAGAGATACCAATCAATCGGCAAGTTATTCACGAAATGTTGGGTCTGCCTCTGGGACATGTTACAATAAAGTCCATGCCTTATAGAGAAGTCACAAACGACACGATAACTGTTTGGAGAAAACAATTCGAAGATGAAGATAATATTAGACCAAGGGCAGTTCAACAAGTTATTATGCAATCAACACGTGCATATTTAATGTTTAAAGTAAACATCTTTGTCCTATTGTGTAATACACTAGGTCAGTCGATGAGCATGGGAACATGTGACCTGTCGATGTTATCAAAAGTGACGAAACACCTAGATCTAAGTGACATTGATTGGTGTGGATATGTTTTTGATTTCCTTAAGGAGACAAAAAGTGCATGGAATCCAAACAGCAAAAAGGGATTCTATGTTGGGCCAATTATATTACTGCTGGTAAGATTTGTTTTAAATTAAATTGTCATTCAATATTTGTAGCCTTATGTGTGTAGATACATTAAAGTGTATTTAAGTTATACATGTTTTATTTGTCTTTGTTGTAGTTTCTATACGTAGAAAGTGTTTGATGCGATTCAGTGAAGATTGTACGATGCAGACCAACAATATGTTGTTGGTGTTGGATTAGTGTCTAAGTCCATAACTATTTTGGTATGTACTTGACCCGATGGTGCATGGTCCTTTTGGGTTGCCTTCACTAAAGCAACTTGATAGGATGAATTATGGAGAAAAAGGATTAAATATGATTTATTAATATATTATGAGAATAACATATTAAAGGAGAAATCATATTGTTTAATTAATATTAGTCAATAATTAATTGGTAATTAGTTTTGTGACTAAAAGGGATTAATTAACTTAAGGGACTGGAATTGTAATTATAAGATAATTGCAATTTGGGCCATGGATTGCCTTGAATCAAGGGATGGACGAATTCTATGGGGAAACCCATAAGGAAATCGTCCATGGGCTTGATTAAAGGAGTCTATGGGTTGCTTAGGGCTTAAGCAACCAAATTAGGGTTTCCTTGTTAGATAACCCTAATAGCCTCACTATATATAGAACCCTTAAGGCTCAAAAACGTGGGGAACTTCTTTTCTAGGGTTAGAACACGTTTTGGGCAGCCTCTAACCTCTCTCCTCTTCATCCTCTTGCTTATGGTGTTTGTGAGCCATTAGAGGAGTGACACTTGTGACTCTAAGCCTTCCAAAGTCAATTCAAGGAGGAATTGAGATTGTTATTGCTACATAACAATCAAGGTAACATTATAAACCTATTCTAATATCTAATATGATTACATGTATGCTAGAATTAGGATTTATAGTCTTGGATTCAAAGCATGTACAATAGACAAACCTAGATCCAAGCATTAGGGTTTGTATGAGCACATAGGATGTCTTGTGACCAAAACCCATCAGTGGTATCAGAGCCTAGCTTGGTTTCTATTGTATTGATGCTTGATATGTTGAAAAAAAATTCAATTTTTGGTGTTCTGCTTGATGGACTCGGCGAGTCCCACTGTGGACTCGGCGAGTTGCCCCTACTCGGCGAGTTCCAGAGGGTGACTCGGCGAGTCGGTGCGTCAGACAGAGGTATATTCGGGATTTCTTGTTGTTTTTGCTTATGGATGGTTACCTTATCATGTTAGATCAATATTAATCCGATTATATGATATATTTGACTATATTTTTGATCTAATTGAAGATATTTATCAATTAATAAGATAATTGTTTCCTTATAAGATAATTGATTAATTATTTTGACTAAATTGATAAATTGTTTTGCAAGAAATCATTAAACAAATCAAATATGGATAATTATGTGATTAAATGATAATTTAAATTATTTGTTATTTGATCCTTGTTGTTATGAAAAGTTTCATATTTTCCCCTTAGGTTTTATAGTTTAAATTTGAACCCAAAAGTTTTGTTGTTTTGAAATTTAAATAGTTAAAACCCTAATGTTTTGAAAAAGGTTTCAAAACTTGCCCTCAAGTTTTGGAATTTAAATTTTGATTAAATGGTTTAATTTTGATGTATATTTAAATTCTAAACCCTAATGTTTGAAATGTTTCAAAACTTGCCCTCAAGTTTTGGAATTTAAAAGTTGATTAAAAGTTTAATTAGGAATGCTAAATGCTAAAACTCTTGTATTGTTTTGAAAAAGTTCAAATCACACCCTTATGGTTTTATTAATTAATTAAGGTGTATAATTAAAAGAGGTTTAATAAATCCATAAAGTTTAGGTTTACAATTTAATTGAATTAAAAGTATAATTGTTAAATTTGACCACCTAGAATTTTAAAAGTGTAAAATACACCCTATACTATATATAACATTAAAAGTCTAAAATTATATATATATATATATATATATATATATATATATATATATATATATATATATATATATGTATGAGTAAAAGTCAGTCTTACCGTTAGTAGGCCTCATTCACGAAGCTAGTCTATAGGGGGTGTTTAAGGAAATTGCCTATAAAATGGCGATTGAATGGGTATCCACTCTTACCCACCGCACTCTTGACTAGTGGAAGGTCGTTAGCCGAACGGGTAGGATAGGACGAAACCTTCCATTATAAGTATAATGAATTATTAAAGTAACTAAATGTTTTCATAAAATTCCTAATCTTAGTTACTTAGGCAAAAGTGAATTGATGCAATTCCATTAAATTACACTTTGTGCCCTTGCGAAGACGTTAGTGGAGCGTGTGTGGTTTACCGGCACACTAAATGGTTCTAAGCAAAGGTAGCAAAGGGTGACTCAGTGTTGGGTCCTAGACTTAGTATCTCATTTGGGTGATTTACTAAGGACTCAATCAATCAACTAACTTGAATTTGTTTTCTCCCGTTTTGTAGATGTCAAAGTTTGATAACTATGGTCTTCTCAAATCCATTGGAACAATCATTCCACATGAAGATGATATTCCACGATTCGATCGAGGAACAGGAGATCATGCTTCACTTCCTCCTCCTCCTCAAATTATTCTCCCTAACCCACAAGTTCAAAGGCTTGAAAAGTTCAAGATCACTCAAGCCCTTTTGGCAAGTAAACATAAAGAAGGAAAGCCGGTGTGTGCACATGTCCTAGGGATGAAGTCACACATTGATAGGTTAAGAATGTTGGGATCCGTTGTCTGTGAGGAAATGGCTGTTGATTGGGTTCTACAGTCACTTCCTAACTCATATAGTGAGTTCGTAAGAGAGTACTATATGATAAACTACGACATGACCCTTATAGATCTCACCTATATGCTTATTGCTGCTGAATCAGCAATGATTTGGCGCAATAGAAAAGCAAAGTTGATTGGTGAATCTGCCTTCGAGACCTCTATGGATATAGACAATGGCAACAAAAGACATGCTATGATCGAAAAGTTTGATCACAAGAGAAAGGCAATGTCTGAAGTAGTTCCATGTCATGTTCCAAAAGAGTCAATTTGCTTTTATTGCCAAGAGAAACGGCATTGGAGACGAAGCTGCCATATTTACCTAAGAGATCTAAGAGATGAGAGAGTCAAAAGGTATGGCTCTGCTTTAAGTAAAATGCATTGACTAAATCTTTTAAGCTTCTATACTAGATTCTTAATACATAATGTGATAAGATAACAATTGATGTTTTGAAGGATCGAAGAAAAGAAAGAAAGCTTAAAGGAAGAAGTGAGCAGAATCTAACCGTGAAGGAATGGATTTCGATCGCATTTCTCGAAGATTAGATTCTTGAGCTACTACTTAGAGTTAGAATTAGATTGCTAAGAAAGATGTATTAGCATAGCTTTTCAATGAATTGCATTGTAAGGACAAAATTTTTCCGCAATAAAATAAAATTTGATTTTATATTATTTATCCTTGCAATGATGTATATGAAAAATTGATGTTTGAATTATTAGCAATAATGGATTTGGTTCTTATTATGTTATTTATGGAAAGTCAAGAGTTTACCAAATAGGGAGAGTTTCTCATCGCCCAAGTTTCAATTGGACAGAAACTTGGAATCATGCAACTTGGTTGCATGATGAATGAGAAATTTCATATTTGGAAATTAGACTAATTCATTGACAAAGTGTCAAGTGAAAGACTAGGAGATCGAGTACACAAAGTTGTGTGTTGATCAAGTCCACCATAAGAGTAACAATGATATTCGTCATGATTTACTAAAGGTTTAGTAAATATGATTACACGTATAAGATTAAGTGTAATTCGGAATTGATTAAAAGGTCTAAATCAATAGTAGAATGAATAAGAAGAATCAAGAAGGCAGAAAGATAAAAGTTTTTCCATTCTAAGAAGAAGGGAGAGTAGCTTTTATGCTTTATGATAGGTCTTAATGATTAAGAACCATATCTCAATTGATCCTCTAAGTGAGTCTTAGTACAATTGTATGTTTAAGAAGAGGAATCAATGATTAAAGAAATGGTTAAATCAAGAAGTCAATCATACTTCATTCCAATAACAAGTCTTAAAGTTAAGATTGTGACATTGAGTGAAAAGTATTAAAGTTTATAACATTCATCAAATGTGGAAAGTTGTGATGTCTTGGATAAGAAAAAGACTAACTAAGACCAATTTATGAAGTGTTTTGATAAAAACTACACTAACTCTTGAATATTTGTTTGTCAATAAATGTTTTGACAAGAGAATCTTATATGTCAAGGAGTTAGTGGGAGTCTTAATGGTCTTGAAAGGTTTCAAGAACAAATCAAATAAACCTTATCGATCATCACTAGCACACGAGTTGAGGTTTACAACCTATCGTGTTGACATTATTTTGTTCCTGTGCCGTTCCAATTGAGTTAATTATGCATGTGAGTCCTATGAGTTCTCATTTGAATGCATAAAAGGCAAGGACCTTGATAAATGGAAAGTACATTGATAAGAAAAGGTGAGCCGCTTAACTACTTGGAAGACATGGTGGGCAGCTGTGCTACCATAAAGGGAAGAAATCGAGATCAAGAAAGTTCGATCCATATGAGTTTGAATTTGTCGTAAACTTTGGTTTTGACAAATTCGCATGGATAGGAACAAATACACCGTTTAAATCTAAGTGTCATAAGATTTCCTCCTTCATGAAAATGATTGTGAGAAAATGCTTTCACTAAGAAAGATTTTAAGAAGATAGTGATTGTAAAATTGCATTCTAGAATTCGATCATGGTTACGGTATCCCTTTCCATGATTTGAATTGTGAGGTTTGGCAATTGTTTACAACACATATGAACTATCTAAGGCAAAGGTGTATAAGTTCAAGAAGCCTTGATAAAAGATTATCAAAGCATTAAGTATTAAAAACATGGACTCAAGAAATTCAATAGGTTTTGTTTTTCTGAAAGTTAATGTAACATCCCGAAATAGCAAGAGTAGATTTGAAGGGCTAAAAGTGTTATTTGGGAAAGAGTGACTCGGCGAGTAGAGTCGCGACTTGGTCGCGTGTTATGTAGCTGACTCGGCGAGTCGAAGAGATGGACTCGGCGAGTAGGCGCTGGGTGGAGAAAACCCTAATTCTCGGGGTTGAGCCCTATATAAGGAACATTATGTTCCTTCCCCAGCCTCTTTACATCCCTCTTGAGTTCCAGAAACCCTAAATCGCAGAGGAGCTCCATTGTTGAGTGGATTGGAGCATTGGAGAAGTTTGTGGAAGGAATTTTGTGGGAATTGAAGGCTTGGGGCAAGGGGCTTTGCTTGGAATCAACTTCATTGCAGTTGGGGGCGTCCATTGGAGGTAATATCTCATTCTTGGTCTGATTGTATGTTGTTTCTTCAATTTGGGGTTTGTGGGATCTTGTCTAAGGATGTAAATGGAAGTCTAGAGGTTAGATCTGAGGTTGCTATCTCAGATCTGGAAGGGAGGAGAATCAGAGAGCATGAAAGTCCCTGTGTTGGAGTGTTTAGTGAAGCTTGCAAGTCCCAAACCCTAGTTATAAGTGATTAAGGCCTAGATCTCTTGGGATTCACGTAAAGTTTGCCACTTTACGTGATGGATGAGTTGTATAAGGCTAGATCTATGTTTTGGATCATTTGCATGGCCTCGAATGCTTCTGAAAGGATTCAGATCGGTGGTACTCGGCGAGTCACATGGGTGGACTCGGCGAGTTGCTTGAAGATGAGCTGGGACTCGACGAGTTGGAAGAACAACTCGGCGAGTCGGATAAAGATAGCCTGGAACTCGGCGAGTTGTATGAACAACTCGGCGAGTAGGTTGATGATAGCCTTAGACTTAGCGAGTCTGTTCTTGGACTCGACAAGTCTTGTCGAAGAGTTCCGATATTCGCTGGTTGAGTCGAGAATCGGTGAGTCAAGGGATGACTCGGTGAGTTGTGTGCGAGTGGACTCTGAGTTGTTGGACTCGGCGAGTCTCGGGGTGACTCGGCGAGTTAGGTCGCGGATGGAGTGAAGTCTGATTATGGGAACTCGACGAGTCATAGGGTTGACTCGGCGAGTAGGGTCAGTCAGGAGTTGACTTTGACCTTGTCTTTGACCAAGGGTTGACCAATGGTGTCCAGGGGCATTTTGGTAATTATTGTTTGTTGTTTTGAGTTCAGCGCATTGGTGGTTGACCAGTGGTGGAGATCGTATGAGTGATCGGAGTAGCTTGGACTATCTGTTCAGTCGGGAGCTTCGAGGTGAGTTATCCTCACTATATCAACGGGGTCTAAGGCACCAAGGCCGGCCCTTATCGGATTGAGATCCGGGTGGTTGTTATTATGTTACTTCTTTATCATGTTTGTATCCTGTGAGTTAGGATGGTATATGCTAGAGACCTGATTGAGATCGGTATCCAGAGAGATAGGGAGATGCTATGTTAGTGACCTGTTAGGTCGGTATCCTGGTTAGGATAGTGGCATATTATGTCATCTGTTGATCTGCTTGTTATCTGTGAATTGTTAGATGATTGTATGTATATGTGTACATGGATGTTTGGACTGGAGTTGGGTTGAGGCGGGTCCTGCTGTGTGTAGTAGGCCAAGATACCTAGGGCGGACCGGTTGTCCCGTAGGCCCAGCGAGCGGTCCGGATAGGCTGTAGGTCCCGATAAGGGCGGACCAGACGTGCCGAAGGCTCGGAGAGTGGACCAGACAGACTGAAGGCCCGGTGCGGGCAGACCGGTCACACTGTAGACTCAGAGAGTGGACCATGTGGATTGAAGGCCCGGGAACGGGCAGACCAATCACACTGCAGACTCGATGTATGTGGATGGACTCATAGAGTGGACCAGGTGGACTGTTGGCCGGTGCGGCGGACCAGCCACACAGTAGACCCGGAGAGTTTGGCTGTTTTATGATCGGATATGTTATGGCATGTTATGCGTGTATGGTACTTGTGGTTGGTATTTTGGGGGTATCTCACTAAGCTTTCGGGCTTACAGTTGTGGTTTCATGTTTTTCAGGTTCTTCCGGAGATCGTGGCAAGGCGAAGGCGTGATCGTACCACTCCTCATGATTTTGTGGTGTTATGATTCTGGGAATACGATAAATGTTTTGTATCGAAAACCTTTTTATAAAGAATTATTGGAATCGGGATGTTTTTGAAAAATTTAAAATTGGTTGTATTTTCGGTCGTTACAGTTAAGATGTTTATGAATACATGTCGAAGCTAGTAGGAGCATAAGTGTTATGTTTTATAGTAATCATCATGATAGTGGGAGCATAAAAGTTATGATTGTAAGATTATTATGGAAAGTATTGCAAGTTGGCAATATTATTTATAGAAAACTAGAGTTATACCTTGCAAAGTCGTAAGGTTTGTAAAGTTGTTTTGCTATAATTAAGGGAGAGAATATTATGCTTCATTTCAAATCTAAAAGATTAGGTTGAGAAATGTTAATAAATTTAGCCAAAGGTACAAAGTGTGTTCTTAAAATTTCGATTATGATTATGGCATTCCTCTTCACAATTCGAATTTTGAGAACATAGCAAATAAAACATTATGTGTCGTGTCCCATAGGCTTCGGGTAAAGGATCGATTGCAAAAGATTTAATGTTTGACCATTCTAAAATTTTCCAAATGTCTAGTGCATTTAGAGGGAAAAGGGACTAGAATCGGTTTTGACTAAAATAATTAAACAACTATCAAAGGACAATCCAAAGTTCGACGAGGATTGGTCGCTTGCGAGTAGTTGGAAGCATGGTATTGGATGGACCATATCGACATTATTATGAATAGAAAAGATTCTATTAAGGATGAGTTGTCATATGGAAATTATGGAAATGTTTCCATATCGGATGGACCATATTGACATCATTATGAATAGATAAGATTCTATTAAGAATGAGTCGTCATATGGAAAATATGGAAGCGTGTCCATATTAGGGAATTGAATATTGAAAATCTATGTCTAGATTAGAAACTCTTATGCAAAAGGATGTTCAAAGGAATGTACTTTGAGTGAGAGACACCATATCTAAGGAATTGTCTTGTAACAATCTCCGATAGAAGACTTTGTAATATCATTGGCAATAGTCTTTGTGACTTTGGAGCAGTGACATTACAAAAGAGATCATTGCATAAAATGTTAGAATCTAGCATATTCTATAAGTAGCAAGAATTTGATATTCTTTCACTTATGATAATGGATTTGGAGTTGTGAAATGAGACTGATTGGAAATGTGATCAATTTGGTCTATTTCACAAAGTAAGAACCATAAGTAAACATTGTGTGCATGCTAAGAGCATGGGAAAAGTGTAATAATTCAAGTGAGAAGTTGATTACCCGAAACGACAAATAATGAGTAATCCATATGGTGATAAATAAAAGGAGTTTTATTTATACTCAAAGGTTTGAGGCCATATAGGATTAGTATTATTCTTGTGTTTCACATTTGCATGTTTTGACTTCCAGAATAATTGAGTTTATTAAGAATAATCAAATTATTCAAACGGGTCACAGTCGTTCATATGTTGGAAGTAGAGTATTAGACATAAGTAAATGTTTGCTGCAACGTTCATGAGTGCTTATGAATATGATTTGAGCATTGGATTAAACCCATGCTCACTTGGATCACTCCATGGATTGTATCACGAGTGATTGGTGAGACGATAACATCTTATATTCTTGAAACTGAGATGTGTGAGTTGTATCTTGCAAATCGGTTGCACATTGATAATATGTAAACGCACTAGTCACTTGGTGTTATAAAACATATTGTTGTGTGTGATTTGGTGAGTAAGTGCAAGCAAGCATTGTATCAATGTTTATCCGTTCCTTTTATCCAAAGTAGGATAAAAGCGATATCTTTGGGCCCCTCGATGATTTTGTGATGACAAACGTAAATGCTCGGCCGGGCTAGGGCTAATTTGATTTGTTCAATTAGTCAGTCGTCATAAATCGGGAATCGAGATATAGTACAAAGAGAATGATTAGAAATCATGTCTTACGATATCTAGAATGGAGGAATATATGATCCCTTATCGAAGGACACGCGTATCTGATATGATCAGAGTGGACAACGGCTTTGGAAAGCTACGATTGCAGATCAGGATCTGAAGTCATACGCATAATAGTTATTAGACTTATCCAAGTGGGAGACTGTTGAATTAGTGTCTAAGTCCATAACTATTTTGGTATGTACTTGACCCGATGGTGCATGGTCCTTTTGGGTTGCCTTCACTAAAGCAACTTGATAGGATGAATTATGGAGAAAAAGGATTAAATATGATTTATTAATATATTATGAGAATAATATATTAAAGGAGAAATCATATTGTTTAATTAATATTAGTCAATAATTAATTGGTAATTAGTTTTGTGACTAAAAGAGATTAATTAAACTTAAGGGACTGGAATTGTAATTATAAGATAATTGCAATTTGGGCCATGGATTGCCTTGAATCAAGGGGTGGACGAATTCTATGGGGAAACCCATAAGGAAATCGTCCATGGGCTTGATTAAAGGAGTCTATGGGTTGCTTAGGGCTTAAGCAACCAAATTAGGGTTTCCTTGTTAGATAACCCTAATAGCCTCACTATATATAGAACCCTTAAGGCTCAAAAACGTGGGGAACTTCTTTTCTAGGGTTAGAACACGTTTTGGGTAGCCTCTAACCTCTCTCCTCTTCATCCTCGTGCTTATGGTGTTTGTGAGCCATTAGAGGAGTGACACTTGTGACTCTAAGCCTTCCAAAGTCAATTCAAGGAGGAATTAGGATTGTTATTGCTACATAACAATCAAGGTAACATTATAAACCTATTCTAATATCTAATATGATTACATGTATGCTAGAATTAGGATTTATAGTCTTGGATTCAAAGCATGTACAATAGAGAAACCTAGATCCAAGCATTAGGGTTTGTATGAGCACATAGGATTTCTTATGACCAAAACCCATTAGTTGGAATGTTGACAAACTACGTGAACGAGAAAGAGTAGAGAGTAGGACAATTGGTTTGGGTATGGGTGAATTGCAAGATCTATTTCAAGTCATCAATGAATCATCGGGAACTGGTAATGTAGGGCAAGAAAAAGTTCAGGTAATATTTTATTATACTGAACAATGCATATGAAATTTATTATTTGTTATTTTGGTATAATGTTAATTGATTACATTCATACATTATTGACAGGGAAATGATGCAGGAGGTGTAAGGTGTAAGGTAGTAATATAATATAATGATTACTAAATAATAAGTTATTAGTACAACAACTAATATTGTGTTACTTTTCGTAGGGAAATCATGGAGATGATATTTTTAGTGGAAGTGGGGAAACTGTTGAGGTAGTTTACTACCTATTCACCTTTGAATAATGAGCTACTAAAGTATTAATTAATACTAACTGACATATTAACCTTTTATTTGGTTTGTAACATAATTATATTGTGGTGACCTAATTAGACAACTATTTCATCAATAAAGGAGATGTACAACATGATATTGCAGCAAAAGAAAGTGTTGGAAGACAAAATAAATGATGCTATCAAGAAATATCCTGATAATTAGTTGGTCAAAAAATGGAAAAAGAAAGTAAATGATTTGTTTACTGAAGTTTCCGCATCAGAGGAACCAGAACAATCTCAATGGTGGTATGATAACGAGGCTGAAATTGAACGTACGCTGATTCTAGCTACAACTAACAAACAGTTTGGCAACTCCCCGATAGCAAAATGTGGTATTCAAATGTCACAGGAACATGCAGACTTCGCGAATAGATCTGGAACAAAATCTTTTAAGAATACACCACCATCTAAAATGGAAATGCCAATTCCTTTGTCTATAGTACCATTCAACAACGATGAACATCGGGTTAGTAGAAGAGGGTACAGGCCTCACATGAAATCCGAATATCTGAAATCTCCTTACATTATACGGGCTGTTGATATCATCAAAGGAGTTCCACGGCAGGAAAAACGTCTTTTGCAGTGATATAGTTTTCCACACTTTGGATGGTTTTTCTGCTCAGAGGTTTCACATGGAAAGTTTTTTTCCAACATGTGAACTATTTGGCCATGTCATTGATTGTTGGAGTCAAGTGTTGAATCTTGATGAAAGTAAGCGTGCACCTGAATCGCCTCTGAGAGTTTATTGCAAGACAGATGTGACCGTATAATTTAATAGTGATCAATGTTGATTATATTATTTTTTAAATACAACATATAAAAAGTTAATGAGTTTTTAAAAATCGATCACTGAATTCGTATCTTAAAAGTGATTTAACAGAAAGTCAACGTAAAGATAAATTCATTGAGAATTTGGTGCTTTCTATTGAAGATATGGACGCAAGCCTACATTTTGTTGGATTGGTAAGAGATATATCTCAACAGTTTACTTACGTGTGTATTTATCATTGATCAAATATGAATATTAAATAAAGTGAATACAATTGTAATGAATAAACGTTGCAGCTTTTCCTACCAATCATCCTTTCCTTCCACATTTTCCTTTTTGTCCAGAGTTTGTAATCGTTGACAACAGCAAAGTTGATGATCCTGATGGGGAGAGATATGGTCAGTTGCCCCAAATCATTGTAAGTGATTAATAAAACTTACTTTACATAGTTAATAAAATTTCATATGTGTTGACAATGTTTTTTACATTTTCAGAAAGAGTACATAGTTGATTACTTAAAATCTTAGAATCATCGAAAAGCTGAGATGTTTTCGCATGTGACGCCAGATTGACTGGAAATGCCTTGGAGAACAATAAACAACATCATTCATTGTGGTGTGTTTACGATGCGTCACATGGAAACATATATGGGTGGAAGTATGAATGAGTTTAAAGCTGGGTTCAAGAACGAGTCTTCGGCACAAGATGATCAACTTGTTAAACTGAGGACAAAGTATTTATACAAAATCATCACTCATGAATATAATGTGCAAAAGGATTATGTGCTGCAAAAGGTTGACGAATTCCACAAGATTCCTTCAAAACAACGTTCTCAACTGTTGGCCATTGCAAAGGAAGAAATTCACAGGAGATTGGATGATTTAAGTTAATTATGTTAAAAAAGTTATTTTAGTTATGACTTCAATGGTTTCTTTTGGATAGTTTAAAAACAATGCTTTTGTATGCTAAGGATATTAACTTGGGTTGCTGAACGTACAATAGTTACTTTTTGTTTTCTAATTTTAGTAATGGACTAGTGATATTTTAGTAGTTATAATTTAACATTAACATTTGAAAAATTAAGTTATGTTAAAAAATGATGATTAACATTGATGGTATAGTTTTAGTGTATATTTAGTAATGATTCTTACTAACAAACATTTGTTAATATGCTATGTTACTATGACCATACAATCAGAATTTTTAATAATTAAAGTGAACATATCTATATTATATAATGATTGTTGGTGGGTTTATATCTTAAAGTATGTTGTTATTTAAATATTGATTAATAGCATAAACACTTACTTGAATTATTCCTAACATATTATACTTTAAATGCAAATTGTTTTATTTTAAACATAAGAGTATTTAACAATTTTCATATCATCAATATGTTGAAAATAATTAACGTATTTATGATGTTATTCATTATTGACTAAACTTAAGGGTTTAAAGTCGACCATGGTTAAACTTATGACTAAAATTTACCCAAACGCAAACGTAAATCAATATATGATGTATAGGTGTTTTAAAAGTTAATCGTACAAACATTTGTTATTAAGATATACTACTAACAGCATACAATAAAGTATGAATACTGCTTGGATTGTATATCACTATAGTATATAATGATTGATGGTTTTATAAGTTCAAGAAAGGAAAAGTATATCTATTGTAAGTGCGAACTGTTTTAATCTAATAAAAGAGGTTTAAATGCCAGATAATATCATTAATCTGTTAACATTACCAAATTTAGCATTACTATTATTCATCGATGAATAAAACAAAACGTTAAAAATAATGAAAGTGTTTTAAGATAACATAACCTACTAAATCATAGAAACATATCCTTATTCATAAATGTAATAGAAAAGTAAAATGTATTGGGAAAACGACTGGGCAATTTTAAGCTGTTTTTGACTCTCGTGCAAGTCTTACTTTGCAAGTCCTTCAATTATGGTTAACATATTGATTGCAACCTGTGCACATTCTGCTTTTTTTCTTTGCAGCTGCAATGGCTTTCTCAATAGCACTAACCATTCTTTTCTTAGTTCCACTACCTTTGGTACGTATAGATGTAGGTGGATGGATATTTATTTCATCAGGAATGCTGCGTATTCCAAGCATCCGAATAATTTCTTCTTCATCGTTATCAGATGATGTTTGGTTTGAACTGCCAAACTCCATTGCTGCCTGCTTCAACGTACGTGTTTTTTCAACAAATTCCAACAATTTCTCTTTTCTTCTTTTGAAATGATCTAAGCGATATTCAATATTGTTGTATGCCTCTGTTATAAGTTTAAAGGTGTCATCTTCTGTTTCCATGGCAACATGTTTCATGGCAAGCAAATGGCTGGAAATTGCATCCCTTCTCCATCTTCTTAGAATATACTGCTCTAGAATCTCTTCAATATGGTTGTTTTTCAATACAGCAAAAATTTGATGACACAAAATGCCAGTACGTATGAAGTGATTGCATGAACATTTAACTTCTTTTTTAGGCAACTTTAGTTCAACCTACATTGTATACTAAAAATAATGTATCCTAGTAACTGATTGAAGTAACATATTAGTTGGTGGTTATTGCATAATATTGAAAAAAATATATGTAATTTAAAAAAAAAGATATAATATACTTGTATGATGACTAATGAAAAACATTTAAACGATGAATATAACATTGTATTTTATCTTCAACTGTTTGCTCTTATCCGTTTGTGTAATCATAACAACTTGCCACCCATCAATCTTTTCAACACTGTCGATAGAACAGTACCAGGCTGCTTTAAATATTTCCTTTTTGACCTCATAGAATTTTTTTAGTGTAAACCGTAGCTGCATGTTCTAGTAAGCCACTTGGAAGCGTCATTTCATGCTTTGCATTTTTTGTATCATGTTCTAATTTCTGTTGAGCATTTCGTTGCTTTCCAATTGCGGTGTTGTAGTTCATCATGAAATAGATAAGAAAATTACCAGAGTTAGAGTATTTATTAAAAAATGAGTTCACGCTTTCAGACCTTGAAATAGTTTTCATCAGACCGTGTAGTGGCACGTCTTTAAAATAGGCTGGAATCCAAAGTTTTCGATCCCTGTACATGTCTTTGAACCATCTTTTGTCCTGTAGTTTGAATTTTCTCATAAGTAGTTTCCACCTTGATTCAAACACTTCAGGCTCGATATAGACATTCCAAACAAGCTTCGTAAAACGCTTTCGAAAATCAGTGTTTTCCAAAAAATCGACTGAAACCTAAAAAAAATAGAAATTTATAAGATTAACTATGAATAAACAATATGTATGCTAATCGTTATTAAAAATATGTAAACTGTGTAAATCATTGATGAATAAAACATGTTGTGTGTTAACTTAGACCAAAATATACACACCTTGGCTTGTAGTTTTTTCATAATGTGCCACATACATAAACGATGATTAGAAGTAGGAAATATTGCTTCAACGGCTTGTAGAATTGCTGGATCTTGGTCTGTTAACACTAATTGAGGGTGTTTTACATGTGCTTTCAAAAAAGCTTCGAGCAACCAACAATAAGATTCTATTGACTCGTTGCTTAACAAACCTGCCCCAATGTTTATTGAGCGTTTGTGGTTATCAATGGCTGTAAACAACACAAAAATCATTCCATACCTATATCAAAAAGGTAATTAAAAACAAATTCAACATTGATTACAAAGTCAAAAAAACATCAATATTCATACTTAAATAAAAAAAATGTGTAATGAGTATAAGAGCATACTTATTTGTTCGGAATGTAGCATCAAATGATATCACATCTCCAAACTCCTTGTAATATAACTTATCGGTTTCATCCGCCCAAAACATTGCGTTTAACACACTATCAACACATTTATACTCAAATGTGTAATTATGTAACTCATCTTTCCTCATGTTCATTTTGTCAACAACCAGCTGTGCATCCTTGTCACCTATAATGTTTCCCACCTTCCTTCTGAAATTTTTATAATCAATTGCTTCAAGGCCAACGTTTTCATAACCTCCTTGCAAACTAGCTTGTAACTTATGTGTCTTTGTTGCACCAATGTTAGATGTTGAAGAACGCACTATAAACTCCTTGTCTTTATAACTAAGTCGTCGTGCACATTTGGAATACCGTCTTTATTCTTTAGTCTCTAGGGGTGGTTGTGATTCTCTTCAAACTCACATATTTTACAAGCATTAGTTTGCATATGTAACCTTTCAAACTTTATCAATGCCTTGCAGTCCGTAATTTTGAAGTTTGAGTTTCGTTTATTCCTTCCACTTCCTTCAGGATCCAAAGTGTCAGTTGATCTGTTAGGTATTCTACCCATTTTGTTGCACACTACATACCTTTTTTAATGGTTTTGTCACCAAACCTCGTTACTGTATTTAACCTGACACCAAAACCTGCTTTATCTACATATAATTTATACATTTCAACCGCCTCCTCTAATGATTGATATATAGCATCTACATCTGACATAACATCTTTAGGAACAATAGGTTTCCACAACTTGGTTTTCCCACCAGGCGAGTCAACAACATTACTATTGAATGATTCCTCTTCAGAATCAGTTCGATTTGTACCTGTTTTTTAAGACAACAAAAAACAATAATGCGACATGCAAGACATGATATAAATTTCTATGAATTACGTATACATAAACTACAGAACTTTATAATCATAATAAACGTCTGTGAAACAGTAACCAGAGTTGAAGTGTTTACTAATTTGAGTCGTATTAACGCATAATCACCAATGATTATCAAACTTAATCAACATTGTATTAAACTTAAGAAAAAATCACCAACGAGGGACTCCTGTACAACGATATGTGATATAAACCAGCATTACGTAATTAATACATGCAACGTATATGACTAATCATATACAAATATGTACTCTGGCCTTATTCAACATATACAAAAATTCAATAATTATTGAAAAACACGATCTGTATTTAAAAGATGTTGACATTGTTTTCATTTTTTACCTTCAGTCGCATAATCAGATAATTGATTTCTTCAGTTGTATTGATCATCCGAATTATAGAAATCGTCGTCATCATATTCATTACAGTTGATTTCTTCTTCGCCATATTGATCATCATCTTCTGTATCATCGCTACTCTAATCAAAACAGTCCGACATCGATATTGATTTGAATCACGAATGGTATACTACGTTGTTATCTTCAACCGTAAATGATTAAGAATATACAAAAGTCGACTGAAATCCCGATTGCTATACTAGAAATCATCCCTGGAAATCGTATCTTCAATTCAATATCTCCTTGAACGATAACTATGGAATATCCCTTAATTATAGGAAAATATTAATGAATAATATATTGATTATTAATTGTATTATATTAATTAAAAATTAGATTAAATACAAATTTACTTCAATACCCTAATAAAATGATTGGCTGATAAGTGTTCTTGCATTCTCAACCTTTTAAGCGTTCTCATTTGATCCTACTCCTATATATATATATATATATATATATATATATATATATATATATATATATATATATATATATATATATATATATATATATATATATTGATCAATGAATGCATGTTGGTTTGGTAATTTTAGTTTGTGATGATTATTTGGAACAAACTTTGGTAATTTGTTTTTTTGGTACTTTTTTAATTTGCTAATTTGATAGTTTGGTAGTTTGATTTATTTTGGTAGTTTGTATGTAGGTTTATGTTGATAGTTTGATAAATTGGTAACTGTTAGTTTGTTGGTTTTTTAGTTTGGTTGTTGGTTTAATTTAGAAGGTAATTTAATAGTTTGTTAGTTTGGTAATTGGTAATTTGATAGGTTGCTAGTTTGTTAGTTTTGGTAATTGATAATTGGTTTATGTTGGTAATTTGTAAGTGGTGTATACTTTGGTAATTATAAGTTTGTTAGTTTGGTTTATGTTGATAGTTTAACTTATAAGTTTATATGTTTTTATATATTATGTAGTTAGAGAATCTTGCTCAATTCTCAATCTGATCACGTGTACTATGGAACTTCCAACATGGTTTGCGGCGAATAAACCCACTGATGATTCGTCTTGATGAAACAAGGGAAATCATGATGATGACATGTCAGACTAGTTTGTGTTTTGTTAGACTTGTTATGACATAATTTTATAACGCTTTTGTTATTTGTTTTTGTATATGTACGAAATTATAATGGTTTTGGTACTTAAGTGGACGTCGTTATGTAATTGTTTCATGCATTTAATTATTTGTGTTTTCTGAATTTAATGTCGCTATGTATCAATTTTCTACCACCGAAAATGGCTGCTTTAAATTAAATTAAAAAAGAGCATTATCGACGACATGACTATTAGCGGCAAAGAGGTTCTTTTGCGGTATGTTTTGGAGCAATAGCGATGCGGTAGTAGCAGCGATTTGTCGCTGCTATTGCTTTTAGCTGCAATTTCGTATGTTTTTAGCGGCAACATTTGTCGCCACTAATGGTTTGAGCTTTTTAAATTTTTTTTTTGTAGTGTCGATAAGTATGAGTTTTCATGTTTTGTGGGTTGGGAAATTGAAAGAGGTGAGAATGAAAATTTGATGTGTGGTAGATATGACAATTGGGTTGAGTGAATTGAGAGGACTGGCCCTCCACCCTAACAAGGTCATGAATACTCTGGACCTTGTTGAACTATATCGGCAAGGTATATAAGATAATGGATATCAGTAAGGTATATAAGATAATGGATAGAGAATATCATGGTGTGAGCAAGTTATGTAATATAATCAATTGTAAAATGCCCAGTGCAGCACCAGGGAAGCTACACGTCAAAATTCTCATATCTAATGGCCGAAAGTGATAGGGGGATAGAATGAGAACATGGCCGAAAGAACTTTCATCGACCACTAGGGCAACCAGAAGCTCTACTTTATTTGTCGTTAAAGCATCTTTTATAATTTGATATTGTCAATTATTGCTTGTGGTAAGGCTGACATCTAAATATATTCTGAGGAACAAAAATATGATGTTTGACCTTAGAAGTAATCGTATCTTCTTCTTTTCTTTTTCCATAAAAGATGGTTTATTGATTAGATCCACAGTATGTGGTAAAGGAAGATGGAATCAAATTTTTAATCAAGCACTCCCCTCATTTCCCACTCTCCAAAAGCGATGTCACTATGTCAGGGGTATGAGCCCATTTATGCAATAAATGATCTTTATATGGAAGGAGCACAGCTTGTGTATGTGTTCCACTAAGTTGACCAAAACCAACAATCATGCCACTTAACTGAAGAATTATGTGATCTTTCTGATCCATGCAATTTCAATATTCTTGTACAAAAAATAAATAATGTCAAATATAAGATCATTGTAATATTTATTTCTACAGATTTGTTGGACCATTTATATAATACCCAAGCAATAAATACTTCAGAA
Source organism: Lactuca sativa (assembly GCF_002870075.4). Taxonomy (NCBI): domain Eukaryota; kingdom Viridiplantae; phylum Streptophyta; class Magnoliopsida; order Asterales; family Asteraceae; genus Lactuca; species Lactuca sativa. The sequence continues at coordinate 197,673,955 of NC_056627.2, read as the reverse complement.
AGAAATAGTTATTTATCCTGTAACTTGTATATCGATGCTGGAGATCAACAACACTGGTCTTATGGAGTCATGGTGTAAATGATTGCATTAAGCTTGCTTGAATCATGGCACCTTATGATGCATGCCTGATGACGGTGATTTAAGGTTCATTTTACAACTTTATTGGGCCAAGTGTCAAGATTATTTAACTAACGGTTGATATTTAATACAAAAAAATATGATAAACCGTATATGTGCCCAGAAAGGAAGAAAAGGTACGACTTCTCCGCTGAACATATCTTTATTCTATAATTAACTATTTATATTATTTCTTTAAGTTATTAAAAATGATTCTTATGTGTTATATTTAATACTTAACAGAAAAGCATATATACTTTATGTTGCTTTACTGCCGAGGAGTATAATATTTAGAGTGGGATCATGCCAACGAAGATTTGTAGAGCTTTAACTGGTTGTTAATTTTTATTGGAACTATTGTCTGAAAACACAAATGAAACCAATAAAATTAATCTATAAAGAGGACATGATGAAATCATCGTTCTTAAGCAATGTTAGCGTCTGTTTTGTCGTTAATGGGAGCAAGACCTGGCAACGGGGTAGGTTTGGAGCGAAACGACCTTGATCCAAGCCTTTTTAACAAATTTCAAAATCCGATCCAAATCCGCTCCATAACCCATAGAGTTTTGAATAATCAAACTCATACCCTTATTCACCGAATCAGCAGATATCTAAACCCGCCCCGTAACCCGTAGTTTTTTTGAATAATCAAACATATTTTACTTAAATCATAAAATAACATTTTATTAAATAAAACTAAATGTTGATTTAGAAAACACATTATGTACTCGAGGACTTTCTATTGGAATTAAAATCATTAGTTTAGTTACTTCCGATTGGTTTTTGACCGTCGATTGTATTGATAGAGAATAACAATTACAAACTTTCTTCCGATTGATAAATGACCTTATTGATTTATAAATGAAATTGGTTATTACATTACGAAATAAAAATGAAATGAAATCTTAACTATTGGGAGAAGACTAAAAGTCTAGAGTTAAGTTCTCGAGTCCTATGTAAAAACAGTTTAGTCTTTGGCATTTTCTCTTTGGACTTCCGATTGGAATTTATTGTAAACTTTAGGCAATATAAAATATAAATATATAATTCTAAAATTTATATGAGGCGGACTATAAACAGAGCGGATCGGTGATGATCCATACCCGACCCTTTTAATAAAAGGGTTAGCGGGTACAGGTCGTTAACGGGTAAATGAATCAAAAATTATGCTCCAAACTCGTATAATTGTTATGAGTTTGGATCGGATCAGGGTCAAAACTCGCTCCATTTCTAGGCCTATTTGAAAGACATAGAAAATCCCCGAGAGCCATTATTTTAGAATGATGGGCTTAAATAATTAAATCATTAAAATATATTTAATATCCGTAACATAGTCGGTAGAATTAGTCATTATAATTTTTTTTAAAACGACTTAAACATGCATCCACTATTCTACTTTTAAAAAAAATCATCTAAATAGAAATTACATTGATCGTTGCAATAATCAACCTTCAAAAGTTTTCAAAAGACCATACACCATGATAAATGATTCATTATCATCTATTAGCATACTTATAATAAAACAAATTTTAGAAAAATTAACTAAAATACCCAATATAAATGAGTGTATTATCGAAATGACCATCTTTTTCGAAATTTGCAAAATAACCACAATGTTCAAAATGTCGCATTCCAGATTCGGTGGTGGTTAGCGGGATATGATATCTGAAAATTGACACCCTATACATTCTAGACTGAAAGGTACAGTCCGGATTCAAATCCGAATTTTCCAAAGTATTGTTCTAAAGTCTCAAGAATAAGGTATTTCAATTACCATTGTTGCCCTCACTTGAGAAAATCTTTATACATAGACCACATACAACTTTGTGTTATTAAAAAATGTTTTTGTATAATCAATATTTTAGAGTACCTGTTTGTAGTGGGTGAAATGAGAGCGAATCAATAGATCAATAAAATATATTGCTCCAAACTACACATGTTTTGATGTATATTTAACCATTGGCATCAACTTTTCTTGAGTTGATTAAATTCGTTGTTTCAAATTCCAGTTACATACTAATCAAATGTGCCTGTGTTTTCAATATATTGGATCAAAAAAAGTTATGTAGATTATTGATGATAGTGATGTCAGATATTTTCTTACTTCTGTCGGTAGTATGCCTCCTAAAACAATATAAATGTTTGTTATTAATCATGTCTAGGAAAGTGGCATCAATTAATTTGCAGGGTAAATTTGATCTGGTGGCAATGGTTTTCAGGAACTTGAAGTAACCATGTTGTAAGCTTTTACCTATAACATTGAGTAAGGTTCTTTATTACAATAGGCATGTAGAAGGGGGTGATGTTAGGTACATATGTAAGATCATTAGTGATGATGGTCGATCGTTTGAGGATGATGAATCAACAATTGATCAAGAAAAGTTGATGATGTTTATTTAGGATGTTAATATACTTCCATATGGTATCCCAATGGAAAATTTTCATTGTTTCTCTGAATATGACGGTGATGAGATTGAATTTGATGATAAGGAAACTGGGCCCCGACAACCGCATAAGGAAAAGTACCTTTATTGTTTTTTAGATTTTTGAATAAACAAAACCACTCATTGTGGGATGTATGATCCCTTACCATTGGTCGGATTCTGAGATAAAAAAACATAAAGCTTTTGTAGCCCATAATTAAACCCTCTTTGCGTGTGAAGCTGTTACAACTTTTCAAAAACAAAAAAGAGCTTAGGCTTCATTTGGGATTCAAATTAGAGTGAGAAAATTTCAAACAGTTAAAGCAATTTGCATTGTGAAAAAAATGTAAATGGAGGTTAAGGGATACAAAATCTAAGATTAAGGGTATATCTCATGTCTGGTAAACTATCAGAATGTCACATTTGATTAAACACATAACTACAGACCTATAATCACAAAACACATAATTGGAAAGCAAATTCAACGAACTATAAATAACCGCTTTGTTGAATATATTTTGTACTGGTAGCATAAAGGGCCAAAATGTAAGCTCTAGATCTTTTGAGGGGCAAAATGTATCCTCTATAAATGTACATATAAAGACATATGGCATAAATAGAGTTCAAGTGACTAACCAAAGGAAAGATGTAACATCCCAAGTTTGGAATAAGAAGTGAAGGGTGCTAAGTGTAAATAAAGGAAGGGACTCGAAGAGTAGGTACGCTTACTCGCCGAGTCGGAGCGGGTTTGAATCACGAATTAGGAGACCAACTCGCCGAGTCGGAAGATGGACTCGACGAGTTGGTGCTGGAATGAGAAAACCCTAATCTTAGAGCTTGCACCCTATTTAAAGGACGTGATGTCCTTCTCCCAGCCTCTTATTTCCCCAAAGAGTTCCAGAAAACCCTAATTTCGTGGGAGGCTTCATTGTTGAAGAGATTTGGACTTGGAAGAGGAAATTATTGGAAGGAGCTTGAGAAATTGGAAGCTAAAATCAAGGGGCTTGTATAGATTTGGGATCTACATCAGATTTGGGCACATCTCTGAGGTAAGGAGCCCTTATCTTAAGTTATTTCCTTTGTGGTTCATCCTTGGTGGTTGTTTTGGGAGTTCTTTAACTTGTTTGAGACCTATCTCGAATTTGGAGTTAGATCTGGGGTTTCTACTCTAGATCTAGACTCGTGATGGCCTAGAATGTCATAAAGCTTCAGTCTTTGAGTGGTTGGTGAAGCCCCTTTTGTCACACCCCCAAACCAGAATGGCGGAAACGTTCGGGGGCGGAGGACATCATATTCAGTATCATAACAGTTCATAGAAAGGAAAGTACACACCACCATACATATACAAAGGTTTTAAAAATGTTTACATAATTGTATTCATTACATGTTCAAAAGATAAATACATAAACATCTTTAAAAAGAAGTAATTAACGCCAGCGCGTTAATCCCCAAAAGTTGATTTCCAAACCTGTTTAGCGGTTCCCTGAGAATACAGGTTATTTCAAAGAGAAAGTGTCAACAATTAAGTTGGTGAGTTCATAAGTGGTTTGGAAAAATTGTATGCCATTCCAAATTGAGTGTATGTTTTCCAAGAAAATCCCTTATTTTCTTATAAAAGTATGAAATACATGAGAATATTTGTATTGAAAAATGTAGATAGTTGAATCAAGAAAATCCCTTATTTTCCTATTAGTTGTTTGTTTTGTATACACGAAAATCCCATATTTTCCTAAAGTAATAGTTAGTCTAATGTCCCAGACTAAAAACCGAAAGCAAATGGCATGCTTTAGAAGGTTGAAGCATAAATTTATATAATAAAACCTATTAAAAGATTTCAGTTTGTTAGATGAAGAATAGTTTTAATAGCTACTCATTCATCAATCAGAAGTACTATAATAATTGTATATCCGATGAGTTTTATAACCATACTAAACATAATATGCATGTAGCGACGTTCTTCAGGCGTCGTAGCGTTATGACAAACTGTCAACCCAAAGGACGGACTGTAGCTAACAATCAGGGCACGGGATCATGACTTCCCGTATAGATCTATACACATTTGACACGTTCTCCGAACGGGAGACTCTGGTTATAGACAGGACTTGTAGCGGTACCTTTTAGCAAAAAGGTATTATTTGAAGATGTACACGTCTCACGGATTCTAAACTAAGTCTGTATTAAAGTAGTAGTTTTGTATGCAAAGTTTATCCTTTTTTTCACAATGTTTGACAAAGCGTAAATCATAAGTTCTTTGAATGCATAAAATGATTTAGTAAAGAATGTTACCCTTGATATGATGTATTTCTATGTAAACGTATAAATAAAACACTATATCTATTTATAAAACATATTGTTTCCCAAGAGGGTAAAGCTGTGTTGTGAGGTGATTTTCATGATAATGACTTCATAAGATAGTTAAAACAACAGTATGAAAAGTATAGCAAAAGATCGATGTTTCACACGATTTTAGTCGTGTGTTTACTTGTATTCCCCCCCCCCCCCCTTAAAAGTGTTTTAAAAGCATTTAAAAAGCATTTAAAGTGTGGTTGTAGGGGTATGAACTCACTTGATAGATTGAAGAAGGCGAGACAAAAACTGAGCAGAACTTCGACTTGAAAAAGCAGATTTTCTCGGGATTCTCGGGAATCTCGGGAGCGTGAAACTTTCTTCGGGGCTTGAGTATGGGAATCAGGGCTTCAGGATAATTATTGCACAGAAAACGAGGCAAAACGCAAGAAAAACGAGAGAAAATGAGCAAGTTTCCCCGGAACCCTCGCATTCCTTTTATAGGGGTGCTGAACTGCCTCGGTACGCTGGGCGTACGAGGGTACGCGGGGCGTACTGGGGCGTCACTGCTTACGCACTTCGGATGGGAGGGCATAGAGGCGTAGGGGCGACGTGGCCGAACCGAGGCATAGTACCCGGTTACGCTGGGCGTACGAGGGTACGCTGGGCGTAACTCGGATCAGGTCGGTGACTCCCCCTTCGGATAATACCGGAATTCATTTTAAATTTATATATTTATTCTTTAGAAAACTTCGAAAATTCATATCTTCGTCATACGAATTCCGTTTTCGACGTTATTTATATCCACGCTAAGGTGAGACTACGATCTACAACTCTCGTTTAGACTTCGTCGGCAAATTTTGACTTCATTTTTAATATTATATTTTTAATACGTCGGGACAGAAAAGTCCGTTAAAGTTCCATCACTCCTTCATCCGACGTCCGTTTCCGGCAGACTTTTTACCGTTGCACTTCTATTGTTGAGACCTTCAATTCTCATTTAGTTTGCGTCGGCTAAATGTCTCTCGATCTCTATTTCAAGTTTTTAGCCGTCTACTGTTATATTCGTAACTTAAAAAAATCATAACTTACTCATACGAAGTCAGATTTGGACGTTCTTTTTATGTATGTTCACGGTTTAATGATATCTACGACTTTCATTTACATATTTAAGGCTAAAAAGTATTGTATTGGAACTTCGCGTTTTTCGTTTAATCGGTGTTACCGGTTTTGTCGGAAATCTTAGAATGGTCATAAGTTCTTCGTTATAACTCGGATATTTGTGTTCTTTATATGTATGAAAACCTTGTTACGATATCTACCACTTAGTATACTTAATTATGGTTTTTATAAAAGTTTAAATTTTGACCTGAATTTTGCTGTTGTTACATTATCCCCCCGTTAGAGAGAATTTCGTCCCGAAATTCGCATTTTGACTGGGAATCCAACTCTTGCGGGCAGGCGTGAGTGCTTCTGGTCCATTTGTTCCTCTTGTTCCTTTATGAATCTAGATCCTAATGTGCGTTTTTCAGCGGACCTTCATTACTCCGCCTATCACTTCGATCGATCGGGATTGTGTGGTTTTGGGTTTATTTACTTATGTTCTTCTAAGTGTTAGCTTATTCACTCGATGCATTAGGGCAGCTACGTTTTGCAGCGAATGGTTGAATTCATTCCTAATTTCTGAGCTTGGATTTGTCTTGTTGTATGCGTGGTATTTCTAAATGATCTGTTGGGGGATACTATGGGAAGGTTGTAAAGATATAGTACTCCTCACATGAGTACTTCGGGGTTTTGAAACTAGAAACCAATTGGGATTTGTGTCGGGTTTGTCGTTATAAATCAATCGAGTTTCGTTAATCGATGGTTAAAGTGAAAGGGCCTTTTATAACTAATGGAACTGGTATGGGTAGGGCCACACCAAACGACGTCGAATGCTGATGTCGGTGCTTCTCATTGTAAGACGTTCGTAAATAGGATATTGCATTCTACGTATGTGTTTTCAGTGCTTTTTAGTCTATCTCTATTATTACTCCTATGAAAGTTTTGTTTAATGATTGGGGTGTTTGTTCGAGTAGATTTTTAAACTCGTGACTCACGGAACTCCTCTACGTTCCTGCTATCATATGGAATATATATGTAAATAAATTATCGAGAAGAAATGTACCCAGAATAACCGTGGGGTCAGCAATAGCCTCCCCTTGGGCCATTGCGAATACTCCGCCTCCTCCACCAGCATTCATGATGTTTGACACCGGGCAGTTCCTTCGGAAGTGTCATGTTACTCCGCACTCATAACAAGCACGGTCTACTCCTACATTTGTGGCTGGAGCAGTTGGTTGGGCTAGTTCTCTGCAGTAGCCGATGGTGTGTCCCTTTCTATTGCACCTAACACAATGCATTTCACGGCAGGGTCCGTGATGATGAACGTTGCATCGGTTGCACTTAGGTTGGTTGTTGTTGTACGACCTTTTGGGTGTAGGGGTATGGTTTGTTGATTGCTTTTTGGCGTTTCTTTGAGTTGATTTGCCTCCCCTCTTTCTCCAGGGTTTTTGTTTCATGTTCTTGTGTTCGCACCTTGCGGTATTCTTATAGGTAGCTACTGGTAGGTGGCTTCGATTGTTTTTTTGATTAGGATTTTTGATATCGTTTCCTTCCCTGCTTGAGTTGACAGAATTATTGTATGCTATAATGGCTACCACTGTGGCTATAACTATATCTTGCAAAGTGGCGGTGTCCAATTGTAGGAATGGGGTTGCGTTGGTAAGTTGATTATTTCCGGCCCTTGCAGCGCCGCTAAAGTTTGCTTGAGATAGTGCAGTTGTTACTGCCGCAGTGATAGCAGATTGCACTATGTTGGGGTCATATTGGGGAGATGGTAGGGTTGGGTTTTTACGTGCTAATCTACGAGGAGACATTGTTCCGATAAGGAAATAACAAGAAAAACTATAAGTTTTAATGATTCGGAAGTCGCGCATTAGTGATTTGTTATATTAGAAGTTTGGTTTACCCTTGAATAGGGTTTTGAGTTTGACTCATAAGGAGAGTAAATAAACTCATGAATTAGAGGGGTATGCTAAGGGTTTAATAAAGGAAATACATCATATATATTATAAAACATGGTGCGTCACATTTTGTAGTTAGGAAAATTTGACCTATATAAAGGTCTTCGATTACAAGGTTAAGAAAAGTAAGGACTTTATCCGAGGTCTTATGCTATGAAATTTTTTTGGGAAGTCAGACAGGTATTATTTGTTACACGAGCTGGCTACATGGGCCTTAGATTCTGCCAACTGACGCTCCATCTCGAGCATACGTAGTTCATGTCTTGCTTGGCGTGCCAGAAGTTCTATCACTTCGGTTTGAGTTGCCGTTAGCTCTCTCTGCAACGCTTCATTTCGATTTACGATTCTCCCGTGAGCTAATCCTGACTGTCGGATGCGAACTGTGTTGACTCCAGTGTTCGCATCGTTCTCTTCAATTCGATGGATGGTCGTCCGTCCTTGTTCGCCAATGCGAGAAATCCGACGAACCAATATAGGAAGGGCTTTGTCTGCTGATCCTCCCTCGCTTAGATTGTAGAAGCTTCGGTCTCTGTTTAATGGAAGGGGCTGATCCTGTTTGCGGCTCCACCTATTCAGGTTAGTTGCCCAAAGGGGCGTCGAGCCATGAAATTCCGGTCGAGGATTAGGATTTTGAATTGGAGCCGTTAAGGGTAGGTTATTGTCCTCGGGATCTGAGTCTGATTCTTCTTGCATTCCTTCTTCAGGATCATTCTATATCCTTTCTCCATTACCTTGGTTGGGGTAGTAGGGGTCACCGGGGTGATGGAATCCAGTCATTGAGTCTATACGAGAATAGGGTTAAGAATTGACTATAAGCTAAAGCACATGGAATTTACACTTAAGTTTAATGGTTGTAGGTACTCGAATACTCCCTTAGTATTCTTTAACGATATGCTTTTGGTAAGTTTTAAATTTGTTGTCCATTGCAAACACTCCTTGGCATACGTTAGTCGGCTCTCGGACAAATATAGTTGATCAGGCTATATTCTTCCCAGTTTCGATTACATGTCCCAAGGCATACCTACACTGCACAACTTATTTTTAATACTTCTATATTGTTTTAATTATGATACTGACCCTGTTATTAATATGAAATGCATGCATGCCTACTTTTCAAAAATTAAATAAATTTAATTTTAAAAGTATGACTCTTACTCAGAGTGTTTTTGCCCAGTTGTGTTTATAGTTGTATACCAAAAATGGTTTAGATATACTTAATTCACTATAAACAATGCTCTGATACCAATATGTCACACCCCCAAACCACAACGGCGGAAACGTTCGGGGGCGGAGGACGTCATATTCAGTATCATAATAGTTCATAAAAAGGAAAGTACACACCACCATACATATATAAAGGTTTTAAAAATGTTTACATAATTGTATTCATTACATGTTCAAAAGATAAATACATAAACATCTTTCAAAAGAAGTAATTAATGCCAGCGCGTTAATCCCCAAAAGTTGATTTCCAAACCTGCTTAGCGGTTCCCTGAGAATACAAGTTATTTCAAAGAGAAAGTGTCAACAATTAAGTTGGTGAGTTTATAAGTGGTTTAGAAAAATTGTATGCCATTCCAAATTGAGTGTACGCTTTCCAAGAAAATCCCTTATTTTCTTATAAAAGTATGAAATGCATGAGAATATTTGTATTGAAAAATGTAGATAGTTGAATTAAGAAAATCCCTTATTTTCGTATTAGTTGTTTGTTTTGTATACAGGAAAATCCCATATTTTCCTAAAGTAATAGTTAGTCTAATGTCCCAGACTAAAAACCGAAAGCAAATGACATGCTTTAGAAGGTTGAAGCATAGATTTATATAATAAAACCTATTAGAAGATTTCAGTTTGTTAGATGAAGAATAGTTTTAATAGCTACTCATTCATCAATAAGAAGTACTATAATAATTGTATATCCGATGAGTTTTATAACCATACTAAACATAATATGCTTGTAGCGACGTTCTTCAGGCGTCGTAGCATTATGACAAACTGTCACCCTAAAGGACGGACTGTAGCTAACAGTCAGGGCGCGGGATCATGACTTCCCGTATAGATCTATACACATTTGACACGTTCTCCGAACGGGAGACTCTGGTTATAGACAGGACTTGTAGCGGTACCTTTTAGCAAAAAGGTATTATTTGAAGATGTACACGTCTCACGGATTCTAAACTAAGTCTGTATTAAAGTAGTAGTTTTGTATGCAAAGTTTATCCTTTTTTACACAATGTTTGACAAAGCGTAAATCATAAGTTCATTGAATGCATAAAATGATTTAGTAAAGAATGTTACCCTTGATATGATGTATTTCTATGTAAACGTATAAATAAAACACTATTTATATTTATACAACATATTGTATCCCAAGAGGGTAAAGCTGTGTTGTGAGGTGTTTTGCATGATAATGACTTCATAAGATTGTTAAAACAACATATGAAAAGTATAGCAAAAGATCGATGTTTCACACGATTTTAGTCGTGTGTTTACTTGTATTCCCCCCCCCCCCCTTAAAAGTGTTTAAAAAGCATTTAAAAAGCATTTAAAGTGTGGTTGTAGGGGTATGAAATCACTTGATAGATTGAAGAAGGTGAGACAAAAACCGAGCAGAACTTCGACTTGAAAAAGCAGATTTTCTCGGGATTCTCGGGAATCTCGGGAGCGTGAAACTTTCTTCGGGGATTGAGCATGGGAATCGGGGATTCGGGATAATTATTGCATGGAAAACGAGGCAAAACGCAAGAAAAACGAGAGAAAATGAGCAAGTTTCCCCGGAACCCTCACATTCCTTTTATAGGGGTGCTGAACCGCCTCGGTACGCTGGGCGTACGAGGGTACGCGGGGCGTACTGGGGCGTCACTGGTTACGCACTTCGGATGGGATGGCATAAAGGCGTAGGGGCAACGTGGCCGAACTGAGGCCTAGCACCTGGTTACGCTGGGCGTAACTCGGATCAGGCCGGTGACTCCCCCTTCGGATAATACCAGAATTCATTTTAAATTTATATATTTATTATTTAGCAAACTTCGAAGATTCAAATCTTCATCATACGAACTCCATTTTCGACTTTCTTTATATCCACACGAAGGTGAGACTACGATCTAGAACTCTCGTTTAGACTTCGTCGGCAAATTTTGACTTCATTTTTAATATTATATTTTTAATACGTCGGGACAGGAAAAGTCCGTTAAAGTTCCATAACACCTTCATCAGACATCCGTTTCCGTCAGACATTTTACCGTTGCACTTCTATTGTTGAGACCTTCAATTCTCATTTAGTTTGCGTCGGCTAAATGTCTCTCGATCTCTATTTCGAGTTTTTAGCCATCTACTGTTATATTCGTAACTTAAAAAAATCATAACTTCCTCATACGAAGTCAGATTTGACGTTCTTTTTATGTATGTTCACGTTTTAATGATATCTACGACTTTCATTTAGATCTTTAAGGCTAAAAAGTATTGTATTGGAACTTCGCATTTTTCGTTTAATCGGTGTTGCTGGTTTTGTCGGAAATCTTAGAATGGTCATAACTTCTTCGTTTTAACTCGGATTTTTGTGTTCTTTATATGTATGAAAACCTTGCTACGATATCTACCACTTAGTATACTTAATTACGGTTTTATAAAAGTTTAAATTTTGACCTAAATTTTGCTGTTGTTACATTATCCCCCCGTTAGAGAGAATTTCGTCTCGAAATTCACATTTTGACTGGGACTCCAACTCTTGCGGGCAGGCGTGAGTGCTTCCGGTCCATTTGTTCCTCTTGTTCCTTTATGAATCTAGATCCTAATGTGCGTTTTTCAGCGGACCTTCATTTCTCTGCCTATCACTTCGATCGATCGGGATTGTGTGGTTTTGGGTTTATTTACATATGTTCTTCTAAATGTTAGCTTATTCAATCGATGCATTAGGGCAGCTACGTTTTGCAGCTAATGGTTGAATTCATTCCTAACTTTTGAGCTTGGATTTGTCTTGTTGTATGCGTGGTATTTCTAAATGATATATTGGGGGATACTACGGGAAGGTTGTAAAGATATAGTACTCCTCTCATGAGTACTTCAGGGTTTTGAAACTAGAAACCAATTCGGATTTGTATCGGGTTTGTCGTTATAAATCGATCGAGTTTCGTTAGTCGATGGTTAAAGTGAAAAAGTCTTTTATAACTAATGGAACTGGTATGGGTAGGGCCACACCAAACCACGTCGAATGCCGATGTCGGTACTTCTCATTGTAAGACGTTCGTTAATGGGATAGTGCATTCTACGTATGTGTTTTCAGTGCTTTTTAGTCTATCTCTATTATTACTCCTATGAAAGTTTTGTTTAATGATTGGGGTGTTTGTTCGAGTAGATTTTTAAACTCGTGACTCACGGAACTCCTCTACGTTCCTTCTATCATATGGAATATATATGTAAATAAATTATCGAGGAGAAATGTACCAAGAATAACCGTGGGGTCAGCAATAGCCTCCCCTTGGGCCATTGCGAATACTCAGCCTCCTCCACCAGCATTCATGATGTTTGACTCCAGGCAGTCCCTTCGGAAGTGTCCTGTTACTCCGCACTCATAACAAACACGGTCTACTCCTACATTTGTGGGTGGAGCATATGGTTGGGCTAGTTCTCTGCAGTAGCGGATGGTGTGTCCCTTTCTATTGCACCTAACGCAATGCATTTCACGGTAGGGTCTGTGATGATGAAAGTTGCATCGGTTACACTTAGGATGGTTGCCATTGTACGACCTTTTGGGTGTAGGGGTATGGTTTGTTCATTGCTTTTTGGCGTTTCTTTGAGTTGATTTGCCTACCCTCTTGCTGCAAGGTTTTCGTTTCATGTTCTTGTGTTCGCACCTTGCGGTATTCTTATAGGTAGCTACTGGTAGGTGGCTTCGATTGTTTCTTTGACTAGGATTTTTGATATCGTTTCCTTCCCTGCTTGAGTTGACATAGTTATTGTATGCTATAATGCCTGCCACTGTGGCTATAACTGTAGCTTGCAAAGTGGCGGTGTCCAATTGTAGGAATGGGGTTGCGTTGGTAAGTTGATTATTTCCGGCCCTTGCTGCGCCGCTAAAGTTTGCTTGAGACAGTGCAGCTGCTACTGCCGCAGTGATAGCATATTGCACTATGTTGGGGTCATATTGGGGAGATGGTGGGTGTGACAACCGTCAATTTTCGGGCAAGTCAAAGTCAACTAAAGTCAACAAGTCAAACCGGTCAACTCAATTTGCCGTGAGTACTAGAGTTTACGTTACGTAACTTCTAAACAACTCTCTATTCTAATGAGAGATCATAAATCGAAAAGTGCGTTCACCTAAATCTCCTTAACCTAAAACGGTGGTACGTAGAAAGCCAAACCGATACAACAATGTTACATACTCATCGGGAGTATGCAAGATCCCTAATCAAGGCTTAGCAGGGTTTAAGGACCTTGCAGTGCGTAGCCGGACACTCAAAAAGGTCACCAGTGAAACCTCTCCCACATATCTCTAAGTATGTGAAACCTCTCCCACATATCTCTAAGTATGTGAAACCTCTCCCACATATCTCTAAGTATGTGAAACCTCTCCTACATATCTCTAAGTATGTGAAACCTCTCCCACATATCTCTAAGTATGTGAAATCTCTCCCACATATCTCTAAGTATGTGAAACCTCTCCCACATATCTCTAAGTATGTGAAACCTCTCCCACATATCTCTAAGTATGTGAAATCTCTCCTATATATCTCTAAGTATGTGAAACCTCTCCCACATATCTCTAAGTATGTGAAATCTCTCCCACATATCTCTAAGTATGTGAAACCTCTCCCACATATCTCTAAGTATGTGAAACCTCTCCTACATATCTCTAAGTATGTGAAACCTCTCCCACATATCTCTAAGTATGTGAAATCTCTCCCACATATCTCTAAGTATGTGAAACCTCTCCCACATATCTCTAAGTATGTGAAATCTCTCCCACATATCTCTAAGTATGTGAAACCTCTCCCACATATCTCTAACTATGTGAAATCTCTCTCACATATCTCTTTGTATGCGAAATCTCTCCAAGTATGTCAAATCTCTCCCAAATTTCCCTAAGTATGTCAAATCTCTCCCAAATCTCCCTAAGTATGTGAAATCTCTCCCAAATCTCTCTCCGTATGTGAAATCTCTCCCAAATCTCTCTCCGTATGCGAAATCTCTCCAAGTATGTCAAATCTCTCCCAAATCTCTCTAAGCATGTGAAATCTCTCTCACATATCTCTTTGTATGTGAAATCTCTCCAAGTATGTGAAATCTCTCCCAAATCTCTCTCCGTATGTGAAATCTCTCCCAAATCTCTCTCCGTATGTGAAATCTCTCCAAGTATGTCAAATCTCTCCCAAATCTCTCTAAGTATGTGAAATCTCTCTCACATATCTCTTCGTATGCGAAATCTCTCCAAGTACGTCAAATCTCTCCCAAATCTCTCTGAGAACGAGGAATCTCTCTCAAATCTCTCTCGAAATCTCTCCCAACTTTCTATAATCACTCGGGGCATCCCGACCCTCGAAATTGGCGAAAAATAGCCCAAGAATGGAAGTCTACGCGAAAAACGGACCTTAGGAACCGAAACCCCTCTTAAGGAACCGAAAGTACTATTCATGAGGGTCTGAACCGAAAGTACTATTCATGAGGGTCTGAACCGAAAGTACTGTTCATGAGCCGAACCGAAGCTGCTGACCCATGAACCGAACCGAAACCACTGTTCATCCGAGCCGAACCGCGCATAGAAGGAAGGTCCGAACCGATCATCGCATAAGAGGAAGAACCGAACCCGAAGGTACTGTTCATTACTGTTCACAACAGTTCCTTCGGTTCTGGCTTCCCTTTGGACCGAACCTCCTGACCCTCGCTTCTGACTTCGGACCGAGCCTTCTGACCGAACCCCCGCCTTCGCCCTTCGCCTCTCGCGCCTTTCGTTCCGACTCAGCATCAGCATGGACCGAGCCTCGGCCTAGGGACCGAACCTCGGCCTAGGACCGAGAGGTCTCGCTGGGAAAGCCCATTTTTCACCCGTTTTTGCATATTTTTGCATTTTAAACCCATTTTTAATTATTTTAACATAGGATTTTCACCCAAAACTTTATTTTAAAATATAAGACCCCTAAATTAATGATTTAATCACATTTTAAGGGTAAAATCATATATAAAAAGGAGTTGGTAAAGTACAAAAAGAAGAGTGTTGACCTTACCTTAGTTATGACGCAAGCAACCCCCACACCCACTCCATGACAACCCACACTCCTCTCCCCCATACCTTGTACTTTTTACCTCCCTCACAAGCCATCTCCATGATTTGAGAGCTGGATATCCATCCTCTCTCCTCATTTTCTCTCATTTATTCTCATTTCACAAGAAGATTAAACTCCTTTCTCTCTCACTTTCTCTCTCTAGAAATCCGAGATTCAAGGGCTGATCTTGTGAATTTCCTCCACCTTTGGTAAGCATAATCCATTTCCTTTAAGATTATCTCAATTATTTCCACTCAAATCATGAGTATCTTACACAAACTCCATTAAATTTGTGTTAGAGCTTCGAATCTTCAAGCGATTCTTCTAGTGTTCTTGGGTTGAACACTTCTCTTCTTCAACACTTATCTACTGAAATCACACAAGGTGAGTTCATACCCCTACATTTTCATGTTTTCTTAAGTTTTTAGGGGAGGAATACAAGCTAAAACACCAAGAACATAACTAAAATTTCCTAACAGCTTTCATCAGAAAAGTTGGACTCCATTCACGGACTGTTTTGGACACCTTAAACATTTTAGTTTTCAAAACTGTTTTAGGTGCATGTAGTTCCACTTCTTAGCTTTAAAATGACTACTTGCACATCTCCATACGATTTTCCTACAATTTATGGTGATTTTTACAAAACTGCCTATCATTTCAAACACCAATCCGGACCAGTCTGTGATTATGGACTTTTTCACCTAGGTTACAGGTCATTAAAAATCATGATAAAAATTATGAGTAAACTAGACACATGTTGGAAACTCCCAGAATTTACGGATTTAGTTTTCGACTTCGTATGATTTTTCTGTAAATTTTCAAAAACAGTGTAGGAAGGCTGAAAATTTGTTATCAGCTTGTAATTTTTACAACACTTTGTATTATGTTGAGCAAAGTGTATAAGGTCAAGTTCTAAGTATTGAATGTGATACGTTGTAAATTTTATCATCATAAACTGAAAATAAGTCATTCATGATAAGATTATTCATTCATTTAGAACATGTATATATATAAACTATAATAAGCATAGTTTAATGGATTTCATAATCCTACGCTTTTTCATAAAAGAGTTCTTATATATTACAAACGTTTTGGATAAAACTATAATAGGTATAGTTTTCGATACATCACATAACACACACGTACGAAAAGGGGCACATTCATACAGAAAGGTTTTACACTCCCGCATACAACTTGTAAACTTGTTAACCTAGATTGTGAGACATTCTCTTTCCGTACGTCCGCGTGCGGAATATAAAATCCTGTACGTTATAATCAGAGTCTCCCGGATGGAGAACGTGATAGTTGTATATAGATCTATATTGGGATTGACACCCCACACCTTGCTGCTAGCTACAGTTGGACCTGCAGGTCTACGGGTGATAATTGTCATTTCAGTTAATCGACGCCTGAGAAACGTCGTGGCAGGTTCATTAGTCTTAAGTATGATTATAGCGGCTCACATAAGGATATAACAATACACAAAGTTTACGGGATTTTTATAAAACTTTAATGGGTTTTTATGTCGATTTTAAAATCACTTTTATCTCAATAAGTACCGATATTACTGTCTACATTCGGTTTTTGGTATTTATGTCTACACATCATTTGAAACCACATTTATAGCTTTAAGTATAGGCGATACTTGTTATTTTCTCGGTCCTAAGACTTAGGACTACATATACATCAAATATTAACATACAATAGAAGTTTCGGGAACATCATTTAATTCAAGTGCGTTTATGTCAATTTAAGCACATTTTATTTTCCTTTAATAAGAAAGGTTACTTATACATTTTGGTCATCGGTTATGAGACTACATTACATAAACTTTATAAAGAAAATATCGGATTTTCTGAATACATATCATATCATTTTTACAAGGAAAATGGTCTAATTCTCCAATAAAATCTCTTATGAACTCACCAACCTTTGTGTTGACACTTTTTCAAAACTACTTGTATTCTCAGGAATTCAGTGAAAACAGGAAACCAACAACGTTTTGAGGATGGGACGATAAATCGTCAAACAGTTCATTTTGTTTCATAATGTAATTGATTCAAATCATGTAAACATATACTTTGGTGTAACTTTTTCAGTTATATTTATGATGGTTGTATTTACTTTGAGCACTATTATACTCGTTGTTGTGATACTCTACATGAAGTCCTCCACCCTCGAACGTTTCCGCCATCCTTGGTTTGGGGGTGTGACAGATTGGTATCAGAGCATTGTTTATAGTGAACTCAGTATATCGAACCACATAAGATATACAAACTATAAATGCATTGGGACTAGAGTCTCTGATTTTATGTTTTCAAAACAACTATACTTTTAGAAATAAGTAATTTCTTATTAAAAGTATACACGCATGCATACATACTAGGGTCACGTCGTTCTAGAACAAAACAAAAGTAATGATTGTTGGATATCACAGGTAAGCTCGGGGATGTATGGTCAGTCTTGGGATTGGCATAGCCTGATCAACTATGCTCGTCCGAGGAGTGACTAGCACATGCCCAAGAATGGTTGTGATATGGCAACAAGTCTAAAAACTTACCAACACTACCACAATGAAATACCATAGGGGTATTTGGTGTTATTATAATTACTTATCTAAGAACTAAATAGATTTTTATCAATAGGTTAATAATTGCTTAGTGGATACATTAAAATTATATGTATCCAGGACGTCATAGACTTAGAATCTGTGAATCTTTGCTTTACTTCCTGTTCTCGTTGGATTGGGGATTTAGAGTTAGGGTCACTTATTCGAAGGTCTATCCTGTCCCAAATACATATGACTAGTATGCACTAAACAGTGTATTGAAGTACCTGATAAAGATCATCTTATAATTATCTAATTAGTACATCTACTTAGTTATTTCTTATATCCCCATTTCTCGCGAAGATATCATGGCTGGATTTAATCCCCACGACGACCCGTACTACCCGGGCCACAACAATATTGAATGGCTCGGAGAGGAGCCAGAGAACGATCACCCAATCCCTGTGGATGGTCACCAAGCTGAAGGCCTTGCTGACGGTTCTGACTCCGAACCTGAAATGGTGGACCTATCCTCGATGACCCATGTTCCCAATCCCAACCCTCGACCGGCTTTTCAAGGCCCGATGCCTCCTTGGGTAGAGTGCTTGGAAATCTGGAGCGAAGAGCAAGACCAACCTATGTCATTCGATGGAGATCGAAACTTCTGCAACATAAACGAAGGAACCCCAGCCGATAAAATTTTTCCAATCCTGGTCCGTAGAGTTGCCCGAGAAGAGATTCGGGGCAGAACAACTCTCCATAGTATCGCAGAGGTTGATGCAAATGCAAGAATACATACAATCCGCACTAATTGCCTTGAGCACACTTGTGAAAAGTCTGCAGAAGACTATGAAACCTTGCTGCAAGCACTGGCTGAATCACGAACCGATGTCATAAAACTCCGAGTACGCCAGAGGGTGTACGAAAGGCACATGCCTGATATGGAGCGGCAGTTAGCTAAACTGAGAGATCACAAGAAAAATGACCGCAGCCAGTAGTAAATGCCTTACTTCATTTCATGTTAAAAAGGAATCGTTATCCCTATCTATGCCCTATGAGGTATTTCCTATGAAACTACCTTGTACTCTAGGTACCTTTAGTGAGGCCTTTAGGCGGCCAAGACACCCCTGCTTTGATATGATATAAGACCCTCTACAAGGTCAATTTTCCCTAATTTGTTACATCTTAAACATCAATGACGTATCAATCAGCCGAGTTCTGTGTCACCTTTTTGTTCAAACACTCCCATCATGCTGCCATAGGAGCCTGCCTAAAACCCACTCTATTCAAGTTGTAAGGCTAGAGTAATCTAGCTTTGGAATCGTTCCTGATCTTCTCTCCAAGGTTGGATCATGTCATTCACCAACCAATGGAACCCGGTTTCAAACAACCAACATCAAAGGATCACCACCTGAACTTACTTCTACTCTGTATTAGGATTGCATCATAGGGATGCAAGTCAAATCTTCGAGAACATGTTCCATTTGGTCATAATAAGAACCTAGCCTGGGTCAACTATAAGGCACCACTTGGGTGCAGAACTACTAAAAATTCATGGCTTTACCATATAAAGACTCCCGTTATGAATTGTTTTCAGAACGCTCTTAACGACCAAATTACGTTACAAATCAATATAAGATAAAGCTTAGTTAGAAACTCACGACGCATAGCCATTCTAAAAACTCCTTATCATCTCACCCTTAAACATTTTGTTGAAAAGTTCTTCATCATAGACTCGCGGGTGCGATCATACCAGCACTAATGCACCGGAGCCCATCAGAACTCCCCAGCCAAGCGTGTTTGGACACACATGATTCTAAGATGGGTAAAGCTTGACGCCCGTATGAAACCTACCCCTACCCACTGCTGTAACCCTATTTCAAGAATGTTAGTGGAAACACTAGGAGTAGTACAGTAATGTGCAAAAATTTATATGCGTTAATATAAATTGTAAGGATGCACTTAAGATAACCATTTCCACTAACGAAGATGTTTTTCATCGTGAAACAGAACTATGTCTTCACCAAGAGGGAACCAACCAACTAGCAAGGTGCCAACTCTGCAGATAGACGCTGCTACTTTTCAGGCTGCAGTCACGGCAGCCGTGGCAGCCGTCATGGCACAGTTCAATGCTAACAACGCCAGCAGAAATGGAAGCGGTGCTAACAATACAGATAATGGTAATATTCAGGAACACCAGCGGGTGTCCGCCAGCAAAAATACCTCAGGTCTCAAACTTACGAACAAGAAGAGAAAGTTTTGGAACATGAAAGAGCGCCACCAATCACAAAAATCCATTAAAAGGCAACAACCTATAGCCACCCCCACCATCGCAACAGCAGTTACGACGCATGCCCCGATACTAGCCACAGGATCTACCACCCAAACGTCAGCCAGACCATATGAGGGATCTCTCCCAAAGTGTGTCAAGTGCAGTTTCCATCACACAGGAGCTTGCCGAGAGATGCATTGTAAAAACTGCGACAGGAAAGGACATACCACCCGTTTCTGTAAGGTCCCGACCCAGTACCTCCCTTCAATCACCAGCACCAGGGCGGACCCAGTATGCTACTCATGCGGTGAAATGGGACACTTCAAGAGAAAGTGTCCATCCAAGAAGAATGACGGAGGAGCTGGAGGAATGTAACAAACAAACCGGCAGGATCAGTAGGAAACCATATTAGAACTTTTGTAATGTGTCCAACGACAAAAACGTTTAAGTACTATATGTTTGTAATGAAATGGTTATGCTTACTAAAAGTCACCGTCTTTCTAAAAGTAGTTAAAATACTCTCTCGTTCAAATCGAACCAAATACATTCATTTATGGTCTAAAGATCATTACCTCTAAGATGCGATGACCTTGTACATACATCGGGGTTAATCATAATCGAAATACTGAAGTTTTGAAACAAATAATTTCATCCCAACTCCTAATCCGTGTCTAATAGTAAGAGTTGAGTGGGGCCACCCACTCGACGACTCCCCAAACATCAGACCACATACGACGTTCATATACCATTCGATCATAGAGAGACCTGTCAGGGGTCATGATGTCAAATATCATTACTAATTCTCGAAACACACCTGCCGCCAGTACTAGGCACTGTGGCATAAATCATCTACGATAATGATAACATCAAATAAAGTTTATCACCCTAAAAAGAAACACAAGATACTTTATCACTCTAGTAATCTCTTCGTGCGAATACAGCTTAGCTAGTTTTATCTAAAAAAAAATATTGCTGTCGTCATCCAATCTTCATTGATATATCCCTCATCTTCCCAATTTAACATCTACAAAAGGACCTTTCACCTAACCCCTCCGAACATCGAAACCTTCGTCTCTCATAAACATCCAGCTCGAACCTACGGATTATCTTTTACTATGGAACCCCAAAACACGCATCAAAGGAGTGTTATACCTCCTAAACCTTATCACAAGTGCTTACAGGAGACCCTTGGGAATGTCATGCAGGTAGCAGACAAGGTCCAAGCACAGAAGCCTAGGAAAGATATGGTATGAGTTCTGCCATGAACTTCGAGCCAAGGTAGCCCAGGAGGGCGAGTAAATGTCCTACCATCTAAGAAGGCCTAATCGTATAAACCAAACCCACGGGCTTTCTACCGAGCCGCAAGAACTCTTAGGTCAAACCTGTCGATCTACTCAACAATAAAATTGAAGAACCAAGCTTTTCACCCTGGAAGGCTCTGTTCTTATTCTTCAAATAGAAAGACAAATTGCTCATAGTTCCATTAACCTCAGAGACCCTGACAATATCTCCAGTAGAAACCTTTACTATCTGCCTCACATAAACGAATAGGCCGACCAACCACAAGGAACGAGGTACCCTTTAGGAATCAGACCTGAGATCTAAATATCACCAGTCGCGAGTATTGGATAAGGATGTCCGAGAACAACCCTCCAAATTCGATGCGGACGCTGCAAGTCTGTAGTGATACCCCTCGGATGGGACCAACCCGTTCGCAGTATTCATAGGATGTGTCATACTTACTAGGATCAGTTCATCGTTATCGTTATAAGTGACTTGCTTATCTACCCTCGTAGTAAGAAGGATTACTAAGTTATTTGCTATGACTTCCTCACTTATACATTCCCCAGTTATATATAACGAATACCTGGTAGATAATAGCATGTGAGAATTCTGACTTGTTTCTTTTCCTCGTTGGGATGTGAAACTGAAGTAGAATCACACATTTTACTATCCGCCCCGTATTGGTTATATCATAATGTGTATGAACTAAGATTTCGTGTATAATAACTCATCTCTTAGTCAGAATCAAATAATGTAGAGCCGACCCTAGTCATTTACAAACTCCTTGCCTAAATTCGAATTTCGGGACGAAATTCCCTCTAACGGGGGGATGATGTGACAACCGTCAATTTTCGGGCAAGTCAAAGTCAACTAAAGTCAACAAGTCAAACCGGTCAACTCAATTTGTCGTGAGTACTAGAGTTTACGTTACGTAACTTCTAAACAACTCTCTATTCTAATGAGAGATCATAAATCGAAAAGTGCGTTCACCTAAATCTCCTTAACCTAAAACGGTGGTACGTAGAAAGCCAAACCGATACAACAATGTTACATACTCATCGGGAGTATGCAAGATCCCTAATCAAGGCTTAGCAGGGTTTAAGGACCTTGCAGTGCGTAGCCGGACACTCAAAAAGGTCACCAGTGAAACCTCTCCCACATATCTCTAAGTATGTGAAACCTCTCCCACATATCTCTAAGTATGTGAAACCTCTCCCACATATCTCTAAGTATGTGAAACCTCTCCTACATATCTCTAAGTATGTGAAACCTCTCCCACATATCTCTAAGTATGTGAAATCTCTCCCACATATCTCTAAGTATGTGAAACCTCTCCCACATATCTCTAAGTATGTGAAACCTCTCCTACATATCTCTAAGTATGTGAAACCTCTCCCACATATCTCTAAGTATGTGAAATCTCTCCTACATATCTCTAAGTATGTGAAACCTCTCCCACATATCTCTAAGTATGTGAAATCTCTCCCACATATCTCTAAGTATGTGAAACCTCTCCCACATATCTCTAAGTATGTGAAACCTCTCCTACATATCTCTAAGTATGTGAAACCTCTCCCACATATCTCTAAGTATGTGAAATCTCTCCCACATATCTCTAAGTATGTGAAACCTCTCCCACATATCTCTAAGTATGTGAAATCTCTCCCACATATCTCTAAGTATGTGAAACCTCTCCTACATATCTCTAAGTATGTGAAATCTCTCTCACATATCTCTTTGTATGCGAAATCTCTCCAAGTATGTCAAATCTCTCCCAAATTTCCCTAAGTATGTCAAATCTCTCCCAAATCTCCCTAAGTATGTGAAATCTCTCCCAAATCTCTCTCCGTATGTGAAATCTCTCCCAAATCTCTCTCCGTATGCGAAATCTCTCCAAGTATGTCAAATCTCTCCCAAATCTCTCTAAGCATGTGAAATCTCTCTCACATATCTCTTTGTATGTGAAATCTCTCCAAGTATGTGAAATCTCTCCCAAATCTCTCTCCGTATGTGAAATCTCTCCCAAATCTCTCTCCGTATGTGAAATCTCTCCAAGTATGTCAAATCTCTCCCAAATCTCTCTAAGTATGTGAAATCTCTCTCACATATCTCTTCGTATGCGAAATCTCTCCAAGTACGTCAAATCTCTCCCAAATCTCTCTGAGAACGAGGAATCTCTCTCAAATCTCTCTCGAAATCTCTCCCAACTTTCTATAATCACTCGGGGCATCCCGACCCTCGAAATTGGCGAAAAGTAGCCCAAGAATGGAAGTCTACGCGAAAAACGGACCTTAGGAACCGAAACCCCTCTTAAGGAACCGAAAGTACTATTCATGAGGGTCTGAACCGAAAGTACTATTCATGAGGGTCTGAACCGAAAGTACTGTTCATGAGCCGAACCGAAGCTGCTGACCCATGAACCGAACCGAAACCACTGTTCATCCGAGCCGAACCGCGCATAGAAGGAAGGTCCGAACCGATCATCGCATAAGAGGAAGAACCGAACCCGAAGGTACTGTTCATTACTGTTCACAACAGTTCCTTCGGTTCTGGCTTCCCTTTGGACCGAACCTCCTGACCCTCGCTTCTGACTTCGGACCGAGCCTTCTGACCGAACCCCCGCCTTCGCCCTTCGCCTCTCGCGCCTTTCGTTCCGACTCAGCATCAGCATGGACCGAGCCTCGGCCTAGGGACCGAACCTCGGCCTAGGACCGAGAGGTCTCGCTGGGAAAGCCCATTTTTCACCCGTTTTTGCATATTTTTGCATTTTAAACCCATTTTTAATTATTTTAACATAGGATTTTCACCCAAAACTTTATTTTAAAATATAAGACCCCTAAATTAATGATTTAATCACATTTTAAGGGTAAAATCATATATAAAAAGGAGTTGGTAAAGTACAAAAAGAAGAGTGTTGACCTTACCTTAGTTATGACGCAAGCAACCCCCACACCCACTCCATGACAACCCACACTCCTCTCCCCCATACCTTGTACTTTTTACCTCCCTCACAAGCCATCTCCATGATTTGAGAGCTGGATATCCATCCTCTCTCCTCATTTTCTCTCATTTATTCTCATTTCACAAGAAGATTAAACTCCTTTCTCTCTCACTTTCTCTCTCTAGAAATCCGAGATTCAAGGGCTGATCTTGTGAATTTCCTCCACCTTTGGTAAGCATAATCCATTTCCTTTAAGATTATCTCAATTATTTCCACTCAAATCATGAGTATCTTACACAAACTCCATTAAATTTGTGTTAGAGCTTCGAATCTTCAAGCGATTCTTCTAGTGTTCTTGGGTTGAACACTTCTCTTCTTCAACACTTATCTACTGAAATCACACAAGGTGAGTTCATACCCCTACATTTTCATGTTTTCTTAAGTTTTTAGGGGAGGAATACAAGCTAAAACACCAAGAACATAACTAAAATTTCCTAACAGCTTTCATCAGAAAAGTTGGACTCCATTCACGGACTGTTTTGGACACCTTAAACATTTTAGTTTTCAAAACTGTTTTAGGTGCATGTAGTTCCACTTCTTAGCTTTAAAATGACTACTTGCACATCTCCATACGATTTTCCTACAATTTATGGTGATTTTTACAAAACTGCCTATCATTTCAAACACCAATCCGGACCAGTCTGTGATTATGGACTTTTTCACCTAGGTTACAGGTCATTAAAAATCATGATAAAAATTATGAGTAAACTAGACACATGTTGGAAACTCCCAGAATTTACGGATTTAGTTTTCGACTTCGTATGATTTTTCTGTAAATTTTCAAAAACAGTGTAGGAAGGCTGAAAATTTGTTATCAGCTTGTAATTTTTACAACACTTTGTATTATGTTGAGCAAAGTGTATAAGGTCAAGTTCTAAGTATTGAATGTGATACGTTGTAAATTTTATCATCATAAACTGAAAATAAGTCATTCATGATAAGATTATTCATTCATTTAGAACATGTATATATATAAACTATAATAAGCATAGTTTAATGGATTTCATAATCCTACGCTTTTTCATAAAAGAGTTCTTATATATTACAAACGTTTTGGATAAAACTATAATAGGTATAGTTTTCGATACATCACATAACACACACGTACGAAAAGGGGCACATTCATACAGAAAGGTTTTACACTCCCGCATACAACTTGTAAACTTGTTAACCTAGATTGTGAGACATTCTCTTTCCGTACGTCCGCGTGCGGAATATAAAATCCTGTACGTTATAATCAGAGTCTCCCGGATGGAGAACGTGATAGTTGTATATAGATCTATATTGGGATTGACACCCCACACCTTGCTGCTAGCTACAGTTGGACCTGCAGGTCTACGGGTGATAATTGTCATTTCAGTTAATCGACGCCTGAGAAACGTCGTGGCAGGTTCATTAGTCTTAAGTATGATTATAGCGGCTCACATAAGGATATAACAATACACAAAGTTTACGGGATTTTTATAAAACTTTAATGGGTTTTTATTTCGATTTTAAAATCACTTTTATCTCAATAAGTACCGATATTACTGTCTACATTCGGTTTTTGGTATTTATGTCTACACATCATTTGAAACCACATTTATAGCTTTAAGTATAGGCGATACTTGTTATTTTCTCGGTCCTAAGACTTAGGACTACATATACATCAAATATTAACATACAATAGAAGTTTCGGGAACATCATTTAATTCAAGTGCGTTTATGTCAATTTAAGCACATTTTATTTTCCTTTAATAAGAAAGGTTACTTATACATTTTGGTCATCGGTTATGAGACTACATTACATAAACTTTATAAAGAAAATATCGGATTTTCTGAATACATATCATATCATTTTTACAAGGAAAATGGTCTAATTCTCCAATAAAATCTCTTATGAACTCACCAACCTTTGTGTTGACACTTTTTCAAAACTACTTGTATTCTCAGGAATTCAGTGAAAACAGGAAACCAACAACGTTTTGAGGATGGGACGATAAATCGTCAAACAGTTCATTTTGTTTCATAATGTAATTGATTCAAATCATGTAAACATATACTTTGGTGTAACTTTTTCAGTTATATTTATGATGGTTGTATTTACTTTGAGCACTATTATACTCGTTGTTGTGATACTCTACATGAAGTCCTCCACCCTCGAACGTTTCCGCCATCCTTGGTTTGGGGGTGTGACATATAAATAAAATGATTTAGTAAAGAATGTTACCCTTGATATGATGTATTTCTATGTAAACGTATAAATAAAACACTATTTCTATTTATAAAACATATTGTATCCCAAGAGGGTAAAGTTGTGTTGTGAGGTGTTTTGCATGACAATGACTTCATAAGATAGTTAAAACAACAGTATGAAAAGTATAGCAAAAGATCGATGTTTCACACGATTTTAGTCGTGTGTTTACTTGTTTTCCCCCCCTTAAAAGTGTTTAAAAAGAATTTAAAGTGTGGTTGTAGGGGTATGAACTCACTTGATAGATTGAAGAAGGTGAGACAAAAACCGAGCAGAACTTCGACATGAAAAAGCAGATTTTCTCGAGATTCTCGGGAATCTCAGGAGCATGAAACTTTCTTCGAGGCTTGAGTATGGGAACCGGGGCTTCGGGATAATTATTTCACAGAAAACGAGGCAAAACGTAAGAAAAACGAGAGAAAATTAGCAAGTTTCCCCGGAACCCTCGCATTCCTTTTATAGGGGTGCTGAACCGCCTCGGTACGCTGGGCGTACGAGGGTACGCGGGGCGTACTGGGGCGTCACTGCTTACGCACTTCGGATGGGAGGGCATAGAGGCGTAGGGGCAACGTGGCCGAACCGAGGCCTAGCACCCGGTTACGCTGGGTGTACGAGGGTACGCTGGGCGTAACTCGGATCAGACCGGTGACTCCCCCTTCGGATAATACCGAAATTCATTTTAAATTTATATATTTATTATTTAGCAAACTTCGAAAATTCATATCTTCGTCATACGAACTCCGTTTTCGACGTTCTTTATATCCACGTGAAGGTGAGACTACGATCTACAACTCTCATTTAGACTTCATCGGCAAATTTTGACATCATTTTTAATATTATATTTTTAATACGTCGGGACAGGAAAAGTCCGTTAAAGTTCCATAACTCCTTCATCCGACGTGCGTTTCCGTCAGACTTTTGACCGTTGCGCTTCTATTGTTGAGACCTTCTATTCTTATTTAGTTTGCGTCGGCTAAATGTCTCTCGATCTCTATTTCGAGTTTTTAGCCGTCTACTGTTATATTCGTAACTTAGAAAAATCATAACTTCCTCATACGATGTCAGATTTGGACGTTCTTTTTATGTATGTTCACGGTTTAATGATATCTACGACTTTCATTTAGATATTTAAGGCTAAAAAGTATTGTATTGGAACTTCACGTTTTTCGTTTAATAGGTGTTACCGGTTTTGTCGGAAATCTTAGAATGGTCATAACTTCTTCGTTATAACTCGGATTTTTGTGTTCTTTATATGTATGAAAACCTTGTTACGATATCTACCACTTAGTATACTTAATTACGGTTTTCAAAAAGTTTAAATTTTGACATGAATTTTGCTGTTGTTACACCTTTGTCTAAAACCCAAGCCCTACTATGTTTTGGGCCTATATCTCCTTGGTTTCACGTAAAGTTTGCAACTTTATGTGAGGATTAGATTGTAGAAGGGTGGATCTATGGATTGGAGCCCTTGCATGTCTCGAAAAGCTTCTGAATGGATTGAGAACTGGAGAGACTCGGCGAGTCACATGGGTGTACTTGACGAGTTGTATGAACATGTGCATGGACTCGACGAGTCTGTTGAAGATTGCCTTGGACTTGGCGAGTCTGTTCTTGGACTCGACGAGTCTGGTCGCAGACCCGAACCTCTTTTGGTTAAAGCCTTGGATTAAGTGAGTCGGTCGGCGACTCAGTGAGTCGGACAGATAAGACTTAGAGATCGTTGGACTCAGCGAGTCTTGGGGGCGACTTGGCGAGTTATGTTGTGTCATGAGAGTTTTCTGGGAATTGGAACTCGGCCAGTTGACGGGTTGACTTGGCGAGTAGAATCAACCAGGATGGTTGACTTTAACTGAGGACTTTGACGTTGACCAAGAGTTGACCAGTTTGACTTCCAAGGGTATTTTGGTAATTTTGGGTATTTATGGAATTGGTTCTTTGGTAGTGTTCTGTGGTGAAGATCGTGTCGGTGGTCGGAGCAGCTTGGTCTTATCTTTCCAGTCGGCAATTGCAGGTGAGTTATCCTCACTATATCGACAGGGTCTACGGCACCAAGGCCGGCCCTTTATCGGATGGAAATCCGAGTATTGTTGTTATGTTATTGTTATGCTAGATATTCATCCTGGTATTTTGGATGGTGATATGTTAGTGACCTGGTTAAGGTCAGTACCCAGTATATAGGATAATGTTATGCTAGTGACCGGTTAGGTCAGAATCCTGGTTTAGGATGGTTGCTATGTTATTGATAGGCTAGATACATCCTGGTTTAGGATGGTTGCTATGTTACTGATATGCTAGATACATCTTGGTTTAGGATGGTTTCTATGTTACTGATATGCTATGTGATCTGTTAGACTGATTGTCTGCTTAAGTATTGTTATGCGATTAATTGTTTTATGTGCATATGGTTGTTTGATGGGGGTTGGGTTGAGGCGAGTCCTGCTTTGTGCTGTAGGCCAACATACCCAGGGCGGACCGGATATTCCGAAGGCCCAGCGAGCGGTCCGGATAGGCTGAAGGCCCCAAGAGGGCGGACCAGACGTGCGGAGGCTGGGAGTGTGGACCAGGCTGACTGAAGGCCCGGTGTGGGCGGACCAGTCATATTATGGACTTAGAGAGTGGACCAAGAGGATTGAAGGCCCGGTGCGGGTGGACCAATCACACTGTAGACCCAATGTGCATGGCTATTCTATTAGTGATATGTTCTGAGTATGTTTATGTGTGGTTGGTATTTTGGGGGTAACTCACTATGCTTTCGGGCTTGTAGTTCAGTGTTTTGTTTTAGGTACTTCAGGAGATCGTGGCAAGGCGAAGGCGTGATCGTACCGCTCCTCATATTTTATGATTTTTATGATATAGTTCTGGGAGATACTCTGATGTTTAAACTATTTTGGAGACATGATTTATGAACTTAATGGTTTTTGAATGAGACAAAATGCTTTAATTTGGCTCGAATTTTATGGGTGTTACAAGTTGGTCTCAGAGCCTTGGTTTGAGTGAATTGGAGGAACATTTGTGTGAATCTAGTCTCAAATCAAGGAGAGATTTTCAAAAATAGTTTTCAAAAGGTTTTCAAAATAAGTAAAGGAGGACGCAGAGGGTACTATCATCCGGAGGCAGTAAGTAGACCCCAAAATGCCATGCAAGTTAATTGATTATGTGATATGTTAGAACAGCATGCTAGTACTAGGCTAGGGATCTTCAGAAATTGCATGATAGAATTGCCTGATTATATGATGCCTGCTAGCCTAGGGTTTCCTGTGTATGAAATTGAAATCATTACTATAGATATTTAGTGTATGCATCATGGTTATACATAACTAAGATCTTATAGCTTGAGAATGTCTGATTTGGCCTTATGTTCTGTTCTTGTATGATTGGGAGCTTAGGGTAGGATTGGATATTCAAAAGTCTATTAGGTCCAGTGTTATGTATGACTTGCATACACTAGTGCTGTAAGGTTGGTGGATGTTTCATGGATGTGAGGATTGCGTGAGATCGATAGGTCGGTTATGGGAGAGTGGTGCTCCTCTAGGAGTGGAGGATTGAGTGTTCGTTTTGTATATGCTATTGTTAGGGTGTTGTGGTGATACTTGATACAAATATGGGTAGGTGCGGAAGGTAGTATGGGCCCGTACTACTGAAAGGACAAGACCCATATGTGTATCAAGGAAGTCACAGCCCCTAGGATTTTGTTGGGAGCTAGTTCTCAGGATTATTATGAGGAATTCCTAATATTCTTGTGGCGTGTTTTCAGTATGGCGATTATGAGACGTCTCGGAGCAGCATCCGGTTCGGGATCGGGATCAGGGGAGGGTAATCAGGGTGGATCGGTACCACCCGAGGTCATTTGTCAGATGAGTACGGACAAGTTAGATGCTAGGATTCGTGAGATCCTGCATGATGAGGTTGTTGCTATGTTTCGGGCTGAGTTGCCGGAGATGTTCGAGTCGATCAAGAGCGCCATGGTTGAGTACTTTGATGAGCGTTATGCAGCTCTTACGGAGGAGGTTGTATCAGCGGCATGGGGAGGAGCCGGTCGAGGTTTTCAGTATCGGGACTTCGATAATACGAAGCCCCCAACTTTCGATAGAGTTCAGGATCCGATCGTTGCTATGAGATGGTTGTCAGACATGGAGGGTTGTTTCTTCACGTGTTCATGCCCTGCAGATCAGAGGGTGATGTGTGCTCTGAACCTTTTGAGGCTCGGGGCGAAGGATTGGTGGAGGTTGACTATGGGATCTTATTCGGATGCGTAGTGGGTTGCAGTTACTTGGGATCAGTTCCGGGAGATGTTCAACACTCATTATGTTCCACGAGTTGAGAGTGAGAGGTTGGCTCAGGAGTTCCTGGAGCTGAAGCAGGATTCAGAGTCGGTGACGGAGATCACCAGGATGTTCACTGAGAGGGCGATGTTTTGCCCGAAGTTTGCTTCAGAGCAGGCTCAGATGTCCCGATATCTGAGTACGCTTAAGAGGGACATCAGGTAGTTTGTGTCCACGCAGAGGTGTGATACCTTTTTAGAGCTGCAGGAGTCCGCTAGGCGGCGGGAGTTAGAGATGGAGTTGCAGTTGTGAGAGCAGAGGCATGCCTTGGTGCAGTCGCAGCCGGCGCCGAAACGGTCCAAGACCATTGACTCTATGGTTGGAGGTCAGAGCAGCCGCACTTGTGAGAAGTGTGGGAAGGGTCATGCCGGAGTTTGTAGTTTCGATGGTGCATGTCGCAAGTGTGGGAAAGATGGGCATTATGCGAGGGATTGCCAGCAGTCGGTCCCGGATCAGGATATGAGGATCTATTATCATTGTCATCAGGTTGGACACTTGAGGGTCAACTGTCCACAACTTGTTGCAAGACCATTGTAGGCTCCAGCACCGGCCACTTTGAGGATTATGGGTAGAGGTCAGGGTGGAACGGAGCCTCCGAAGGCTCAGGAACGCGCTTTCCAGCTTACGACAGAGGAGGTCAGGTCAGGGTCGGATGCAGCTGCGGGTATGTTTCCATTCTGATATATTGTTATTTGAGGATTATGTGGTACTGTAAATTTGTTCACTTCTTTTCGTATGCTTCATAGTATGATTGAGAATATAAGTAGTTAGGATTGTAGTTGGTTAGCGTTCAAAAGGATTCTTGCTTGAAAGATAAGGTATATGATCCCGTTGCTTGGAATAGCAACTGTGTCGCGAGAGGTGTTCAGTTGAGATTTGAACTTCCTTGGAGTTCGGGATGTGCAATGTCGGGGGAGTGACATGTGGAGCTTGCTCACTCCGGAGGGTTTTAATCCAGGAGAAGAGGGTATAACTTTCTAAAGTAAAGTCGATCTTGTTATGTCGGTTTGTCAGCAGAAGTTAGTAGCAGGTACGCTAAGTGGGGAGAATTGGAAAATTCTCCGGTGAAACAGCAAGTACCCAGGGTTGGTTTGTTGTTTAGATTTATCAGTGTTGTTAGCCGAGAGTGTGACATGATGGGAGCAAGTGATAGACAAGTGGGGCAGGGAACATACCATGGTTTTAGGGAAGGTAGTTGGTCGATGTGAGGCCTAGTTTTAGGCCACGGAAAGGATTCCGGGAATGGAATGGGAGTTCAGAACCCCTAGAGGGGTAGAACAGACTACATGGGAGAGATTCCCAGGAAGAATGGTTTAGGGCAACGTACATCGTTTTTGAGCGGTCCGGATAGACTGAAGGCCGGGAGGCGTACCAGTCAGGCCGAAGGCTCGGGGAACGGTCCAGATAGGCTGAAGGCCCATGAGGGCGGCCCAGACATGCTGAAGGTTCTGAGAGTGGTCAACATAGGCTGAAGGCCTGGAAAGGCGATCCAATCATGCTAAAGACTCTATATGTGTTAGTGGATCGATATGAGGAGAATGAGTAAATGTGTCGCCATGCAATAGTAAGCGATATGGTTTGGCCACAAGTATTGATCATGATGATGGAGTTGATTGGAGGCCGTGCGTGGGCATAGTTAGTTATGTGATCGGATTCGGAGTATATGGGAGTTAGAGAATAGCAGTTGCTCTACATGGATAGTGTAGAATGGAGTTTAGCTCAGTGTCACTAATAGGTGAGGTAAGGGTTGTTGAGTAGACTTCCTGCAAAGGAAGGGTGTGTAGCTCCAGAAGGAGTGTGGGTCCTCTGAAAGGGAGGCAGCATAGTAAATCGATGATCGAAAGTAGTTCAGTTATTGGTAGTAAGCACTGGGATTGTACCAGATATATGGAAGCACATACGGGTTGGATGCCCGTTAAGGTTATGGCAATGTTGGATGATCCGCCGGCATGTTTTCAGTCTCCTGGGAAGAGGAGGAGGATAGTGGTTTTAGATTGGAGATTTGGAACAGGGGAAGGTGAGACAGCAGGTTAACAGACTCGGGAGTAGTTTGGACCGGTGCTGAGGACGGTATAAGGATATTTCACTCGAAGGTCAATGACCTAGAGATCGTGATAGGGAGGTGTAAGTGGGTTGCACTCCATTGTGTCGAACCGAAGGGTTCGAGGGTGACGCAAGGATAGGATCCTTGGTTTCGAGTTTGGTTGTGGTCATGAGCTCTGAATGTAGTGGTGTTCCATCCTAGGGATGGCTGGGCCATCGTAGGCATGCCTGGTTTTCTGGCCCGAGGTTGTTTGAGCCAGGTACGGTGTGTATAAACTTTATAGTTGGATGTTCGGGAAGGTTGCTCGGAAGCTGTGAAAGGTTTCTTCATGTCAGCACGGTAAGGGATTTGATCCAGGGAGGAAACGGGATGAGTTTCCATTGGTGCAAGTTGAAAAAGGTAGCGCCAGTTGGGCGAACGATAGTGAGCTAATATTGGTTCAAGAGTCGGTGGTTTAGAATGGTATCCAGTTTTTGCAAGTGGCGAATGAATGTGTAAGTCAGATGTAGGGTAATGTCTTCTGGTGACATTTAGTCGATGAGTGTTTTTATCAGAGAAGCAAAGCCGGTGGCCGGCTTGAAGCAATATTCAGCACCCTGAAAGGGAAGAGATGGATTTTAAGGATTCGATAGCGGTGTTTGAAGGAATCTGGGTCGGTTAAGATCAGTGGATGCATTGTGGGAGTATCATCCGGAAGTTTGAGTTGCCGCAGGCTTCGAGGACAAAGCCTAATTTAAGTGGGGGAGAATTGTAACATCCCAAGTTCGGAATAAGAAGTGAAGGGTGCTAAGTGTAAATAAAGGAAAGGACTCGATGAGTAGGTACGCTTACTCGCTGAGTCGGAGCGGGTTTGGATCGCGAATTAAGTGACCAACTCGCCGAGTCAGAAGATGGACTCGACGAGTTGGTGCTGGAATGAGAAAACCCTAATCTTAGAGCTTGCACCCTATTTAAAGGACATGATGTCCTTCTCCCAGCCTCTTATTTCCCGAAAGAGTTCCAGAAAACACTAATTTCATAGGAGGCTTCATTGTTGAAGAGATTGGGACTTGGAAGAGGAAATTCTTGGAAGGAGCTTGAGAAATTAGAAGCTAGCATCAAGGGGCTTGTATAGATTTGGGATCTACATCAGATTTGGGCACATCTCTGAGGTAAGGAGCCCTTATCTTAAGTTATTTCCTTTGTGGTTCATCCTTGGTGGTTGTTTTGGGAGTTCTTTAGCTTGTTTGAGACCTATCTCGGATTTGGAGTTAGATCTAGGGTTGTTACTCTAGATCTAGACTCGTGATGGCCTAGAATGTCATAAAGCTTCAGTCTTTGAGTGGTTGGTCAAGCCCCTTTGTCTAAAACCCAAGCCTTACTATGTTTTGGGCCAGTCCTGGATACTCAACGAGTTGTATGAACATGTGCATGGACTCGACGAGTTGGAAGAACAAGTCGGCGAGTTTGTTGAAGATTGCCTTGGACTCAGCGAGTTTGTTCTTGGAATCGACGAATCTAGTCACAGACCCCAACCTCTTTTGGTTAAAGCCTTGAATTAAGCGAGTCGCTCGGCGACTCAGTGAGTCGGACAGGATGGGACTCAGAGATCGTTGGACTCGGCGAGTTATGTTGTGTTATGAGAGTTTTCTGGGAATGGGAACTCGGCCAGTCGACGGGTTGACTCGGCGAGTAGAATCAACCAGGAGGGTTGACTTTGACTAAGGACTTTGACTTTGACTAAGTGTTGACCAGTTTGACTTCCATGGGTATTTTGGTAATTTTGGGTATTTATGGAATTGGTTCTTTGGTAGTGTTCTGTGGTGAAGATCGTGTTGGTGGTCGGAGCAGCTTGGTCTTATCTTTCCAGTCGGCAATTACAGGTAAGTTATCCTCACTATATCGATAGGGTCTACGACACCAAGGCCGGCCCTTTATCGGATGGAAATCCGGGTATTGTTGTTATGTTATTGTTATGCTAGATCTGCATGCTGGTATTTTGAATGGTGATATGTTAGTGACCTGGTGAAGGTCGGTACCCGGTATATAGGATAATGTTATGCTAGTGACCGGTTAGGTCGGAATCCTGGTTTAGGATGGTTGTTATGTTAGTGATATGCTAGATACATCCTGTTTTAGGATGGTTGCTATGTTACTGATATGCTAGATACATCGTGGTTTAGGATGGTTGCTATGTTACTGATATGCTATGTGATCTATTAGACTGATTGTCTGGTTAAGTATTTCTATGCGATTAATTTTTTTATGTGCATATGGTTGTTTAACGGGGGTTGGGTTGAGGCGGGTCCTGCTTTGTGGTGTAGGCCAATATACCCAGGGCGGACCGAATATTCCGAAGGCCCAGCGAGCGGTTCGGATAGGCTGAAGGCCCCATGAGGGCGGACCAGACGTGCCGAGGCTCAGAGTGTGGACCAGGCCGACTGAAGGCCCGGTGTGGGCGGACTAGTCATACTGTGGACTCAGAGAGTGGATCAGGTGGATTGAAGGCCTGGTGCGGGCGGACCAATCACACTGCAGACCCGATGTGCATGGTTGTTCTATTTGTTATATGTTATAAGTATGTTTATGTGTGGTTGGTATTTTGGGGGTAACTCATTAAGCTTTCGGGCTTACAGTTCTGTGTTTTGTTTCAAGTACTTCAGGAGATCGTGGCAAGGCGAAGGTGTGATCGTACCGCTCCTCATATTTTTTGATTTTATGATATGGTTCTAGGAGATACTCTGATGTTTAAACTATTTTGGAAACATGATGTATGAACTTAATGGTTTTTTAATGAGATAAAATATTTTAATTTGGCTCGAATTTTATGGGTGTTACAAAAGATGGTATTGTCAACTTAAAAGACCATTCGTCTACATGTAGGAAATCGAAATTGCGTAGTATACCATGTTCTCGTGATATGTCGACTTTCAAAGAACTAAGATATAAAAACTACCATAAATGGGTAGAATGGTATTCGACAAAAACAAATGTAACAAACAATCTATAGAGAGGTGGTGTATCAAGTGTCAGTTCCTACTGAATATGAATAACTAGATGAAGTCATGGTTGTATACTTGTATTACAACCATTGATGGACAAAAGACAAACCGGGCGTCCACAAAAACCATAGATTTATCCTATACCAAGGTGAAGGTCTGATTGATAAACAATTTAGTTGTTCCAAAAGACCGAACACACACATACACATACAAACTATGACAGTCTATTCCAAAAGAAACAACAAAAAATGAATTATCTAGTAGGACTAAATTGAGAGTTAAAACTAAGGCTAAGTTTAAGTATAAGATAAAAGCTAATCAAGGACATAGTCAAGAATATATTAGTGTTGATCTAAAAACCCCTTGTTCGGTTTAGACTAATTTGTAACTTCATAAATATAAAGAATACCTTATTCTTTAACTTGTTTATATCACACCAATGAAACAAATCATTTACATAATACAAAAAAGAAACACATCAAAAAGGTAAACGGGTTGTGTCTATCTATGGCCAACTTTTAGACAACTACAAAAATTCCACGGTCTTGGTTAGTAGACGGTAAGGTCAGGATCGGGGGATTCTACACAAAATAATAAATAAAAGGTAATTAATAACATATTAACTTATAGAATATTACAGGAAAATGGTAAATTAGCATTTTACCAGAGTAACATCAAGCACATGCCTACATTCGGCCACTTAGGAACCAAATCTACAATTTTCCATTTCACGGGATTTGGCACATCCTTTTTGTTAAAATGTAACACATATCAAGAGGCATAGAGAAAACACCACACATACCTTAACATGTAACAACTATTGTCATGGAGCACTGTTTTCCATTTCACGGGGTTTGACACATGCTTTTGACCTTATTTCAATTACACGATTCCTAATTAGGTTAATAACGAATAAACCAAGTGTTTATGAATATTCTAATAGTAAGAGCATTTTGGAAATTTTAGTAATCTACCTTGTATTGTATTGGTGGTGTTTGAGGAGGCCTTTCATTGAATAAAATGATTGATCTAGAACGCTATAGGTTATGGTGATTTACTGAGAGCATACATCCCTTATTAATATTTTCTATTTTGAAACTATGTATCCCTTAACTTGATTGTTAGTTTCTTATATGTGAATATACTTGTTTACGTTCATGCAAATAGATTTTGAAATAATTTTGATGGAATATAATACTTATTCTGAAAGTGTCTTGACATCCTAATTATGCATGAATATTAGGATGGGTGACCTAAGTTGTCAAGTCCTTGTCATCCCTTTTTTGTGTGTTGATATACCATCTGCTTTCCAAGTACACATCTTTTGAGTTTGAATCATTAAATCTAATATTTTGTAAGTTTTTGGCTTGCCCATGGCATGGTGGTGGAGGCACCATGACTTGGCATTCCCAGTTTAAGGGATACGCATTCGCAAGGTACGAGGATGTGGCAAGGCCTTGGACGCGACATGGTGGCGGATAAGGTTTAAAACCCTGGATCATGAGATTAGTTCCTTATTTAAAGAAACTAACTCCTAAATTGCCTCATTTGGTAGCCTCTATCCCTGAGATCATATTCAACCTAAACCCTAGCCTCTTTGTGTTTGTTATGAGTGCGTGATCACATTTTGTGAAGGTTGAATGAAGAAGGAGCATCTCTTGTTGCTTGTGTGCTTCATTCAAGCTTAGATCTATCATCTTATTCACATTTATGAACATTTGGAGGTATAAAGTTGCTTTATTGCTCATTACCTTTCTAGATCTATTGTTATGACATTTTATGAGATCTTTAGTCCAAAGTCTTCTTTACTTGGAGTTTGAGTGAACTCAGAACCCTTGAGTGCATTTTATGGCTTCTGGACCATGGTGGTGGTTAGAAAGATGGCTTGCATGACTTAGGTAGTGTTTGTTTTTTGTCTGCAGATCTGCGTGACCTCTTCTGTCTGCGCCGCGTAGACCACGCGTAGACGTTGGCCTTTGTAGACTGTTTGTTTTTTTGAAGACTGCAGACCTAAAAATGTTTGTGCGCCCTCTTCTTGGCGCAGATGTGGACCAGAGTCTTCTAACATCTTCAGACATCTTGTAGCCTAAAAAACATATATATCTTTAATTTTTTGAAGTTTTTTTTAATTTATATTTTTTCCAACTTTTTTAATGATAAAAAATTTGAAAAAAAAATTAGAAAACCTAAAAAAAACGTTCGATGATACAAACATGATATTTTTGACAAATTTATAAATAAAGATTTATTACAATAATAGTCGTTGGAGTTGTTTATATTAATATGAAAAAAAAATCATAATATATTCTTATATTTTTTGCGAAATTTTGTAAAACATTATTTAATACAGTATCATCAATTTGTCGAGAAAATATTTATGGTATGTTTTTAATGGATTTAATTGAAAAATCGAACTTTATTTTCATCCATTTATGTATCAAATTCTTTGATCACTAATTATAATGTTTAGTTATAACTTTGTAATCAAAGTTGTTGGTTTTTATCAAATATATACGTTAATACATACCATTTTTATTTTTATTTTTTATACGATAATACATAAACGTTGATCTAGATTCGTTAATTATTTATAACCAAGTCATAAAAATATTAAAAAATCATTTTGAAAAACAAACAATCTTCTTTTTTCAGACTGCAGATGTTTGTTCCACCTCTTCTACTGTAGAGGTCTACAGATGTGGTCCGCCGAATGCAGACATTTTGCCTCAGAAAAAACAAACAACACCTTAGTTTGGTGTCCATTCTTTTGGTGCATTCATTAAGAACCTACATTTAGAGATGTTGACTTATAGGGATAGCTTAATGGATAAATTTGGAAAGTCTATCCATCAAGACCTTTGGTAAGATTAAATCTGAGCTTTTGAGTTATGGATATTAAGGGTTAAGAGCTTAACCCATTAATCTATTAGAAGCAATTCCCATGACATGACAAGTTTCTTGCTATAATGTGGTAGCCAATTTCTCCACAATTGTTTTGACATCTAGTCACCACGATGTGGCTATGGTGTTGGCCACAACGTGGTGACTCGTCCCTTGAATTTTTGACATAGTTGACTTTTTGGTCAACATGAAGGTTTTAGGCTGTACACTGAGGATTTGCCTCTGATTGATGTATAGATGGTTTGTAGTGTCAGTCTGTACTTCTGCATGAGTCGTGGTTTTTCTACTTGTATGCGAGGTGAGTTTTCTCATTATACTTTGTACTGCAGTATGTATCCTTTGTGTGTTATGATGTTGGTATGTTGTAGCAATCCGTTAGATTGGTGGATCTGTTACACTTACATGTGTTTTCTAGTTAAGGTTATTTGCATTTGTCGAAATATTCCGGTTGGGTTAAGATGGGTCTGCTTTATGTTATAGGCCAAGATACCCAAGCGGACCAATTAATACTGTAGGTCCAAGGAGAGTAGTCCAATTACATGTTGTAGGCTCAGGATAACGTTCCAATTCATACTGAAAGCTTAGGAGAGCGGTCCAACAATACGCTCTAGGCTTAAGAGGCGGTCTAGCCTTGTGTTGTAGGCTTAGTGTACATGCATTGTATGCGTATTGTCATGTGGGGTATTTTGGGTGTAACATCTAAGATTTATTAGGTTGGCTTCTAAAACTTTGAATTTTGATTTTACTGTATTTTTGCCCCCAAGATTAAAATCTTGATTTTTGGCTTGATTGTGTACGCGGGGCGTAAGCCTTGGTACGCTAAGAGTACTAGGCATTGTTCGAGTACACAAGGCATACCTCTTGGTACGCTTAGCGTATTAGCCTCCATGTATGTATGCTGGGCGTACGTGGCTCAGACCAAAACCCTATTAATTAGTGTTTGTGCACTACTTAAACCTCATTATGGCCCTAAGACCTTCCCCTACCTCATCCCATATTACTGTTTCGACCGTGTTAGAAAACCCTAGCCATTTTTTAGCCTCTTGAGCTTTTTAGAGTGATTTTGAGCTTTCTTGGTTGTGAAGAAGGTGGTTCAAGAAGGAAGATTTCCCCCCCCCTCCCAAGACTTCGGATACAACAACTTCTCTTCATTTTGTACCACTTGGAGGTATAAAGCTTAAATCTTGGTTTATGTTTCTCTAAATTTTTGGTCGAGGCTAGATCCTCCCTTTTTGTCCCAAAAAGTTTAGATCATGGTGACAATGAGCTAATCCCAAGCTTTCAAGTTGCATTTCCCTTCATTTCTAGGCATCTTAATTCATAAAGGTGTAAGCTTTGATGTTGTGTAGTTCCCATTCTAGAGTTAGAGTGTAATAAAGGGTGTAAGAGGCTTGATTTTTGTGTTTGGGCTTCTTTTTGCCATGCAAGGGCTTAAAGTTGGCAACTTTATAGCCCTAGAGGTATTAATGGGTTCGGATCTGAGTTTTTGGTGATAAATCTTAAGTTATTAAGACGTTCAATGGTTCTTGCATGGATGGCACGTATGCCCATATACTCCGCGCGTACTGCCTCTGGTCGAGTATGTTGTGCATACCAGTAGGTACGCCGGGCGTACAACCCAGTCAGCTTGGGTGTGTGTTGGGCCTTGACATTTGGGCCTTAAAGTGGTTTTAGGTTTTGATCTGTTTAGAGAAGACGGGCCTTAGGTTTTTGCTTTTGGGCCTTAAGTTGTATTAGTTGGTCCTTTTGGGCCTTAGAGTCTATTTTTGTATTTTGGGCTAAGTATGGTTTCGCCTATTATGGGTTTGGAGAATGAACCTTTATCCTTGGAGTTTGGACTTTTGGTTTAGGCCCACGAATATGGATTATAACCTAATTTGGATAGGGTTATTTGTTTAGTTAGCATGAGGATTCTGCAATCCAACAGCCTAAGCGTTTATTAGAGATTTGCAACAGTTGAGATGAGTTTCCTCCCTGTATCCATGGGTCGAAGGCACCAAGGCCCACCCATTATTCGGTTATGTAGAATGATAGTTATTGTGTGATATATATATTGTCTTTGCATGATCTGGTTGAAATATACCCTAAGGCGTGGCCCATTATGGCATGTTCGGGTTGAAATATACCCTAGGGTGGGGCCCACTATCATATGATCAGGTTGAAATATACCCCAGGGCAGGGCCCATACTTGTTTATTAGGTTGGAATATACCCCACGGCTTAGGCCAGTTGTATGTTTGGTATATGGTATTTTGGGAAAAACTCACTAAGCTTTTGCTTACAGTTTGTTGCGTGGTTTTAGGTACTTCCGGTAACTAAGGGAAGGGCCCGACTAAATGGCGCAACATTCACTCTCCACTATTTGCCGCACTTACTGATATTCACACTCTAATGATTTGTTATGATGATTATGTAATGGATTTTGGAATCAAACTTATGGTTGTGAAACATGATTTAAAATGAAAAAATTTCTCCTGGTTTTTGGATTGTTACAAGTTGGTATCAAAGCCTTGGTTTGAGGGATTCGGTCATACTCCCGGATGTGTCAGAACTCAAACTGAGGAAGTGATAATCTTTTCAAAAGAAAAAGAACCGAATTTTTCTGAAAAAGGTTTTCTTAAGAAAAAGGCAGAGTGTAATTGTATGAATTGTGTGATGCCTTATATCATAGGAAAACCGAATGCCATGTATTACTTGGAATTAATGTTCACCC
Source organism: Lactuca sativa (assembly GCF_002870075.4). Lineage (NCBI taxonomy): Eukaryota > Viridiplantae > Streptophyta > Magnoliopsida > Asterales > Asteraceae > Lactuca > Lactuca sativa. The sequence goes on along the minus strand of NC_056627.2, from coordinate 197,632,510 downwards.
TATTATTTGCTAGGTGTATGCTTTCAAAGTTATATATGCTTAGGATTGGATAGCTCTAGAATGATGGGTTCTGCCTCATTTCTTGTTCCATGTTTGGTTGTGGAGTTATGGTACAAACTTTATTTGACAGTCTATATGATTCTATTTGTGTATAACTTGCATGCATAAGACAACCAACTGTGTTGATTAAGGTTTCTGGTTCTGCGAGGATTCAGAAATCCTACAAGAATCTAGGATATACGTATTATGTTGTATAAATTATGTTTCTAAGTATAGTATGGTGAATTGGAGGAATCATGCCTAACCTTTAGGAAGGTTCAAGTAGGTTTGGAAGGTAGTATTAGGCTCGTACTACTGGAAGCACATGTCTTGTAACCGAGACGAGTGCAAATTTGGAGACTCCAAGGATACCTATGTGGAGAAGTCCTCTCGAACCTCTTTATTGATTGTTTTCTATGTTGTCTTTTCAGTTTGAGGATGGTGATGACTACACGAGGAGGTTCAGGTTTAGGATCGGGTTCTGGTTCAGGTGCTGAGCTGATTGATGAGAGGCTATGGGAGCTTATCACAGTCGAGGTTACGCATGGCATCCTTGACGCTACCCCAGTGATTTTCAATACCGTCAAGGAGGGTATTATGGAGATCATGAAGGAACATCTCAGGTCATTTCAAGTTGAGATTGTCGTGGGTCAGGTTGGGGCTCGAACTCCTTCGTTCCGGGAGTTCAAGGCATGTGGAGCACCTGAGTTCTTTGGAGTTAAGGTCCCAAGACGTCGCTTGATCACTGACATGGAGAATGCTCAGCATACGAGGTATTGACCCAAGGAGGCAAATATGGGATTCACATCCTGCTTGCTGAGGGAGCGAGTTCGGGACTAGTAGGAGGAGGTTACCTATGGGATTGGATGATTTTGTGGCTTGCTGTGACCCTTCTATATAAGGATTGGGAGTTGTCCTTACACAGAGAGGGTATGTGATTGCTTACGCCTCCATGCCGCTGAAGCCTCATGAGGCGAAATACCCCATGCATGACTTGGCGTTAGGGGCGGTGGTGTTTGCCCTAAAAAACTAGAGACACTATCTTTACGAGGTCTGATGCACTATTTACACCGATCCTAAGAGTTTGAAGTATTTGATGGATCATATGGATTTGAATATACAGCAACGGAGGTGGTTGGATGTGGTGAAAGACTATGACTGTGAGATTTTATACCAGCCTGGGAAGGCCAAATGTGGTAGTCGATGCATTCCTTAAGGAGGTGTTCTTCTTAATCCAAGATATTTGTTTGAGGATGACTCCCACTTCACCTTTGATGGATTTGATCAAGGAGGCTCTGGTGGAAGGATTGAAAAAGGAAAAGTAGAAGACTAATAGGATTAGAGGGCAGATTCCTTTGTTTGTTAGGGACATTCAAGGGTTACTGACTCAGTGTGGTAGGGTCTGGGTTCAGACATCAAGTGGCATGAGGCGGACAATCTTGGAGGAGGCGCATAAATCAAAGTTCTCTATTTACCCGGGGGCCACAAAGATGTACCGAGAGTTGAGATTGAGTTACTAGTGGCCCTGCATGAAGAGGGAATTTGCTTGGTTTGTTCAGCGGTGTTTGACTTATAGGAAGGTCAAAGCCAAACATCAGTGACCCCACGACAAGGTCCAACTGTTACCCATACCCATGTGGAAGTGGGAGGAGATCACTATGGATTTTATCACGAAATTGCCCTAGACTGTGTAAGGTGTAATCATTATAAACTATGTATATGTTGCATGCATTCATATGAGTACATATGGGAGAATATTAATGTGGATCTAACACTTTTACGATGTATACATATCCAACTTTATGATGTGTTTTGGCATTCTAGAAAGGTCAACATTGCACTAGGGTGTGGCAAGCCCTTGAGTTAGTAAGTGTGGTTGTGGTTGTTAACATGTTACCTAGCATCTCATGACATGATCTCCTACCAAGTGTGGCATATTTTTCTTTGAAGTGTGGCAAAATAGTAGAAAAAATATTCAAAATTTTTTACACTGCATACAGAAAAAGCAGGCGTTGTTGGTGTCAGTATGTGATGAACAAACTCGGTGGAGTGTTTGTAGGTATTTGTGTGCCAAAAAATCATAAGGATATAAAATCATCATGTGTAACAAACATAACAAGGTGGACAAACAAAAAAGATAGAAGAAGAAAAAAAACTAGGACTAGAATTTCATAACATAAATAACCCTATAGATTTATGACTCCGAAAACAAACATCAAGATTAGCATAAGCATATTCACAAGTCATAAACTATGGGAATTAACAAAAAAACTAGTAATAAAAACCTAAAAATATGAAAACAAAAGCAATAGCCAAATATATCTTCTTCATCTTGACCTTCCCTTTTCTACTTCTCTCATATAATGAGGTAAATAACCAAAAACCAAAAAAAAATACTTTTAATTCTTCACCTACCCAATAATGAATTACAACTTACAAGAACTAGAAGGGAAAAAAGGCAAACTGTACACAAGAATAGAAGAAGCCACCCAATATTCCCATAATGATTCTTTGAATGTTTCTGCCTGGGTCGGGTCAGGCAGTGCAATGAATCTAGGGGAGCCAAGTCCACTAAAAATCCCACAATCCATCAAGTTTTAGTGTTAAACTAATTCAAAATCTCGGACAAAATAATCCAAGGTTATTTTGGGAAAAACTGCCATACCTTAAGTTTTTGATATTTGAATAGAATTTTATTTTCCAATAGCCGTATTGCATTAGGTTTCTTTCATTGTTTAATGTAAATAGGATTATTTCTTATTGTTTTTTTTAACTCTAGTTCAACTAGTTTTGTTTTTACCTCTTCTGTCCCCTGTTCTTTTCATCACCTGATCATGTTTCCTTTTTGAAGGTTTCTAGAACAAAAACCCGCACTTGTTCTATTCTTGCATCTGTGTTTATTTACACTTGAAAGACTTGGTGAACAAGTAAATTTTCCAAAATTTCTTTGGTTACCTGTTCTTCCTTTCCTCTCCCCTGTTTTCCGTCCATGTTCCTTTGTTGCTGTCAGAAAGCTTAAACCTTACACTTATGGTTGAACTGTGTGTATATTTTTATTTTAGTCCCTTAATTTCACATTAATTAAAAGGCTGCAAAAGGCTAGTTATTGATAAGTTTTTGTTTAGTTTGATATATTGGCTGTTGTGTCTTGTTGATCGAACAGGTAAGTTCAATCTAAAAAATTGACTAATTGACAAAGACCCCCTTACTCAAAAAATGACACACACATTTTTTAAGGTTTACATGTTAGATAGATGATTGGCTGAGAATGGTTCCCCATTCTCAATCTTTTTTTTTCTCAATTGAACTTTTATATATATATATATATATATATATATATATATATATATATATATATATAAAGAGAGAGAGAGAGAGAGAGAGAGAGAGCTAGGTTCATATGTGGATGGGCATCTATTGTGTGGACGTAAGGACTAATGAGAATTTAGGAAAAATTAAATAATTAATAAATAACATAAGGGTATGATAGTAATCTTATCTGACTTTAACTATAGTAACTGTAATGCCCGATTTCCCAGGTACATTAATTAATATTATAATTTGAATTGTGTTGAGGTGACTCGACGAGTTGGTGCTTAGACTCGTCGAGTCAGGTCGCGAATGGGTAACATGGAAAATGATTAGACTCGACGAGTCAGGGGAGTGCACTCGCCGAGTCAGAGTTGACAAAAGAAACCCTAATTTCTCGGGTTTGGGACCTATTTAAGGACCCTTATAGCCACCATTTGCGGCTACCAGACCCTTGAGAGAAACCCTAAGAGTGCTTGAGCGTTTGTGAGAGGAAAGAAGCCATTATTTGATCTTTGTGGGTTGGTTTTGCAAGAAGAAGGTGGTTCCAGCTTAGAGGAGGCCAAGGAGGTTGCATATCTATGGATCTCAAGCAAAGAACATCATCCTTGAGGTAGCATATCGATCCTTTTTCTGTTTTGTTGAAGAATCCATGGATCTAGGGTTTTCTATACCCTTTATTGGGATGATTTGTTGGATATATGGTCCCTTATCATGTTTAGACTTTGGATCTGGACCCATAGTGGTCCAGAGAGCTTTATCCATCTTGCTTTATGATGAGTTATGGAAAAAATGGACTTAGGATGTTGTATTTGGGGCAATTTCTTCAAGTAGAGTTATTTGAACATTGCTTGAGTATCAATTTTGAACCTTTACGTGTTTATTGAGCTTGGGAAGGTCAGATCTACAGATTAGAGGAACAAATCTGACCTCAGAAGGCCATTTGAGTTCGAGCATGGAATGAACTCGCCGAGTCCATGAGCAGACTCAACGAGTCTGACCGGGTTGACCCATGACTCACACAGTTGGTGACTCACCGAGTTGGGGGAATGAATCGGTGAGTCAGTTGGGATTTAGGGGACTTGAGTTCACGTCTGAACTCGCCGAGTCAGTGCCTGACTCGACAAGTTGGGTCAAGGGTGGCCATTGACCAGCGTTGACCTGAGTTGACTTGTGTTGACTTAAGGGAATTAGTCAAACTAAGTCAGGGTGGTATTAATTAGAGATGTATTTATGCTATAGGAGGAAGCCAGGTCGGAAGATTGAGCACGAGTGATCATCCGACATCTTCGAGGTGAGTCTTCTCACTATGCCTTACCCGATGGGGTGATTATGTGTGACCGGAAGGTCTTATGTGTATAATGAATATGTGATGTATGTTGTATATGTAATATTTTATGATATGAGTATGATGATGTGGACCAGAAGGTCAGGATGATATGGACCGGAAGGTCAACAGGGTGTGGACCGGTAGGTCAACAGAGTTATGGGATGGAAATCCCCTGAGACACTTGGATCAGAAAATCCCATAAAGTTATGGCCTGGAAAGGTGTATGTGCTGTATGTGGTATTTTGGGGAACTCACTAAGCATTATTGCTTACCATTTGCATGTTATGTGTTTCAGGTACCAGTGATGATCACGAGAAGGCGCCGACATGATCAGTTCACTCTTATAGTGGAGATGTTTTAAGATTCTGGGGATTGTGATTTGCACTTACGTTATCTGAAAACAATTGATGCACGTTTTTGAGAACTGTGATTGGAGTATTTTATTAATTTAAAATGAAAAATTGTTTTTGAAAATTTGCGGTGTTACAGTAACTAGTTAAAAACATTTAATATTCCTTTAAATTAGGGAATTCAATATTAAACTCGCTAAAATCCCAGATTATCTTTGTAACCCTATTTGCCTCTTTTTCTTTCTTCTATACACAAGCACAATCCCAAATCAATGAATCTATTCATATTTCCATGGAAAACCGAAAATTCACAGCACTTGAGATCAGTAGGAGTGCGATTCAGCAATATAATGCCTCAATTTCTGATTTACATCCACATATAGAGACGATAAGGCAGAACATGTAAAGGGATGTGATGTGGGTTGTTGATTCACATGTAGAGATATTATTATTTTTGGCATTTATTCAGATTGAAGAGGCTGCCTTGCCTAACATATTCGTTTTTTATTTTCACACTCCTTAATTTTTGTTCCTGTTTCCTCTATTCCACCAGCTCAATCTATTCTAATTGATCCTCTTAAACAAGTGCAATCTCATAATACCCCTCGTGGTCGTAATAGTGTAACATCTGAACTTCCAGGTATAATATTTTATGTATTTTATTTTTAGATATGTGGAGTGAATCGACGAGTTGGTGCCTCAAATCGTTGAGTAGAGTCGCGTCTGGTGACGTGGATTAATGAGGGGACTCGAAGAGTCTGTGAGCTGACTCGCCGAGTCAACGCTGCTGAAGGAAACACTAATTTATCAGGCTTGTGGCCTATTTAAAGGTCTTTATGGCCTCCATTTGTGGCCACCTTCCCCAGAGAGAAACCCTAACCTTCCTTTCATTGTGTAGAGAGAGAGAAAGAGTCCTTTTTAAGCATTATTGTGCATGTTGGAGGAAAGATTTGAAGAGCTTGGTGGATCTAATTAAGAGGAGGCTGTGGTTCTTGCATTCTTCTGTCATTAGCTTCACTTCTGAGGTAAAAAGCTATTAGCTTGGCCTCATATTTGTTAGATCTCATTTTGGGGAGTTTCTAGGGTTTTCTCCCAAATCATCTTCTGCTTTTGAGTTATTTGAGCATGGTTGAGGTTAGAACCTCATATCTGGACTCAAGGTTCTAAATGGTGTGAGGCATGGCGTGGCGGCAAGGTCAAGCCTCAAGCTTAACGAGCCATGGCGATCCATGGCGTTTTTCAAGGTGTGATGTAAGGCGGCGATTTTGTATTAATTTAAAATTATATTACCACATAAATATAATTTATATTAAATATAAATACCTTTTAGAAGTGTTAGATCAATAACTAATAACAAAAATTTAACAAAAACCACAATACTTGTATCTCTGATTAGAAAAGACATAACAAAGAGCAAAAAACCGTGTCTCAAACGAAAAAACACGCGCTATAACACGCCATAACGCGCCTTGGCCGCCATATCACGCCTTGCCATGCGCCACACCTAACAGCAACGTTATGAGGCTTTTCGTAACGGCGGAGCCACGCCGCATGCCATGGCGCGCCTTGGCACGCGCCATGGCACGCCTTTTAGAACACTATCTGGACTAGAGAAGGTCTTATGAGTCCAAAGATTCGAGCTTTATTGAGCTAGAGACAAGCTCATGAGCATTTAACCCTTTTTGGAGCTTGTAATGACGTTATGGTGAATATATGCCATGAATGAACATAAAGATCAAATCTTTACGTGACTTTCAAGCCTAGGGAGTCTAGATCTAGTGTTTGGAGTGATAGATCTGCCCAAAAACGTCTGAATGGGGGTTTAGACTGGATGGACTTGTCGAGTCCATGTGCAGACTCGACGAGTCGATTAGGGTTTACTCGATAAAGTCTATGCACTGTAACTCGACGAGTAGGCGGGACTACTCGACGAGTAGAGTTGGTTCATGAGGCCCTGGAGGGATTGAGGGGACTAGACGAGTCCTCCCGGTGCACTCGACGAGTTAAGTCAACATGGACTGTTGACTCAAGTTGACTTCCGTTGACTTTTGGAGCTTAGACGAATTAGGTGTAATGGAGACCATGGAGGGGTAGAATAGTCTTTGACAGGTTTGTTTCTAGCAGCTCACCATGTCTCACTATGATTCGCAAACAAATCAAATCAGCATCTCAAACAGCATTGGATCCACTACCAGAATACCCATACTCTACACTCAGGACTATGAAGTGTGGGCACATCACTTTGAAGACTACATGGTTGGATATGAGGATAATGGCTATCCCATATGGGAAGCCATCACACTCGGACCGTTTGTTCATTCTGGAACGAGCACAACAGTTAAGACTCAAACAGAATATAACAAGTTGGTTGCTGAGGAACAAAAGATGCCACAGGATGAAAAAGACAAGTTGTTGTGTAACGTGAAGGCCATGAGAATGATAAGATTCGCGTTACAATCTGACATATTTCGGTTAGTAAGTTCGTGCAAGACGGCCAAAGAAATCTGGGATAGGTTGAAAGAGCTCTATTGGACCGATGAAGATCTTGAACACTCCATTCAAACATTGATGTTGTCGGAATCTAGAGTCTTCGAACAGAAACCTGAGGAGAAGCTAATACAAAATTTTGATCGGTTCAATCATCTCTTAAGTAAGATGATAAAAAATGGAATAGAGAGGGAGTTGATTGAGCAGAAAGTAACTTTCATGAACGGACTCAGACCAGAATGGATGGCTGTGGTTTCTACCGTAAAAGCACATGAACAGTTTACGTCTTATTCGTTAGCGAAACTTGTGGGAATACTTAAGTCCCATGAAAGTTTCGTAACCAAAGAAGCAAAAGTGGTTTCTGGTGTAGGATCGTTGGCCCTTGTCTCAAAAGCAAAAGGCATTGCAGAAGAAGAAGATTAGTCCGATTTGTCTAAATGTGACCTTACAAGTGAGGAGTATGCTATGATGGTCACTAATCCAAAGAAGTTTACAAGAAGAAAATTCCCGGTCAGCAAGAACCAAAACTGGCAGGGAAGTTACAGCTCTGAAAAGGTGAAGGATGAAGCGAATATCTCTTCTCAATAGGATGAAGACAAGAAGGAGAGAAAACTTGCAGGAGACTCTGGATACGATTGTAACTACTGTCACGACAAGAATCACTTTGCCAAGGATTGCATGTTGAGAAAAAAGGCTGAGAAAAGAGATGGTGAAGATGATGAGGCGTACTACATGCGCAAGCTGGAAGAAATAAAGAAAAAAAGACAACTAACAGTACAAAAGGTACTATGAATGCTTTGATTGTGCAAGAGAATGCAGAGGATGACGAGTTCGGTGGCGTAAAAGTTTGGTCAACCGACTCTGAAGATGAAGAGGTAAGAAATCCCCCTCATGGAAAGGATTATGTTGCAAAGGAAGAAGGTTCAGCTGCTAAATGCTTGATCGTCACAGCCAGTCCCTCAACCGAAAGTGCAAGTGAGGAACCGAATATGACAGGAAACAAATGTTTTGCAACAAATCCAGTAAGTGAGCAGATCAACGACTGTGATAGGTTGATCAAAAAGGTACAATCCATCCTTGAATCACTTAAAGTTCCATTAACAAATTATGAAGAAGAATTAAATGAATTAAAATCTAAATTTTGTAACTTAAGTGGTAGTCTCATTCAAACTCGCTTAGCGAAATCTAACCTAACCAACCAACTCAGCAGGGTGTCTTCGAAGAATGAGGAGAGAAGGATGTTGATTGATCTGAAGGAGGCGGAGTTAATTAAAGCTAGGGATGAAAGTTTTTATTTACAAAAAGAAAATTTGAAGTTTTTAAAACAAAGAAATGTTTTTTTAATAGCTAAGCGTTTGTATACAAATATTGCTCAGTTACATTTAAGTTGTGAAATGGGAAAGAATATTCACAAAATGATTTTGACCTTTCATGAATTTAAGGAAGACGAGATCATAGCAGAATGTGAATCAGAAGTGTCATCGGATGAAACATCTGTGTCTTACAAAATTGGTCTAGACAAAATAGAAACCTTCATTGATTCTAAGGAACATAAGTGTATGCTAAAAGATATTTTAGATGAAAATGATAAATTAAGAATAAAGTCAGATACATTAAAATCATTTGACATGTCCAATGCCAAATTGGCTTCCGAAAATAGAATGAACCTTGATACTACATCTGAATTTGATGAAGAAAGCGAGCTTAGTGAAATCTCGGTAGAAGATGTCATTGATTGCTCCGAGTTTGTAAAAAGCGATACTAAGAATGAGAAACCCCTCATCTCAAAAAATTCGGTTGAATTGGTTCACTTAACAAAATACAAGCCACAAAAACTCAAGGAAAAGGCGGTGGTTTATCAAAAAGTTCAAACTGTGCCAAATCAGGTGTATGCAGCAAAAGGAGTCACTTCTAGACAAACATCAGAACTAAGAGTCTTGGTGGAAAAAGACAATGCAGAGGGTGCGAAGATTTCTTCTGGTCTGCCCCTATTGACAACGCAGATGAAACCAAAGGCTTGTCTGAGCAAACTTCATGGAGGGTTAAAGGAAGATATGTTGCTGAACCCATCAAAAAACCCTCAAGTTTCGACAAACCAAGCACAAGTGGAACTAAAGAAATTCCAGAAGAACCAAAGAAAGAACCGAAAGTTATAAACAAAACAACCGAAACTCAAAGAGAGAAACCAAAGGCCAGCTTCAGTATAGATAAATCACATAAGGAACTAGCTGAACAGAAATGCTTAAGAAATCAAAGATATGTAAAGAATCTGAATGAGCGAAAGAGCTACTGGGATTCCCAAAATCCCAACCATGTGCCTCCTAAGAAGGTCTCAACGGACAAAGGAAAGGAAAAAGTAAAGGAAAATTTCAGCCCAAGTTCCTACTAGTCCAAGTCTCAAAACCGAAAGTCAACATTCGGTCTTAAACCCAGTTTTGGCCCTAAACCCAGGTTCGGTCCCAAATCCAGTTTCGGTCCTAAAGCGAGTTTCGATACATCTAAGTCCCAATGCAAGGCAAATTCTTTTAAGGACATCAAAGGAAAGGGCAAACTAACTTCAGATTCTATGTTCCACTCTAAGAAACCGTCAGCTAACCCAAGATCTCAAAAGAGAAATCAAATGCCAATACCATCTAACAAACCAAGTAATCCACTTAAGTTTAAACAAGATAAAACCAAAATCAAAGTGTATACAATAAAAAGAAAAGATCAAACCACTTTAATAAAAAGAACATATTTGGTTGATATTTCTACTGCAATTCCTTATTCTCTAAAAAACTCACAATGACCCAAGAGACTTTGGGTTCCTAAATCTGCTTAAATTTGCAGGTAATCAGTGATGAGCAGTTCGATGATGAATGGTATATCGACATTGGCTGCTCACCTCACATGACAGGGAGGAAGGAAGAGCTGAGGGAGTTTCGGTCCCTGAAAGATGGTGGGTCTGTCAAGTATGGAAATAATTCCTATGGAAGAATCAAGGGATATGGCATGATAACAAATGGAGAATTCTCGATTCGAAAAGTGGCATATGTAGAAGGATTACAACATAACCTCATAAGTGTGTCTCAACTAGTCGTAGGAACAGGTCTGAAAGTGTCCTTTGATGATGAAGGATCTAAAATAATTGAAAAACAATCCAATAAGGTACTCTTGAAATCAGAGTGAAAGGGAGAGATGTATCCATTAAATCTCAAACCAATACGTTGTAAACCGGAAATAAGTTTGCTATCAAAGGCAAATACAGATGAAAGCTGGTTATGGCATCGAAGATTGTCACACCTGAATTTCAAAGACATGATTAATTTGGTGCTCGGTGATCATGTTCGAGGACTCCCTCTTCTCAAGTTCGACAAGGAACATCTGTGTGCAGCCTGTGAGATGGGTAAACAAAGCAGAAAGAGCCACCCTACAAGGATCAATACAAATATTGTTGAAGCTCTTGAACTATTGCACATTGACTTGTGTGGACCTTCGTCTATCGAAAGCATCAATGGTAGTAAGTACATACTTGTCATCGTAGATGATTTTTCACGTTTCACTTGGGTTTTCTTTCTTAAACAGAAATATGAAGCAACTCCCAAGTTGAAGACATTTATTAAGAAGGTGGAAGTGCAACTGAAAAAGATTGTGAGAAATGTCAGGAGCGACAATGGGTTGGAGTTCAAGAATAATGACTTTGAGGAATTTCTAGCTGATAAGGGGATCACTCACAACTTTTCAGCCCCGTATACACCACAACAGAATGGCATCGTTGAAAGGCAAAACCGTTCCTTATGTGAGGCCACTAGAACCATGCTTTCTTTTGATTCACTTCCTTTATACTTCTTGGCTGATGTTGTGGCAACTACGTGTTACACTCAAAACCGATCCTTTCTTAATAAACGATTATCACTTACTCCTTATGAGATTTTAAATAATAGAAAGCCCAATGTCAGATTCTTCTATGTGTTCGGTTCAAGGTGTTTGATCCTCAACTCAAAGGCGAACCGAAACAAGTTCGATGTTAAAGTTGATGAAGGTTTATTTCTCGGTTATTCACTCTCCTCGAAAGCTTATAGAGTTATAAACAAATGATCCAAAAGGATTGAAGAAACATATTACGTCACCTTTGATGAGAATTACATAAAGAAAGTTCAAAGAAACGAAAGTCACTTAGGGGAAATTTTTCCTACATCAGGACAAGTCTCGGTTCCTATATCCAACCTGTTCGAGGAATACATTCGGTTATTCGATGAACCAGAGAAAGTGGCACACTCAGAGGCAAAAGTAGCCGATAACAAGATTGATAATCTCCAACAGATTATTGATGATGCGGCAAAAGAAATGACAAGTGACATTCCAAAACTGCAGGTAATCAATCCTCTGCTGACTCTCAAGACTACGACTCAACGTTCAAGGGGGAGAGTTCAAATGCACTAAGTGCAACCAATGTATCTTTTGAGGGGGAGAATTCTACAACATCCCCATCTAATAAAGGTATATTTGAGGGGGAGAATCCAACTCTAACAGAGGAAGCAAACTTTGATGCTACCTCTGGTTTCGCTTCACCAGTCGAGGGGGAGAAAGACCAGGTAACTGATGAAGGCGAGAGTGATTTCTCAGAATTTGAAGAAGAAGTGAATGCTGAATTGGATTTGAAATATGATCCAAATTATCCTCCGTTAGTGAAATGGACCAAGGCTCATCCTAAAGAGAAAATTATTGGTGAATCTTCTGAGAAAGTTCTTACTTGTTCTCAAGTAAAAGCGAAACAAACTGCATTACTATCTAAAGTTGAGTTCTGTATGTTTAACTCGTTCATCTCCAAAATCGAACAAAAAAAATACATGTTGCATTTGATAATTCTGATTGGGTTCAAGCAATGCAAGATGAGCTCCATGAGTTTGAACATAACCGAGTTTGGAGATTGATTCCCACACCAAAGGATGCTTCTGTAGTTGGCTTGAAATGGATTTTTATAAACAAATTGGACAAAGAAGGGAACGTTATTCGAAACAAGGCTCGATTGGTGGTAAAAGGATATTGCCAAGAGGAAGGGATAGATTATGAGGAAACTTTCGCTCCTGTGGCAAGGTTGGAATCGATTAGAATATTCCTAGCATACGCTGCCCATAAAAACTTTGAAGTCTTCCAAATGGACGTCAAATGTGCTTTCTTAAATGGAGAACTAGAAGAAATAGTGTATGTTGAACAACCTCCCGTATTCGTGAACGAGAAATATCCTGATCATTGCTATGTGCTGGATAAAGCAGTTTATGGTTTAAAGCAAGCATCGAGAGCCTGGTATGAAACCCTAACTCATTTTCTTAAAATGTCAAAATTTAAGCAAGGTTCGGTTGACCCTACCTTCTTTCGAAAGAAAGAAGGCGAACATATAATGATAGTTCAAATTTATGTTGATGATATCATCTTCGGCTCTACGAATCCTAGCTTAACAACTGAATTCAGAAAGTTGATGGAGACTAAATTTGAAATGAGCGCAATGGGTCCAATTAATATTTTCCTTGGTTTAAATATAAGACAGGGTCCAAAAGGCATCTTTATCAACCAGGAGGCATACACGAAAAGTCTGTTAAATAAATTCGGCATGACAGGTGACTCTAAAGTGAAGATTCCTATGGCTTTTGGTACGAAGTTAACACCGTCTCTGGAGAAACCTGTTGTTGACATTATGCTTTATCGACAAATGATAGGGTCCGTTATGTATCTAACAGCTAGTAGACCGGACATTATGTTTTCTGTTTGCTACTGTGCTAGGTTTCAAGCTAATCCAAGAGAACCTCACATGCTGGCTGTAAAGAACATCTTCCGTTATCTAAAGCGAACTTCATCTCTCGGTCTTTGGTATCCTGCTAAATCAGGATTCTTTATTCAAGCTTTTTCTAATGCTGCTCTTGGAGGGTGTGGACTAGACCGAAAGAGCACTACAGGTGGATGCCAATTTCTTGACGGAAAACTTGTTAGCTGGCAGTCCAGAAAGCAAACCTGTGTGTCACTTTCTACAGCAGAAGCCGAATACATAGCTGCAGCTTCTTGTACTTCTCAAGTTATATGGATTCAAAGTCAACTAAGAGATTACGGACTAAAGATGAAGAAAATTCCTCTCTATTGTGATTCAGAAAGTGAAATAAGGATTTGTCACAATCCAGTGCAACATTCCAAAACTAAGCATATTGCACTTAGATATCATTTTATCAAGGATCATGTCGAAGAAGGGAACGTAGAAGTACATTTTGTTCGATCTACTGATCAACTAGCCGACATATTCACTAAGGCATTACCTGAAGCTCTCTTTAACAAAATCTCACAAGGCTTGGGTATGAAGGAAGCAGATTCGGTACCAAACACTCAAATCTCTCATTAAAATTAAACAAGCGAAATGGAGCGAACGCTCGGTCTATTTCAGCTCCTTAATTTTTGGGAACCGAAATCAACCAAACGCTCGGTCTATTTCGGCTCTGAAATTTTTGGGAACCAAAGTGAACCGAACGCTCGGTCTATTTCGGCTCTGAAATTTTTGGGAACCGAAATGAACCGAACGCTCGGTCTATTTCGGCTCTGAAATTTTTGGGAACCAAATGCTCGGTCTATTTCGGCTCTGAAATTTTTAAGAACCGAACACTCGGTCTATTTCGCTTCACTCAATTGAGATATGGTTTCGGTTGTATACTGTGTAAATTACTTCTCTTCTCTTCATTTGGTATATGCTTATTTAATTTATATGTTTTCTGTTTTTTTTTTAGAAAACTTCAAAAATCCAAAAATATTTATTTTATTTTATTTTTATTTTTGTTCAGAAAACTCAATATTTCAAGATATTTTTCGATTTGTTTGTTTTGTGTGGTGTGTTTGTTCTTACTTTAATTAGGTCCCAAAGGTTTCAGAACCAAAGAATTTAGAGTTTCAACAGGTACAATTATTTCTATATGAATTAGTTAAGGGTCACTAGAAGCATGCTGCAACATGTTGACCAAAGCCTCTATGACGACGAATAGGCCTTAATGATTCGATCTATACCTATCGTTTCTTCCCAATAAGGCCATCTACATCAACTCCGTCTATAGCTACCTTACTTTTCTCATTTGAGTCAATAGTTTCTCTGCTTGGTCATATTTTTACAGCAGAAGGTACTTTCGGTTCTCAAACCACCTTCTTATATTTTCCATCGACTTTCATTTCACCAATGTAAGCCTTGAGACTCTTGGTTCTTACCACTGGGGTTTATGGTTGCACAATTTCTATTTTTGTGATCTTGGATATGTATGCCATGTGCTGAGTGAAACCCATAATCCAACTCCAATAATGAATTGATGGTGAATTATTAAATTCAAGAATTTACTGGTTACCCAATGAAATCCTTTTTTATTTTTGCGTGGTCTTTATGAAATTGTCTAAAACCAAGGCATTTCTTCCTAACAAGATCCAATTTATTTATTTTTTTGGAATTCTATTACATCCATTGACCCTCCAAATTATATCTCACCTACTTGTTCAGTAGACCACATTTGTCTCACAAGTACTTCTTCCAACACTTGATCTTATGTTAAGTATTAATGTTCGGTTGAAGATAAGCCACCCTTAAGCCTATATCTTGAAAAGAAGCCTTTCAATATTTCTTTATAAACATTTGATCGTATTTTTCGGGATTCCACACAAGCACTTCAAGTCTATTTTGACCTTGAAGGAAGCGATTCTTGCCCATAATCACCTGCTTTCTGTCTTTTCTTAAGACATCACGCACATTCCATACACAATTGCTTTATTTCTTTGTCGGTTGTCACTCTAATGCACGAAAATTTTATTTTCCAAAACTCTAGTTGCTATTGTTTCATGTTTTGTTTACATAGGGGAATTCATGTCTCTTAAAGTCATATTGAAGTTCAAAAGACGATTAAGGATAAGTATTTGGCGCATGAATTTAGAAGGTCCCTATCTGCACGCGTGCTGATGTATTTCTTGGAGCACCCAACCTGTCACATAGCACTTTTTCAGGAGACGTTTTAGTGATCACGTCATTATCCTCATGATTTTTCTCTCTCCTAGCAACGGTATATAAAGGGTTTTGACGATTCTTTGTCTTTTACCAGTCACAAAGTTTCTCTACTATAGCGGTGATTTGAACTGTTCATCTTCCTTCTTCGATCAACAATGGCGACTTCTTCTTAAGTTCAAGATCAGACTACTTCTTCGGCATTTCTTTCCATTAAGCCAAATCAAAACATGATCAACAATGGAGACTTCTTCTTCAGGTCATTCATCGGACTCCCCGAGTCGTCTATGCGACTCGTCGAGTTCATGCAGTCCATTTCTTATCCAGATGTTTTTAAGCCACCCCAATGCTCCATAATGCAGATCTAACCACTTAGGGCATGGTTTCCATGTAAAGTCGGAAACTTTACGTGCATGCATGGTCCTAAATGCCAAAACCAAGCTAAGGGAAAGGTTTAACCCAAAGAGAAAGGCCCAAGCTTGCTAAAGCAAATAACTTTATGGCTATAGGGACCAAGAGGAGTCCAGATCTAAAGTTACAACTTCAGATCATGCCCAATACACGAAATGTCTCCCAAAAATGCTAAAAATGGCCTTAAACCTAAATATGAAAAGATCTAGCTAAGGATAAGCCAAGGTAGCGACTTGTTACCTTCAAAATGATGACAAGATGAAGTAGAGTCAGATCTACAAGCTCCTCTTTGCTCCAAGCTTCTTATACTTCACACCTTCTTCACAAAATGCACCAAAATTACTCTTTAACCCTAACAACACTCAAGAACAAGGTTAATAACGATTAGGGTTTCTTATGGCCATCAAGAGGTGATAAGGGACTGAATGTAAGGACTTAAGGTCCTTTAAATAGGGTTCAAACCCTAAAAATTAGGGTTTCATCTCACAGCTCCTACTCGTCGAGTCCGGGTCCTCCGACTCGTCGAGTAGATCCAATAATCCATTCGGGCTACCCCGCCTCTACACGACGATTTGGGGGCAACCAACTCGTCGAGTAAGTCCATAAACATTTATATAATGCTTTAAAACTTATACCTGAGAGTCGACGTGTTACAGAGGGTATTTGCGTCCTTTAATAAAAAGGCAAACATAATTGAATCCCTTGCACCATTCCCTAGGGATGTTGAAATCTATCATGGTATTTAAAGAATTCTGACCAAATTGAATTCCATCCATCTGATAACTAAACAAGTCGTAAAAAGTATACTAGAAAAACAGCCTTTTACGACGCCCATTGCGCATCGTAAAAGGCTCAGACGACGCGCAAAAGCGCGTCAAGGAAGGCCCTATCATAAAGGAAGACGACACACTTTTGTGCGTCGTCTATAGACGACGCGCATTTACGATGCTCATTTACGACGCGCATTTACGACACGCAATGCGTATCAAGGAAGGCCCTGTCATAAAGGAAGACGACACGCATTCGCGTGTCGTAAACTTACGACGCGCGTGTTAATGACACACAATGCGTATCAAGAAAGCCCCTGTCAAGAAAGGCCATGTCATAAATGAAGATGACACACATTTTTGCGTATCATAATTTTAAATGTTTAAAAAAAGTATTATTTATAGATTTACTAATTGTCAAATTAAATAATACATTAAAAATCTCATAATACAAAATAAAATACCATAAATAACAAAGATAATTCATTTCACTAATATGTCAAATACAAATAATTATTCCAATAGTGAGTAAATGTTATAAAAAATGAACTCATTTATATACAATTGCATTATCTAGCTTACTATGTGCCAACAACTCTCTGTGTGTTTACTTTTGCTTGAGTATCGCTTCCTCCAAAGCTTCTACCCATGCCAAAATATGATATCTTAGGGTTCATGTCCAAATCAAGCAAAACATTGCTAGCTTAAATTCATCAAGTCCTTGGCGTGAAGTCTTAGATAGAATCTTAACTGCAATCTCCAATCCTTCTAGCTAACCCTAAAGATTATTATTTGCCATGTACCAGGATCAACCTGCAATCTCTTATTACTTGCAGCATCTTCTACCTATTTGACCAAGGTTGTGCCTTCAGCAGCAACATGCTGCGTTGCGTCAAAAAGATAAAAATAGATGACAACAAATACAAATAACTGCATTCTACTTTAAAAAAAATAGAATCCAACTCCTAAATCACAAACCTTTTTAAACATGCAAGAGACAGGATCCAATCCATGGGGTATTTTTGGAAAATAGTCTGAACATTCTTGACAAATCATCAACCTGCAAGTGAAGGGTAGAAAGGGAATTGGAGCTTGGTGATGCTCATGCTGGTAATTGAATCTTCAAACGCCAAGCCAGGTAGGTGATGCTCATGTTGGAAATTGACGCTTGGAATTGCTTTTCCAATTGTACGTACACATACACATGAGATGAGAATAAGAAACTACTGTATTTGATTAGGTTTAGCTTATAATAAGCTAAGGAAGGGGAATGTGCTAAGAAGTTATTATGTATAGAATGAGAAAGAATAATAACCAAAAATCATGTCTTAGACTTATTAACTTTTCACCTATTTGTCTTTCTTCCTAAAAATATTCATTTGATCTGAATAAATATTATGAAACTTGGTTTATTGAAAGCAAGTATTAAATGGTCATGGTCATGGTCATGGTCATGTTCATGTAATGTAGTAGTAGTCTTATTCAATCTAGAAAATTGCTAATTTTGTCCCACTGCCACCCAGGCGAAGAGTAAAGACGTAAATGCCCTTCCTCATAAAGCCTGTGTTATTATGATTATGCTTAAAGTAAAAGACAGAACAGAAAGAATGGGAATGGAGGTTGAGTACCTTATGAAGTAATAGTAGAATAAATCAGCATAAAGATTTGTTTGTATTAAGCCAGAGAAACAGGTTGAAAAGAAACAAACAAACAAACAAACAAAAAATCAAATGAAATACATGTATAGACAATAAGAATAAGAGAAAAGCTTTAACTTACATATCCATCCATTGAAATGGGGATGTGTGAGATACCGACAAATCCAGTTGAGAATATTCAATGCACGATATGCCCTAACAATACAATGCAAACAAACAGATTTTCATTCATAGCATCCTATTTTCTAAATGATTATTATACTATTTTTGATCATTTAAAAAACCATTTTTCATGGTTATCCAGCTTCATAATGATATCATGCCAAAATATAGAAGGGAGAATACCCAAGAAAGAAAACATATTGACCGATCAAATTGTCAACATTTCAACTTTGCTGCAGCAGAACCAACTGTGGGAGAATAGCAACAGCTTCCAAATAGATAGAAAATGCCCAACATATCTGCACATTCCTAATAATATTAAAACTATACAACCTTATCTATTGCTACATTTTTATATCTTTATAACACTCCAATTAGGCTAAGCTTTTTTTGAGGAGGGCATTCAGGTCTTTTGGACAAGAGCCAGTCCATGTTCTTTTCATATCTTCTTAATAATCAATATAACCGCACTTATTCTCATATATAATTTTGTAATGATTAATTGATTATAACATGTTTCATCACAAAGACAATGAATTAACTTAACTGTAGTCTGCTTATAATCCTGGCACAAGGTGAAATCTTTATAACATCGGGTGGGTCCACACTGATATTCAAACATAAAACAAGAGCAACACATCCTGTTTTCATCTACATTTAAAAAACATCATTTTAGAGCTAACTATAAAGAAATAAACTACCAATAACAACCCAACAAATCATAGCCTCTGATTTCAAATGCATAGCAGTATTAGCAACGAATGATCACAATTACAAGAACAGCAACACTAATAGCATGTTGGGTTTAGCATATAGCAACAGAAGCCTCCAGCAAATCTCTAAAGCAAATTACTTTGACGATCATGTGAACTCCAACTAACAAAACTAAACCACCCACTACAAGCTTTTTGCTTAATAACTGTTGGTGCAAGTAAGCCAGGTATGGCAAAATACAGCTTTATGTGGCAAGCATACATAATTATAGGTTACCCTACTCATCTAATCAGTAATAGTGGGAAACTAATAGGTCCAACAGAAAAAGGGCATACACCTTGTCTGATAGCAGATTATCTCATAAGCATATAAAATGCAAAAGGAAATCGAAAATGATGAAAGGGTAAATGCAGGAAACAACAGATTACCCGGTCCTTAGGCCGCCATTTGGAGACCAACCCACTTTCAGCAGGAAACAAAATCACCACTAGCAAATACACACTTATAAACTTCCAACCCAAGAATCTCTTCATTCAGTTTCATCAAGTGGCTTACATTTACTTTTTAGCCATTGCAACTCTCAATCAGCTTCCTCCTCTTGTAGTCTTTGGAAGAACAGTCTCTCTCTTCCCTCTCCTTTTTATTCTCATAGTAACTTCTATAAAAGATGGATACAAGGATTGGAGAAGACACAGATCAGACAGAAATCAGAACAACAAAGAATCTCTTGTGACAATCCCTTGTGACATGGTGCTGATGTGGACAAGTGATCCTAGTGGCATTGCTTACATACAAACCATGAATTTAGATGGAGAGTCGAATTTAAAGACATGTTATGCTAGACAAGAAACATCCTTAATGCCATTAGGGTCAATATCAGGGGTAATTAGATGTGAACAACCTAATAGAAACATATATGAGTTCACAGCTAATAGAGTTAAATGGTCATAAAGGTTCCCTTAGTCAATCAAACATTATCTTACGTGGGTGTCAGGTGAAAAACACAAAATGGGTTATAGGTGTTGTTGTGTATGCTGGACAAGAGACAAAAACTATGCTAAATAGTGCAATTTCCCCTCAAAAAGAAGCAGACTTGAACAAGCAATGAACTCAGAAACTATCTGGTTATCTGGTTTTCTATTCATATTGTGTCTTGTTGTTGCTATTGGGATGTGTTTATGGCTGATGAGTCATCAGGATGCAATTGATACGATTCCTTATTACAGAAAGAGCTATCTTATAAAGGGGAAGTTTCCAGGAAAACCGTATAAATACTATGGGATTCCAATGGAGACGTTTTTTGTGTTTTTGAGTTCTGTTATTGTGTTTCAGATCATGATTCCGATATCTTTATACATCACCATGGAATTGGTTCGATTAGGTCAATCTTATTTCATGATAGAAGACAAACACATGTATGATAGCAGTACAAACTCAAGGTTTCAATGCAGATCCCTAAGTATAAATGAAGATTTAGGTCAAATTTGTTATGTGTTTTCTGATAAAATTGGAACACTTACTGAAAACAAAATGGAATTCAGAAAAGCTTCTATTTTGACACGTGTATATATACTGTGTGTTTACTTGATTTCTTCAATTTTACCCCAGACCATGACTATTGACTAGCCTCTAAAAATCAGGTATGCATGCTGAAATGGTGTTGACACGTGTATATATACTGTGTGTGTGTGTAGATGTAAAATTGTAAAAAGTCGAAAATAGTGTATTGTATAGTTTCGCATTTTATGTTATTTTACTAATTCATTTGTTATGCGAAGTTAAAATGTCTAGACTTAGTATATTTTTGTACACTCATGTTTCCTATAAATAGGGACTGAGGTTAGATGTAGAAAGAGACTTTTTAGCAATAGATATCTCTTATCTGCTTATTTTGTAATCGGTCTTTATCAATATGAGATCTGACTAATATTTACTCCTTATGTTCTTAATCTTCATTCACTCAAATCTAACTTTTCTTTTCTCAAATCTCGATAACAATTCTCATCAATTGGTATCAGAGCAGGATTCAAACTGCTTAGATCTGATTTTCGTATAAGAATCATTTGCTTTTTGAGTTGCAATATTACTCAAAATTTTCCGCGCATTTTGGTTTTGAAAATCACTTTTGATCTTCAGATTTGAATTGATTATGTATTTGAATTGTTAAGTCGAGTAATCGATTAGTGATTTGTGATTAATTCGTTTGATCTAATTCTCAAATTCATCAAGTTTTCAAGTTTTTGGATATTTTCTGTGTTCATCAATGGCGAACTTCAACATCAATACAATGACTTCTTTCTCTCACTTGCTTGGTTCCTCAACCAAAATTCCGATGTTAATTCCAGAATACTATGATCAGTGGGCCGATCGAATGGAGGATTACTTAAATGGAATTGATGAAGAACTTTGGAATTGTATCGATGGAACAGTACAAGCTCCTGCTAATGTTCAACCAATTGGACCATCCACTGCATCTACTGATGTTGATGATCAACTAAAACGACTGAAGGATAATGAAAAGAGGTGTATGAGGGAACTAAGAGGTGCTCTACCTCCTGTGGTTTACAATTACATTCGTAGTTGTAAAACAGCCAAGGATATCTAGAACACTCTAAAAGAAAAGTATCAAGGTAGCAAAAAGACGAAGATCAACTCTGTGAAGCAATGTCTAGTTGAACTGAAGGAATTCAGACAAAAGGATGCAAAAACTCTTGAAAATTACTATGATCGTCTGAATGAGCTTATGTTTCGCTGCAATAGGTATGGTATCACTAGATCTCTCATGGAATTCAATTTAACTTTCATTATGGGTCTTCGCAAGGAATGGCGAAGTGTGAGCATGATGATTAAGAATCAACAAAGTTTTGATACAACTAAATTGAATGATCTCTACAATCAACTGAAAACACATGAATGTGAGGTCTCAGAAATGTATGAAGAATCAAAACAAGTTATTGGTGGTCCTTTGGCTCTTGTTTCAAAGGTATCAGAAACTGATGAAAAAGATGGTTCAGATGAAGAAGGATTTTTGATGAACTCCGATGATGAAGCTGTAGCATTCTATTCAAACAACAGAGTTAAGAAGTTTTTCAAAAAGCCTTTTAATCCAAAAGGAAAGACTAGTGATGTGAAGAATGCTGTCACAAGAACTGGAGGGGAGGAGAGGAAGAAAATGGAGAAAACAGATGAGAAATAGAAAGATGCGAATGAAGAGAAAAAGTTGAAAGGTGATTCAGGAATTTACTGTCACTATTGCAATGGTGCGAATCGTTTCGCAGCTGATTGCATGTTGCGAAAGAAAGAAGAGAAGAAGGAAAAAGTTAAAGATGAAGCTTACTACTCTGAAAAGATTGAAGAATTACGTGCTAAGACCAAAGGAGTGTCTTTAGTTGCTAAGGGAGAATCTGCTGATGAAGAAAGTGGAACATATCAGATCTGGTCTTCAGGATCTGATGACAAGGAAATGAGGCATCCCACACATGGGGCAATGTTCGCAAGTTTTGAGGATTGCAAAGAGAACATTTCAGGGAGATGTTTTGTATCTAAATCCACTGACAAATCACCCATGACAACCAAGGTACGTGCAATTCTTGAATCTTTTAATATTCCTTTATCTGCTTATGATGCTGAAATTGTTTCATTTGATGATATTGTGGCTTATTTTGATTTTGTTATTGTGTCTGCTAGTAATGAAGCTAAAAAATTAAATTTGCAACTAAGTGAGACACGAAGAGATTTAGAAATAAAGAAGAGCAGAGTAGAAAAACTGGAAATGCAAGTCAAAAATATAGATTGTGATAGGAATAATCTTACAAATGATGTTAGGTTGTTGCTAGCACAAAGAAACATATATTGTAATTCTGCAAAAAGATTGTATGCAAAATTAACTGCTTTACATCATTCTTCTGACATTAGCAAAGAACAACATAGGAAACTTTTACCTTTTCTTGAGTATGAACGTGAAAAAGTTGATGTTGTTTCTTATGATTGCGAAAGTACAATTGCTCAATTTGACAAAATACCTGATGATAGATATCCATATGGTATTGTCAAAATTGATGAATTTCTGAATGCTGATGAATTGGTTAACATTGTCAATGAAAGTTTGACAAAGAGTGAACAAGTGAAAATCATAAAGAAAACCAAAAATTCAATTCTTGCCTCACAATTCAATTATGATGATATTGATGAAAATTCAGATAATGTGAGTGAAATCAGTGAGATAGAAGAGGAAGAAGAGGTTGATTGTTCTCAATTATCAATCATTAATATCACATCTAAGATCAAAGGTAAAGAAATAATAGTTGATTCAATAGTAGAGGATGAAATTGATAAACCTTCAACTTCGCAACATTGTAAGTTTGATAATGTGGAAGTTGAAAGCTGGAAAACTGATGACACTGATGAGAACAAAGAAGAAAAGAAAGTTTCAAATGAAACACCTCAAAGAATTATGGTTGATCAAGTGTTTGAAAATACAAAAGAATTTGACAAAATTTTAAATGACAAAGGCTCACATTATTTGGAAACCAACACAGTGGTATATCCAAATTTTGTATGTACTGATAAAACCATTTTTCCAAATCAAGTTTTTGTCACTACTGGAAATGCTGAGAAAGTTCATCCTGAATTCAACAAAATGATTAAAAAAGATAATCAAAAGTCCACGACAGAAGGTTTTTTCGCAAACCAAAACACAGAAGAAAACAATTTAACTCAAAATCCTTATGTGTTTCAAAAACAAAAATCATTACAAAAATGGGTGGTTAAAGGTGAAAAATCAAACAAAATTTTTGAAAAAGTTGAAAATTCAAAGGTTGAAGTGAAACTAAATTCACACGAATTCAAATTGATGGTTGGAAATTATTCAACAGAAAATAATGTTTCAAAAAGAAAAGCAAGAAAAGCAATATTATGGCAAGTTCATAACAAACCAAGAGATGAAAAAGAACAAATTTCGAAAACATCACAATTTCAAAACAATAATACACAAATAAATTCAAGTTTTCATCAATCAATAAACTTTGTTGACAAGGTTCCATATATTCGCAAGTATGAAAACAATCGAAAATTTGAGAATTCGCAAAAATTTGCAAATAGTCAAAAGTTTTAAAATGTTAGCAAATTCACGAATACTTCATCAAGTTTGAAAAATTCAACTCAAGCCAAAGTGAAATTTTCACCAAAACAACCAAATTTTCAAAATCCTTCGGTCTCAAAACCAACCAAAGTTTCATATACAAAAAGAAAATCTGATGTAAGTACGATCAATCATTGGTTTGAAGGGAAAGGTAGAAAATATCAAAGTGGGAAGTTTTTAGAAGAACAAATCAAGAGTGCATTTGATAAGTTCGCAAATAATTCTTCAATTGCTAGTGCATCATCTCATAATTCGCAAGTTCCGGTTCAAAAATGGAAACCAGTTATCAAAAATGCGAATGTTGTGAAGGATAAGAATACAATCAATGGAAATCCAAAACTATTGAATGACTATATCTCAATATCTAGATCTGATGATGTTGATATAATGGATTTTGTTACAAAAAAAGTGAAAACATGGTTTTTAAATTCCAAAAATTTGTTTCATTCTACTAATGATGGACCCAATAAGTCTTGGGTTCCTAAATTCTTTCAATAAATGCAGGTGATGTGTGACGAGCAATATGATATGAAATGGTATATTGATAGTGGTTGCTCTCGTCATATGACTAGAAGAAAGGAAAATTTGCGAGATTATAGAAGCTTGGAAAATGCTGGAGTAGTCAAATTTGGAAATAATCACAAGTGTCAAGTGAAAGGATATGAGAAAGTGACAAATGGAAACTTCAAAGTAAACAGAGTTGCTTATGTTGAAGGACTTCAACATAATTTGATAAGTGTGTCACAACTTGTTGTGGGTACTGGAAATCAAGTTGTATTTAATGAAGAAGGAAGTATCATTTCAAATGCAAAGTCAAGTGAAATACTTCTCAAATCCAAAAGATATGGTGATATGTTTATACTGGACATCAAACCAATTATGGGAAAACCTGCTGTGTGTTTACTATCAAAAGCATCTAATGATCTCAGCTGGCTTTGGCATAGAAGATTGCCACATTTGAACTTTCGAAATATAAATAAACTTGTAACTGAAGATTTAGTTCGAGGGTTACCAGTACTAAAATTTGACAATGATTCTTTGTGTGCAGCTTGCGAACAAGGAAAACAACATCGAAAAGGTCATCTGATTGTGATAGATTCAAAAATAGTAGACCCATTGGAACTTCTTCACATTGACTTATGTGGACCATCAACTGTTACAACAATCAATAAAAAGCGGTATATTTTAGTTGTTGTAGATGATTTCTCTAGATTCACGTGGGTGTTTTTTCTCAGGTTGAAATCTGAAGTTGCTCAAACGATGATTGATTTTATCAAAAAGATTGAACTTAGTCTGAAGAAGAATGTACGAAAAATTAAAAGTGATAATGGTTCTGAGTTTAAAAATCAAACTCTTGATATTTTTCTCACAAGCAAAGGCAGTTCGCATAATTTCTCATCACCATATACTCCACAACAAAATGGTGTTGTTGAAAGAAGAAATCGATCTCTATGCGAAGCAGCCAGAACCATGTTAACATATGCGAATCTACCTCAATATCTTTGGGCAGAAGCAGTGTCCACAACATGTTTTACTCAGAATCGATCATTCATTCATCGAAGATTCAATGTTACTCCATATGAAATAATCAATAATCGGAAACCTAATGTAAAATTCTTTGATGTTTTTGGTTGCAGGTGCTTTATCATGAATCTCAAAGATAATTTGTCCAAGTTTCAAGCTAAAGCTGATGAAGGCATATTCTTAGGATATTCACAGAATTCAGTTGCATACAGAGTGCTTAATAAACGAACAAGAAAAGTTGAAGAAACTTTCAATTTAACATTTGATGATTACTATCTTAAACAAATTGATAGTAAATTTGAAAATAAATCAATACTTGTGGATTCAAATACTTAAATGGATAATTCTGAAATCAATGATTTTGATTATGACTTAATTTTTGGAATTCCTGACAGGGCAATTGACGCAGAAAATAATGCTCCTGATAATAAAAAATAAGAATCTTCAAAACATACTGATGATTCACCAATAACTACAACATCGATAACTTGTGAAAGTACGTCTGATGTTCGTATGGAGGAGGAAAATACGAGTATTCATGAAGATAATCAGCCAACTTTTGAGGGGGAGAATGAAATTATGAATCATCAAGTTGAGGGGGAGCATTCGTAGAACCAACAGGAACATCATTTTGAGGGGGAGCATCAAGATGAAGATCATGTTGAGGGGGAGCATGATGCAACAGAGACAATTAATCTTGATGAAAATGATGAGTTTCATGAACTAAATGATAACTTTTCTGTTGCAGGATCTGAAAATGAAGATATGTATGAAGATGCACCATTAGAATTTGATTCTAATTTTCCACCACTTGAGAAATGGACATGAAATCATCCAAAAGAACAGGTAATTGGTAATCCACAAGAAGGTGTGTTGACTAGAGCTCAACTTTGTGCGAAAAATGAGGTACTGAATGCAAACCAAGAACTATGTATGTTTAATGTCTTTATTTCGAAAATAGAGCCAAAAACAGTAAAGGATGCTATGGAACACTCAGATTGGGTTGTTGCTATGCAATCTGAATTGGCTGAATTTGAACGAAACAAGGTTTGGAGATTAGTTTCTAAACCTTCTGATGTTTCAATTGTCGGATTAAAATGGATTTTTAAAAACAAAACCGACAAAGATGAGAATATTATTCGAAATAAAGCAAGACTAGTGGTTAAAGGTTATTCGCAACAAGAAGGCATAGACTATGAAGAAACATTTGCACCTGTTGCAAGACTTAAAGCAGTTCGCATATTTTTAGCCTATGTAGCTCACAAAGACTTTGATGTTTATCAAATGGATGTTAAATGTGCATTCTTAAATGGAGAACTAGAAGAAACAGTGTATGTTGAACAACCACCAGGATTTGTAAACAATGAACATCCTAATCATGTTTATATCCTTGACAAAGTTGTATATGGATTAAAACAAGCACCAAGAGCCTGGTACGCAACACTTACAAATTTCTTGAAACAATCTAAATTTAAACAAGGATCAGTCGACCCCACATTATTTCGCAAGAAAGTTGGGTGTCATCTAATGCTTGTTCAAATTTATGTTGATGATATTATCTTTGGCTCAACTGATCCAGCATTTTCAATTGAATTTGAAAATTTAATGAAAAGTCGGTTTGAAATGAGCATGATGGGAAAAATTAATAATTTTCTTGGTTTAAACATAAGACAGAACAGGGAAGGAATCTTAATCAATCAAGAAAAATATACAAAGAACTTGCTTGAAAAGTTTGGAATGCTTAATAGCACAAAACTCAGAGTACCTATGGCAGTAGGAACAAGACTAACTCCTTCGTTAGATGCTCCTACTGTTGATTTAACACTTTATCGTAGCATGATAGGGTCTTTATTGTACTTAACTGCAAGTAGACCTGATATTATGTTTTCGGTTTGTAATTGTGCTAGATATCAAGCTAATCCAAGAGAACCTCATTTGACTGTAGTGAAAAATATTTTTCGCTATCTAAAGGGAACTGTTTCTTTAGGACTTTGGTATCCTGCGAAAACAGGGTTTTTCATTCAAGCTTTTTCAGATTCTGATCTAGGAGGATGTACTTTGGATAGAAAAAGTACGACTGGTGGATGTCAACTATTGGATGGGAAGTTGGTGAGCTGGCAATCAAAGAAACAGACTTGTGTGGCTATATCAACCGTTGAGACAGAATACATAGCTGTTGTTGCTTGTACTTCGCAAATTATTTGGATTCAGAGTCAACTTCGTGATTATGCAATAAACATGAAAAAGATTCCTTTGTATTGTGATTCGCAAAGTGCTATTCGTATTTGTCATAATCCAGTACAACATTTAAAGACAAAACACATTGCTCTTCGATATCATTTTATCAAAGATCATGTGGAAGATGGGAATATTGAAATTCATTTTGTT
The DNA here is from genome assembly GCF_002870075.4 of Lactuca sativa. Taxonomy (NCBI): domain Eukaryota; kingdom Viridiplantae; phylum Streptophyta; class Magnoliopsida; order Asterales; family Asteraceae; genus Lactuca; species Lactuca sativa. The sequence continues at coordinate 197,604,238 of NC_056627.2, read as the reverse complement.
AAAACAACTAAGCAACTTGCTGATATTTTTACAAAACCTCTTGATGAAAAATCATTTGTTAGAATTTTAGCAGGTTTGGGGATGATTAATGCGAATTCAATTTCAACAACACACGCCTAAAAGTTTTGTTCAACAGATAGGAGTTAAAATTATTCAGAGGTTACCGTTCCTTCAGAGGCTTTGCATGGCTTCGCATCTACATCTTTTCGCATCTGAGATCATAACAACTAAGGTACCGTTTACAACAAATTTTTCATTTTGAAAAATCAAAAATCCAAAAAGATTTTATTTTGTTATGTTTTTTTTTTTATTTTGAAAAATCAAAAATCCAAAAAGATTTTATTTTGTTATGTCTTTCATTTTGAAAAAATTAAAAATCCAAAAAGACTTTATTTGTGTTGTTCTGTTCTTTAATTTTGAAAAATTCAAAAATCACAAAAATAATTTTGTTGTTTTTGTTCTTTAATCTTTGTGTGCTGAGATTTAAATACAGGGCTAAAATGCAAAGAGGTCTTACTTATGTGTTTCTATGGGAAGGTATCAAATTTGTTTTAAAAACTAGTTAGATTGTCCCTAGAAGCATGCTGCTGTATGTAGACCAAAAGCCTCAATATGATTCTATGTGTGTAAAGAAAGCCTTGATGAAATGATCTCATGAAAATTTCTTCCCAACAAGGCTTGTATTCGCATAAGTCAACAAGAGCTACTTTACTCTTCTCAAATGAGTTAAGAGTTTTCTGTTTTGTCCATTCTAACAGAGGTACACTTCGATTCTTATCCAATCTTTTTAAACCAAACAATTCTTACACTCCAAATTTTTGAAGAGATTTGTCCTTGAGGTCTTTGATAAAACCAATCAAAACCTAGACAAATCACAAGTCTGTGTTTGTGATCTAACATCATGAGTCCGTGATGAAAGTGAAAACCAGAAATCATAAACCTTAAGGAATTGACGGGGAACTTTGTTCCAGATTTTCACGAAACCTTTGTTTCAGTATCAAAACTTTCAAAACTTCAAATCATATTCAATTCGCATGTGTGGTCTTGATCAAATCTTCACAACCAAGAATGTTTGTTACCCAACAAGATCCAGAACAAATTTTCTTTTGAATATGATTTCAGTGTAAGTTTCATTCGCAAATCCTTATCATGATAAATATTCTCACAAGCAAACTTGTCACTGACTACACTGGTCAAACAGGTAATTTCATTTACAATTTCTCACCTTATGTTAAGGCTGGTATGTAATGAAATTTCAAACCAATCCCAAATGCCTTTTAAAAAGAAGCCCTTCGATACTTCTCTACAAGTATTCGATTGTAATTCACGGGAAACTACACAAGCTGTTGATTATCTCTCTTGATGATTAATGAAGCATCCTCTGCCTGGGGTTTTACTGCATTCATGTCAAATTAAATTTTTGACATCACAACAATCCAATTTTTTTTTTTGTTTCTCATCTTATTTTGTTGACACAATGCACACACGAAATCCTTGAGGTTCTTAGTAAAACCAACTCAGACTGATGATTTCGCAAATCTGGCATATGACTTCACTTTACATCCAAAAAGTAAAAGAGCATTGATTCCATGCGAAGGGTTTTAACGGTTCAGATTCTATAACGGGAAACTTGACAGGTTGTATACTCAAAATGGTTGGTATTCTATCCGGTTTTCAAGGAGATGGGACAATTACTTTTTGAAGCATGGTTATCTTTTTCAGTCATGATCCGATTTTCAAGGTGCCACATCGAATAACATTAAATATATCCCGCTTTAATTTCAAATCAATTTTGAGTAACCTATAAAAGGGGGATCAAGAACACTATGTACGGTTACGCAAACAAGAACTCTCACAAAACTTCAAAGTTTAAACCTTGATCAAACTTCATCTTTCTCAAAACCCTAACAATGGCAGCCACTCATTCCAACACTGATGAAGTTCTTTCTCAATCCCTAATGAAGATTCAAAGCACAAATTACCAATTTGATCCAAACGTTTCCTCTTATCCTGAAGAATTGAAGATGCTTATCGTTGCTCTGAAACGATCACCTCTGTCAACTGCTATGTTCAGTTCATTCTCTGTTCCAATGGTATGGCTATCCGTGGCAGCTTCAACGGCATCATACAATCACACGGCGGATGTGATTACTTTCAATTTAACCAAAAACAAACAGGTTAAACTATCCAAGAAGATGTTTGTTGAAATCTTGCAGATTCCAAACAACCCTCCGTTTGTCAAACCTATCAACTCGCAGATCATTCACATGTTCAATGAGATGGGTCATCAACCGGAGCTTGAGAAAATCAGTGACTTCAGAAAGTCTGGGTTGCCGTGTATCTGGAATTTCTTATTTGGCATTTTTCTAAGATGTCTTACAGGAAGATCAGTCGGATTGGATAGAGGAAGAATGGAAGTCTATGCTATGATTATGGGCATCTACTATGATATCAATGTTGATTATGCAACTCAATTGTGGAAGGAATTTGTTAAAAGTCTTGAAAATACAAATTCGGAGAAAGGGATTTCTTGTGCAAGATATTGGAGCTTAATTATGGAAAAAGTTTATGAGAAAGAAGCAATTCCAGTGATGACAGATGTTGCAGTTGCTGAATTTTCCTTCTATCAATTTACAAAGACTGTAGAAGATGATGAGGCAATTTTTTCTCATGTGGCTCGCATTCCAGATGCGATGCTTCGCAAAGTTTCTCCAACTCACAAAGTTTTGGTAAGATATTTGCGAAATATTGATACATCATACCAGACTGGAGTATTACTAGACGTTGCTACTCCGTCAAAGAAAAAGAAGGTTAGCAAGAAAGATGTGAAGGGTTCATCCTCACCAAAAGTTCAAGATGAAGCTATTTCAACTGAAGAAACTTTATCAAAGTTGAAGAAAGAACTCATACCTTCTAAGTCTGGGGTATTGAAGAAAATTCGCAAAGCTGAAGTGAGTAGTAAAGGCGTTACTATTCGCAGTATTCCCGCACCGGTTTCTCTACGCAAGAAAAGACAACGAGCTGAAGATGTTGCCAAAAATATGCAACGTACACTTGTAAAAAGGAGAAAGATGGTGATTCACAATGAATCATCTGATGAAGAAATCATACCGGAAACTCCACCAGTCACATTTATGGTAAATGTTTCTTTACCACTTATTCATACTTCACAATTTTCTACCACTTTACCACAAACCAAACCACTCGAAATAGTTTTTACCAAATCAGTTTCTGAGGAGGTACCTATTTCCGATACGGTTGTCAACGTATTTGATACGGGGGCACCTATCCTGAGTGTTGCAACCACAATCCCAATCTCTTTACCCATTTCATTACCCGTTACCACTTTATCCACCACTTCCTCAATATTTGATCATGCTCTTCAAAATCCATTCACAACACTTTTTCCATCTCAATCACCCGAAAATCCTCAACCTTTGCAACTGTTGTCTGATACTGAAGCTGAAGGAGGAGCCTTTGGAGGGATACTTGATGATATTCCTTTTGATTCAGATGAAGAAGATATTCCTGATCATATGCTGATGACAGGAAAACAGTTTAAAATTCTGAATCAGAAATTGAAGGCCATTATTCAAACGCAAGCTGATTCTGGTAGAATATCTTCTATATCAGCCATGGAGTTTGATGTCATGATAAAAGGGACTGAGAAGCGTATCATGGAGAAGGTTGATCAAACAGACAAAAATAATGAGCTTAGAATTAAAGCACAAGGGAGCAATTTTACTTCTGTTGTTCAAGATTTAAAAGCTGCTACAAAAGAACGTCATATTCTTTTTGTACAAGATGTAAAGAAAGTTCGTGAGGATGTAAATTTGAAGATTCAAAAGTTGAAGTCTGAACTTGCGAAGGATCTTCAGGATATTCATACTAAACATGCAGATGTTCAATAGAAGATTGTGGAGGTTTCTTCCAAACTCCAAAAGTTTATTGATGTTCCTGTTCTTGAAGCTCATAAAGAAGAAACAAAGGAGAAGTTTGATCAGCTGACAAAGTTGGTGACTGAGCTTAAAACAGCAGTTTCATATTCTTCATCAACTCAAATCATTACTCCTGAATTCTTGTCTCTAAAGATTAATACCTTAGAACAAGCAATTCGAAAAGCCCTTGCTCCACTTACAAATTTCACTTCTTTACTACAGAAAAGTGCTCCACCTGTTTTCACAGGGGTGCAAGGGGGAGAGAAAAGTCGAAGTAAAGAAGAGGAGGCAAAAACTGTTGGAAAAGTGATATCGACTCAGCTTATAGCCACTCTTCCTATACCTACGAAATCGATTTCTTCAACTACAATTACCACAAAAACAGTTTCCAAAGGTATTGTTATTGAAGAAAATGAAGGAGGTTCGAGTTCAAAACCTCAAACAGATGTTGTGGGAAAAGGAAAAGGGATATTGTACGAAAAATCAAAGGAGGAGAAGAAAGCTGAGGCAGAGGCTCAGTTGGAGAGAATGAGACAAGTACAAAGCATCATGAGGCAAAGGGCAAGTGATCCTCCCTCCATGAACAAAGGAGATCCTGCGAAACTTTACTCTTACGAAACAATAGAGTCGAAAGTTGTGGGAAGGGAGATGTATGAGTTCGAGAAGAAGCTGAAAAGAAGTTATGATATTGCGAACTCAGATCATTGTCAATTGGATTTCCCGATAAATGAAATGTTGTTCATCACTGCTCAATATCAGATTAGTGAGAAATTTGATAATCCTGATGACTATACTCACATGAAAATCAGATTTCATGCAGTCATGGGGAAGAATCCAGATGATGTTTGGTCTTTAATGAAGATCAAAAAGGTGCTGACAATTAAGAAGGATATTTTGTTTGAAGACATGCTTCAAAATTTCCGTTATTTTGTTATCAGAGTAAACAACAAGCAATATGACTTCACAGTAGCTGATTTTCCATTGATGAACTGCAATGATTTAATTCAAGTGGCTCTGATCTTGAAGCATATGGAAGAAAACAATATTAAAGGCTCTGAGATAGATGTGTTCAAGGTTGGCTTCGCACATGTGAAGACATTCATCGACAACTATTTCGACTGTTTGGCCCTTACAGATGATGAACTAGCTAATGTGTTGGGTAGAGAAGTAAAAGTTCATTGAGAAGAAACTTTATCTCAATCAGCTTTGTCGAAGTATGTTGTTGGTGAAATATGCCTAAAACCATTTGGCATGGTGTTTTCTGGAAGAGACACAAAAGGAAAACCAAAGAAATTTTTGTTCAAAGTCTCGAAGATTGAAAATATAATTCTTCGCAATATACGCACTTTATTGTACGTATGAATAACTGCAAGAAGAATAATGAAGGAGACAAGAAAGATCTCAAGAAGGTGATCTCCTAGTATGGAGAAGGGCGAAGGACAATCCACTCTGCAGTTCAAAAGCTTATGGGTTGAATTGCATCGACTGTTTACAAAGGGGGAGATTGTAGATGTAAAATTGTAAAAAGTCGAAAATAGTGTATTGTATAGTTTCGCATTTTATGTTATTTTACTAAGTCATTTGTTATGCGAAGTTAAAATGTCTAGACTTAGTATATTTTTTGTACACTCATGTTTCCTATAAATAGGGACTGAGGTTAGAAGTAGAAAGAGACTTTTTCGCAACAGATATCTCTTCTCTGCTTATTTTGTAATCAGTCTTTATCAATATGAGATCTGATTAATATTTACTCCTTGTGTTCTTAATCTTCATTCACTCAAATCTAACTTTTCTTTTCTCAAATCTCGATAACAATTCTCATCAGTGTGTGTGTTGAAGAATAGTTGAGATGAAAAACATACATGCCAACTAGAAATGGTTCTACATAAGAAAACAAGTGAACTTAAATCCACTGATGTGTTCACTTTCACCTGCAAACCAAAAAAACATAAGTAAGTTTCTGCTTCAAATCAAATCAAATTCAGGATCTTCCTTGTCCTTCTCCTCCTCTTGAATGAGTTTCCCCTTGACAGTTTTCGTCAAGTTATTGATAGCTTGCAGGACTTCTGTGAATTGTGCAGCATTCTCCATCTTGGCGAGGTCAGCTTCCTCTCGAAGCTTGGTAAGATCCTGCTCCAGGGCTGCAACACCTGCCTCCAATCCAACTATCTTCTCAGAATTTGTTTTTGACATGTTGACACCAGAACCGTAGCAGCTCTGATACCAATTAATAGGTTCAAGATCCTAACCCGCAGGTAGGAACCTTAACCAGGCCTCTTGTAGTTCGAGAAACAGGGAATTCTTCAGCAAATCGTCTAAGACTTTTATTCCAACATAAAACGTGATTTATCCCTAGAACATTAATTATATAGTCGTATTAACCTAATCATAATCCAAAACCAGATCCTAAAAGATAGGAATTCTAAACTAAATAAAAAACTATTATTCTAATTAAAAGGAAAGCTAAATAAAAGGAAAACATTTAAAAATTATTTCTTGAATCTTGATGCTTATCCCTTCGTCGATATACTTGACCAAAACGACCAACATGGGTCGTATCGGATGATTCAGATGATAAACAAAAAAACAAATAAATAAATAAAGGACATTTGACACTTATAAAAAAGATAACTGATACTTGTCGCCATACCAGTTACTTAGCAGCAACCTCAAGAAACTCAGCTAGGCGTGGGTGCAAATGAGTTGGACAAACCTACTAAACAAAAAACACCAAAAAAAAAAGTTAATATATAGTTAACATAAACTATTGTTAACAACTAGGCGTAATGAAATTGGATGACTATATTCCCAAATTACCCTTGCCAGGTCTCCAAGCAATGCAAATTGATATCTCGTACAATAGTTTTGATTCCAACTCCATCAGCGTGTGCTTTTGAGTGAATTCCTTGGGATAAACCTTCCATATACGCTCTGTTATCCCTTTCCTTTTTGAACAAAACACCATAGCGAGACTCCAAATATGTAATAATAATCGATCGATAGAGTTTCTACATAAGTTGTAGGTGATCAAAAATGGCGGAAATCAGGAAATGTAAATTGTACCTTTAGCGAGATTAGGGTAAAGCCATCACGAATTAGAGCCATCATTACCTGTGGGAGACCTAGGGGAAGTTGATCGCCTCTATCCACCTGCCAAAAAAGTGAATCGTCTTCCTGTAAGTTTTCGGCGCTTTCTCCCGATCTTGCCGCTCAACCGGACCAATGACGCCGGGAAGGAAAAGGACGTCGCTCTTCACCTCATACTCGTGGATGTGCCACATCGGCTTTTTTGAGTCCGGCAAGGTTAAGAACAGTTTTTATGTTATGACGTTTTCAACTCCTATTAACCGGGCATCGGCGACTGGACGATCGTAGATCAAGCGCTGTCTCATATCCTCGTTTTGATGGCGACGAAGACGGCGGCATAAATGGAAGGGGGATATCAGAGCACAAAATAGATAGACAGGGGAGGCGGGAGAGAAAAGAGTCGAATGAGTGTTTTAAAAAGCCCTAGAAATTATCCCAATGATTTTCTGATATATGAATTGTTGAGGTATACAATAGAGATGGTATCGTGATTAGGGTTTGCAGAGAAAAGGGAAGAATAGAACGAAGGGGATCTTGAAGCGGGGTATTAAAAATTTTAAGAATTTTGAGGGGATTTCATTTCCCCCTTTCAAGAACGCGCGTTTTAGTAAAAATCATAAAGCGACAATCACAGAGGACGCACGTTTTATATAATGTGCCCTCCGTGTTTTTATTTTTTTTACATTAGACACTAATTTAAGGGCACGCAATAATGCGTGACCTAAATCCTCAAATTTTTTGAACAGATGACACGTTTTTATTGTCACTCTCTTTTGCGTAACATAAATCAGTGAGCGTCGTGATTTGCGCGTCGTGAAAGGGTCTTTTTGATATTATATATAGAATGAATTACCATTTATTGTCAGGGATTACCTGAGGAAGAAACTTTTGCTCAAACAAATGGCTGAATTGACCATGACTTACATCATGCAATAATCCTACAAGAAAAGATTACATAAAATTAATAACAAAAAAAAAAAACAAAATTGATAGTAGATTATATAAACATATACCAGCTAGTTTATAGTATGTATATTTGTGAATTGGTTGGAAAAAATAGGTCAATGGTCAAATATGTGACATATAAAAAGGAAACACCCATTTTTTATACAAAAAAGGTTGACAAAGATGGATATTATTACTATTAAATTTTGACAAAAAGATGATCCAATTCTCTCTCACCTTTACTGTGTGTATATGCGGATCTAGAAATAGTTCAGGGGTAGCACAAAGTTTTACCGCAAGATATATAATATGATTTGTTTTTCAAATTTAGGTTAAATGGGGTTCAATTTTTCAGGTTTGGGATAAAAATTAATACCTAAAATTTACCTATTTGTCAATTTGTAGCCACCAATAGTATACATCAACATCTGTCGACTCATTATCCCAACCAATTGCATGATAACAATTTATTTCATTGACCACTTATATTCTGATATAATCTTTCACAAGTGCATCAATGAAAACACTTCAATATAATGTAAAATACTTCCGTCCGTAAGCAAACACAGACAAATAAACCAAATTGCAATCAATGCATAAGCATATGCCCCAACACTAGAAGAACTTGATGAACAAACAGGATTGATAGTAAAAGTTTGTTAAGGCATTGACTGCCATTAAAAGAGTGCAAACTAAAGATGGTAGAAATATGTATAATCCCACTTAACTACTTAAAGCATGGAATCCTAAGGATATATCAGTTGTGTCATCTTGCTTGACTAGACAAATAAATTTTTAGCTTGATCTAGTAGAACAAGAAGCTAACAAATGGTTGAAGTAATGACAAATGGTAGAACTAATACCAGTACAAACAATGATATTAGACAAATATCAATATAAACAATGACCCCCACTTAGAAATTTAGCAATCTGAGTCAATTCTATCTTATAAAAAATTTCACTTGTAGTTTAGGCATTTGATCAAATAGTTAGTATGCATAAAATACAATGTGTAATTAATACCATAAGTCATTCAACCATAGAAACCTTTTGTGAAACAATAATGTTAACAACCAGACACAAAATTAAGCGCACACACACACACACACACACATATATATATATATATATATATATATATATATATATATATATATATATATATATATATATATATATATAGGGGAAAAGCTCAATAGAGAACCATAATTATTGGTTTTTCAAGGTATCAACTCCTTTTTATAATTTCTAGAGCTTATTCTTTATCGAAAAAAAAAATCTAAAATATCTAAATTCATATATTAACATTATGAATGTGAAAATTATTTTTCGGATTCATCGTGTGAATCCGGATTCACGTTGTGAATTTTCAAAGATTCACATTGTGAATTTGACGTAAAAAATAAAAAATAAAAATAAAAATCATTGGAAAAAGGATAAAAAGTTATGAATTTCTGTATTTTTAGTTTTTTTTTTTGATAAAAAATAAGTTCTAAAAGTTGAAAAAAAAGATTGGTTCTTTGGTTCCTTAGTTAATTATGGTTCTCTATTGAACCTCACCCTATATATATATATATATATATATATATATATATATATATATATATATATATATATATATAATTAGGTTGATGTGAGACGGCCTAATTTTGTGAGACCGTGAGACACATTTTATTTATTTATTTATTTATTTTTAATTTTTTTAGTTAATTCAATCCCGAAAAATAAAATTTAAAACAAGAATTTTTGGATTTTCCATTTATTTTGCATTTTAAAATTATTTTTTAAAATATGTATAGTGTAATATTCTATTAGAATATTTCATGTATTTTTCAAAAAAAATGGAGTTTTTTTTTTATTTCTTTAATTTTTTTTAGTTAGTTCAATTTTAGAAAATAATATTTAAAAAAAGAATTTTTAGATTTTTTCATTTATTTTGCATTTTAAAATTATTTTTTACAATATGTCAGTGTAATATTCTATTAGTATATTTCACGTATTTTTCAAAAAAACGGGATTTTATTTTATTTTTATTTTTATTTTTTTTATATATTCAAGTTCCGAAAATAATACTTAAAAAATAAATTTTTATATTTTTTCATTTTTTTTTCATTTTAAAAGCATTTTTTAGAATATGTCAGTGTAATGTTCTATTAGAATATTTCATGTATTTTTCAAAAAAAACCGGATTTTATTTTACTTTATTTTACTTTTTTTTAGTTAATTCAACTTCCGAAAATAATATTTAAAAAATGAATTTTTGGATTTTCCATTTATTTTGCATTTTAAAATTATTTTTAAATTTGGTCTCACGATCTTAGAAAATTAAAATGGTTGCAAATGAACCTGAACCTCTATATATATATATATATATATATATATATATATATATATATATATATATATATATATATATATATATATATATATGAACATATGAGATTAATACCTTTTGTCTATGTTCCTCACAAACAACAATAAAGATCAAGTTTTAAAATAAGTTAGCAAATCCACTTAAGTTGAAATCTCGGCAAAAAAATGACTTGCAGAGAGTGATTCTTGAGAGAATATGATTTTCAAAATAAATAGGATTTTAAATCCAAACTAAATCATAGATTCTCATTATTCAAACAAAAATTAAAATACACGAACATAATGTGTTAAAGAACAAAGCATATTTCTTCCTTTCATTGGGGAATAAGTTCTAACCATGTATTTCTAGACTTCCAACGATTGCTTCCTTCTAACAGATGGTTTAAATAAAGATAAATTGTAGAACTAATACAGTACAAACAATGATATTAGAGAGATATCAATATAAACAATAACGCCCACTTAGAAATTTAGCAATCTCAATCAATTACATCTTCTAAAAAATTTCACTTATAGTTTAGGCATTTGATTAAACACTTAGGCCTCATTTGTTTTTCTACAAAAGTACTTTTTGAGCACTTTTCTCTTTTGGTGGGTAACGTTTCGCAAGTACACGTTTTCTTCCGCAAATTTGAAAAAAAACCAAAGATATTTTACCACTTCTAAAACAAACAGCACCTTAGTATGCATTAAATACGAGACGTTATACCATAAGTCATTCAACCATACAAAGATATTGTGAAACAACAATGTTAACAACAAAACACAAAATGAAGCGTGTGTGTGTGTATATATATATATATATATATATATATATATATATATATATATATATATATATATATATATATATATATATATATATATATATATATATATATATATATATATATATATATATATATATATGAGATTAATACCTTTTTTCTATGTTCTTCACAACCAACAAAAAAGGCCAATTTTTAAAATAAATAAGGGAATCAATTTAAATTGAATTTGTTGGCAAAAAAAAATGACTACCAGAGAGTGATTATTGAGAGAATATGATTTTCAAAATAAATACGATTTTAAATCCAAATTAAATCTTTAGATTCTCATTATTCAAACAAAAATTAAAATACACGAACATAATGTGTTAAAGAACGAAGCATATTTCTTGGTTTTATTGGGGAATAAGGTCTAACCTTCTAGTTCTAGACTTCCAATGATTGCTTCCTTCTACAATCCTTATGTTATTCCAGCATAGGGTAACAAACCAGTATTTTTGGGTAGCACCTAACAAATTAATTTACAAAATGACAATAAAAAGAAAGGAAAAAGAAAGTTTTACCGCACATATCCGCCATTGGATCTTGTGCTTATGTTGATGAAGCGTTTGATTGTCAAGCTAATGCAAGATATGACAAAAAATATATGAAATGTCTATGGGAGCCTGATTCGTGTGAACTTCCAACGTCTGTCTGATTATTCAAAAATGTTTTTTTTAAGAATTAAAAATAAAAAATAAAATAAAATAAAATAAAAACTTATGCATTTGTTAAAAAATAAAATAAAAACTTAGGTAAATAAAGTTCCGAAAATAATAATTAATTTTTATTTTTGGATTTTTCCTTTTACTTTACATTTTAAAATTATTTTTAAATTTGTTCTGATGATCTTACAAAATTTGCATGTTGTAAAATGAATGTGAATCTCTCTCTCTCTCTCTCTCTCTCTCTCTATATATATATATATATATATATATATATATATATATATATATATATATAAAATCGTGAACACAATTTTAAAAAATTGGTGGAATGACCGAAGTTTATTCCGTAGTGCGTGTAAAGCGTCTTTCTAAAGTCTATATAAGGATGATAACCTGTGCTTCTTCCTTGCATACGAACTATATATATGGTACTGTCACTTTATTTTAAATGCAATGAAACAGTACCTGGGCCTTTAGCAGTGAAGCTTTGTACATATAGTTTCCTAGCTTAAGGATTGCACATGTCTAATCCATATTTTATCTATATCGCGGCAATCTATAAAGGTGAAGGGTGGTGGTGACAGAAGAGAGTGAGCACCCATGGTCTTTCTCGCAAATAGTGCGCTTTCATGTGCTTGAAGCTATGCGTGCTCACCCTCTGTCTGTCACCCCTGCTATGTTTTTCTTCCAATCTATCCATATATATCTTTATTGTCTTTTTATCTTGCATGTCTATGATTAATATATAGTACCATATAGTTGCATGGGGTAAGGGAAGGAGAGCGGTGATTGAAGAGAGTGAGCACAGATGGGCTCTTCTTGCATGACATACGGAGTCATTTCGGAGAATTTGTAATTTTGTATGCCTAAAGTTAATTATGCGTGCTCAGGCTCTTTTTGTCAGCTGTCTTTCTTTTCTCATTTTCTCTAGTAGGATCAGAGTGCGTGCTTTCTGAACATATCTAGTGATTCATCGCAGCATCATGTGATTTCATATTATCTCATTCCGTGTTTTAACGGAGACGTGACCAAAAAGCATTGAACGTCTTAGAAAATCAATATATCTAGATGAGATCTAGCTTACTTCCCTAAAAAAAACGAATAATCTTAGAAAATCAAATACATTGAACGTCTTTTAATTAAGTTATTATCTGTAACCGACAATCATTCCTACTGTATCTGGCATGGGGGAAAACACGTGATCCGCAGGTTCCTCCATGCTTCTAAACTTTCTCTGTTGGGCGCTTCACGGATATGGTCCAGATTAATGCACCAAGAAAGATTCCTCAAGCATTGGAAAACGGTCAACAAAGTGAGTGAGAACACAGGTATGTTTCTTGAATGGTGCAACATTAGTGAAACTATGTGCTCGTTCTTTATCTACTCCAAACCACTCTATCGCACCTTTATAATCTCTATTTTTTCGTATTATTGCTATATAACTAAAAGTTTTCTCATAATTGATATATTAATTTTTGTTTTGAATACTTCTAAAAGAAAAGGACTGAATAAGAAATTGAAACGAGTACTTCGATCCTCCAGAACACCAATTCACGTTTTCGTCGTATAATTTATACTATAGAGCAAAGGGTCTTTCTTTTTTAGTTGGGTACATCCACCATGCAAAAGTTCTTCTTTAGCCAATTATTCTGTTCATTATCATTTAATTTGTTACTTATGAAAATTAGACGTTTTGTTTTTCACTTTTTTCTTTCAAGTTAGGGTTCCAGGTATAGTTTGAATATTTATATGAGTAACGTTTGCATTATTCTCAAATGTTTTTGTTTGATCAATGCATTAGCATTATTCTTTTTTTAGTTGAGTTACATTCATGTGCCCTAAATAATACTTTAAAGTACATATGAATATATTGTATATATGCTTTTCATCTTCTTCCTTAAGCCAATATCAGGCCTAGGGGTGAGCATTTGGACCAGTTGATCGGACCGGACCGTACCGTTTTTTTGGACCCATGGGTCGGTTCTCAGTTCTACGAATCCATCAAAACCGGTCTGGTTTTTTTTTCCGGTTTGGTCCGATTTTACCGGGTTTAGAACCGGTTGGACCCGATTTAAAAAAAAATTGTAATCTATGAAAAATTTTAAATAGCCACAACTCATTCGTTTTAAGTCGGATTGATACGTGGTTTTTTCCAATGTTTAATTTACAGTTTGTAAAGGAGTTTAGACTATAGTTTTGTTGATTTTGGTATTATATTAAATGAGTTACACTCTTTCAAAGTTGAGCTACCAAAGCGGAAAAATTTCAGCTTTTTAGCAACATTTTTAAAATTTTTTAATCTTTGAAAATTTTTAAACAACCATAGCTTATTCGTTTTAAGTCGGATTGACGCACGGTTTTTTCCAATGTTTAATTTACAGTTTGTTATTAATTTAGACTATAATTTGGTTGATTTTGGTATTATATTCAATGAGTTACATATTTTTTAAGTTGAACTATCAAAGCTGAAATTTTTTTAGCTTTGCAGCAAAAATTTAAAATTTTGTAATCTGTGAAATTTTTAACAACCATAACTCATTCATTTTAAGTCGGATTGACCTGCGGGTTTTTCCAACAGTTACTTTATAGTTTGTAGATGAATTTAAAATATAATTTTGTTGATTTTGGTATTATATTCAGTGAGTTACAATCTTTCAAAGTTGAGCTATCAAATCTAAAAGATTTCAACTTTTTAACTATTATTTTGTACTATAATTCTGAATTTTATGTATCTTTTACAGATAAATCACATGAAAAAGATCTTGGTGAACGTGATTTATATGTTATTTGCTTTTATTTGACAAATTAATTTTGCAACTTATAATATTATAACATCAAGGTATATTAGTTATGCATGACACGGAAATATAATCATTTTTACAAGTTGTATCGTATCAAATTTAATAATATATTCGTTTTAACGAGTTCTATCAAACCCAAAAACTTATTTTAACGACTTGTACTCGATGCAATTAAAGTTGTACCGGTCCAAACGCATCCAAAAACCAAAAAACCCGGACCCGGACCCGGACCCGGACACGATTCATCCGGTCCGGTCCACGGTCCACAATATTCTCCATAACCGGTCCGGTCCAAATGCTCACCCCTAATCAGGCCATGGTCTATTGGCGTATGTTTATGACTAGGTATGTTTAGGATTAGGGTGTTTGTTACCTAGCCACTTTAATAAAAGAAAAAAAAAAAACAAAAAAAACAAAAAGTGACAGCGAGAGTGCGAGACTGCATTATCCCATCCTAACCATTAACCATTTGATCAAACCAGCAAGATTTCAAATTGAGAAGTTGTATATAGAGTTAGCATGTCACGGGTTTATATTTATAATATGTACATAGAAAATCAAAGGGCTTCGATGGCGACTTCTAACCTAATCGGGTGTTGGCGATTGAAGGTTCAGTTTCATCTCGTCTGAGGCAATAGATGGAATTAAAGTAGTTTGTAAGCATAGATTAAACTTTCCGTTAAAGAAAATGTACACAGAAAAGTGAATGTCAAAGTTGATTATTTTCATCGTAGAAAAAGGAATGATAATATATACCGGTGTAGGTGCTATTTGGCCCTCACATAATTCCACTAATTCTATTTGGTTAAGTAGACATTTAATACCAGCTCTTAGCCTCTTACGGGCTCGATATGAAAGTATTAAAAATCAAACAATTTTATTTACATCTTCATACATAATATATATAATATAAGCAACAATAATGAGAAACTGAAACCATACATTTAAGAATCTAATATATTATGACTTCCATGGTTGGGGTAGCACCATGCATCATTCCCCCACTCCAGTGGGGCACCAAGAAGCTACTAGTCAAGCTTACTGTCCAGTGGATGATTGTGAGTTAAAGATTTCATTATATGTATATGGACAGAATAATTTGTTCCTCTATTTCGGCAATCAACAAGAAAGGAAGAAAAAAAAAGTTACTCTAGTTGTTATCATAGATTCACCACCAAATGATTATATTCAGGCGCAGTGGATGAAAAGGACTTAAATATTTGATTAGAACTTTATGATGCGGAACCTATTACCCAAATTATTATATCATAGATTCATCATTTTAAATTTCGTGCTCATTTATTACGTTTTTGATCTTATAAAATGAGTTCATATAATAAAAGACAAATTGTCCTAATATGTTATTTTGCAAGTGTTTTCACGGTTTTTAACAATATATATATAATCATATTATTTTTAAACATCTATTTCGTATAAAGTGTTTGAAATGGATTATTCAAGAAAAATATTGTTGTTGAAGTTTTAGAAATAGGAGTAAAAATTAAAATATATAAGTTGATACCTATATTATTGTTTGGTATCAAATTTTAAACATCTCTCTTCCTAATAAAAATCTCTCTAGGTTTGCTACATGTCCATCTTATAACCCATAACAATCCACGTGTCATTACCTCCTATATTCATAGAAAAAACTTCCCGTCCTAAACATTATTATTGGACTCTAATCTAAATCTAAATGTAACACTAAATTATCGGAGTCTAATCTAATCAAACTCAAATTCAAATTCAAATTCAAATTCATCTCAAATAAAATCACTATACTATAAAACGAAAATTTTGTTTGTTATCAATCTTTGACCGCCCAATCCACATATTCTGCTACTAATCAGCAAATATGTTTCCTTATTAAAACCTGCATTAAAATCCATTATATCACATAAAATCAGCAATGAGTTTTTAATAAGTTTATATTTTTCCAAATATATTTACATCATAATAGGAATTAAATCAAATCAAATCAAATAAAATATTAACTTCGAATTTGAATGTTTTCTTTCACTTATAAATACGAAACCTTTGAATTCATTTCCAACATTTGCCTATTCACATTTTGCTGATTAGCTGAATCATAAAACACTATGATTCTGGTAAGGCATCCCCAAACAACAATGTCGTTATTCTTCTCCTTCTGTTTTCTTCCTTTTGGTATAAACCATGCAATTCTGTTATGTTACTTTGAGATCTTTATCTGATTCATCAGTTGTTCATCGTGTGTGTGTTAGATCAGAACAAGAAGAATAGGAAGAACATGAAGAACACAAAGAACATGATGAGCACAAAGAACATGATGAACACAAGGGCTTCAGATTTAAGTGTGTTTGTTAGATTTGAACATGAAAAACACGAAATAGATCAAAAACTGAACCTAGATCAAAACACAAACCCATATCTTCAAAATCGATTTCTGGGTTTGAAAACCCTAACTCGAGTTCATCTTCAAGCTCGATTTTGGAAAACCACCACATGTGAGTGTGTTCATATTTAAGGAACCCAAGACACACAAAATCAATTTCTTCATTGTTCCTGGAGATCATTTAATTTCAGATCTGATGTTAGAGCATGAACACATACACACACAGTTTTGGAGCTCGTTTGGTTTTTAGGGAGAAAGTGAACATGATGAAGACAAACCCTCCTGAAATCGATAGATGCACCAGGTCTGAGGGATTTCAAGGGTAACTTCGAGTGTCAGATTTGGGCTAAAGACGATGGAAATCAGATCTGGGTTGGAGGTTGAAGACAATGAAGAGGTTGAAGATGATGAACATTTATGGAACAACACTCTGATTTCAAAACCGATGGACCAACTTCGTGTTCTTAAAATGAATTTCAAAAGTCCCAAAGCTCGATTTATAGTTTGAACTCCGTTTCATACCGCCGTAATAATCATGAAAGTCGGAGTCTTACCGAAAAAGATAACGGGAGGATCGCCGAAGTTTTTTAAATGATTAAACCTACGATTTAAGGTCATAAGGATGTTTTTTAAATGGTTCAACAAGTTCACTGGGAAAATATATACAAAAAAAGTCAATGACTAAATATATACAAATCGAAAAATAAATTACCCTTTTAAGTCATTATCCCTTTATTTTTTGACAACTTAGTTTTTTGGTGTAATATTTTTTCTTCTATGAAAGATAAACAAAATCTAAAAAAACTAGAGTATTTAAAATTTCATTCATTATCAGATGAACATAATTAATAAAAATTTGAATTAAAATTAAAATTTTTTACATTTATAAAAAAAATTCAAAAAGAATTCTCAAAAAATCAGAATACTTCTACTCACTATATTAGCGAATTTGTAAAAATAAGTTTTAAAATATAAAAAAAACATCATAAATGGTCCCTTTGGTTTCCCGATATCTGAAGTTACCCTAGGGATCAAAAATTTCACAGATGGTCCCTATGCTTCTAAAACTTTTGATGTTTGGTCCATTTTTCTAACTACGTTAGCTTTTGGCCATTAACTATTCTGTTATTTGATTATAATATCTAGAGGACATTTCCGTCAGTTCACTACCACAACGACTATTTATGATATTTTTTGAAAATAAATAAATAAATAAAAACAAAAAACAAAAAACAAAAGAATGGGACCACCCACCCACCCCCACTGATGCCCTTCCTCCCTTCCCATTTTTTCCCTCTCTCATACGCACTCAACCCAAAAAAAACTCCACCCATTTTCTTCTTCTTCAAGTTCATTAACCGACATCTAAAGATCGATGAAGAACTATGAATCACATCTCCCCCACCATACCTAATTCCCCTCACAATCTCATCTCACCCCACCCCCCTCTCTCATTCTTTTCTTCGACAAGACCATCGTCCGCCACTGGCCATGCCTCCACCGGCGATGACATCGACTTCATCCTCTTCAATCCCCACGGCTTCTCCTCTATCCTCCATCTTCACCTTTTGAACTACATCTTCTTCCACCCCTTTCCACTAACCACCTCTATCATTAAATATACCCATTATGACCTAATCGATTCGAAAGTTAATATATGTGAAATTAAAAATGAGATGCGGGTGCTTCTTGTTTCTCAAGATCGATGTGTGTGACCCTTGTTCTCAAGGTCGATCCAACCGTCTTCTCTTTCATTTTTCCTTCCAGTCACACAAAAATCAATATTAGCCCCTTTTCCTTTCCATCGACCTGCAGTTGTGTGTGTGTGTGTGTGTTTTCTCTCTAGTCGCCCCAAGAACTCAACTAGAATCAAGATAAATCTATCTATTTTGAATTTCTTGGTCTGATTTAAGAGGAAAAAAAATTAATAACGATATGGGGGAGGGAAAATGTGTTGATTGTTTAGTGCTTCTTTCATGTAGGTATTAATAATCATGGCTGGAATGGATAAATAATTGTTGTATTGGGGTTGTGGTGAATATGATGGTTAGTTCAGGGATGTCGGTGGTCGGAATGGATCATTGGTGGTGTTGTGTCTTTTATCCTCAAAACGAACAAAGTGAAGAGGATTGTTAGATCATTCATCCCAGGTTCATCACTTATGTGTTATTTAGTTTTAAGTGTATATGTATGTGGTTTGATTTGGAGAAGGAATATGTAATGAAGAAGTTGATCAATAGGAAAGAGAGACAAAGAAAGAAAGAGAGAGAGTGAGTGAGAATTTGAAAATTATATATATATATATATATATATATATATATATATATATATATATATATATATATATATATAAGATAAAATATCAAAAATGGTCCTTGCAATAGTTGTTGCACTTCTAACATTTCATATTATCATTGCATGAGAACATTGTTTCTTGTATTTTTGGAAGCTTACAAAAGGAAACTTCATATACCACTCAACACTTATTTTCAATCTTAATCTAACATAATCATGTCCCAACATTGTTCTTTAAATGTTTCCAACATCATGAGTAGCTCCAAAAGAGCTCTCATAATCACTACTGAAGAATACCATCATTGATCAAGTAGGGTGTGACAACTGTAGAAATTAGGTCGTTGTTAAACGAACAATATTTACCTAATCACTATTGTAATAAAGCTAATGTGTAATAATAATATAATTTTGATGTTAGGGTATTATACTTTGAAAACACATCCAATATATCAATTAAGTCTTTGATTGATATGAATCCCTAATAAACAACCAGTTTTAGCATACATAAGGAATGAGTTAATGCATATGATTGAACGAGTTATATGTATTAGACATTATTATGTGGGATCAGTAGGCTCATCCCATAGTCCTTGAAAATAGGAAAACTTGGACATAAAGAACGTCAGAAACGGAGTTCGTATGCAAAGATACGACCATTTTATGAAAATTAATAACCGAGTAAAAGCTCACCACCTGATATGTTTGAAAACCCGACTCCAAATGAAAAACGAGAAGTCTTAGGAAATGAAATTTTATTCCTGATCAATTTCCTGTGAGTCTCTTTCATTTTAGGATAGTATCATGCTCCTACATTTTTCCGCCATAAAATACCGCATGTTGTTGTTGGTAAGGTTGGTTAGCCAACAGTTCACCTTCTTCACCAAGTAAACCTCGAATGATCTGTAGGGTCATTTTCGGGTATCACAACGATAAATTAGTTATATATTACAAATTAGTTTTTTATGTAGCATATTATTTTAGAGTTAACTTTTCTATCCCGCATCATATCGTCACATTTAAGAAGTGAAAGTTCGCAACTGTAAACGAATTATGTCTGAAAAGAACTTTCAAACACTTTGTTAGGATAGCTACGCTATTTCATAATTACTAGATATCGAACCGTTTTTCTTAGCCAAATCTTAGTGAGTTCCCCTAAAATACCACCACACAAGCATATAAAAGCATGTAGAGTGGGTCCAAAACCATCGAACTGGATTAACCCTGAGACCATATCATAACTTTGGATTGCCCTCTTGGTACACAACTTATGTCCTGATTGCTCCTGAGTCCACTATATAACTGCGGCTTGCTTTCCTAGCCCTCAGATTATCTATTGGTTGATCCCAAGTTTGTTGGCTTTCGCACAGAGCAGTATTGCCTCAACCTAGCTGCACTATGTCAACATATGCAACAAATAAACATATAACTAACACATAGATAATCATGCAAATATACTAGTCTAACATAACACTACATCATAGCTACATCCTATATATCAGGATACATCATACAACCTAGTGGGCTGACATTGGTGCCTTCGACCCACAAGTGCAGTGAATAAAACTCACCTCACAGTCTCAAAGATAAGTGAATTGATCACTGCTCCAAAAACTAACTCTACAAATCATTATACCATAAACAGGAACCAAGCCTCAATCTACTCCTCAAATTAACCCATTTAACATATTCAAACTTGGTCAAAGTCAATGGTTAGCAGTCAATAGTGAAAGGTCAACCTTTAGCTGGTCGCCGCTTCATGGCCATCCTTGGCTATGTCATGTCAGCGAAACGACCAAAAAGATGGATCGTGCCCATTCGCCACATAGTGACAAACTAAGGCCACGCCGTGGGCGTTGGGTTCCTAACAACTCAACAGTTTAAGTCGTTTTCTTCAATTCTAAGGGCTCCAAGGCTTGGATCTGGTCCATTCTACAGAGTAAATGGATAAAGTTTCTATATTTATCCCTTAAGACCCTCCAAGAGATAATGATCTCAATCCTAGGTCCAAAAGGGCAAAAACACAACATGGCTTAATCATTAAGCACTTAATCTTGAAAGTATCTTGTCGAACAATTCCAGAAGGGTTCCTAGCACCATTACTAACATAAAAATTCATGGCTTTCACACATGCATGTCCAATGCATGTCTTTAACTCCTGTTAGGTCAAACTAAAGGTTAATGACCAAAATTCCATGCATGACACCAAATCTCATTCCTACTTCAGATACAAGGCACCAAATACTCCAAAATGGCCTAGAGAGTCCTAAAGTTGCAAACTTAATGAGATCTCACCACTCAAACCCATCAAAACATGAAGAAACGGGAAGAAATCTATAGATCTAGAAACTTAACAAGGAAAATTTTGGGTCTTGAACACTCACAAAGGTCCAAAAGATATTCTAGAGGATGTAGATGATTCTTGCAAGGTAAATCACCACACTAAAGGCTTCCTTCTCCTTCAAAGATCAATAAAAACACGAAAATGAGTTAAAATTTGAAATAGAGGCTAGTGTTAGAGTTTCTAAGCTTGAGAGGGTGATGGAGGCTAAATGATCATGAAACCTAGCCATAATAACAGTTAAATATGACCCAAAGGCCAAGAATTAGGTTTTTCTCCCAAAACACCTGCCACACTGTGGCACTTATGGCCTTGCTGTGGGAGTTATTTAAATCCACAATCAAAACAATGTTTCCATCTCATGGTGAAACTCCACCGTGCCATGGCCACCCAAAATAAAAGTAGAACATTCAAAAACTAACTCTTACCTAGAAAGGTTGTTACAAGGACTACAACCTGAGTTTGGAGTTCTAACTCTGATACCCTTGTTTCATGAGCTAAAGTTGATGCGATGATGGACCTCCATTATAGAATCCTGATCCTGTGTGCATTTCCCTTCAAGCCTTTTCACTCGCCTAAAAAGGTGCACATTATATCATGTGATGATACTAAGCATATCAATAGCTCTGAGTTGATGCCCAAGTCTGGCACTATGTTCAAGTATAAGAGGTAAAATTTTACTTTACGTAGTAGGTAGGGGATGTGTCCTAGATTTCTAACAAGTTTCAAGCCTACAAGTGACTCTTCCTTCAATAACCTAATCATCAATAAAGTTATCAAGCTACGTATAATTGTTTTGAAGTCTTTTTAGATAAGATAATGTCTCTCAATGGGTTTTCTTGATTCTACCACAAACATGGAAGGATTTATGTATTGCATATCATCAATGGTCCTCTAGGGTCTGGGAGGTAGGGAGTGTTTAGGGGTGGTATAGGAAGTGAAATATGATCAGTCTCATCCAGGGGCTCAACCTCTTCCGATGACTCATATTCTGCGTATGTATCATCACTCCCAGAGAGCTCAAGATCTCCATCATCTTAATATAGATTGAACAACATAGGAACAGACTGGAAATTAGGATCTTTCCTCAAGTTTGTGCGAGTGAGGGACATCCTCTTCCTCATCACGGTCTACCAGATTCATCCACCCAAGAATTTTAGCCATGATTTGGTCACTATCGTGTAACAAGATTGATTTAATTAGTATACAATTTTATGATTAACTATAATACATATATGTATCACATATAAGTATTATAACGTTACAACAAAAATGACCTATGAACACACTTTTTAATAGTACTTTTGCCACATTTCGGAAAAAAAGGTGACAATCTCTTTATAAAGTGAGGCAAATTATCATTAGTAGAATCCTAGATTATTTTTGCCACATTTAGAAATCATAATAGTTATAGATGAGATCCTTAGTGTGTGTCTATATATATATATATATATATATATATATATATATATATATATATATATATATATATATATATATATATATATATATATTGTCACATATAAAAATCTAATGTGGCAAAAAGGTAATACCTATGGTCACCTGAATTGTTTATATAACCATATGTATCATTTAGCGAAACATATAGAAATCTTATGTGGATAACATTAATACCTATGACCAGATGAATTGTTTGTATGACCATATGTTTCATTTAGCCACATATAATACATGTGACAAGCCATGTGGTTGTAAGCATATTATGGTGGTGTTTTTTTAATTGTTCATGTGTCCAAATGTATTGTTCAGCCTTGGTAAAATAATGTGGCCAAATATGACAATCTTCCACATACTTGTCTTCGTTTTATTACAAATAATGTGCAATGGATTCTAATGTGGCTAAAGGTAATACCTATGGTCACATGAATTGGTTGCATGATGGTATGCATAATTTAGCCATAAATAATAAACATGACAAACCATGTAGCTGTAAGGATTTTATGGTGGTCTTTTTTAATAGTTTGTGTTTTAAAAGGTATCGTCTAGCCTGAGTCAAATAATGTGGCCAAACATGACCATCTTCCATATCTTTTATTCATTTTATCAGAAATTATGTGCAATGGATTCTAATACGGTTAAAGGTAATACCTATGGTAAGATGAATTGTTTGTATGGTCGTATGTATCATTTAGCCACATATAATAAACATGGCAAACCATTTTGCTATAAACTTTTTATGGTGACATTTTTTTAATAGTCGTGTGTCCAAGTGTATCATTTAGCCTCAGTCTAATAATGTGGTTGAATATGACCATCTGCCATACCTTTTTGTTCACTTTATCGGAAATAATGTCTAATGGATTCTGATGTGGCTAAAGGTAATACCTATGGCCACATGAATTGTTTGTATGTCCATATGTATCATTTAGCAACATATAATAAGCATGACAAACCGTGTGGCTGTAAGCATTTTGTGGTGGCATGTTTTTTAAAGTTTGTAAATCCATATGTATCGTTTAGCCCTTGTCAAATAATGTGGCCAAATATGACCGTCTGACCCAAAAGACTTAATGACATAAACCCTAACCCATACAATTTAATTAAAACACAATCATTTTTACTTTAATAATAAAATTACCTGAGGCATTACTTTATATATATATATATATATATATATATATATATATATATATATATATATATATATATATATATATATATATATATATATATATAAGTGTTGTCTACTAACCAAACATCCAAAAAAATAGCCAAAAGATTATGTTCACAACAATTACCATAAATTTTCAACTAAAGATACCTATGAAAATGACAAAATGCACTGTACTCCCTTTACCAACGACAGACAGAGAAATCATGCAATATGAAATCAAACTCGACATATTGATGAAAGACATGTTTGGTTGAATGATCATCCTCTTGACATTGCACAATGATATCATTTTTTTGGCTTATGAGCAAGTGATATATGCACCATAAACTGCTTCACATTTGTTGAACAATCGAGAAATTCTTCATCATATGGTGACATTACACCAAAATCATCTTCAAGTATCTCCAAACGTATAATTAAACATTAGAAATAACAATCACACAATTTAATAGTTTCATTTTTCCTTCCATATACAAAATAATAAAATATACTTAACTCAAGATTTTGACATGAATAATAAATTAATAGTCTTACATAGATAAAACATTATAAAAAGTATCAAAATATATTAACAACAATGTATACTATGTATATATTGATAGCATCGGGGCTGCCCTATTGAGATGTGTAACATCCAAAAAACATGACCAAAAATTTGGTTTTAAACCATTAAATAAAATCATAGTTACTAAGCCATTCCATAAAAACATGAGTCAAAGTATTTCAAAACATTATTGTCAGAGTTTCCAAAACAAAACATTAGAGTAAACATCCCAAGCTAAACATCATGGTGTGTGCAATGCAATTATCCCGAGCTCTTCTCTTTGCAACTGGAAGTACCTGAAACCAAAACTAAAAACCGTAAGCACGAAGCTTAGCGAGTCTCCCCAAACTACCACATAACATACATATAATCACATAAACTGGGCCCCCTCCCTTCATCGGGCACCGCTTGGCATCAGACAATGTCCCACATCAGGACCCGCCTGGCATCAAGCCCCACTCGTTATATAGATCCGTTTCTCCCAGGTCGCGCCTGGCATTGGGCCCCGCCCCTTATACACATACAAACGATACCATATAATCATGCTAGTACATAATGAATCATACACAATACTCCATGTTCTAGTGGTAAGGCCTCGCTTATCTTGGGCCCCACCCCTACTCTGTTAATGATGAGATATGGAACCCCGTCCACACTAAGCTAGTGATGAGCTAGGGGACCCTGATAGACTCACCTCCCTACCAGGCACATATAAGTATCACAAAGACAACTAGTATAACTAAACAAGCATACATTAATAGGGCACCACCCGACATCGAATCGTAGCGCGAAAACATACATATAAACATTCCTCGGACCCCACCCAGCATCAGACCGTAATTCGGAAAGCATACACACATTCTCAGGCATTGCCCGACATCGAATTGTAATATGGAATTATACAAATAAAGACACATGCAAGAATCACGAAGACATTAAGCATACCACCATTCCACGGGCACCGCCCGACATCGGATCGTAATCTGAAAACACATAACACAAATACGGGCAGACATTGGTGCCAACGAACTATTGAAACAGGAGGAAACTCACCTAAAACGCTGAAGCTCACTGCATGAAATCCCTAGTTGTAGTCCTACCGACTCCCTGAGCTATCCATGCCAAAAATCACCCAATTGACCATTAGGTTCCACATCGTAATCCTGAATACTTACTTGGGGTGAAATGAATGTTTCACCCCTTGTACAACAAGACACACAATCGAGGCACAAGCCCAAAACAATAAAATCCATAAAACCCCATCAATGGCCCAATTTTCCAAATTAGCCCCAACCCCTACATGAAACAACCCTTTTGAATCCATTCCATACTTCATAGCCCTCCAAGGGTCAACCTCAATCAAGTTCAGGTCAAAGTCACCGTCTAGGTCAAGTCAAATTCAATGCTACAAGTTGACTAAACTCGTCGGGTCATTCCTTCAACTCGCTGAGTTCCCGAATATCAAAAAATCGCGATATCTCGCCTCAACTCGTCGAGTTTCCCCCAAACTCATCGAGTTCTTCTATTTCAACAGAATCGGGACATTTTAAGTCAACTTGTCAAGTTCCTATATGAACTCGTCGAGTTCTTTCCTTTTTAGCAGAATCGGGTCATACTCACATCAACTCATCGAGTTCATTCCTGAACTCATCGAGTTCTTTAGTATGTTCACTCCTTCTTAATGCATTAAGCCTTTATTCAACATATCTGAACCCAATACTCTATATCTAGACTGGAAACACCTTTTAGAAGGGTAAAGTTTCCAACTCTACCCATTAATCCCTTACTAAAGAGATTAAGCTCAAACCTTAACTCTAAAAAGGCTTAAATCTATCTAAAAGTCCTTAAAACTTCATGATAGGACATAAGAACGTAGATCTGGACCTTAGCTACCAGATAATCACGTAAAGTCTCTAGCTTTCTCTACATGCATGGCTATTATAAGTTCAAAATACCAAAATGGTGACTTAGAAGTTTCATGGGACTTCTATGGCCATAAAGTTGGCACCTTTATGCCATGAAAGTCCTTCAAGAGTCTAGATCTGAGGTGCTTTCCACTTAGGACATCCAACTCTCAAGAACCATATCATTTGGACCAAAAACAAGCAAAAGATGCTAAAAAAGAGATCTAATGAACTATTAGTCAAGTCTGAGACTTGATTACCAGAAAGTGACGAAAATGGAGTGAGGTTTCTGGATCAGCAAACTCTTCCTTGTTCCTTCAAACTCTCCTTCCTTCCAAGACTTAAAACACCACAAGAACACTCCAAAATGGCTCAAATTACTCAAAATAACATTAGGGTTTCGAAATCTAGAGTTAGAACAGTGGAGGCTAGAAATGAGGCCAAACCCTAAAGCATAACGTGCTTAAATACAGTGCATAATCCTGGATCTAGGGTTTGCCAAACCCTATTCAACTCGACGAGTTAGGGACTCGTCGAGTTGATCCTCCCCAACTCATCGAGCTAGTCTTCCAAAACGTGCATTCCAACTTTCCAACACGTCGAGTTTATTCCTTAAACTCGACGAGTTGGTCTTTAGAAATAAGGTTTTATTTCCATATTTAACCTTTTAGATTTCCAGGTGTTACAACTCTCCCCCACTTAAACTAGACTTCGTCCTCGAAGTCAGCTACGGTCACCTGCCCTGAAAACCACTCACGCCCTACGCTCATGGTTGTCCTAATCTGTTATGAACTAACTGAGGTTTACCATGAATACTGAAACCCGCACAATCAATGGCCTTCCCAAGGCATTTAACCCAACTAACAAGAATCTTTACTAACCCTAGGTAAGATGAACCCTCCGCTTCGAGTGTAAAACCTCCTTTTGCCTTTCCGAAGTCTGAAATCTATAGTGGTTTGTCTCCCCGAAAAACTGCTAATGCATAACTAGCTGTAGAATACTTATACTTGACAGAAGGCTTAGATAATCCTTCGATTAAAAGATTCATCCATGAAATGGTTAGACTCAGACAAGAGCTGCGCAACAGGGTCAAATGAATTACTTGAATGAAGGAAATGACACAAAAGTTAGCCGACTGTCAATATCTTGGATATTTACGGCGTAAAGGTTCAGGAAAATGACCTTGTAAAGGTCTTACATCATATCCACAGGAGATAGTTCCTGACAGCATAAAGACCTAACTAAAGTACTTACGGTACCAGATAATTTCATAGAAAATGCCACATCAGGCATAGACAGAAAAATACGATTCCTCTTTTTATAAGGGAAATAAAGTAAAGCATCTACTACTGGCGACGGTAATTCCTCTGGTGAATTCTTAGTTCAACCAATTGACGTTCCATGTCAAGTAGGTGTCTCTAGTACACCCTCTGGTGTACTTGGAGCTCTATGACTTTGGCTCGGGTTTTCAGCTAGTGTTTGCAGCAGGTTCTCATGGTTTCTTTCTGATCTCTTGTGAGCATCTTCTAGATGAGTGGTGTGGAGGGTATGCATTCTCGCATCGGTGACAACTTCGGCAATCTGATGTTGGGCTGTCCTGCCTTGAATCTCTTTTTGGGCCACTCTGCGGACCATAATTGGTAAGATTCTACCTGCTGAGCCCCCATTGCTCAGGTCGTAAAAGTTTCGGTCGCCAATAAATGGCATGGGATGATCTTGTTCTTGGCTCCATGTTTCCAAGCATTCCACCGAATCAGGCGTCGGGCCATGAAGAGCCGGACGAGGGTTAGGAATTGGAAAGGGAGTTGCTCGGGGTAGGTTCTCAACCTCTAGCTCGGAATTAGCATCGACTGAAAGGTTTTCATCATGGTGATCATCCAAAGGGATAGGATGATCAATTCTCTGGTTCTTCTCCAAACCAACCAGCTAAGACTTCATTCGGAAGATACTGGTTGTCAAGGGGATGGAGTCCAACTATGATTTCTATGCGAGAATTTAGGGTAAGTGGATAATTATTAGACGAACTATCTAGATAATTATTTAGAAAACCCTCATTAGTTACATCACTATTTGTGAAGTGCATACCAGCTATGTGTAATCTAAACAGGATAGACCTTCGAATAAGTGACCTTATTTCCAAATTCACACAGAATAGGGGTAAGGCAAAATTACCACTGATTCTATGTCTATAACATCCTAATTACATGTGGCCTTAGTGTATCCTCTTAGCAACTATCAACTTAGTAATGAGGATCCCGTTTTAATTCTCAAGTATAAAGTACTTATAGTAACACCAAATACTCCTATAGTATTTTAATTTTTATGTTATGTTCTATTGTTCTCATTGTGGTAGGGTTGGTAAGATTTTAGCATTGCTGCGACTACACACTTAAACTTAGGCACATGCTAGTCAACCCTCGGATAATATAGGCGATCAGGCTATATCTTCCCAGTTTTGACCATATGTCTCTAAGCCTACTTGTGTTGCCCAACAATCGTAATTCTTTTGTACTGTCCTAGTGACACTGATTTTAGTATGAATTTAGCACGTATACTTACTTAAATATCTTATTATTTAAAGTATATACTCTAAATCAGAGTATTTTTAATCCCATTGTATTTATAGTTAGTATATCTTTTATGGGTTGATATACTCAATTCACTATAAACAATGCTCTGATACCAATCTGTCACACCCCAAAACCAAGAACGGCAGAAACGTTCTGGGGTGGAGGACGTCATGTATAATATCAACAACAATGTAAAGTAGTAAACAAGTAACAACATCATCCATTGCATTAATAGTATAATTTTAGTTACAAGTGTTTTCTTTCATAGTACAAGACATGATGATAACTTATCAAAATAAAAGACGAGTCTTGACTGCTCCGTCTTCTCTAAACCTTGTATCGATACCTGTCTATTTGTAACCTAAGAATACAAGTTATTTTGAAAGAGTAGATCAGCATTTAAGCTGGTGAGTTCATAAGTATTTAATGTCATTGCTTTGATTAGTTGATATGAAAAACTGGTAAATGAATGATGAAACATTTAGTATAAGTATGAAAAGCTCTAGAAAATCCCATATTTCCTACTAGTATAAAAGTAGTCTTCTACCAAGACTCGAATGTTTTGAAAGTACGCATCTCTTGAAAATGTGATGGTTTTTCCTTGTTTAACTCTTATTAGTAGCCCCTTAAGTATACCTGAAATGGTATCAACTTTAAAACATCCGTAGATTGTTCATTTACCTCTGTTGCTAACAGCCGGGTTTAGGAATAGTTAGTCCCTTATGTATACCCACGATGGTATCAACCTAGAACATCCGTAGATTGTTCATTTACCTCTATAGCTAGCAGTGGTTGTCGGAATGGTTAGTCCCTCAAAGTATGATGTGGTACTAGGAGATAAAGTCCCAGTCTACCTCGTTGATGATGTGATTGAATCACAAGGTAAAGATAGAAAGGCGAACAATATAACCGTATCTAGACATATAACATGTAATATTAAATTGCCATATAATGTCTATGTAAAAGTATTCATGTATAAGTATTCATGTAAGAGTATTCCTTCATATAACATGTAGTAGTAATTTGCCATATAATGTTTATGTAAAAGTATTCATGTATAAGTATTCATTGATATAACATGTAGTAGTAATTTGCCATATAATGTTTATGTAAAAGTATTCATGTATAAGTATTCATGTAAAAGTATTCCTTCATATAACATGTAGTCTGGACTCATGAATGAACTGACTCTGGTGTAATTTCTTGTAGTAGTGAAAATGTTTTGTTACTCTAAACTATTCCTATAATAGTTTACTAGGATGTAATTGATGAGTGACCAAGTAGGTTTATACACCATTGATATCTATTTGTATCGGAACTAAATTAACTGATGGAACATTTATGACCATATATGTATACATGATATATAACTAATATTTAAACGACTTTCGGACGAATACCCAATATCCCACCAGACCACATCTCAAGGCGCGAAAAGGAAATAGGGTGGATAGCCTTTCTAAGTCTTTTAAACATTTCTTATATAACTATACATATATAGGCATGCAATTTATAATATAAAAGCATAAAGAAGTTTTGTAAAACTGTTGAAAAGTCTAATAAAGATTTGTGACTTGATGTCAGTTTATAAAATGATTGAAAGTATTTTGTTTGATAAGACAGTTTAAGTACACGTAAAACCATTGTTTGAAAACACCTTTGTAACCGATTTTGAAAGGAAGCTTACAGTATGTAAGACAGTTTGATAACGAGCTTTAATCATGTAAAAACGTTTAAGAAAGTCATTTGAAGTAATATGTTTAGTGAAACTGTTGAACTTGTAGTGAATCTATTTGTATACTAGTTAAAAATCACATATGATTGATTTATTAACAAGAAGTATCCCAAAATAATCGTATGTTTGTAGTATAAAAGGTGGACACATATACATGCAGTATAAGCGGAGTGTTTGATTTATATATAAATAACAACACTTTTCAATTTCCGAAAGATATGATATTATCGTGATACATTTTGCACACGAAAGTTTCTTTATAATGATTATAAATCACATGCGATTCCGTTGATAAAACGTATAAAACGAAACTTTATATAACATACGATAATCATCGTGTGTTTTACTTGTATTCCCCCCCTTAAAAGCATATAAAAATATTCATAAAACATTTAAAAGTATGGATTATAGGGGTATGAACTCACCTGAAAGTTTGAAGATAGCGAGATGGAAAACCGGGCAGAGTTTCGTCTCGGGAAACAGATTTTTCTCGGGATTCTCGGGAATCTCGGGAGTAAAATCGACCCTCGGGACTTGAGCAAAAAGGCCAGAGCTTCGGGTTTGAACAGGCACGGAAAACGAGCCAAGACCGCGAGAGAAATGAGAGAATTGAGCAAATGTTTCGGAAAGCCTCGCATCCTATTTATAGGAAGCCTGAACCGCCTCGGTATGCGGGGCGTACGCTCGTACGCAGCGCGTACGCGTACGTCATGCATGACCGAAGCCTCGACTGCCTCGGCTTCGGATGGGACGGGTTGCTGGGGAGGCGGGTCAGATGGGTCGGCGGGTCGGACGGGTCGGCGGGTCGGACGGGTCTGGCGCTTCGGACGGGTCGGATGCCTCGGATAGGGCGACGTGGACGATCCGAGGCCCTTGATCTCAGTACGCGGGGCGTACGAAGGTACGCAGGGCGTACTTCGGTCCTATCCGATGACTCCCCTTTGGATAATACCGGGGGTTTTTAATTAAATTTATAATTATTTTAATTCAACTTCAAAAATTCATATCTCCTTCATACGAACTCCGTTTTCGACGTTCTTTATATCCCCGCGAAGGTGAGACTATGATCTACAACTTTCGTTTAGATTCCGCTGGCAAATTATGAAATAATTTTTATTATTTATTTATTAAAATGACGTGATTAAGAAATTTCTTTAAAAATTCATAACATCTTTATTTGACGTCGGTTTTTGCTAGACTTTTTACCGTTGAAATACCATTGACGAGACCTTCAATTCTCGTTTAGGTCATTTCGGCCAAAAGTCGCTCGATCTCCGATTCGAGTTGTACGTAACTTCGTATTGTCGTTTTTCTGTCGGAAAACTTAGAATGGTCATAACTCCTTCGTTATAACTCGGATTTTAGCGTTCTTTATATGCTTGGAAACCTTGATACTATTCCTTCTACTTTATTTACCCCAAATAAGATTTTAGGAAAGTTAAATTTTGACCTTAATTTGACTTGCGTCCCAACATATTGTCTTGAAATATCGGGTTGTCACAAGTATCGTGTCTTGTGTGCTTCATTCATGACAACCTCTCTGTAACCACCGTACTTTGTTGTCCAGATTCGGTTCATGAGATATTAGGCTCCATCACCTGTGATTTCTAAGTTCTTTTCCATTCCTCTCAAAGTCTCACCAACCACATTCTCGGGTTTCAAGGCCACAAGTTGAGCCTCTTTGATCTGTGTGGACAGGTGTGAAAGGATAGTCATGGTTAACGACTTTACTCGACGTCCCGAGTATTCTTTTCTACTAAGGGCATCAACTGCTACATTGGCTTTACCGGGATGGTAACGAATTTCACATTCATAATCATTTAGTAGCTCCACCCAACGTTGTTGTCTCATGTTCCGTTCCTTCTGGTCGAAGATATGATGAAGAATTTTATGGTCCGTGAATATTATGCATTTCGTGCCATACAAGTAATGTCTCCAGATTTTCAGAGCAAATGTCACTGCTCCCAATTCAAGGTCGTGAGTTGTATAGTTAACCTCATGTGTCTAAAGCTGTCTCGAGGCATAGGATATAACCTTTCCTCGCTGCATAAGAACACAACCTAGCCTTTGGTTAGACACATCGCAGTATACTACGAAGTCTTATGTCCCTTCTGGTAGAGACAAAATAGGTGTGCTACACAGGGCTCTCTTTAGCATTTGGAAAACTATTTCTTGTTTCGCTCCCCATCTAAAATTTTACGCCCTTCTAAGTCAGAGTGGTAAGTGGTCTAGCAACTCGGGAGAAATTCTGAATGAATCTGCGATACTAGACAGAAAGGCCTAAGAATTGGCGGATTTCTGTAGGCGTTTTGGGCGTTGACCAATTCTTGGTTTCCGTTATTTTGGAAGGGTCCACGTGTATTCCCTCTTCACTGACCACATGATTTAGAAATCTACTTTCCTAATGCAAAATTCGCACTTTGAGAACTTCGCATATAGCTTCTCTGCTCTCAATGTTTGCAAGACTTGTCATAGATGTTGGCTATGCTCCTCCTCACTTCATGAGTAGATAAGGATATCATCTATGAAGACTATTACAAACTTTTCCAATTATGGACGACACACCATGTTCATCAAGTCCATGAACACTACGGGCGCATTGGTTAATCCGAAAGGCATCACTACAAACTCGTAGTGACCAAAACGAGTTTGAAATGCTCTTTTGGGAACATCTTCCTCTAAAACTCGTAACTGGTGATACCCGAATGTTAATTCAATCTTTGAAAATTAGCTTGCTCCTTTAATGTGACAACCCGAAGTTGTCCATCGCCGAAACCCATTCCGCCCGTAAAATCCGCCCTTATTAATCGTTCCAATTTCGTTTTGGGCTAAATTATTTAAAGTTATATGTTTATTTTAATATCATGAGTGTCCAAACCCCTTAGGAACTCATGAAATTGGCCCAAAATGTTTATTTGAGAATTTTTAGAAACGTCCCCGCCGGGTTACGACAACTTAATCGGGTGTGACCAAAAGCACCGTTTAATGTTGGTATCGGGTAGAATTCCACTGTGTCCAAATCTTGGAACCTATTTAAAGGGGTTTAAGCTTCCATTTGAAGCTTTTGCTCTCTCTCTCTCTACTCTCTCTCTAACCTCTCTCCTCAAATCAAGTTTAAGGGTCCAAAATCATCAAATTAAGGCTTCTAATCATTAAGGTATCTTCCCTAACTCCTAGTATATCATCTTTGGCATTCAAATTCGAGATTAAATCATGATTTACGACCTTGTTCATGTGTTTACGGCCCTAGAACATGCTTGGGCCGTAAACACATATAGAGGGGGTATTTAAGCCTTTAAACCCCTCCAAAACACCATTGAGGCTTAGATATGACTTATAGGATTATGGAATGGGACTTGGAACACATTAAACTTCAATTTTGAGGAGTAAACGTGAATTTACTGCCCAAGAACATGCTTGGGCTGTAAACTCATCTCCATCGGGAGTAAACTCCTTCTAATGTGTTAAGATGCCACTTAAACACACTATAAGCCTTGGGATAAATTCTAGAAGTGACCACAATCAAGTTAAGGACCTTAAAACATATTAAAACACCCCCCTAAGGAGTTCACGGCCATGAGGTGGAGTCATGGGCCGTAAACTCCTAAAACCATGTCAAAAGTCACCCTAAATTCCATACAAGGCTTGTAGAATTATTTGGAATCACATGTGATTAATTAAGGACCCAAAACATCAAGGATTTAGTGCGAGGGAGAGTTTACGGCCGTAAACTCCATGTTTAC
This sequence comes from Lactuca sativa, assembly GCF_002870075.4. Lineage (NCBI taxonomy): Eukaryota > Viridiplantae > Streptophyta > Magnoliopsida > Asterales > Asteraceae > Lactuca > Lactuca sativa. Next base: position 197,569,482 of record NC_056627.2, on the reverse strand, counting down.
TGCCGTAAACTCCTATAAATGGTCCTTAAGCGAGTTTAATTCATCGCAATGCCCTAGATGTAATCCTAGCTAATTTATCAATATGATATGAAGCCATTTAGGAACCAAAAGTACCTCACCATGAGTTTACGGCCTTAAATCATGGGGAATATGTCATTAGGGCCGAAAATTCTAGTAAGATTTTACTCTTGAAGAGTAAACTCCATATCCAAGCCTTATGTGTCTTCAAATGCCACCCGGGTCCTTCAAAACACTTGTAATGAAGTGTTTTCGCATCTAGAAGCATTTATCCCTAACAAATAAATAATTTAAGTTCTAATTAGATACAAATGTGTATCTTTTCATAATACATAGGAATCTTGTGCGTTTGCAAACCCAGAACTGACGTTTAGGATCCAAGTAGACACATTCCTCATCCGGTGAGTTCATACCCCTACCCTTTTTCAATGTTTTTCAATATTTTCAGGGAGGAATACAAGCAAACTACAAATGTTTTCAAAACATAAAACTGATGTATTTCTATTAATATCTGGCAAACCTATAGATATCTTTACCCCTTATGTATTATGCCGAGCATAAGGGATGTTTTATCAATTATAACTACATGGATTTCAGTAAAGTAAACAATCAAACTAATCAAGTTATTATGGGAATAATTTGGGATCTTCAATTCTCATTTTATGAATTTGAATTTCAAGTAATGTTAATAGATAAACTATGTCTGGTTCAATTTATCTCTGTTTCATTTAGAATGTATTGCCAGATAAATTCATTGTATATATCTGTATTCACTGTATTATGTTTCATAACGTTTAGTATGTTTGTATCGTATGTGAACTCCGTGAATAATTTAATACTAGCTTGTGAGTTTCGTCATTACCCTTCGGTTTATCAGTAAATCCTCCCCGGAAGTGTAACCAGAGTCTCCTGGAGGGAGAGCGTGGAATTTGTGAATTGATCTATTCGGGACTGACCATCCCACACCTTAACTGCTAGCGATAGTTAGGCGGGCACGCCTGGGGTGACAAATTTTGGATATCGTCCGACGTCTGAAAAACGTCAAGGAGGTCTCACTGTCGTATCAGCATGGTTACCCGACTCACAATACGTATTAATATAAGCTTATTCACGGTTTGGTTTTGGTTTTTGATTTCAATTTATATCTATCTTCTATCGGTAGTTCTTATATCTAGTATGGGATGGTAGTCCCATGGTTTTGAATCTATAATCTAGTATGGGATGGTAATTCCATGATTTTCAGTCTATATCTAGTACAGGATGATAATCCCATGATTTCAATCTATATCTAGTACAGGATGATAGTCCCATGATTTCAATCTATATCTTGTACGGGATGGTAGTCCCATGGTTTCGAATCTATACATAGTATGGGATGGTAGTCCCATGGTTTTGAATCTTTATTTAGTATGGGATGATAATCCCATGGTTTTCATTCTATATTTAATAACAAATTTCACGTATATCAAACTATCTTATATCTAGTTCGGGATGACTTTCAATATATAGTTTTATGTATTAAACTATACACTGTGATATTTAACCAAACTTACACTTAGGAAAATATGGGATTTTCCTGCGATAACATAACAACTTGTAAATTAATTAAGAAAAGAATGGATAACTAAACTATTAGGAAACTATGAATTTTCCTGGGGTAACATACAACACGTAATCGAATTGGTAACAAATGATAACTAAACTGTTTTACATAAGAAAATATGGGATTTTCTTGGATAATAAACTTTTTCATAAAACTAAATGAAACTGGTACATTTTTCAGAAAACAAACATCTTATGAACTCACCAGCTTTATGCTGATTTTCAAACTGCTTGTATTCTCAGGTCCGCATTAGACAAGTACCCGATCATTTCTTTTGGGGACGATGGAGTGCGTAGAAGACACGTCTTACTTTTGTTTATATATACTATGTATCACACTTGTACAATTTACTTTTGAAACAAATGTAAACTTTTATATATGTAATGTAATGGTTGTTTACTTTGCTTACTATGTGCATTGGATTTGATACTCAACGTGGAGTCAACCCCGGAAATGTTTCCGCCTTTGGTTTTCGGGGTGTGACAGATTGGTATCAGAGCCCTTGTTTATAGTGAATGGAGTATACCAAACCTTACATGGTATAAGACTATAAACACTAAGGGGCCTAAGTGCTCTGAACTAAAAGTATCCTTCAAAATATAAGTATTTTCAAAAGTATACAAGTATATTGTGCCGTCGAGATCCGTAACTACAAGTAGAACAAAACATAAGTAAATGGGTGTTGTACGCTGCGGTTAAACATGGGCAGTTATGTAGTCGTGTCTATGATCAATATAGCCTGGCCAACTATATTCATTCGAGACACGACCAACATGTGCTTGGGAGTGACTGTGGTACGCAGCATACCTAAAACTTACCCAATACCCCGAACAACGAGTCGTCGTTGCATCGAATCATGAAATACTATGGGAGTATTTCTCGAGTCAATCCTTTGTAGAAATCCTCATTCAAGCATTGTTCCTTGATTATTCCTCTAGCGATAAATTATCTGTTTCGATAACTCTTTCCTGCTTTATCTCTTATTCGGAATATATATATCTGTCATTTCTCTTGATTCGATTCAGAGGACTTATGATCCTCTCTTTCCTGATCTTTTTAGATCAAGATGCCTCCAAGAAAGAGACCCAGCTCAAAGACCAACAACCCTCCGCCACCACCTCCTACTGAAATTGATCCCGTGGTATTTCAGGCAGCTGTTACCGCCGCGGTGGGAGCTGCTATGTCTCAATTGAACACCGGTGGTTCCGGTGGTTCGGGAGGTGATACTCAAACCCAAAACCAAGAGAGTAGTCAGGGACACTGAAAACAGGGTTCCTATAAATACTTCATGAACGTGAAACCCACATCCTTTTATGGCACTGGAGGTGTCATTTCCCTTACCCGAGGTTCAAGAAAATCGAATCAATCTTTGAAATATGTGCCTGTTCGGAATCTAACAATGTAAAGTTTGCCGCCTGCACCTTCCTTGACAAAGCCCTGACTTGGTGGGACGGCCGAGTCAAATCCTTAACTCTACCGGTAGCAAATGCTATGGGTTGGGAAGTTATGAAGGAGCTTCTGATTTCGGAGTATTGCCCTCGGGGCGAAATGCAGAAGCTAGAACACGAACTCTGGAACCTGAAGATGAAGGGTTTCGACATATTCGCTTATACTTCAAGATTTGATGTCCTGGTGTTACTCTGTCCGGGAATGGTTACCCCGGAGAGTAAAAAAGATTGAGAGGTTCATCTGGGGGCTGACCCAGCCAACAAAAGGAAACGTCTTAGCGGCGAAGCCGGAAACATATGACAGTACTAAATGTCTTGCGCAAACCCTGATCGATCACGAAGACAACCTCGATGAGGAGGCTACCACTCTTGAGCCAGTCACAAGTGGAGGTGGAAGTAAAATGATATTTTGGAACAAGTGGAAGGCCCAAAGTACGCAAGGGTCCTCTAAGAAACGGCAAACGGTAGCAGTCCATGTTGCTAATGACCCTGTTGCTGTTTCTACTGTCGGATCCACGGCCCAGACTCCCACCAGTGGATATACTGGCACCCTTCCTTGGTGCACAAAGTGTAGCTACCATCACCGCACTCCTGGTGCATGTCGCGAAATAATCTGCAACAACTATGGCAAGAAGGGCCACCTTGCTCGAACCTGCAAAAAACCAGCCAAGTCAACAAATCAATCTTCCGGAACGGGCGTTGGTCAGGCCTGTTATAATTGTGGTGAAGTTGGACACTTCAAGAGTAACTGCCCCAAGGCAGCAACAACCGGCAACGCCGGGAGAGTCCTAGCTATGGGACAAGTTGAGGCAACCACCGATCCCACCGTCGCCGCAGGTATACTCCTCTTTGACAACTCTTATGCCTGCAACTCTTTTCAATTCTAGTACTAAAAGAGAAACATGTTATCTATCCATTAAAACATATTTCTAAACTCAATCCTTTGTTAGTAATCGAAAATGTGTACCGTCAAGTTGGTTAACCTGTGAGAAAGAGAACGCTAACATCATACCCATAGATTATATCCTCAATCCGGACGATTATTCTATTCCATTCGATTTAATGGCAAACTATTCATGAAATGCTTTGATGCTATATTTGGCATGTAATGACCGAGTCTCATTCATGTTGTTATTTTTGGTTTCGAAAGGGTCGCCCGTCTAAATCTTTCCCCGACCCGACTCTCGTGATCTTCGGCATCAAACCTAAATCCAACCTTCGCATCATTTTGTGCATCAAAGTGTAAAAAGTTTTCCCGATAGCAGTGCCATGCATTCTTTGTCCATGTGATCATCGGAAAACGGGAAGTTTGCAGCTCTATCCCTAATGTCTTTCCCGAAGGATTCCCGAGAATTCCTTCTGAACGTCTAGTCTAGTCTCGCACCGGCCTAATCCCTGGAACTACCTCGTAACCAAACCTCAGTAAAAATGACGTGTCCAAGACGGTGACCAAGGCTTGATATGATAACTACGAGTTAGTAGTGGTGCCCTTCGGTCAAATCATTTTCCATGATCATGTAGTTAAGCAAAGCAATCATACACACGAACCTTTCCAAAAACTAAGGCGATAGGGAATTAGTCGGCACCAGAGATACCCATAGAAACCTATCGATTCTTGGGTCCCATCGACTATTATCGCAGACCCACCCAGAAATTTCTTCTAGAACCATCAGACCCTTAACTACTCTGCTACATGAAGATGTGCCTTCCTGTTTGAGCGTGTGTCTTGTTGAAGGCCTTATCCCAGAAAAGCATGATATGCTTTGGGAAGTGCGAAATACTTCACTCGTGATACATTAGACCCTTCAAGATCCTCGTTAGCATTGATTCCGTAACCTTCGAACTCTGGCTACCTTCAGAACTTAGTAACATCCATCTTGTCTTCCACGTTTCGAATCCTTAGAAGCACCTACCCAACGAAACCCTAGTAATTCCTTTGATGAGACCGAAGTCAACGAAAGTTTGAACCTCCATGGGAGAACCAATTGAGATCATGGATTGAGAGAGTGAATGTACCAAATAAAGACGCATCGCGATAGTGAGGGTTTGCTGGAACGTCAAGCGGAGACCCGATTCCACTTGGGAGCATGAAGATCCGAAGCAACAAATCCAACCATATCTCATTCAAATTCATGATCTGTAGCTTAATCTTTGACTTTCGGGATGAAATTCCCTCTAACGGGGGGATAACGTGACAACCCAAAGTTGTCCATCGCCGAAACCCATTCCGCCCTTATCAATCGTTCCGATTTCATTTTGGGCAAAATTATTTAAAGTTATATGTTTATTTTAATCTAATGAGTGTCCAAACCCCTTAGGAACTCATGAAATTGGCCCAAAATGTTTATTTGAGAATTTTTAGAAACGTCCCCGCCGGGTTACGACAACTTAATCGGGTGTGACCAAAAGCCCTGTTTAATGTCGGTATCGGGTAGAATTCCACCGTTTCCAAATCTTGGAACCTATTTAAAGGGGTTTAAGCTTCCATTTGAAGCTTTTGCTCTCTCTCTCTCTACTCTCTCTCTAACCTCTCTCCTCAAATCAAGTTTAAGGGTCCAAAATCATCAAATTAAGGCTTCTAATCACCAAGGTATCTTCCCTAACTCCTAGTATATCATCTTTGGCCTTCAAATTCGAGATTAAATCATGATTTAGGACCTTGTTCATGTGTTTACGGCCCTGGAACATGCTTGGGCCGTAAACACATATAGAGGGGGTATTTAAGCCTTTAAACCCCTCCAAAACACCATTGAGGCTTAGATATCACTTATAGGATTATGGAATGGGACTTGGAACACATTAAAATTCAATTTTGAGGAGTAAACATGAGTTTACTGCCAAGAACATGCTTGGGTCGTAAACTCATCTCCATGGGGAGTAAACTCCTTCTAATATGTTAAGATGCCACTTAAACACACCATAAGCCTTGGGATAAATTCTAGAAGTGACCACAATGAAGTTAAGGACCTTAAAACATATTAAAACACCCTCCTAAGGAGTTCACGACCATGAGGTGGAGTCATGAGCCGTAAACTCCTAAAACCATGTCAAAACTCACCCTAAATTCCATACAAGGCTTGTAGAATTATTTGGAATAACATGTGATTAATTAAGGACCGAAAACATCAAGGATTTAGTGGGAGGGGGAGTTTATGGCCGTAAACTCCATGTTTACTGCCGTAAACTCCAATATATGGTGCTTAAGTGAGTTTAATTCATCCCAATGCCCTAGATGTAATCCTGGCTAATTTATCCATGTGATATGAAGCCATTTAGCAACCAAAAGTACCCCACCATGAGTTTACGGCCGTAAACTCATGGGGAATATGTCATTAGGGCTGAAAAATCTAGTAAGAGTTTACTCTTGAAGAGTAAACTCCATATCCAAGCCTTATGTGTCTTCAAATGCCACCCGGGTCCTTCCAAACACTTGTAATGAAGTGTTTTCGCATCTAGAAGCATATATCCCTAACAAATAAATAATTTAAGTTCTAATTAGATACAAATGTGTATCTTTTCATAATACATAGGAATATTGTGCGTTTGTAAACCCAGAACTAACGTTTAGGATCCAAGCAGACACATTCCTCGTCCATTAAGTTCATACCCCTACCCTTTTTCAATGTTTTTCAATGTTTTTAGGGGGAATACAAGCAAACTAGAAATGTTTTCAAAACATAAAACTGATGTATTTCTATAAATATCTGGCAAACCTATAGATATCTTTACCCCTTATGTATTATGTCGAGCATAAGGGATGTTTTATCAATTATAACTACATGGATTTCAGTAAAGTAAACAATCAAAGTAATCAAATTATTATGGGAATAATTTGGGATCTTCAGTTCTCGTTTTATGAATTTGAATTTCAAGTAATGTTAATAGATAAACTATGTATGGTTTAGTTTATCTCTGTTTCATTTAGAATGTATTGCCAGATAAATTCATTTTATATATCTGTATTCACTATATTATGTTTCATAACGTTTAGTATGTTTGTATCGTATGTGAACTTCGTGAATAATTTAGTACTAGCTTGTGAGTTTCGTCATTACACTTCGGGTTATCAGTAAATCCTCCCCGGAAGTGTAATAATTTAGTACTAGCTTGTGAGTTTCATCATGACCCTTCGGGTTATCAGTAAATCCTCCCCGGAAGTGTAACCAGAGTCTCCTGGAGGGAGAGCGTGGAATTTGTGAATAGATCTATTCGGGACTGACCATCCCACACCTTAACTGCTAGCTACAGTTAGGCGGGCACGCCTGGGGTGACAAATTCTGGATGTCGTCCGACGTCTGAGAAACGTCAAGGAGGTCTTGTTTTCGTATTAGCATGGTTACCCGACTCACAATACGTATTAATATAAGTTTATTCACGATTTGGTTTTGGTTTTTGATTTGAATTTATATCTATCTTCTATCGATAGTTCTTATATCTAGTACGGGATGGTAGTCCCATGGTTTTGAATCTATAATCTAGTACGGGATGGTAATTCCATGATTTTGAATCTATATCTAGTATGGGATGACAATCCCATTATTTCAATCTATATCTAGTACGGGATGATAGTCCCATGATTTCAATCTATATCTTGTACGGGATGGTAGTCCCATGGTTTTGAATCTATACTTAGTACGAGATGTTAGTCCCATGGTTTTGAATCTAATTCTAGTACGGGATGATAATCCCATGGTTTTCATGTAATATTTAATCACAAATTTCATGTATATCAAATTATCTTATATCTAGTTCGGGATAGAAATCCCATGACTTTCAATATATAGTTTTATGTATTAAACTATACATTGTGATATTTAACCAAACTTACACTTAGGAAAATATAGGATTTTCCTGGGATAAGATAACAACTTGTAAACGAATTAAGAAAAGAATGGATAACTAAACTATTAGGAAAATATGGGATTTTCCTAGGGTAACATACAACACGTAATCGAATTGGTAACAAATGATAACTAAACTGTTTTACCTAAGAAAATATGAGATTTTCTTGGATAATAAACATTTTCAGAAAACTAAAGGAAACTGGTACATTTTTCAGAAAACAAACATCTTATGAACTCACTAGCTTTATGCTGATTTTCAAACTGCTTGTATTCTCAAGTCCGCATTAGATAGGTACCCGATGATTTCTTTTGGCGAAGACGGAGTGCGTAGAAGACACGTCTTATTTTTTTCATATATACTATGTATCACACTTGTACAATTTACTTTTGAAACAAATTTAAACTTTTATATATGTAATGTAATGGTTGTTTACTTTGCTTACTATGTGCATTGGATTTGATACTCAACGTGGAGTCAACCCCGAAAATGTTTCCGCCTTCGGTTTTCGGGGTGTGACATTTAAGCTGGTCGAACAAATCATCTATGCACATACGGAAAGATCCATCCTTCTTCTTCACAAACAAGACCGGTGCTCCCCAGGGTGAGAAGCTTGGTCTAATGAATCCTTTGCTAAGAAGTTTGTCCAGCTAGCTAGATAGTTCTGATGGGTTTGATCTATAAGAACTTTCCTATGTGCACATGCAAACCCTAATGCTTGGATCTAGGTTTCTCTAATTGAACATGCAATGTATCCAAGGCTTACAATTCTAGATCTAGTGTAAACAATTGAATCATATCATATGAAATTAGATCTAAAAGAATACCTTGAGTTGCTTGCTTGAAAGATCTTGTTCTTGGAGCTTAGAGTCACAATTGTCACTTCTCTAATGGCTTACAAACACCAACTAGCAAGAGGATGACCTTGAGAGAGAGAGGAGGTCCGAAATCGGCTCTAGGGTTCTTCCTTTCAAGAGTATGGCCGATTTCCCTCACCCAATAGGGTCTATTTATACTATGAGATACTAGGGTTACACCCTTAACACTAATTGAATAACTTAGGCCCTAAGCAATCCAAAGATCCTCCTAGATATGAGGCTTGGACGATTTTAAGGTATCCTAACCCTAAAATCCGTCCACCCTAGTATCCATAAGGATACATAGCCCAAAACACAACTATCACACATTTGACAGTTGATGCCCCTTTATTCAATTAACCTCTTTAAGTCACCAAATTAATTCTCAATTAATATATGACTTATATCAACCAAATAACATTATTATTCATTTAATATATTACCCTCTTAATATATTAACAATAATATCTATTCTCTCTTTACATATCATCCTGTCAAGTTGCTATGGTGAAGGCAACCGAAAAGGACCATGCACAACCGGGTCAAGTACTTACCAAATATAGTTACAGCCTTAGACACTAATCCAACAGTCTCCCACTTGGATAAGTCTAGTAATTATATATGCAAACATAATCCGATTAGCAATCGTAGCTCTCAAAGACGCTGTCAAACTCTGATCTTATCAGTATCATGTCCTTTAGATAAGGGATCGTACAGTCCTCTGTTTTGATATTGTGTGGACAATCTCATGGAACTTATTGTCCAGCAATTGGTTTCTCGGTCTCAGATTCATTTGACATAGAACTTAATTGAACACATCAATTCAGTCGTGATCATCAAGGGGCCCTGATATCGCTTTTACCCTCTTAGGATAAAAGTAACAGATAAACTTTCGACTTGTATGCATTTACTATTTACTAATCAACTATACACAACAATGCATTTTATGACATCAATTTACTGATGCGGATTCGTATTGTCAATGCACAACCAATTAATAAACAATAAACCATATATCTTGGTTTTAAGACCATATGATATTATCGTCTTGCGATCACTTGCGTTACGTTCCATAAAGTGATTCCAGCAAGCGCGGGTTTATTCCAATGCTCAAAACTTGTTCATAAGCACTCATGAACGTTACCGCAACCTTTGTTATGTCTAATACCTTTTAGACAATCTACACACCAATTCATGAAAATCTTCATTCATACCTACTTCCGACATATGAACGATTGTGGACCATTCGAATAACTCGATTATTCTTAATAACTAAATTATTCAGGAAGTCAAAACATGCAAAGTGAAACAATAGTTAAACAATTAACATAAGACAGTAGCTTTACTTATAAATAATACTCCTTTATTTAATCATCAAATGTCAATTACATTTATCTATTACATGTTTCCAAACTATCTAATCTAAACTAATATCGCCTTTCAGCCTAATGCTCTTAGCGTGCTGCAAATGCTTAACCCTACTCAGTCCCTTCGTTAGCGGATTTGCTGGGTTATCCTCTGACGATACCCTCTTAACTACGAGGTGTCCTTCTTCTACTCGATGTCTAATAAAGTGATATTTTCTATCAGTATGACGAGATTTACCGTGATCCCTCGGTTCCTGGGTCAAGGCAACCGCTCCTTCATTATCACATAAAATTTCCATAGGCTCCTTTATGGCAGGCACAACTCCAAGGTCACCAATGAAGTTCTTCAACCATATCGCATCCTTTAACGCTTCGCTCGCTGCAATGTACTCTGATTCGCACGTTGAATCAACTACAGTCTCTTGCTTGGAACTTTTCCAAATCACTTCTCCTTCATTAAGAGTAAAGACCCAGCCTGACTGCGAACGGTAGTTGTCCCTGTCGGTCTGGAAGCTTGCGTCACTATACCCTCGCACCTTTAAGTCATCACTCCCTCCGAGGACTAAAAAACATTCCTTGGTCCTCCGAAGGTACTTAAGTATATTATTGACCGAAATCCAATGAGCTCTATCAGGGTTACCTTGATATCTACTGACCATGCTCAAAAAAAGGCCACATCAGGGCGAGTACAAGTCATAGCGTAAGAGATTGAGCCAACTGTGGAAGCGTAGGGTACTCGACTCATCTCAGCTATCTCGGCTTCTATACTCGGATTTTGAGTCTTACTCAATTTGACATTACTCTGTATCGGTAGTTCTCCCTTCTTCGAGTTTTGCATACTAAAATGTTTTAGTACCTTATCCAAGTAAGTATTCTGACTAAGTCCTATTAGTCTCTTACTTCGTTCTCTCACTATCCTTATTCCCAAAATATAGGAAACTTCTCCGAGGTCCTTCATAGCGAAACACCTCCCGAGCTAGGACTTAACCTCCTGTAGAGTCGGTATGTCGTTTCCTATGAGTAGTATGTCATCGATATACAAAACGAGGAAGCTAACTATACTCCCACTGGCCTTGACATATACACATGATTCATCTTCACTTCGTACAAATCAAAACTCTTTGACTTTCTCGTCGTAGCAAAGATTCCATCTGCGAGATGCTTGCTTAAATTTTAAATGTATTGAGAATTCCTAGATTTCTTTGAGATTCATTGAACCTTTCAATGACATGTTTAAATCTCGATATGCCCCTCTAGTTTGTGACTGGGATGCCGAGGATCATAAAGCAGGTGTGAATAACCATGCAAATATATATGGTGCCTTCATTGTTACAGTCATTTATTCGATGTGCCGGTAGACGACACATGCTCCATTGAACTATGACAAACAATGAATCAACCTTTGCCACCTTTGCTTAGAAACAATTTTGTGCCGATTCACCACACACGCTCCACTAATATCTTAACAAGGGTGCAAAGTGTAATTTCATGGGATTGCGTCAATTCACTTTTCCTAAAGTAACTCAGATTGGGAATTTTATGAAATACGTTTAGTTACTTTATATAGATTCATTATACTTATTAATGAGGAGAGGATTTCCCTATCCTACCCGTTCGGCTAACGACCCTCCACCAGTCAAGCAAGCGGTGGGTGTGAGTGTACACCCGTTAAGCGCCATTTTATAAGCAGCAACCTTATACCCACCTTATAGACTGGCACCGTGAATGAGGCCTACTAACGGTAAGACTAGCATTTTTAAATCATATATATATATATATATATATATATATATATATATATATATATATTTAGCTTGTAATAATATAATAGTATAGTGTTGAATTTTAAACTTGTAAAATTCTAGGGTTTGAAATTTAAATTATTCAAATTAAACTTTTAATCACAAAACTTAAATTTCAAAACTTGAGGAAAAGTTTTAAACTTTTCAAAACATAAAGATTAAATAGCGAATAATAGAAATCAACTAATTAGATTATTTAAATTTGATCTAATCAATATTACTTGCAAGACAATCCACCAATTTAATTCAAATAATCAATTATTATCATATAACGAAATTATTATTCAATTAAACGGTAATTATCTTTTGTTTGGTCAAGAATATACTCCAATATATCATAAAATTCGAATTTTAATGACCAAAACAATTAAGGCAAATATCCTCAAGCAAAACAGCAAGAAATCCCAGTATTGACTCTTTCTGGCGCTAGAACTCGCCGAGTTCCTCTGTGAACTCGCCGAGTTCACCAGTCAGAAGCATAAAAATCGAATTTTTCAAGCAACAAAAAATTAACCAAAGCATCAATTCAATAGAAACCAATCAAAGCTCTGATACCACTAATGGGTTTGAGACATAAGAACTTTCCTATATGCACATGCAAACCCTAATGCTTGGATCTTGGTTTCTCTAATTGAACATGCAATGTATCCAAGGCTTACAATTCTAGATCTAGTGTAAACAATTGAATCATATCATATGAAATTAGATCTAAAAGAATACCTTGAGTTGCTTGCTTGAAACATCTTGTTCTTGGAGCTTAGAGTCACAATTGTCACTTCTCTAATGGCTTACAAACACCAACTAGCAAAAGGATGACCTTGAGAGAGAGAGGAGGTCCGAAATCGGCTCTAGGGTTCTTCCTTTCAAGAGTATGGCCGATTTCCCTCACCCAATGGGGTCTATTTATACTATGAGATACTAGGGTTACACCCTTAACACTAATTGAATAACTTAGGCCCTAAGCAATCCAAAGATCCTCCTAGATATAAGGCTTAGACGATTTTAAGGTATCCTAACCCTAAACTCCGTCCACCCTAATATCCATAAGGATATATAGCCCAAAACACAACTATCACACGTTTGACAATTTATGCCCCTTTATTCAATTAACCTCTTTAAGTCACCAAATTAATTCTCAATTAATATATGACTTATATCAACCAAAAAACATTATTATTCCTTTAATATATTACTCTCTTAATATATTAACAATAATATCTATTCTCTCTTTACATATCATCCTGTCAAGTTGCTATGGTGAAGGCAACCGAAGAGGACCATGCACAACCGGGTCAAGTACTTACCAAATATAGTTACAGCCTTAGACACTAATCCAACAGTCTCCCACTTGGATAAGTCTAGTAATTATATATGCAAACATAATCCGATTAGCAATCGTAGCTCTCAAAGACGCTGTCAAACTCTGATCTTATCAGTATCATGTCCTTTAGATAAGGGATCGTACAGTCCTCTGTTTTGATATTGTGTGGACAATCTCATGGAACTTATTGTCCAACAATTGGTTTCTCGATCTCAGATTCATTTGACATAGAACTTAATTGAACACATCAATTCAGTCCTGATCATCAAGGGGCCCTGATATCGCTTTTACCCTCTTAGGATAAAAGTAACAGATAAACTTTCGACTTATATGCATTTACTATTTACTAATCAACTATACACAACAATGCATTTTATGACATCAATTTACTGATGCAGTTTCGTATTGTCAATGCACAACCAATTAATAAACAATAAACCATATATCTTGGTTTTAAGACCATAGGATATTATCGTCTTGCGATCACTTGCGTTACGTTCCATAAAGTGATTCCAGCAAGCGCGGGTTTATTCCAATGCTCAAAACTTGTTCATAAGCACTCATGAACGTTGCAGCAACCTTTGCTATGTCTAATACCTTTTAGACAATCTACACACCGATTCATGAAAATCTTCATTCATACCTACTTCCGACATATGAACGATTGTGGACCATTCGAATAACTCGATTATTCTTAATAACTAAATTATTCAGGAAGTCAAAACACGCAAAGTGAAACAATAGTTAAACAATTAACATAAGACAGTAGCTTTACTTATAAATAATACTCCTTTATTTAATCATCAAATGTCAATTACATTTATCTATTACATGTTTCCAAACTATCTAATCTAAACTAATATCCCCTTTCAGCCCAATGATCTTAGCATGCTGCAGATGCTTAACCCTACTCAGTCCCTTCGTAAGCGGATTTGCTGGGTTATCCTTTGACGATACCCTCTTAACTACGAGGTGTCCTTCTTCTACTCGATGTCTAATAAAGTGATATTTTCTATTAGTATGACGAGATTTACCGTGATCCCTCGGTTCCTGGGTCAAGGCAACCGCTCCTTCATTATCACATAAAATTTCCATAGGCTCCTTTATGGCAGGCACAACTCCAAGGTCACCAATGAAGTTCTTCAACCACATCGCATCCTTTAACGCTTCGCTCGCTGCAATGTACTCTGATTCGCACGTTGAATCAACTACAGTCTCTTGCTTGGAACTTTTCCAAATCACTTCTCCTCCATTAAGAGTAAAGACCCAGCCTGACTGCGAACGGTAGTTGTCCCTGTCGGTCTGGAAGCTTGCGTCACTATACCCTCGCACCTTTAAGTCATCACTCCCTCCGAGGACTAAAAAACATTCCTTGGTCCTCCGAAGGTACTTAAGTATATTCTTGACCGAAATCCAATGAGCTCTATCAGGGTTACCTTGATATCTACTGACCATGCTCAAAAAAAGGCCACATCAGGGCGAGTACAAGTCATAGCGTAAGAGATTGAGCCAACTATGGAAGCGTAGGGTACTCAGCTCATCTCAGCTATCTCGGCTTCTATACTCGGATTTTGAGTCTTACTCAATTTGACATTACTCTGTATTGGTAGTTCTCCCTTCTTTGAGTTTTGCATACTAAAATGTTTTAGTACCTTATCCAAGTAAGTATTCTGACTAAGTCCTATTAGTCTCTTACTTCGTTCTCTCACTATCCTTATTCCCAAAATATAGGAAGCTTCTCCGAGGTCCTTCATAGCGAAACACCTCCCGAGCTAGGACTTAACCTCCTGTAGAGTCGGTATGTCGTTTCCTATGAGTAGTATGTCATCGACATACAAAACGAGGAAGCTAACTATACTCCCACTGGCCTTGACATATACACATGATTCATCTTCACTTCGTACAAATCAAAACTCTTTGACTTTCTCATCGTAGCAAAGATTCCATCTGCGAGATGCTTGCTTAAATTTTAAATGTATTGAGAATTCCTAGATTTCTTTGAGATTCATTGAACCTTTCAATGACATGTTTAAATCTCGATATGCCCCTCTAGTTTGTGACTGGGATGCCGAGGATGATAAAGCGGGTGTGAATAACCATGCAAATCTATATGGTGCCTTCATTGTTACAGTCATCTATTCGATGTGCCGGTAGACGACACATGCTCCATTGAACTATGACAAACAATGAATCACCCTTTGCCAACTTTGCTTAGAACCAATTTTGTGCCGGTTCACCACACATGCTCCACTAATATCTTAACAAGGGTGCAAAGTGTAATTTCATGGGATTGCGTCAATTCACTTTTCCTAAAGTTGTAACGACCCATTTCCGGTATGTTAATTAATTTGTTTTGGGCTAAGTTTTTTTAAGAGGGACTCGGCGAGTTCTAGCCTGACTCGCCGAGTCGGGTCGCGCATCTTGGGCACGCGGGAGCCGGCAACTCGGCGAGTCCATATCCTGGACTCGGCGAGTCCATCCGTCTGGGTGAAACCCTAACTCCCCGGGTTTTGCTCACTATTTAAACCCCATTATAGCCTCCATCTCGTCACTTTCCCCTGTGAGCACTGTGAGAAACCCTAAACCTTCCTCTTGTGAGCTTATAAGTGATCTTGTTCCATTTTGTGAAGGGGTGAAGAAGGAGAAGAAGAAGGAAGCAAGGAAACGAGTTCTAGTGCCAAGATCCAAGGTCAAGGGTGAACTTATTCAGGTATTTTCGGAGTCCTCTTCTGGTTTCATGCTTAAACTTCCATTAGAGCTCTTTTAAGGGCTATTTGATGCTTGTTCCAAGCTTCATGCTTGCTTGATTGTGTTATTAAGCCGAAATACCTTTGGATCTGAGTGTTGGGGTGTTGAAGAGTCCGGATCCACTGTCTTTTTGGGGTTACACTGCTTATTAGCCATGGATCTACCCTTATTGTGCATATTTTAGTCTTATTTCCCTCATTCATGTGGTTGTGCACGTAAAGTTGGAAACTTTACGTGGTAAAACAGCTTAATGGACCTAGATCTATCATTTGCATGTGTTGGATTCAAGAGAAATCGAGTAAAAATATGTTGCATGGCGGCGACTCGGCGAGTCGGAAGAACGACTCGACGAGTCACGTCGCGGGTCCCGAGTTCTCCAGTTTCTTCAGTGTCGAGTGGTCGAGGTGAGTTAGGGAGTGGACTCAGCGAGTTAAGAGTAGACTCAGTAATGGAGGGACTCGGCGAGTTGTTCATACAACTCGGCGAGTCCAAGGCAATCTCCTTGAGGATTAAGAACAACTCGGCGAGTCTGTTCATCTGGCTCGGCGAGTCGGATGAAGATCATCTGAGTTCTTGGATCCAGAGGGTACTCGTCGAGTCGATGCCACACTCGACGAGTAACAGCATGTAAGAGTTGAACGGAGAGTCTAGGACTCGGCGAGTCGGGTATCCCGACTCGGCGAGTCAGCCCTGAGTAAGTCAACTTTGACCAAGGGTAAAAGAGTCATTTTACCCTGAGTATAGTGCTAGTGATTGATGGAGTGTGTTTATGAATTTGTAGCCGAGGAGATTAAGGAGCAGCAGCCGTTAGCTTTCCGAGCCACACACTCATCCGCTAGCTTACGAGGTGAGTCTCCTTTCCGTAGGGACGGGTCTAAGGCCACAATGCCGGCCCGTCCAGTTAATAGTAGTTTCCGGACTTCGGTCCGATGTAGTAGTTCGTATGTTTGATGCCTTCGTGGTTCAGACATGTTTTATGTGCTATGTGTATGTGTTTATGTTCCGGGCCACGGCCCGATGCAGTATGCAATATAAATGGTTATGATATGCTATGCTATGTGCAGTCAGTTCCGGACTCGGTCCGATGCAGTCAGTTCCGGACTTCGGTCCGATGCAGTCAGTTCCGGACTTCGGTCCGATGCAGTTAGTTCCGGACTTCGGTCCGATGCAGGGGACAAGGTCCCAGCCAGTTCCGGACTTTGGTCCGATGCAGTTTCCGGGCTTCGGCCCGATGCAGTGGGCAAGGCCCAATATGTGTTTATGTGTTATTGTATGGTATGTGGTAGTTTGGGGGAGCTCACTAAGCTTCGTGCTTACAGTTTCAGTTTCGGTTTCAGGTACTTCCGCAAGCAAAGGGAAGAGCTCTGGATGACGGCATCGCACACACCACCGCCTCAGCTTTAGCCTGGGATTGATTTAGATGTTTGATCTGATGTAGTATGATACAGTTTTTCCGCACAGTATTTTATTATGTTTGGGATACATCACGTATGGTTTTATTATATGATGCTCTGATGGCAGTTTTGATTATATTAAAAACAAAAATTTTTGGGTCGTATTTTTGGGTCGTTTCAAGTTGGTATCAGAGCCCTGGTTTGAGGGATTCGGATACACTCTCGGGTGTATCTGAACTCAAACTACGGGGAAATAAAAGATTTTTAATAAAATGTTTTTACAAAAGAATTTTGAAAACACTTAGGAGGAAAAGAATTGTTTTAAGATAGAGGTGTGTGCATGCGGTCAACCGAGCTCAAGTAAGTACTCCCAAATTACCCATACAAGTTAATTGTTCAATTTCAGTTTAGTAGAACAGCATGCTAGAATAGGACTAAGGGTGTAGGAGGATGCCTTATGTGCCTGCTTATGTGTTACAACTCTATGAATATTGCATGCTAGAATTGAGTAGACAGCAGTAGGATAGCCTGTTTAGGTTATGCCTGATAGTGTGAGCCTAGCATCCTATGATGGTGCAATTTCTTGTTATAAGAATAGCTTGCGTGAGTCTGTTTCCCTTGTCCGAATGCTGCTTGCTTTGTGCTTAGTGGGAATTCGAGTAATGGGAGTTAGCCATTAGGTGGACACGTCACACCACATGTAATCAGGTTTGAATAATCCCAGAGTGCTGGAACTGGCCCTACTGCGCAGCTCTTGTTTGAGTCCAACCGTTGTAGGGACGGATCTTTTACTTGAAGGATTATCCGATCCTCATCACATGTGATGGTGTTCAGGTGATGGCTAACTGGCAGTGCAAGGAGACCTACAGCAGCTGAGGGCCAGTCGTATTGAGCTCGAGTTTTCTCTAGGGCAAGCCTAGGGTGAGGGTAGCAGAAAATAGCAGCGGTAGAAGTGACTTGGGGAAGTCGAGGCAGTTCTTGAGGAAAGTACGGATGGATGTGGAAGGTAGTAGGGGCCCATACTACTGGAAACAGAGGATCCGTACTCGAATCAAGGAAGGCCAAGATTAGACCAGGAAGCTAGTAGTCGTATTATGATCCCTTGAAATATTTCAATGTTCTGATATTGTTATGATATGTTTCAAAATGGTAGTTTTGCGTCCGAGGCCAGCAGCCGGCAGTTCAGATGTCGGAGGAGGATCAGGATCGGGATCCGACCCGGAGGTCGGACAGATGGATGAGCAGACCAGAGAGTTCCTTTCTTCTGAGATTACTCGCATCATACTTGAGCAGACTCCTGTGATCTTCGGTTCGATCAAGGAGGGCATTTTGGAGATGATGGATGAGAGACTGAGTACCTTTCGTGCTGAGATGGCGGCCATGATGGGGTCGCGCACACTCACTTTCAGGGAGTTCAGGGCGTGCGGGGCTCCTGACTACCACGGGGCACGGGACCCCATAGCGAGTACCAGGTGGTTGGCGGATGTGGCCAACGCATTCCGCACTAGCAGATGTCCCGAGGGGGACAAGGTCAGATTGGCGTCCCGTCTCCTGAAGGACAGGGCACGTGACTGGTGGGAGGAGGTAGGACATACCATCGGGGATGATGCGGCATTGGATGCCATGACCTAGGCTGATTTTTCTACCAGGTTCAGAGCGGAGTTCGCACCGGTCATTGAGGTGCAACAGTTAGCCAGGGAGTTCCAGGATCTTACCCAGACTACCGAGACAGTGGCGGAGATCACCGCCAAGTTCAGGGAGCGGGCCCTTCTTGTTCCTCAGTATGCAGCAGACGAGGAGATGAAGAAGGCCCGTTATCACGAGATGTTGCGGAGCGACATTCGTATGTTTGTGAGCCGGTCCAGTTGCAAAACACTGGACGACATGATTGCCAGAGCCAGAGAGAGGGAGATTGATCTCGAGATGGAGAGGAAGAGGAAACCGGAGGCGGTTTCGGGTGCAGGCGGTGTGGGCAAAAAGCCCAAGGTTTCAGATCACAGATCTAGGAGTCAGTAGAGCCACGGTCGATGTGGCAAGTGTGGGAGATTGCACGAGGGAGCGTGCAAGGCAGGGAGTTCCGGCTGCTACAAGTGCGGTCGGATTGGGCATTTGAGTAGGGATTGTACGGCCCCTGCCACTACGGTTACAGCATCGGATCTGATTTGCTTTCAGTGCAATCAGAGGGGACACAAAAGGTCCCAGTGTCCCAGTTTAGCTGCAGCAGGGAAGGTGCATGCACCCGCCCCTGCTACCTTGAGGATCACGGATGGCCGTCAGGGCCGAGTTGATGTGCCGGTGGCGAAGAGCAGGGCATTTCAGATGACAGCAGAGGAGGCGCGAGCGACTCCTGATGTGGTGACGGGTATGTATTTTCCCTTTTATCTCTTTATTATTATTGATTAAATGTTGCTTATGGTTGTATGTTTTATTCAGGGTCGTTCTCTGTGAACGGCATTTCTGCTTTGGTATTATTCGATTCGGGGGCTACCCGATCATTCGTATCTCTTGCACTTAGCAAGAGGTTCAGTAGAGCTCCAGGGAAACTGGATTGTCCGTTAGAGGTGGAGATAGCAGATGATAGGACCGTGAGGGTCGACAAAGTATATAGAGGGTGTTCCCTTCAGATATTTGAGGAACAGTTTTCAGTGGATTTGGTTCCGATTCCCCTGCGCGGGAATAAAGTTATTGTGGGAATGGATTGGCTAAGCCCCAACGGGGCGGTGATTGACTGTGAGCTTCAGCTAGTGAGGGTTCGCACTCCCAGTGGGGGAGAGATAGTGGTTCAGGGCGAGAGGCCCCAGCGAGGATTGACCTTCTGCTCGGCCGCTAGGGCGAGGCGCTACGTTCAGCAGGGTTGCGCCGGTTATGTAGCCTACGTCTTGGATGCCCGGGATAAGGGCAAGACGACGATCGATGATGTTCCTATTGTTCGAGATTACCCGGATGTGTTTCCCGAGGATTTGCCGGGGATACCTCCTGAGAGGCAGGTTGAGTTCAGGATCGACCTGGTTCCTGGTGCGGCTCCGATAGCCAAAGCACCATATCGACTTGCTCCCCCTGAGATGCAGGAGTTGTCTACACAGCTTCAGGAGCTGTTAGACAAGGGTTTCATTCGACCGAGCAGTTCGCCTTGGGGAGCGCCGATCTTATTTGTGAGGAAGAAGGACGGGTCGCATCGGATGTGTATTGACTACCGGGAGTTGAACAAGGTAACGGTAAAGAACCGTTACCCACTTCCGAGGATAGATGACTTGTTCGATCAGCTCCAGGGAGCGTCTTGGTTCTCCAAGATCGACCTACGCTCCGGTTACCACCAGATGAGGGTCAGGGATGAGGATGTACAGAAGACTGCTTTCAGGACCCGGTATGGTCATTATGAGTTTGTGGTGATGCCATTTGGGCTCACGAATGCCCCCGCCGCGTTCATGGATCTCATGAACCGCGTGTGTAGACCGATGCTGGATCGGTCGGTGATAGTGTTCATCGATGACATCTTGGTGTATTCCAGGACGCAGGAACAACACGAGGAGCACTTGCGGGAGGTGTTGGAGACTTTGAGGAGGGAGAGACTGTTCGCTAAGTTCTCCAAGTGCGAGTTCTGGTTACGCGAGGTGCAGTTTCTTGGGCATCTCGTTAATCAGAAGGGTATTTTGGTTGATCCGGCCAAGATTGAGGCCGTGATGCAGTGGGAGGTCCCGAGGTCTCCATCTGAGATTCGGAGCTTCCTAGGATTGGCAGGGTATTATCGGAGGTTTATTCAGGATTTCTCCAAGATAGCAGTGCCGCTCACCCGACTGACCAAGAAGTCGGTAGTTTTTCGTTGGGGGCCTGAGCAGCAGGCGGCGTTCGAGACTCTCAGGCAGAGATTGTGCGAGGCTCCGATCCTTACCTTGCCAGAGGGCGTTGAGGATTTCGTGGTCTATTGTGATGCTTCGATCACCGGTATGGGAGCAGTGTTGATGCAGCGAGGCCATGTGGTGGCTTATGCTTCGAGACAGTTGAAGCCTCACGAGGCTAATTATCCTACCCATGATTTGGAGCTGGGGGCAGTTGTATTTGCCCTCAAGATATGGAGGCATTACCTGTATGGGGTCCGCTGTACTATCTACACGGACCACAAGAGTTTACGATACCTTATGGATCAGCCGAGTTTGAATATGAGACAGAGGAGATGGTTGGACGTGCTGAAGGACTATGACTGTGAGATCCTGTATCATCCAGGGAAGGCCAAGGTGGTGGCCGATGCCCTGAGCCGCAAGGTGTCGGCGGCCCCTATCAGGGATTTGTGTATGAGGATGACGGTAATCACTCCTTTGTTGGAGCGGATCAAGGAGGCTCAGATGGAAGGTCTCAAGGAGGAAAGGCAGAAGTGCGAGAGGATAGTGGGTCGAGTAGCTTCGTTCGACCACGACAGTCGGGGATTGATGACGCTTCATGGTAGGGTGTGGGTACCGTACTGGGGTGGGGTACGGCAGATATTGATGGACGAGGCTCATAAGTCTCGATTTTCTATCCATCCAGGGGCGACGAAGATGTATCGAGATCTTCGACCTGATTATTGGTGGCCCTGCATGAAGCGGGACGTCGCTTGGTACGTTGAGAGGTGCTTGACCTGCCGGAAGGTCAAGGCGGAGCACCAGAGACCTCACGGCAAGATGCAGCCGTTGGATATTCCAGTGTGGAAATGGGAGGACATCACCATGGATTTTATCACCAAACTTCCCAGGACCGCACGTGGAGTAGATTCGATATGGGTAGTGGTGGATCGGTTGACGAAGAGTGCCCATTTTATTCCGATCCAGGAGAGTATATCGGCGGAAAGGTTAGCCGATATCTATGTGCGAGAGATTGTGGCACGTCATGGAGTGCCGGTATCGGTAGTGTCGGACCGAGATGTTCGCTTCACGTCCAGATTCTGGAAGCGGTTTCACGACGAGATGGGTACTCGTCTCCATTTCAGCACCGCTTTCCATCCTCAGACTGACGGGCAGAGTGAGAGGACGATTCAGACTCTCGAGGACATGCTTAGGGCATGTGTTCTGGATTTTGGGGGCTGTTGGGATACGTATCTTCCCTTAGCGGAATTCTCGTATAACAACAGCTATCATGCGAGCATAGATCGACCTCCTTTTGAGATGTTATATGGCAGGAAGTGCAGGACCTCGATTTGTTGGGGCGAGGTCGGTCAGCGGGTCATGGGGAGCACCGAAGTGGTGCTCAAGACGACGGAACTGGTCCAGCAGGTCCGTAGTAGACTGCAGACTGCGCAGAGTCGGCAGAAGAGCTACGCCGACAGGAGGCGTTCAGACTTGGAGTTCCAGGTGGGAGACATGGTTCTTCTGAAAGTCTCACCTTGGAAAGGTGTCATCAGGTTCCGGAAGAGGGGCAAATTGGGCCCCAGATTTATTGGTCCTTTCAGGGTTTCGGCCCGGGTAGGTCGGGTTGCTTATCGGTTTGATCTTCCGGAGGAGCTCAGTTTGTTACACAACACCTTCCACGTGTCGCAGTTGAGGAAGTGTTTAGTGGACGAGACAGCGGTCGTTCCCTTGGAGGATATCCAGGTCGATAGCGGCTTGAATTATATCGAGAAACCGATAGCAATTTTGGAACGGAAGACCAAGACCTTGAGGAACAAGGTAATTCAGCTGGTAAAGGTGCAGTGGCAGCATCGGAAGGGGTCTGAATGGACATGGGAGGCTGAAGAAGAAATGACAACGCACTACCCGGAGTTATTCGCAGATCCAGCCGTAGCAGACTTCGAGGACGAAGTCTGAAACAAGTGGGGGAGAATTGTAACGACCCGTTTCCGGTATGTTAATTAATTTGTTTTGGGCTAAGTTTTTTTAAGAGGGACTCGGCGAGTTCTAGCCTGACTCGCCGAGTCGGGTCGCGCATCTTGGGCACGCGGGAGCCGGCAACTCGGCGAGTCCATATCCTGGACTCGGCGAGTCCATCCGTCTGGGTGAAACCCTAACTCCCCGGGTTTTGCTCACTATTTAAACCCCATTATAGCCTCCATCTCGTCACTTTCCCCTGTGAGCACTGTGAGAAACCCTAAACCTTCCTCTTGTGAGCTTATAAGTGATCTTGTTCCATTTTGTGAAGGGGTGAAGAAGGAGAAGAAGAAGGAAGCAAGGAAACGAGTTCTAGTGCCAAGATCCAAGGTCAAGGGTGAACTTATTCAGGTATTTTCGGAGTCCTCTTCTGGTTTCATGCTTAAACTTCCATTAGAGCTCTTTTAAGGGCTATTTGATGCTTGTTCCAAGCTTCATGCTTGCTTGATTGTGTTATTAAGCCGAAATACCTTTGGATCTGAGTGTTGGGGTGTTGAAGAGTCCGGATCCACTGTCTTTTTGGGGTTACACTGCTTATTAGCCATGGATCTACCCTTATTGTGCATATTTTAGTCTTATTTCCCTCATTCATGTGGTTGTGCACGTAAAGTTGGAAACTTTACGTGGTAAAACAGCTTAATGGACCTAGATCTATCATTTGCATGTGTTGGATTCAAGAGAAATCGAGTAAAAATATGTTGCATGGCGGCGACTCGGCGAGTCGGAAGAACGACTCAACGAGTCACGTCGCGGGTCCCGAGTTCTCCAGTTTCTTCAGTGTCGAGTGGTCGAGGTGAGTTAGGGAGTGGACTCAGCGAGTTAAGAGTAGACTCAGTAATGGAGGGACTCGGCGAGTTGTTCATACAACTCGGCGAGTCCAAGGCAATCTCCTTGAGGATTAAGAACAACTCGGCGAGTCTGTTCATCTGACTCGGCGAGTCGGATGAAGATCATCTGAGTTCTTGGATCCAGAGGGTACTCGTCGAGTCGATGCCACACTCGACGAGTAACAGCATGTAAGAGTTGAACGGAGAGTCTAGGACTCGGCGAGTCGGGTATCCCGACTCGGCGAGTCAGCCCTGAGTAAGTCAACTTTGACCAAGGGTAAAAGAGTCATTTTACCCTGAGTATAGTGCTAGTGATTGATGGAGTGTGTTTATGAATTTGTAGCCGAGGAGATTAAGGAGCAGCAGCCGTTAGCTTTCCGAGCCACACACTCATCCGCTAGCTTACGAGGTGAGTCTCCTTTCCGTAGGGACGGGTCTAAGGCCACAATGCCGGCCCGTCCAGTTAATAGTAGTTTCCGGACTTCGGTCCGATGTAGTAGTTCGTATGTTTGATGCCTTCGTGGTTCAGACATGTTTTATGTGCTATGTGTATGTGTTTATGTTCCGGGCCACGGCCCGATGCAGTATGCAATATAAATGGTTATGATATGCTATGCTATGTGCAGTCAGTTCCGGACTCGGTCCGATGCAGTCAGTTCCGGACTTCGGTCCGATGCAGTCAGTTCTGGACTTCGGTCCGATGCAGTTAGTTCCGGACTTCGGTCCGATGCAGGGGACAAGGTCCCAGCCAGTTCCGGACTTTGGTCCGATGCAGTTTCCGGGCTTCGGCCCGATGCAGTGGGCAAGGCCCAATATGTGTTTATGTGTTATTGTATGGTATGTGGTAGTTTGGGGGAGCTCACTAAGCTTCGTGCTTACAGTTTCAGTTTCGGTTTCAGGTACTTCCGCAAGCAAAGGGAAGAGCTCTGGATGACGGCATCGCACACACCACCGCCTCAGCTTTAGCCTGGGATTGATTTAGATGTTTGATCTGATGTAGTATGATACAGTTTTTCCGCACAGTATTTTATTATGTTTGGGATACATCACGTATGGTTTTATTATATGATGCTCTGATGGCAGTTTTGATTATATTAAAAACAAAAATTTTTGGGTCGTATTTTTGGGTCGTTTCAAAAGTAACTCAGATTGGGAATTTTATGAAATACGTTTAGTTACTTTATATAGATTCATTATACTTATTAATGAGGAGAGGATTTCCCTATCCTACCCGTTCGGCTAACGACCCTCCACCAGTCAAGCAAGCGGTGGGTGTGAGTGTACACCCGTTAAGCGTCATTTTATAAGCAGCAACCTTATACCCACCTTATAGACTGGCACCGTGAATGAGGCCTACTAACGGTAAGACTAGCATTTTTAAATCATATATATATATATATATATATATATATATATATATATATATATATATATATATATATTAAGCTTGTAATAATATTATAGTATAGTGTTGAATTTTAAACTTGTAAAATTCTAGGGTTTGAAATTTAAATTATTCAAATTAAACTTTTAATCACAAAACTTAAATTTCAAAACTTGAGGAAAAGTTTTAAACTTTTCAAAACATAAAGATTAAATAGCAAATAATAGAAATCAACTAATTAGATTATTTAAATTTGATCTAATCAATATTACTTGCAAGACAATCCACCAATTTAATTCAAATAATCAATTATTATCATATAACGAAATTATTATTCAATTAAACGGTAATTATCTTTTGTTTGGTCAAGAATATACTCCAATATATCATAAAATTCGAATTTTAATGACCAAAACAATTAAGGCAAGTATCCTCAAGCAAAACAGCAAGAAATCCCAGTATTGACTCTTTCTGGCGCTAGAACTCGCCGAGTTCCTTTGTGAACTCGCCGAGTTCACCAGTCAGAAGCATAAAAATCGAATTTTTCAAGCAACAAAAAATTAACCAAAGCATCAATTCAATAGAAACCAATCAAAGCTCTGATACCACTGATGGGTTTGAGACATAAGAACTTTCCTATGTGCAAATGCAAACCCTAATGCTTGAATCTAGGTTTCTCTAATTGAACATGCAATGTATCCAAGGCTTACAATTCTAGATCTAGTGTAAACAATTGAATCATATCATATGAAATTAGATCTAAAAGAATACCTTGAGTTGCTTGCTTGAAACTTCTTGTTCTTGGAGCTTAGAGTCACAATTGTCACTTCTCTAATGGCTTACAAACACCAACTAGCAAGAGGATGACCTTGAGAGAGAGAAGAGGTCCAAAATCGGCTCTAGGGTTCTTCCTTTCAAGAGTATGGCCGATTTCCCTCACCCAATGGGGTCTATTTATACTATGAGATACTAGGGTTACACCCTTAACACTAATTAAATAACTTAGGCCCTAAGCAATCCAAAGATCCTCCTAGATATAAGGCTTAGACGATTTTAAGGTATCCTAACCCTAAAATCCGTCCACCCTAATATCCATAAGGATATATAGCCCAAAACACAACTATTACACATTTGAAAATTTATGCCCCTTTATTCAATTAACCTCTTTAAGTCACCAAACTAATTCTCAATTAATATATGACTTATATCAACCAAATAACGTTATTATTCCTTTAATATATTACTGTCATAATATATTAACAATAATATCTCTTCTCTCTTTACAAATCATCCTGCCAAGTTGCTATGGTGAAGGCAACCTAAAAGGACCCTGCATAACCGGGTCAAGTACTTACCAAATATAGTCACAGCCTTAGACACTAATCCAACAAGTTCCTTCATTTCTGCCAGTGCATGACGATAAGGTGATTTGGCTATGGCGCTAGCTCCAGGGATTAAGTCAGTTCTGAATTCGACTTATCTTTTAGGTGGGAGCCCTGGAAGATCATCAGGGAAAATGTTGGGGAAATTACAGACTTTGGGAATGCTCTTGAAGTCCTTCACTTCTTGTTTCTTGTCTACCATGTGAGCTAGAAAAGCATAGTACTCCTTGCGAAGATACTTTTGCGCCTTGATACACGAAATGATTTGTAGGTTCGCACCGTATTTGTCGCCGTAAATGATAAGGGTTTCGTTACTTGGCATGTTAAGGAGAATAACTTTCTTGTGACATAGGATGTCGGTATGATTAGGACTTAACCAATCCATACCAATGATGACGTCGAAACTTTTTATGGATACCGACATCAGGTCGATTGGGAAGGAAAAGTTATTTAGAGAAAGGGTACATCCCATGTATATATTGTTAGTGCTCTCGGTTTTCCCATTAGTCATTTCTATAGTGAGGTATCTTTTAGTGGTTGGGAATTTTGTTTTTAATAGATGTTCGAATTTATGGCTCACGAAGCTTTTCTTTTCACCACTATCAAATAGAATGCATGCGTATGAATTGTTGAGAGGGAACGTACCTGTGACCACAGTAGAGTCTGCAACAGCTTCCTCGTGACCAATATCCAGTATTCTTCCCACACCACTGACATTCCTTGGCTTTGGAAAATCCTATTTGAAGTGTCCAGTTTCACCACACTCATAATGTCACACCCCGAAACCGATGGCGGAAACGTTCCGGGGCGGAGGACGTCATGTAAAGTATCACAACCAATGTACATAGAACGCATTGTAAACACAACCATTACATTACATAAGAATATTTACATTTGTTTGAAAGCAAAGTAGTACATGTTTATATATACACCAGTATAACAAAAGTATAGCCTGACAACCTGTAATTAATCAGTCACTAAAACCATTCCCGTCGAATAAAACCGTCGTATTCAATTTGTTCTGTTAACCTTTGCGTTAAATTAATTTTATCGCGACCTTTATTTTGATTTCGTAAGTGTCGGGATGTGTTATAATCATTAAAATATTTTCCATATTTGTTTGGAAAATTATTAATTTCATCTAAATCGTGATTATGGCATATTTATCGGGTTCGACCAAAAGCACCGTCTAACGGCAGTATCGGGTAGAATTCCACCGGGCCACAAACTCAGCCCCTATATAAGGGATTGAGTGACATCATTTTGAGGCTTTTACTCTCTCTCTAAAAACATTCTCTCTTTACACTCTCTCTCTAGAACTCGAAATTGGCCCAAAAACCCCATTTCAAGCATCATTTGGTAAGAAATCCATCCTAAACTTGTTGTTAAACTTGAATGGTTTGCAAATTCTTGTCAAAATTGGGGACCCTCCCAAAACCGTGAACACCTCATATGAGTGTTTTGAAGCCTCAAAACCCCTCGAAAACACTTCTAGGGCTTAAATTCGGACAAGAAACTTGCATGCATGAGCTTAGGACCCCAAAATCATATCATATGATGTGTGGACATGATTTTACGGCCCAAGAATGTTCTTGGACCATAAACCCTCATTCATGGACCATAAACACATGTTAGTAAGTCAAAATGCCCATTAACACCTTCAAATGCTTCCACGGGAGTGTAGAACCTCATAATCTTTCATGTGATGCACCAAAACATCCTCAAAGGCATCAAACTTGAGTTTACGGCCCAAGAACATTCTTGGACCGTAAACCCACCTCCTTACGCCGTAAACACCCCTCAAAGGGTGTTAAGGTGCCTTTAACCCCTTGAATAGCTTGGTTTTGGACCTAGAATCACATGTGATTGAATTACAACCACCAAAGCCCTTGATTCATGGACAAACATGAGTTTACGGTTGTAAACTCATGAGTTTAAGGTAGTAAACTCTCCAATAACATCTCCTTAGACCTTAAACTCATTTCCCAAGGGCATTTCAAGTTCCGATCACTTCCTAAGTCGTGGAATCGATCCTAGAACCTTCCCGTGTGCATTGTATGACCATTTTGCATCCAAGAACCCACCACCACTGAGTTTACGGACATAAAATCATGGGGATATGGTCAATGGGCCATAAACTAGTCAAGGAGTTTACTCTTGAAGAGTAAACTCCATATTTAGGCCCTACACACCCTTAGATGCTACCCGGATCACTCCTAACACTTGAATTGAAGTCTTTTCACGTTTTGGAGTGCATATTCATGTCTAATTAGTGGTTCAAGGTCTAATTAGATACATTTGTATTTCATTTCATATTACATAGGAACCTCGCGTGTAATCAAGCCCGGAACTGACAAATAGCATCCAAACCGACTCGTTTTCTCGTCTGGTGAGTTCATACCCCTACCATTTTTCAATGTTTTTCACTATTTTCAGGGGGGAATACAAGCAAAGTACATCGGATACTTGAACTCAAAACTTATTTTACATGTGTTATGTTTCATATTACATACTTTTAACACTGATAATCATAATAGACAACAGTTTGAACTTACAGAACACTATTACACATTATTTGTGAAATACATTACAAACTGTTATGTTTTATATTTCAAAAATAGTTTTCCACATTATATTAGTTAAAAGCATGATATTTGAACTTTGAACATGAAACTTAGTACATTGTTTTTTCATCGGTAACACTCAACATAGATACGCGAGTGGAGGATTATTGTTCATAACAGGATATTTCTATATTATTACTCGTAAATTTGTTATTCCTATAAATTGGAGACACGTCCTCGGTGAACACTGCACAGAGATATGTGAGTGGAGGACTGCACCCGTGACCACAATCTCTTGGATAGGACTTGAGTGTATAGATCTATACGGGGCTGACTACCCCACACCTCGTTGCTAGCTACAGCCGAACCAAAAGGTTCAAGGGTGACGAAAGTCATAAGGTGATGTGGACTACTTGTTGCCATATCTGGTCTATCGTATGGTTATGGAACTCGCAAATTTGGATAACAGAGATTTACTAAATAGTAATAATGAATAAAGTAACTATGTTTACTTTGTATATATTAGTTTTATATATGTGCTAAAACTAATACATTTCACAAGGACACCCAGGTTTTCGGTATACGTCTTTCACATTTAGTAACCAACATTCAGGAAAATATGGGATTTTCCCGGGGTAACATATGTACATAACCAGATTTGTGTAACAAACCAGATAACTAAACCTTACAGTTCACAAGAGTAACCATGTTTTTCAGTGTACATCATTTACATTACACTTTGGATTTGATAATCAACCTTTTAAGAAAATATGGGATTTTCTTGGTGTGTAACTTTTTCGGAAACAAAAAGGAACTTGTACATTTTCAGAAAACAAAACCGCTTATGAACTCACCAGCATTATGCTGATTTTCAAACTGCTTGTATTCTCAGGTCCGCATTAGACAGGTACCCGATGATTCCTTTTGGCTAAGACGGAGTGCGTTGAAGACTTGTCTTATTGTTGTTCATATATACTATGTATCACACCTGTACAACTTTACTTTCAAACAAATGTAAACTTTTATATATATATATATATATATATATATATATATATATATATATAATGTAAATGGTTGTTTACTTTACTTACTATGTGCATTGGATTTGATACTCAACATGGAGTCAACCCCGCAAATGTTTCCGCCTTCGGTTTTCGGGGTGTGATAGATTGGTATCAG
Source organism: Lactuca sativa (assembly GCF_002870075.4). NCBI lineage: Eukaryota > Viridiplantae > Streptophyta > Magnoliopsida > Asterales > Asteraceae > Lactuca > Lactuca sativa. The sequence goes on along the minus strand of NC_056627.2, from coordinate 197,538,909 downwards.
AGCCCTTGTTTATAGTGAATAAATTATACCAAACCTTACATGGTATAAGACTATAAACACTAAGGGGGCCTAAGTGCTCTAAAGTAAAAGTATACCGAACCATCGAGATCCGTAACTACAAGTTGAACAAAACATAAGTAAATGGGTGTTGTAAGCTGCGGTTAAACCTGGGCAGTTATGTAGTCGTGTCTAGGATCAATATAGCCTGGCCAACTATATTTATTCGAGACACGACCAACATGTGCTTGGGAGTGACTGTGGTGTTCAGCATGCCTGAAACATACCCAAATACCACAAACACTGAGCCAGTGTTATAGTGAATCATGAAATACTATGGGAGTATTTCTCGAGCCAATCCTTTGTTGAAATCCTCGTTCACGTGTTGTTTCTTGATCATTCCTTTAGCGATAATTTATCTGTTTCGATCACTCTTTCCTGCTTTATCGTTTAGTCGGAATATACTTATATCTATGATATCTCTTGATTCAATTCAGAGGACTTACCATCCTCTCTCTTTCTTGGTCTTATTAGATCAAGATGCCTCCAAGAAAGAGACCCAGCTCAAAGACCAACAACCTTCCACCACCACCTCCTCCTGAAATTGACCCTGTGGTGTTTCGGACAGCTTTTACCACTGCGGTGGCAGCTGCTATGTCTCAATTGAACACTAGTGGTTCCGGTGGTTCGGGAGGTGGTACCCAAACCCAAAACCAAGAAAGAAATCAGGGACACCGAAAGGAGGGTTCCTATAAAGATTTCATGAATGAAAAACCTACATCCTTCGATGGCACTGGAGGTGTCATTTCCCTTTCCCGATGGTTCGAGATGATCGAATCCATCTTCGAAATCTATGCTTCTTCGGAATCCGATAAAGTAAAGTTCGCAGCTTGTACCTTCATTGATAAGGCTCTGACTTGGTGGAACGGCCGAGTCAAATCCCTAACCCTACCTGTAGACAATGCCATGGTTGGGAAGCCATGCAATAACTCCTTCTAGCTGAGTATTGCCCTCAGGGCGAAATGCATAAATTAGAGCATGAGCTTTGGAACCTAAAGATGAAAGGCTCCGATATTGCTGCATATACTTCTAGATTCGATGATCTTGCACTCCTCTGCCCGGGAATGGTTACCCCGGAAAGTAAGAAGATAGAGAGGTTCATTTGGGGGTTGACCCAGCCAACCAAGGGAAATGTCTTAGCTGCACGGCCGGATGCGTATGATAGCGCCAAGAGTTAAACCAGACCCTGATTGATCACAGTGATGATGTTGAGGAAACAACTACCACTCCTGAGCCGACTAAGAGGAGTGGTGAGAAAAGGAAATTTTGGAAGAAGAAGAAGGGTTAATCTTCTCAAGGGTCCTCAAAGAAACAACAGACTGTAGCAGTCCATGTTGCTACTACCCCCGTTGCTACTGCTTCTGTTGTGGGATCTACAACTCAAACACCTACTAGCAAATATGCTGGTAACTTTCCCTTATGTGACAAGTGCAAATACCACCACAACCCTGGTCCCTGTCGTGAGCTGTCATGTACCAACTGTGGTAAAAAGGGGCACACAATCCGATTCTGCAAGGCACCAGCCCAATCTGCAAATCAATCTTCTGGGGCAGGTGTTGGTCAAGCCTGCTATAATTGTGGAGAGGTCGGGCATTTCAAGAGAAACTGCCCCAAGAAGGCGACAACTGATAACACCGGAAGAGTCCTAGCCATGGGACGGGAGGAGTCAGTCGCCGATCCCACTGTTGTCTCAGGTAGGTTCCTTCTCGACAACTCTTATGCTAATATTCTTTTCGATTCGGGTGCTGATAGAAGTTTTGTTAGTCAAATGTTCAAACATAATCTTAAACATAATCCCCAACCATTAACCAAAACGTTTACCGTCGAGATGGCTAATGGTGAGAAAGAAAGCGCTAATGAGGTGTTCGTAGGTTGTACCCTTACCCTGAATGACCATTCATTTCCCATCGATCTTATGCCAGTTTCCATAAAGAGCTTTGATGTCATCATTGGCATGGATTGGTTGAGTCCCAATCATGCTAATATTCTCTGTTTCGAAAAAGCCATCCGTCTCAATCTCCCCTCGGGTAAGACTCTCATAATATATGGCGATAAACTCAGCTCCAATTTTCACATCATTTCCTACATCAAAGCTCAAAAGCTCCTACGTAAGGAGTGTCATGCATTCTTAGCACATGTAATCAATGAGAAATAGGAAGTTAAAAACCCGCGAGCATCCCCGAAGTCTGTAACTTTCCTGATGTATTTCCCGAAGAGCTTCTAGGAATTCCTCCCGAACGTCAGGTCGAATTCCGCATTGACCTATTACCTGGAGCTACCCCCGTAGCGAAATCTCCATATCACTTAGCACCAACAGAAATGCAGGAGTTATCCAGCCAACTCAATGAGTTGCTCAGTAAAGGATTCATTAGACCAAGTTCCTCACCCTGGGGAGCTCCGATATTGTTCGTTAAGAAGAAAGATGGATCCTTTCGAATGTGTATCGATTACCATGAGCTGAACAAGTTGACTGTCAAAAATTGATATCCTCTTCCGCGAATAGATGACCTCTTCGATCAACTCCAGGGAGCCAGCTACTTCTCAAAGATAGACCTTCGGTCAGGGTACCATCAACTACGAGTTCATGAGAGTGATGTTTTCAAGACAGCTTTCAGGACTCGATATGGACACTACGAGTTCGTAGTGATGCCCTTCAGTCTAACCAATGCACCGGTAGTGTTCATGGACCTGATGAACTGGGTGTGTCGCCCTTTCTTGGACAAGTTCGTCATTGTGTTCATTGACGACATACTTGTCTACTCTAAAAGCAAAGAAGATCACAAACATCACTTGAGGCTAGTGTTGGAAACCCTTAGATTCGAGAAGTTGTACACTAAATTTTCCAAGTGTGAATTCTGGATTTGGAAGGTAACTTTCATTGTTCACTTAGTAAGCGAGGAGGGTATTCACGTGGATCCTTCCAAGGTTAAAGCAACAGAGAATTGGTCGGCACCGAAGACACCCACAGAAATCCGTCAATTCTTGGGTCTCGCCGGCTATTATTGGAGATTCATCCAGAGCTTTTCCAGAATCGCCAAACCCTTAACCACTCTGACATAGAAAGGTGTACCCTTTTGTTGGAGTGAAAAGCAAGAAACAACGTTCCAGACATTAAAGCAAGCCTTGTGCAGCGCGCCTGTTCTGTCCCTACCCGAAGGGACAAAGGACTTCGTTGTCTACTGCGATGCGTCTAATTAAGGCTTAGGCTGTGTGCTTATGCAAAGAGGAAAAGTAATTGCTTATGACTCTAGACAGATGAAAGCACACGAGGTCAACTATACCACGCATGACTTGGAATTAGGAGCCGTAGTCTTTGCACTGAAGATTTGGAGACATTATCTCTACGGAACCAAGTGTACGATTTTCACTGACCATAAGAGCCTGCAGCACATCCTCGATCAGAAAGAGTTAAACATGAGGCAACGGCGATGGGTAGAACTACTCAGTGACTATGAGTGTGAAATCTGTTACCATCCCGGCAAGGCCAATGTGGTGGCAGATGCCCTTAGCCGAAAAAGAGAGTTCAAGTCGAAAAGTGAAGACCCTGACGATGACTATCCATTCCCACTTATCCATGCAAATCCGAGACGCCCAGTTAGAAGCCCTCAAACCCAACAACGTGTCAATCGAAGCCTTGAGGGGAACGGATAAAAAACTTGAGATCAGAGGTGACAGAGTCTACTATTTCATGAACCGAATCTAGATTCCAAAGTCCGAAGGATTCAGGGAGATTGTCATGGAGGAAGTACATAAGACCAAATAATCTGTTCACCCAGGTTCGGACAAGATGTACCTGGATCTCAAGAAACAATACTGGCGGCCAAACATGAAAGCTGAGATCGCTACATACGTGGGCAAGTGTCTGACTTGCGCCAAGGTGAAAGTCGAGCACCAGAGACCCTCGGGTCTGCTCCAACAGCCCCAGATACCCGAGTGGAAATGGGAGATGATTACCATGGATTTCATCACCAAGTTACCCAAGTGTCCAAGTGGGTACAACACCATTTGGGTGATTATCGATCATTTGACAAAGTCCGCTCACTTTATTTCGATCAAAGAATCATTCAAGATGGAAATACTTGCGCGAATTTACATCCAAGAGGTAGTCCGACTGAACAGTGTACCTGCATCCATTATCTCTGATCGAGATAGTAGGTTTACCTCCAGATTCTAGTAGTCTCTCCAGAAGGCTCTTGGAACCAAACTAGACATGAGTACGGCCTATCATCCTCAGACCGATGGACAGAGTGAGAGAACTATCCAAACCCTAGAGGACATGCTTAGAGCATGTGTCATTGATTTCGGAAAGTCATGGGACACACACTTCCCTTTGATCGAGTTCTCATACAACAACAGTTACCACACCAACATCAAAGTTGCTCCGTTTGAAGCCCTCTACGGTCACAAGTGCAGATCCTCTCTGTGCTGGGACGAGGTAGGGGACACGCGGCTAGCCAAGAGTCGAGTCCCCGACAGTGCTCTCACTGGTCCTGAAATCATCCGCGAAACCACCGAGAAGATCATTCAAATCCAGGAACGATTGAAAGCTTCGCAAGATCGTCAAAAGAGTTACGCAGATAATCGCCAAAAACCTCTGGAATTCTAGGTTGGAGACCGTGTCCTGTTGAAGGTCTCGCCCTGGAAACCTCTGGAAATTTAATCCGAGGTACATTTTACCCTTCGAGATCCTCGCCAGGATCGGTCCCATAGCCTATAAACTTCGATTACCTCATGAGCGCAGTAACATTCATCCCGTCTTCCATGTGTCAAACCTCAAGAAGTGTCTATCTGATGAAACCCTAGTGATTCCCTTAGATGAGATCGAGATCAACGAAAACTTGAACTTCATGGAGGAGCCGATCGAAATCATGGATCGAGAGATCAAACGTACGAAACAAAGTCGCATCCCGATAGTGAAGGTTCGTTGGAATGCCAAGCGGGGACCAGAATTCACTTGGGAGCGTGAAGACTCGATGAAACAGAAGTATCCGCATCTCTTTACAAATCCATGATTTGTATCTTAATTCTGAATTTCGGGACAAAATTCCCTCTAACGGGGGGATAATGTGACAACCTGTAATTTATTCCGTCACTAAAACTGTTCCCGTCGAAATTCCCTCTAACGGGGGGATAATGTGACAACCTTTGCGTTAAATTAATTTTATCGCGACCTTTATTTTGATTTCGTAAGTGTCGGGATGTGTTATAATCATTAAAATATTTTCCATATTTGTTTGGAAAATTATTATTTTCATCTAAATCGTGATTACGACAAATTTATCGGGTTCGACCAAAAGCACCGTCTAACGGCAGTATCAGGTAGAATTCCACCTGGCCACAAACTCAACCCCTATATAAGGGATTGAGTGACATCATTTTGAGGCTTTTAATCTATCTCTAAAAACTTTCTCTCTCTACACTCTCTCTCTAGAACTCGAAATTGGCCCAAAAACCCCATTTCAAGCATCATTTGGTAAGAAATCCATCCTAAACTTGTTGTTTAACTTGAGTTGTTTGCAAATTCTTGTTGGAATCACCCAAAACACATATGAACATGTGTTTACGGTTTAAGGACCCTCCCAAAACCGTGAACACCTCATATGAGGGTTTTGAAGCCTCAAAACCCCTCCGAAACACTTCTAGGGCTTAGATTCAGACTACAAACTTGCATGCATGAGTTTAGGACCCCAAAATCGTATCATATGATGTGTGGGAATGAGTTTACGGCCCAAGCATGTTCTTGTACCGTAAACCCTCATCCATGGACCATAAACTCATGTTAGTAAGTCAAAATACCCTTAAACACCTTCAAATGCTTCCACGGGAGTGTAGAACCTCATGATCTTTCATGTGATGCACCAAAACATCCTCAAAGACATCAAACTTGCTTTTACGGCCCAAGGACATTCTTGGACCATAAAACCACCTCCTTAGGGTGTAAACACCCCTCAAAGGGTGTTAAGGTGCCTTTAACCCCTTGAATAACTTGGTTTTGGACCTAGAATCACATGTGATTGAATTACAACTACCAAAGCCCTTGATTCATGGAAAAACATGAGTTTACGGTTGTAAACTCATGAGTTTAAGGTGGTAAACTCCCCAAGAACATCTCCTTAGACCGTAAACCCATTTCCAATGGCCATTTCAAGTTCCGATCACTTCCTAAGCCATGGAATCGACCCTAGAACCTTCCCGTGTGCATTGTATGACCATTTGGCATCAAAGAACCCACCACCCATGAGTTTACAGCTGTAAACTCATGGGGATATGGTCAATGGGCCGTAAACTCATCAAGGTGTTTACTCTTGAAGAGTAAACTCCATATTTAGGCCCTACACACCCTTAGATGCTACCCGGATCACTCCTAACACTTGAATTGAAGTGTTTTCACGTCTTGGAGTGCATATTCATGTCTAATTAGTGGTTCAAGGTCTAATTAGATACATTTGTATTTCATTTCCTATTACATAGGAACCTCGCGCGTAATCAAGCCCCAAACTGACAACTAGCATCCAAACCGACTCGTTTTCTTGTCTGGTAAGTTCATACCCCTACCCTTTTTTAATGTTTTTCATTGTTTTCAAGGGGAATACAAAAAACGTACAAGGGATACTTGTACTCAAAACTTGTTTTACATGTGTTGTGTTTCATATTTCATACTTTTAACATTGATAATCGTAATAGACAACCGTTTGAACTTACAGAACACTATTACACATTATTTGTGAAATACATTACAAACTGTTATGTTTTATATTTCACAAATGGCTTTCCACATTATATCAGTTAAAAGCATGATATTTGAACTTTGAACATGAAACTTAGTACACTGTTTTGTCCTCGATAACACTCCACAGAGATACGCGAGTGGAGGATTATTGTTCATAACAGGATCATTCTATATTATTACTAGTAAATTTGTTATTCCTATAAATTGGAGACACGTCCTTGGTGAACAATCCATAGAGATACGTGAGTGGAGGACTGCACCCGTAACCAGAATCTCTTGGATAGGGAGCGTGACTTGGGTGTATAGATCTATACGGGGCTGAGTACCCCACACCTGGCTGCTAGCTACAGCCGAACCGAAAGGTTCAAGGGTGACGAAATTCATAAGGTGATATGGACTACTTATTGCCATATCTAGTCTATCGTATGGTTATGGAACTCGCAAATTTGGATAACAGAGATTTACTAAATAGTAATAATGAATAAAGTAACTATGTTTACATTGTATACATTAGTTTTATATATGTGTTAAAACTAATACATTTCACAAGGACAACTAGGTTTTCGGTATACATCTTTCACATTTCGTAACCAACATTCAGGAAAATATAGGATTTTCCTAGGTTAACATATGTACATAACCAGATTCGTGTAACAAACCAGATAACTAAACCTTACAGTTCACAAGAGTAACCATGTTTTCAGTGTACATCATTTACATTACACTTTGGATTTGATAACCAACCTTTAAGAATATATGGGATTTTCTTGGTGTGTAACTTTTTCGGAAACAAAAAGGAACCTGTACATTTTCAGAAAACAAAACCGCTTATGAACTCACCAACATTATGCTGATTTTCAAACTGCTTGTATCCTCAGGTCCGCATTAGACAGGTACCCGATGATTCCTTTTGGCGAAGACGGAGTGCATTGAAGACTCGTCTTACTTTTGTTCATATATACTATGTATCACACTTTTACAACTTTACTTTCAAACAAATGTAAACTTTTATATATGTAATGTAAATGGTTGTTTACTTTCCTTACTATGTGCATTGGATTTGATACTCAACGTGGAGTCAACCCCGAAAATGTTTCCGCCTTCGGTTTTTGGTGTGTGACATATAGACGAGACTTCTATATGCACCGTCTTCTCCAAAAGTAAGCGGGATACATGTCTAACGAGAACCTGAGAATACAAGCAATTTTAAAATATCAGCATAAAGCTGGTGAGTGCATAAGCAATTTGTTTCTGGTAAAAGAATGTGTTTCCTTTGGTTTTATGAAAAGTTGTTTCCCAAGAAAATCCAATATTTTCTTATAAAAGAAGTTTTTCGATTTACATAAGATAAAAAAAACCCTGGTTATCACCAGTAAGATAAGACAACCATAAGTTATTATCCCTGAATTACCCTCCAGTACGAAAGTAGGTAGTTTTATTACCTAAAACTATAGGTTAAGATCCCTGGAATACCCTGCAGTACGAAAGTAGGTAGTTTTATTACATAAAACTATAGGTTAAGATCCCTGGAATACCCTCCAGTACGAAAGTAGGTAGTTTTATTACATAAATAAAACTATAGAAGAAAGAAAGAAAGAAATCTGTGACCAAAGTTAGTTTGTTTAATACATATTGTGAGTCGTATAACCATACTGATTTGACCCGCGACCACCTTGATGTTCTTCAGGCGTCGATCGATTTCCAAAATTTGTCACCCCAGGCATGTCCGCCTAACTGTAGCTAGCAATTTAGGTGTGGGATTGTCAGTCCCGAATAGATCTATTAACAAATTTCACGCTCTCCCTCCAAGAGACTCTGGTTATACTTCCAGAGAGTATTTACTGGTACCCCGAAGGGTATGACGAAGACAATTCTCACAAGCTAGTGTTAACTAATTCACGAGATAATTGGTCGTTATCGAGTATCGAAATCGTTTGGAACAATGTAGAGTATAAATAATTAAATACAAAGTAATTATTTAGCATGATACTCTAGATTAAACATGGATAAACTAAATCAGTCATAGTTTATATATTGACTTTGCATGAAATCTGAATCCGTAAAACAAGTAATAAAGATCCCAAATTATTCCCATAATAATTTGAATGATTTGATAAATTCCCACGCTGTTTTGAAAACTACATAATTATATTCAGAAAACGTCCCTTATGCTCCGCATATTACAAAAGGGGTAAAGTATCTTAAGTATGTCAGAAAATCGTACAATTACATCAGTTTTTAAGTTACGAAAACCTTTATGATTTGCTTGTATTCCCCCCTGAAAACATGTAAAACTCGGAAAAAGTGTAGGGGTATGAACTCACCAGACGAGAATGTGCCGGGTAGGATGCTAAGTGTCAATTTAGAACTTGAACACATGCGAGGGTCGTATATAACATGAAGTGATACATAATTGTATCTAATTAGAAAGTGATCCACTAATTAAGTAAGATAATACACTCCGATGTGCGAAAACATTTTATCTCAAGTGTTAGGAATGATACGGGTTGTACCTAAGGGGGTGTAGGGCCTAGTTAGGGAGTTTACTCTTCAAGAGTAAACTATTAGAAGAGTTTTCGGCCTAATGACCATATCCCCATGAGTTTACGGCCATAAACTCATGGGTGGTGTGTTCTTGGATGTTAAAAGGTCCTACAACACTTGGGGAAATAAGCTAGGTTCAATTCTAGGGAATAGGAAGTGGCTAAGTCTTCAAATAGACCATTTATGGGAGTTTACGGCTGTAAACATAAAGTTTACGGCCAAAAACTCTTACTTGTCCCTTCCTTTGGTGTTTTGGTGGTTCTAGGTTAAGCCCATATGATTCTAGACACTATTCGAAGCCATAGGAGGTGTTTAAGGGGCAATTTAACACCTTAAAAAGTGTTTACAGTCTATGAATGAGTGTTTACGGTCCAAGAATGTTCTTGGGCCGTAAACTCATGTTTAATCCCTAAATGACAAGATTTTGGTGTTCTAAGTTCATTCATGCAAGCCTGTAAGTCATAGCTAAGCACTAGAAAATGATTTGGAAGGGTTTTGGGGCTTCAAAACTCCATTTATCGGTGTTTGCGGTTTGGGGCTGTTCTATGGCCGTAAACACATGATTTTTATACTTTTGGATGATTTAAACAAGGATTTGCATGCTAAACAAGCTAAACAACAAGCTAGGATAGATTACTTACAAGTTTGGAGCTTGAAAGAGGTATTTTTGGATCAAAATTGGCTTGCAGAGAGAGAGTAGAGAGAGAGTGTGTTAAGAGAGTGGAAAAGCTTCAAATGAAGGTCCACTCACCCTATATAGGGTTTGAGTTTGTGGCCCGGAGGAAATCTACCCGATACCGACGTTAAATGGGGTTTATGGTCGGACCAGATTAAGTGTTCGTAAGCCGACCTGGTCGTGAATTAGAAACTTTTAAAAAAGAATATCGAGGGTGTTTCACGTGTTTTAATGTGTTCTGTCACTTACGAAGTCATAATAAAAATATTAATTCAATTAACCTAATTCAAAACGTTAATAGAACAATTTGATAAAGACGGGTTTTATTGACCGAAACCGGTTACAATGACGGGATAAATTTCAGGTTGTCACATAATCCCCCCGTTAGAGGGAATTTCGTCCCGAAATTTAGAATTAAGATGCAAATCATGGATTTCGAAAGAGACGCGGATATTTCTGTTTCATCGAGTCTTCGTGCTCCCAAGTGAATTCAGGTCCCCGCTTGGCATTCCAGCGAACCTTCAATATCGAGATGCGGCTCTGTTTCGTGCGTTTGATTTCTCAGTCCATGATTTCGATTGGTTCTTCCACAAAGTTTAGGTTTTTGTTGATCTCGATCTCATCAAGAGGGATCACAAGGGTTTCATCGGATAGGCACTTCTTAAGGTTAGAGACGTGGAATACAGGATGGATGTTGCCAAGTTCTTGAGGTAGTCGGAGTTTGTAGGCTACAGGACTGATTCTAGCGAGGATCTCTAAAGGTCCTATGTACCTCGGGTTAAGTTTTCCGTGCTTTCCAAAGCGTATCATGCCTTTCCAGGGTGAGACCTTCAACAGGACACGATATCCAACCTGGAATTCCAAGGGTTTTCGTCGTTTATCGACGTAACTCTTTTGTCTGTCTCGTGAAGCTTTCAGTCGTTCTTGGATTTGGATGATCTTCTCTGTGGTTTCACGGATGATTTTAGGACCAGTGAGAGCAATGTCGGGGACTCGACTCTTGACTAGCTGCATGTCCCCTACCTCGGCCCAGCACAGAGGGGATCTGCACTTATGACCGTAGAGGGCTTCGAACGGGGCAACCTTCATGCTGGTGAGGTAGCTGTTGTTATACGAGAACTCGATCAAGGGTAAATGGGTGTCCCAAGAATTTCCGAAATCGATGACACATGCTCTCAACATGTCTTCCAGGGTCTGGATAGTTCTCTGACTCTGCCCGTCTGTCTGTGGATGGTAAGCCATACTCATATCTAGCTTAGTTCCAAGAGCTTTCTGAAGGGACTGCCAAAATCTTGAGGTATACCTACTATCTCGATCGGAGATAATGTACACATGCACACCGTGTAGTCGGACTATCTCTTGGATGTAGGTTCGCGTGTGTGTTTCCATCTTGAATGATTCTTTAATCGGTAGAAAATGAGCGGATTTTGTCAATCGGTCGACAATTACCCAAATGGTATCGTATCCACTCGGAGATATGGGTAACTTGGTGATGAATTCCATAGTAATCATCTCCCATTTCCACTCAGGTATCTCGAGCTGCTGGAGCAGACCCGAGGGCTTCTGATACTTGAACTTTACATTGGCACAAGTCAGACACTTGCCCACGAAGGTAGCGATTTCGGCTTTCATGCTTGGGCACCAGTATTGTTTCTTGAGATCTAGGTACATCTTTTCCGAACCTGGGTGAGCAGAGTATCTGGTCTTGTGAGCTTCGTTCATGACAACTTCCCTGAAACCTTTGAACTTTGGGGTCCAGATTCGATCCTTGAAACAGTAGACTCCGTCACCTCTGGTCCCAAGTTTCTTATCCATTCCTCTTAAGGCTTCATTCAACACGTTGTTTGGTTTTTGGGCTTCCAACTGGGCTTCTTGGATCTGTGCGGATAAGTGGGAATGGATGGTCATTGTCAATGTCTTCGCCATGTTGCTTGAGCTTTCCTATCGGCTAAGGGCATCTGCCACCACATTGGCTTTTCAGGGATGGTAACGGATTTCGCACTCGTAGTCACTGAGCAGCTCTACCCATCTTCGTTGCCTCATGTTTAAGTGCTTCTCATCGAAGATGTGTGGCAATCTTTTATGGTCGGTGACGATCGTGCACTTGGTTCCAAAGAGATAATGTCTCCAAATCTTCAATGTGAAGACCACTGCTCCTAACTCCAGGTCGTGAGTCCCATAGTTAACTTCGTGTGCCTTCAGCTGTCTCGAGGCATAAGCGATAACTTTTCCTCTCTGCATAAGCACACAGCCTAAGCCCTGATTGGACGCATCACAATAGACAATGAAATCCTCTGTCCCTTCGGGCAAGGATAGGATAGGTGCACTGCACAAGGCTCGCTTTAATGTTTGGAATGCGGTATCTTGCTTGTCACTCCAACAAAAGGGTACACCTTTCTGTGTCAGAGTGGTTAGGGGTTTGGTGATTCTGGAAAAATTATGAATGAATCTACGATAATAGCCAGTGAGACCCAAGAATTGACGGATTTATGTGGGTGTCTTCGGTGCCGACCAATTCTCTATCGCCTTAATTTTAAATGATTCCACGTGTATACCTTCCTCGCTTACCACGTGACCAAGGAAAGCTACCTTCCGAATCCAAAATTCGCACTTGCAGAATTTTGCGTACAACTTTTCTGATCTAAGAGTTTCTAACACTAACCTCAAGTGTTGTTTGTGATCTTCTTCGCTTCTGAAATAGACAAGTATGTCGTGAATGAACACGATAACGAACTTGTCCAGAAAGGGGCGACACACCCAGTTCATCAAATCCATGAACACTGCCGGTGCGTTGGTTAGACCGAAGGGCATCACTACGAATTCGTAGTGACCATATCGAGTCCTGAGTGCTGTCTTGGAAACATTATTCTCATGAACTCAAAGTTGATGGTACGCTGATCTAAGGTCAATCTTTGAGAAGTAACTGGCTCCCTGAAGTTGATCGAAGAGGTCATCTATTCGAGGAAGAGGATAACGATTTTTGACGGTCAATTTATTCAACTGACGGTAGTCTATACACATCCGAAAGGATCCATCTTTCTTCTTCCCAAATAAAATTGGGGCTCCCAAGGGTGAGGAACTCGGTCTGATGAACCCTTTGCTAAGTAGCTCATTGAGCTGGCTAGATAACTCCTGCATTTCTGCTGGAGCTAAGCAATATGGAGACTTGGCTACAGGATTTGCTCCGGGAATTAGGTCATTGCGAAACTCGACTTGGTGTTCGGGAGGAATTCCCGGGAGCTCTTTGGGAAAGACATCAGGAAAGTTGCAGACTTCGAGGATGCTCTCGAGGTCTTTAACTTCTTGTTTCTCGTTAATTACATGAGCTAGGAATGCGTAACACTCCTTTCGCAGAAGTTTTTGAGCTTTGATGCAGGATATGATGCAAAGATTGGAGCTAAGTTTATCGTCGTAGATCATGAGAGTCTGGTGAGGGAAGATTGAGACGGATGGCTTTTTCGTAACAAAGGATATCAGCATGATTGGCACTCAACCAATCCATGCCAATGATAACATCAAAGCTCTTTATGGAAACTGGCATTAGGTCAATGGGGAAAGAATGATTGTTCAGGGTAAGGGTACATCCTATGAATATATCGTTAGCGTTTTCCTTCTCACCGTTAGCCATCTCGGCGGTAAACATTTCGGTTGATGGTTGAGGATTAGGTTTAAGGAGATGTTTGAATGAATGTCTAACAAAACTTCTTTCAGCACTAGAATCGAAAAGGATGCAAGCATAAGAGTTGTCGAGAAGGAACGTACCCGTGACGACAGTGGGATCGGCGACTGCCTCATCTTGTCCCATAGTTAGAACTCTTCCAGCGTTGCCAGCTGTTGCTGCCTTGGGGCAGTTTCTCTTGAAATGCCGACTTCACCATAACCATAGCAGGCCTGACCGACACCCGCTCCGAAAGCTTGATTGGTTGATTGGGCTGGGTTTCTGCAGTTTTGAGCAATGGGGCCCTTCTTGCCACATGTGTTGCAGAGCTTTACACATCAAGGCCCAGGAGTACGATGGTGGTAATTGCACTTGCCACACAAGGGGAGGGGACCAGTGTATCCACTGGTAGGAGCTTGAGTTATAGGAGCGGCAGCAGGAGTTGTAGCAGCGTGAACTGCTACAGTTTGCTATTTCTTCGAGGATCTTTGCGAACCCTGATCCTTCCGTTTGTTCCAGAATTTCTTCTTATTTTCACTGCTCCCTTTAGCCGGTTCAGGAGCGGTGGCCACTTCCTCGAGATCGTCACCATGATCAATCAGAGTTTGCGCCAAGCATTTAGCGCTATCGTAGGTGTCTGGCGTCACAGCCAAAATATTTCCTTTGGTTGGTTGGGCCAGCCCCCAGATGAATCTCTCAATCTTTTTGCTTTCCGGGGAAACCATTCCTGGACAGAGAAGCACTAGGTCATCAAATCTGGAGGTGTAAGCGGCGATATCAGAACCCTTCATCTTTAGGTTCTAGAGTTCGTGTTCCAGCTTCTGTATTTCGCCTCGTGGGCAGTATTCTGCAAGTAGAAGCTCTTTCATGCTCTCCCAACCCATAGCATTGGCTACATGTAGGGTTAAGGATTTGACTCGGCCATTCCACCAAGTCAGGGCTTTACCGGTGAAAGTGCAGGCGGGGAACTTCACCTTTTCAGTTTTTGAATAGGCACAGATTTCGAAAATAGACTCGATCTTCTCAAACCATCGAGTCAGAGTAATAACACCTGCAGTGACATTGAAAGGTGTGGGTTTCGCGTTCATAAATCTTTGTAGGAACACTCCTTCCGGTATCCCTGACTACCTTCCTAGTTTTGGGGCTGAGTACCACATCATGGCCCACCGGAACCACCGGGGTTCATTTGCGACATGGCAGCAGCCACAGCAGCAGTAACAGTTGCTTGGAACATGGCGGGATCAAATGGAGAAGGTGGTGGAGGAGGATTATTGTTCTTTGAGCTAGGTCTTTTCCTTGGTGGCATCTTGATCTAAAATGGCGAGGAAAGAGAGGATAGTAAGTCCTCTGAATTGAATCAAGAGATATGGAAGAAGAGATATCTCATTATGGCAGATAAAGTGTTCTACTATGCGATAATATATAGGAAAGCTACCAAAGCAAGGAAATTTATCGCTAAAGGAAATGAGTAGCAACACTTGAATGAGGATTTCTATGACAAAGTTGGCTCTAGAACATACTCCCATAGTATTTTGTGTTTCGTTGAGACGATGACTCATTGTTTGGATATTACGTAAGTTTTAGGCCTGCTGCACACCACAGTCATTCCTAAGCACATTTTGGTCGTGTCTCGAATGAATATAGTTGATCAGGCTATATTGACCCTAGACACGACTACATAACTGCCTAGGTTTAACCGTAGTGTACAACACCCAATTACTTATATTTTGTTCTACTCGGGTTATGGTTTCTGGCGTTTAGGTATTCTTGTATACTTGAAGTAAAAATACTTATATTTTAATGTATACTTTTAGTTCAGAGGGCTTCGGCCCGTTAGTGGTTATAGTTATTGTAACAGCCCGGAATTTCAAATATTAATATAATTATGATTTGGGGGTGTTTTAAGAAGGGACTCGGCGAGTTGGAGCCAGACTCGCCGAGTAGGGTCGCAGAGTTGGTCGCGGGTTCGCGACTGGACTCGACGAGTCCAGGTATGGACTCGACGAGTCCAGGTATGGACTCGGCGAGTCGAAGCTGTTCAGTGGAAAACCCTAGCCGTTCGGTTTGGGAAGTATTTAAGGGATCTTATGCCTCCCTTGTTCGCCTTTTGGCCGACTGAGAAGGACCCTTAATCGTTGGGGACGTCTAGGGCAGGAGAGGGAGCTTTTGGAACCTTGAAGAATTGTTAAGCAAGAAGAAGAAGAGTTTTGGCCAAAGGAATATCAAGGGGATCGAGTTCTGAGGTTTGGAGACACAGAGGGGGTGTTATGCAGGTAATATTCCGGATCATTTCTGCTATATTGATGTGTGCACGATTTTAGGGTTTATGAAACCCATTTGGTGATTTGATGGATTATTATGTTGTTATACATAAGTTTATACCCCAGTAATAGGATGATTAGAGGTCCAGAAGTCCCATGAGTGTGTATTGCGGGAAAAACGTATCTCAGGAAGCAGTTGGATCGACTGCATGGCGTGGACTCGCCGAGTCGGATGATCAGACTCGGCGAGTAGCTTGAAGATCCACTGGGACTCGCCGAGTTGTTCTTCAGACTCGGCGAGTGGAGTCGGGGTGGCCCCGCGATTCTTCCAGGAGTGACTCGTCGAGTCAAAGAGGATACTCGACGAGTAGAAAGGGAATCTCAGAGGATTGAAGGACGACCAGACTCGCCGAGTCGTCAGGGAACTCGCCGAGTCCAGTCGAGCTGACAATGGACTGTTGACCAGAGTTGACCTGTGTGTAACGTTGTAGGGTCAGTTAGCGTGGGAGATAGAAGTATTAAAAGAGATTTATGATGAGACAGGGAGCTTGGAGCTCGGAGGATCAAGTGCAAGGGATTTCGGGAGTTGCTGTCTCCCAGTGACCGCGAGGTGAGTCTTCTCACTATACCTCACCCGGAAGGGTTTGATTGTGTGACCGGAAGGTCAAGTATGTGGTGTGTTATGTTTATATGCTATGAATGGAAAGTTAGTTGTTACGCGTGATATACATGCTTATATATATGGGCCGGAAGGCAAGGTATTATGTGACGGAAAGGTCAGGTATGATATATGATATATGTGCTTTATGTGTTAGAGTATTGTATTATGTGTTATATATGTGTATGGGCCGGAAGGCGATTATCTTGTGGACCGAAAGGTCCGGGCCGGAAGGCAATGTTATGTGGATCGAAAGATCCGGGCCGGAAGGCGATATTATGTGGATCGAAAGATCCGGGCCGGAAGGCGATATTATGTGGATCGAAAGATCCGGGCCGGAAGGCGATATTATGTGGATCGAAAGATCCGGGCCGGAAGGCGTATGTGCGTAAGGTATATTGGGGAACTCACTAAGCTTCGTGCTTACGTTGTTTATGTTATGACGTTTCAGGTTCTTACAGTAACGCGGGATGGCAACGGTTCGATTGTACACACCGAAGAAAGGGTTGTGTTTTGGAGGATCCTGGTCTTCTATTTAGATGGAAATGAAACTACGTTTTGTAATTCGAATGTGAATAAGATTTTAAATAAGTGTTTTTGGTAATAAATTGATTAATTAAATGAAAATTTTATTTTTGAAAATCACGGTGTTACAAATTGGTATCAGAGCCTTGGTTTGAGGGATTCGGACGCGCCTACGGGTAAATCTGAACTCAAACTGAGGAAGTAAGAAAAAGTTTTCCAAATAAATGGTTTTCTAAAAGTGAATAAGAGTTCAAAGAGAAAGCAAGAAAGAGCAGTGTGTACAATCAGCCAGAGCCAAACGGTGATTTCCCAAAATACCCTTACTTTTGTATTATGAAATATCTATTATGCACTTTATGAGATATTATTGTATGCTAGAGACAGGCTAGGTACTTCACATCTTAGGACTAGAGTGGCCTGATTTTGTGATGCCTTAGTCTAGGGTTTGCTGTTATATGTGCGTTATGCTTTTGTGTGTATGTGATGAGTGAGAGTATCTAGTTAGAACGCACAAGGGGTAAAGCTACGGGGTACAGAGGTACTTCCGAGGATGAGCCGAGAAGGTGGAGCTACCACAGATGGGGAGTCCTATGTATGCTTCAATGCTCGAATGCTGCTTGCTTTGTGCTTTGTGGAGTTATCGATGATGGGAGTCAGCTACCAAGTGAGTATGACGATACTCAGGAGGTAGAGGGTTGGCGTCATTGGGAACTCTTCAGCAGCTGATAGCAAAGAAGTGGGAGGACGGCGGAAGGGACTAGGGAGTAAACCTAGCCAGATGAGTGCGCTGGTAGAGTAGAGAATTTCGCTGGAAAGCGAGCACGCGCGATGAGATTGGTGAAAGAGCAGGTTTATCAGCTACTTAGGAACTCTGGGATGGTCCGTGTGGAAAGTATGGGTAGATGTGGCATGTAGTATGGGCCCGTACTACTGAAAGCAGAGGACCCATACTTGATACAGGGGGCATTCTGAAGGTCCTAAGGAACCGATTGAGGGGTGATGTTATGGTTCGGATACCATACATCGGAGCGGATACAGAGTGATGTTATGGTCCGGGCACCATACATCGGAACAGTTTGAGATAGATGTTGTGGTTCGAGTGATATACATTGGAACAGATTGAGGGGTGGTGCTATGGTTCAGGTACCATACACTGAAGCATGTTGAGGAAGGATGTCATGGGATGAGTACCATGGTTCGTAGTGGATGATGTTTGTGACTATCTTGTTATCCGGTTATCGAACGGACGAGCACGAGCGAGCGGGATGCGAGGATTCGTGAGATCCGGCGTGATGAGGTTGTTGCATTGTTGCGGGCTGAGTCGCCAGAATTGTTTGGGTCGATGAGGACTACCATGATTGAAGTAGTTTGATGAGCGATATGCGGCTTCGCAGAGACGGCTGCCGCGGCGGTTACAGCGGCTGTAACGACGGCAAAGAAAGGGGCTAGTTGGGGTTTTCAGTATCGGGACTTCTATTATGCGAAGCCTCCCACATTCGATGGAGTTCAGGACTCGATTGTTGCTATGAGATGGTTATCAGACATGGAGGGGTGTTTCTCCACGAGTTTATGCCCTGCTAATCAGAGGGTGGGGTGTGCTCTGAACCTGTTGAGGCTCGGGGCGAAAGATTGGTGGAGATTGACCACGAGGTCATTTTCCGATGCGCAGAGGGCTGCGGTTTTATGGGATCAATTCATAAAGATGTTCAGTATTCGCTAGGTTCCGCGAGATGTAAAGGAGAGATTGGCTCGGGAATTCCTGAGTTCGCTTCGGCGCAGGCTCAGATGTCCCGACATCCGAGTATGCTCAAGGGGGTATCAGACAGTTCGTGCCAGCGCAGAGGCGTGAGACCGTGTTGGTATCGCAGGAGGCCGCCATGTGGCGTGAGTTAGAGGTTGAGTCGCAGTTACGTGAGATGAGGCAGGCCCCGATGCAGTCGCAGTCGGCGCCGGAACGGTTCAGGACCGTAGATGTTGAAATGGGGGATCGGAGCGGCCACACTTGTGGGAAGGTGTGGGAGGAGTCACACCGGAGATGCTGGTCCGGTGGTGCATGACGCAAGTGCGGGAAAGAGGGGCACTATGCGCGGGATTGTCGGCAGTCAGTGCCGATTCGGGATTTGAGGATTTGTCATCATTGTTGGCAGGTTGGACATTTGAGGGTCAACTGTCCACAGCTTTTTGCAGGATTGGTGCAGGCTCTAGCACCGGCCACCTTGAGGAGTTCAGGAGGAGGACAGGATGGAGTAGAGCCCAAGGGCTCAGGGTTGTGCTTACCGGCTTGCGACAGAGGGAGACGGAGCAGTGCCGGAGGCAGCTGCGGGTATGATGCTGTCTTGATGTCTGGAGTAGCTTGCGTTGTTTGTGGCGTATTGTTTGTGCTGGTAGTGTGGATTTCGATGCGGTAGTCGTTGTTTCGCGGGATTGGCATGGTTATGGATTGGTGCTTCAGGTTTCGTTTTGGCATTCGTTGTTCCCTGATGGTTTGGTGTGGTTATAGTCTGGTGTTTTAGTGCCGGTAACTTTGTGCGGTTTTCGAGGTGGTATTCAACCTTTGGCAGGTTGTGGGTTTGGTTATGGATTATTGCTTGGGAATTTCGTTGGTCATCGTTCGTGAGGGTTGATAGTGGGGATGCGGCACTGGGTTGAATGGCGGGTAGCATCTGACGATTGAAAGATCGGATTCTTTTGAGCGGATTGATCAGGGAGGAGATGTGTTTGCTGAGGGTTGCTTACGCTTGTGGGGAGCAGTCAGTGGGAAAATGCTCTCTTTGTGCAGGATGGTTCTGAAAGGTCGTTAATGACGATCGGTGGCAGTTAGTCAGTGCTTTAGTGGGGGAGAATTGCAAATTCTCCGGGAGATCGATGAGTATGTAAGGGTGCTTAGCTGTTGGGATTCAGCAGGGTTTGTCAGCACAAAGTATAGGCCGACGAGAGCGAGTGTTGAGTATACGGGGCGAGATACAGACCTAGGGCATTTGATTGTGGAGGCCTGAGGGGAGGTCGGGAGTAAGTTTGAGTAAGTAATCGGAATTTTGCGATCAGAGTGTTGGTACGTTTGAGGTACGTGATGGTTGTACTGCATTAATTCCACTGGATTATGTGGTGCATGTTTCTAGAGCTGGAACCGGGAGGTTCCCAGAGTTAGAACCTGAGGGTTCGCGGAGTTTGGGTGTACGGACCCACGGAGATACAGCCTCGAGTGGCTAGCATGTGTTGTGGGAGTCGGTCCAGTCATACTGGAGACTCTGTTGGAATTGCTGGATTAGTTTGAGATTGGCGGATCGCGTATGTTGCAGTGTGATTGCATTGGAAGGTCTGGCCCCGGGTTATTGATTTTGTTTAGCGGAGACAGTGATTTGATGAGTGGAGAGAGTGCATGGGATTGAGAGCCCCTGCAACGAGGACCAGAGTATGTGGATAGCAGTTACGCAAAAAGGGTGGTGTCGCTTGGGGCGAGCACCGTGGCACCGGTTGGAGTGGTATTATGTTCAAGAGAGTTCCGTGGGAAAAGGAAAAGAAGGGGGTATGTAACTCCGAAGGGGGTGCAAGTTCACGAAAGTGAAAGCTGCAGGGCAGAGTTATGGTTAGAGCATTTCGAGTATGGTTTTGAGCATCGTGTTCGCGGCAGTGGAGTAGGAACCCATCCGGTTGGGATGTCTGTTGAGGCTCAGAAGGGATGCATGGAGAGAGAAAATTTTAAATTCTCAGTGTGAATCCGATCAGAGTGTAGGATGGATGTAGTGGTTCATCTTGGGAAATGTTCGAGGATATCATCAGTGTATCGGGTCTTCCAACCTATGAGTGTTGGGGTTAGCTCAGTTTGTGTATATGATGGCAAGAGGAGAATTTGTGAGAGTTACTCTGGGAGTGAGAATGAATCTCTCAGTTGGTCTGGGATGGACAAAGTGGGCTTTGGATCGGGGATCCGGTGGTTCAGGACTTCCTAACCCTTATTGGTCGAGTGATTGTTGGGGTTTAAGAGCAGAGTTGCATCTTGGGTAGTTCTCGGTTACAGAGAGAGATGGACAGTACAGAGTTTGGGCTTTAGTTGACAAAGCAGACTCAGCAGGTTAAAGAGAGTTAGTGATCGTCTAGAGTTAACAGGAAAGTTATGCAGGCAGACGCCGTTATGAGCATGTGATTCAGGTCGGCGACTTCGTATTTCTGACGGGTTGCTTCGATTTAGAAGAGGGGTAAATGGGGGGCCCCGGTATGTTGGGACTTTTCGTGAAGGTGCGAAGGTAGGAAGGGTGGCATATCGTTTGGAGCTGTCAACGGAATTGGGACGGATCCATGACACTGGTATGTGTCGCAGTTGAAGAGGTGTATAACGGATGAGTCAGCAGTGGTTCTACTAAAGAACGATTAGGTGGATGCGAGCCTGTGTTACGTCGGGAGGCCAGTGGCCGTCGGAGATCGGAAGATCAAGGTTCTGAGGAACAAGGAGATACCTCTGGTGTTAGTTCAGTGGCAGCGCCGGGGAGGATCGGAAATGAACTGTGGTCTGGAACGTGTGATGCGGGGGGCAGCATCCAGAACTATTCTCAGAGTGAGACTTCGAGGGCGAAGTCTAGTTCTAGTGGGGGAGAGTTGTAACAGCCCGGAATTTCAAATATTAATATAATTATGATTTGGGGGTGTTTTAAGAAGGGACTCGGCGAGTTGGAGCCAGACTCGCCGAGTAGGGTCGCAGAGTTGGTCGCGGGTTCGCGACTGGACTCGACGAGTCCAGGTATGGACTCGGCAAGTCGACGCTGTTCAGTGGAAAACCCTAGCCGTTCGGTTTGGGAAGTATTTAAGGGATCTTATGCCTCCCTTGTTCGCCTTTTGGCCGACTGAGAAGGACCCTTAATCGTTGGGGACGTCTAGGGCAGGAGAGGGAGCTTTTGGAACCTTGAAGAATTGTTAAGCAAGAAGAAGAAGAGTTTTGGCCAAAGGAATATCAAGGGGATCGAGTTCTGAGGTTTGGAGACACAGAGGGGGTGTTATGCAGGTAATATTCCGGATCATTTCTGCTATATTGATGTGTGCACGATTTTAGGGTTTATGAAACCCATTTGGTGATTTGATGGATTATTATGTTGTTATACATAAGTTTATACCCCAGTAATAGGATGATTAGAGGTCCAGAAGTCCCATGAGTGTGTATTGCGGGAAAAACGTATCTCAGGAAGCAGTTGGATCGACTGCATGGCGTGGACTCGCCGAGTCGGATGATCAGACTCGGCGAGTAGCTTGAAGATCCACTGGGACTCGCCGAGTTGTTCTTCAGACTCGGCGAGTGGAGTCGGGGTGGCCCCGCGATTCTTCCAGGAGTGACTCGTCGAGTCAAAGAGGATACTCGACGAGTAGAAAGGGAATCTCAGAGGATTGAAGGACGACCAGACTCGCCGAGTCGTCAGGGAACTCGCCGAGTCCAGTCGAGCTGACAATGGACTGTTGACCAGAGTTGACCTGTGTGTAACGTTGTAGGGTCAGTTAGCGTGGGAGATAGAAGTATTAAAAGAGATTTATGATGAGACAGGGAGCTTGGAGCTCGGAGGATCAAGTGCAAGGGATTTCGGGAGTTGCTGTCTCCCAGTGACCGCGAGGTGAGTCTTCTCACTATACCTCACCCGGAAGGGTTTGATTGTGTGACCGGAAGGTCAAGTATGTGGTGTGTTATGTTTATATGCTATGAATGGAAAGTTAGTTGTTACGCGTGATATACATGCTTATATATATGGGCCGGAAGGCAAGGTATTATGTGACGGAAAGGTCAGGTATGATATATGATATATGTGCTTTATGTGTTAGAGTATTGTATTATGTGTTATATATGTGTATGGGCCGGAAGGCGATTATCTTGTGGACCGAAAGGTCCGGGCCGGAAGGCAATGTTATGTGGATCGAAAGATCCGGGCCGGAAGGCGATATTATGTGGATCGAAAGATCCGGGCCGGAAGGCGATATTATGTGGATCGAAAGATCCGGGCCGGAAGGCGATATTATGTGGATCGAAAGATCCGGGCCGGAAGGCGTATGTGCGTAAGGTATATTGGGGAACTCACTAAGCTTCGTGCTTACGTTGTTTATGTTATGACGTTTCAGGTTCTTACAGTAACGCGGGATGGCAACGGTTCGATTGTACACACCGAAGAAAGGGTTGTGTTTTGGAGGATCCTGGTCTTCTATTTAGATGGAAATGAAACTACGTTTTGTAATTCGAATGTGAATAAGATTTTAAATAAGTGTTTTTGGTAATAAATTGATTAATTAAATGAAAATTTTATTTTTGAAAATCACGGTGTTACAGTTATATACCATGTAAGGTTCGGTATACTTAGTTCACTATAAACAAGGGCTTTGATACCAATTTGTCACACCCCGAAATAGATGGCGGAAACGTTCTGGGGTGGAGGACGTCATGTAAAGTATCACAACCAATGTACATAGCAAGCATAGTAAACACAACCATTACATTAAATAAGAATATTCATATTTGTTTGATAGCAAAGTAATACATGTTTATATATACATAAGCATAACAAAAGTATAGACGAGACTTCTATATGCACCGTCTTCTCCAAAAGTAAGCGGGATACCTGTCTAACGAGAACCTGAGAATACAAGCAGTTTTAAAATATCAGCATGAAGCTGGTGAGTCCATAAGCAGTTTGTTTTTGGTAAAAGAATGTGTTTCCTTTGGTTTTATGAAAAGTTGTTCCCCAAGAAAATCCCATATTTTCTTATAAAAGAAGTTTGTCGATTTCCATAAGATAAGAAAAACACTGGTTATCACCAGTAAGATAAGAAAACCATAAGTTATGATCCCTGGATTACCCTCCAGCACGAAAGTAGGTAGTTTTATTACGTAAAACTATAGGTTAAGATCCCTGGAATACCCTCCAGTACGAAAGTAGGTAGTTGTATTACACAAAACTATAGGTTAAGATCTCTGGAATACCCTCCAGTACGAATTGAATCAAGAGATATGGAATAAGAGATATCTCATTATGGCAGATAAAGTGTTCTTTGAGCTGGGTCTTTTCCTTGGTGGCATCTTGATCTAAAATGGTGAGGAAAGAGAGGATAGTAAGTCCTCTGAATTGAATCAAGAGATATGGAATAAAAGATATCTCATTGTGGCAGATAAAGTTTTCTACTATGCGATAATATATAGGAAAGCTACCAAAGCAAGGAAATTTATCGCTAAAGGAAATGAGTAGCAACACTTGAATGAGGATATCTATGACAAAGTTGGCTCTAGAACATAGTCCCATAGTATTTTGTGTTTCGTTGAGACGATGACTCATTGTTTGGATATTACGTAAGTTTTAGGCCTGCTGCACACCACAGTCACTCCCAAGCACATTTTGGTCGTGTCTCGAATGAATATAGTTGATCAGGCTATATTGACCCTAGACATGACTACATAACTGCCTAGGTTTAACCGTAGTGTACAACACCCAATTACTTATGTTTTGTTCTACTCGGGTTATGGTTTCTGGCGTTTAGGTATTCTTGTATACTTGAAGTAAAAATACTTATATTTTAATGTATACTTTTAGTTCAGAGCGCTTCGGCCCGTTAGTGGTTATAGTTATATACCATGTAAGGTTCGGTATACTTAGTTCACTATAAACAAGGGCTCTGATACCAATTTGTCACACCCCGAAATAGATAGCGGAAACGTTCTGGGGTGGAGGACGTCATGTAAAGTATCACAACCAATGTACATAGCAAGCATAGTAAACACAACCATTACATTAAATAAGAATATTTACATTTGT
Organism: Lactuca sativa; assembly: GCF_002870075.4. Classification (NCBI taxonomy): domain Eukaryota; kingdom Viridiplantae; phylum Streptophyta; class Magnoliopsida; order Asterales; family Asteraceae; genus Lactuca; species Lactuca sativa. The sequence continues at coordinate 197,514,025 of NC_056627.2, read as the reverse complement.
TTGATCGAAAAGTAATACATGTTTATATATACATAAGCATAACAAAAGTATAGACGAGACTTCTATATGCACCGTTTTCTCCAAAAGTAAGCGGGATACCTGTCTAACGAGAACCTGAGAATACAAGCAGTTTTAAAATATCAGCATAAAGCTGGTGAGTCCATAAGCATTTTGTTTCTGGTAAAAGAATGTGTTTCCTTCGGTTTTATGAAAACTTGTTCCCCAAGAAAATCTCATATTTTCTTATAAAAGAAGTTTGTCGATTTCCATAAGATAAGAAAAACACTGGTTATCACCAGTAAGATCAGAAAACCATAAGTTATGATCCCTGGATTACCCTCCAGCACGAAAGTAGGTAGTTTTATTACGTAAAACTATAGGTTAAGATCCCTGGAATACCCTCCAGTACGAAAGTAGGTAGTTGCATTACACAAAACTATAGGTTAAGATCTCTGGAATACCCTCCAGTACGAATTGAATCAAGAGATATGGAATAAGAGATATCTCATTATGGCAGATAAAGTGTTCTTTGAGCTGGGTCTTTTCCTTGGTGGCATCTTGATCTAAAATGGTGAGGAAAGAGAGGATAGTAAGTCCTCTGAATTGAATCAAGAGATATGGAATAAAAGATATCTCATTGTGGCAGATAAAGTGTTCTACTATGCGATAATATATAGGAAAGCTACCAAAGCAAGGAAATTTATTGCTAAAGGAAATGAGTAGCAACACTTGAATGAGGATATCTGTGACAAAGTTGGCTCTAGAACATACTCCCATAGTATTTTGTGTTTCGTTGAGACGATGACTCATTGTTTGGATATTACGTAAGTTTTAGGCCTGCTGCACACCACAGTCACTCCCAAGCACATTTTGGTCGTGTCTCGAATGAATATAGTTGATCAGGCTATATTGACCCTAGTCATGACTACATAACTGCCTAGGTTTAACTATAGTGTACAACACCCAATTACTTATGTTTTGTTCTACTCGGGTTATGGTTTCTGGCGTTTAGGTATTCTTGTATACTTGAAGTAAAAATACTTATATTTTAATGTATACTTTTAGTTCAGAGCGCTTCGGCCCGTTAGTGGTTATAGTTATATACCATGTAAGGTTCGGTATACTTAGTTCACTATAAACAAGGGCTCTGATACCAATTTGTCACACCCCGAAATAGATAGCGGAAACGTTCTGGGGTGGAGGACGTCATGTAAAGTATCACAACCAATGTACATAGCAAGCATAGTAAACACAACCATTACATTAAATAAGAATATTTACATTTGTTTGATCGAAAAGTAATACATGTTTATATATACATAAGCATAACAAAAGTATAGACGAGACTTCTATATGCACCGTTTTCTCCAAAAGTAAGCGGGATACCTGTCTAACGAGAACCTGAGAATACAAGCAGTTTTAAAATATCAGCATAAAGCTGGTGAGTCCATAAGCATTTTGTTTCTGGTAAAAGAATGTGTTTCCTTCGGTTTTATGAAAACTTGTTCCCCAAGAAAATCTCATATTTTCTTATAAAAGAAGTTTGTCGATTTCCATAAGATAAGAAAAACACTGGTTATCACCAGTAAGATCAGAAAACCATAAGTTATGATCCCTGGATTACCCTCCAGCACGAAAGTAGGTAGTTTTATTACGTAAAACTATAGGTTAAGATCCCTGGAATACCCTCCAGTACGAAAGTAGGTAGTTTTATTACATAAAACTATAGGTTAACATCTCTGGAATACCCTCCAGTACGAAAGTAGGTAGTTTTATTACATAAATAAAACTATAAAAGAAAGAAAGAAAGAAATCCGTGACCAAAGTTAGTTTGTTTAATGCGTATTGTGAGTCCTATAACCATACTGATTTGACCCGTGACCTCCTTGACGTTCTTCAAGCGTCAATCGACTTCCAAAATTTGTCACCCCAGGCATCCCCGCCTAACGGTAGTTAGCAGTTTTGGTGTAGGATTGTCAGTCCCGAATAGATCTATCCACAAATTTCACGCTCTACCTCCAGGAGACTCTGGTTATGCTTCCGGAGAGGATTTACTGGTACCCCGAAGGCTATGACGAAGACAAGTCTCACAAGCTACTATTAACTAATTCACGGGATAATTGGTCGTTATCGAGTTTCAAAATCGTTTGGAACAAAGTAGAGTATAAATAATTAAATACAAAGTAATTATTTAGCATGATACTCTAGATTAAACATGGATAAACTAAGTCAGTCATAATTTATATATTGACTTTGCATGAAATCTGAATCCGTAAAACAAGTAATAAAGATCCCAAATTATTTCCATAATAATTTGAATGATTTGATAAGTTCCCACGCTATTTTGAAAACTATGTAATTATATTCAGAAAACGTCCCTTATGCTCCGCATATTACAAAAGGGATAAGTAACTAAAGTTTGTCAGAAAATCATATAATTACATCAGTTTTAAAGTTTCAAAAACCTTTATGATCAGCTTGTATTACCCTCTGAAAACATGAAAAACTCGGAAAAAGTGTAGGGGTATGAACTCACCAGATGAGAATGTGCCGGATAGGATGCTTAGTGTCAATTTAGGACTTGAACACACGCGAAGATCCTATGTAACATGAAGTGATACATAATTTTATCTAATTAGAAATTGAACCACTAATTAAGTAAGAGAATACACTTCGATGCGCGAAAACACATTATCTCAAGTGTTAGGAATGATACGGGTTGTATCTAAGGGGGTGTAGAGCCTGGTTTGAGAGTTTACTCTTCAAGAGTAAACTCTTAGAGGTGTTTTCGTCCCAATAACCATATCCCCATGGGTTTATGGCCGTAAACTCATGGGTGGTGTGTTCTTGGATGTTTAAAGGACTTACAACACTTGGGGAAATAAGCTAGGTTCAATTCTAGGGAATATGAAGTGGCTAAGTCTTCAAATAGACCATTTATGGAAGTTTATGGCTGTAAACATAGAGTTTACGGCTGTAAACTCTTACTTGTCCCTTCCTTTTGTGTTTTGGTGGTTCTAGGTTAAGACCATATGATTCTAGACATTATTCCAAGCCATAGGAGGTGTTTAAGGGGCAGTTTAACACCTTAAAAGGTGTTTACGGTCTATGAATGAGTGTTTACGGCCCAATAACGTTCTTGGGCTGTAAACTCATGTTTACTCCCCATATGACACGATTTTGGTGTTCTAAGTTCATTCATGCAAGCCCCTAAGTCATAGCTAAGCACTAGAAGTGATTTGGAAGGGTTTTGGGGCTTCAAAACCCCATTTATGGGTGTTTGCGGTTTGGGGTTGTTCTATGGCCATAAACACATTATTTTTATACTTTTGGATGATTTAAACATGGATTTGCATGCTAAACAAGCTAAACAACAAACTAGGATAGATTACTAACAAGTTTGGAGCTTGAAAGAGGTGTTTTTGGATCAAAATTGGGTTGTAGAGAGAGAGTAGAGAGAGTGTTAAGTGATTGGAAAAGCTTCAAATGAAGGTCCACTCACCCTTATATAGGTTTTGAGTTTGTGGCCCGGAGGAAATCTACCCAATACCGACGTTAAATGGGGTTTATGGTCGTACCCGATTAAGTGCTCGTAACCCGACGTGGTCGTGAATTAGAAACTTTTAAAAAAGAATATCGAGGGTGTTTCACATGTTTTTAATGCATTCCGACACTTACGAAGTCATAATAAAAGTCTTAATTCAATTAACCTAATTCAAAACGTTAACGGAACAATTTGATAAAGACGAGTTTTATTGACGAAAACGGGTTACAATGACGAGATAAATTTCAGGTTGTCACACATAAAATGCCTGACTTACTACAACTCCAAGAACTTGAGTGATTGGTTGAGTAGGTAAACTATAGAAACGGGCGGCGTGCCCCTTTCTATTGCACTTCTTATAGTGCATCTCGCTGCAATTTCCTGTGTGATGGAAATTACACTTCTTGCACTTTGCTAAATTTCCAGCATATTGCTTTTCTGGGGTAGGGGTAACAGGAACAACAGTAGGAATAGTAGCAGCATGAACTGCCACTATCTATTGCTTCTTGAAAGGCTCTTGGGAAGATTCACCCTTCTTTTTATTCCAGGACTTTTTCTTGCTGTTGTTGTTGTTGTTGTTTTTGTTTGTTTTGGGTTGTTCTGGAGCAACAATCATGAAGCCTTGACGCACTCCATGATCTACTAGTGATTGTGCCGGTTGTTTGGCACTATCGAATGTAACAGGTTTTAAGGCTAACACACTCCCTTGAATCTGAGGTGATAGACCCCAGATATACCTTTTGATTTTCTTCTTCTCCAGGGTGACCATTCCAGGACATAGGATCGCTAGATCGCTGAATCTATTGGTGTAAGTTGATATGTCTGAACCTGTCATGGTAAGGCCCCAAAGCTCTTGCTCGAGCTTTTGTACTTCACCCCTCGGGCAGTACTCTTGCATCATCATCAATTTCAGATTTTCCCAGCTTATTGAATTAACCACTATAATTGTTAGTGACTTTACATGGCCATTCCTCCATGTGAGAGCTCGGTCAGAAAAGGTGCAGGCAACAAATTTCACTTTGCTCCCTTCATGGAATGAGCATATTTCAAAGACTGCTTCAGTTTTCTTTATCCATTGATTTAGAGCCATGACTCCCCCAGTCCCATTAAAGGTTTTAGGTTTGCCATGTATGAGGTCCATATATGAACAATCCCATGGGTGTCCGTGACATTCATCATGATTGGAGGGATGAGCACCACTTCTAGATCCACTGGCACCGGTTTTATTTATGTGTGACATGGCGGCTGCTATAGATGTAGTGACCGCTGCCTGAAACATAACATCATCAAACTGTGGAGGTTGCGGCAGAGGTGGAGGTGGTGTCGGAGCTGCATTAAAAGTGATACGCCTTGGATTTCTTCTTGGAGGCATCTTTTGCTTAAGATTTAAAAGATAGGAATGTAGTAAGACATCAATAATGATTATAAATTAGATGTCTTTGAACTAATTACATTAGTTCAACATGTATTATGAAAGGAGCTTATATAGAAGTCTACCACAAGGAATAACTTGCAAAGCGATAATGTGAAATTGGATAGTGATTTTTCAAAGGAAATAAGATGCTTGTCAATTTCATTGGTATGTTAGATAAATAGAATTTGGAAAATTCAACCTTGTAATAGGTCTACAATATACCAACTTATCGGAAAACTTGAAAGCATATTGACCTATCGAGAAATGAAATTTCGAGGTCGTACTATGAATATGAAAACATCACTAGTGTATATACGTAGACTTAATTTTTATCCAAAAGAGTGAGTAGAGTAAGAGCTACTTGCGAGGAGTGTTGTTTGGTTTCCTACTAGTTTCAGCCCTGGATTTAGCCAATTAGCATTCTGTTTCAAACATGCGCCTTTCCAATGATACTTGGCGTTCCCGAAGTTCTCTTACTTCAGCTCGGGTTGCAGCCAGTTCTCTTTGCAGGACCTTGGTTTGATTTTTGGTTAACTACTGGGCTTCACTCAAGTGGCGGAGGTGAACTGTGTTGACTACTGAGGTGGCACCGACCTCCATAACTCGATGGATGGCTGCCGTTTCGTGCTGGTCGTTACAAGAAACTCCACATATTATTATAGGGAGGGCTTTGTTTATTGAGTGTCCCTCATCAAGGTTTTAGAAGATTCGGTGTCCATTGTAAGGACGGTCCTGACGCTGCTCATGACTCCACCTATCTAAGTTGACTACCCACTGAGGCGTTAAACCTTAAAAGTCCTGTTGGGGATTGGGGTTTTGGGCAACTTGAGGTGGATTATAGACTTCTGGTTCTAAGTCAGATTATTCTTGCATATCCTCTTCATCTTCTTCCGCGAAGTCTTCTTCTATTGGAACCATAGGGTCATCCTCTGGTTGATCTTCAATCCAACCACCGTTTCCTTGATTGGGAAAGTACGGGTCTCCCGGTAGATGAAATCCGGCCATGATATCTATGTAAGAATATGGGTGTAAGAGACATCTAATAGACTTATTAAAGGCAAGTAGACAATTTCTAGTTTCCATATAAGGAACTTATAGGTATTCAGTTAATGTATACTTTATGGTATAACCCATACTGGATCCCCTATGGCTACATAGTGTATACTAATTATATATAACTCAAGTCGAATAGACATTCGAATAAATGATCCTACTCAATATCCACATCTAAACAAGGAAAAGGAAGTAAATCCTAACCACACATTCTAAGTCTATAAAACCTTAATTCTATATAACCATAATATATACACTTATTACTTATAGATTTAACAGCAAGAGTCCTTTGTTTTCACATAGTTTGTTCTTAGTATTATAGTGCCTAAAATACTCCTATAGTATTTTAAATTTTATGTTCTGTTCTAGAATTGTTTTGTATGAGTAGAGTTGGTAAGTTTTAGACTTGTTGCAACACCACCATCACTCCCAAACACATGTTGGTCGTATCTTAAATAAATATAGTTGATCAGGCTATATTTATCCCAGATATGCTTATTTAACTATCTATGTTTAACTGCAATGTCCAACATCCAAATACTTTTATGTAGTTATGACTGTGTTGTTGTTCTTGTATGTATGAGTGTTAGTATACTTCTTATAAAATACTATATTTTAAAAGTATACTTGTAGTTAGAGCTCTTTATCCCCAATGTATTTATAGTTATATATCTTTTATGAATTGATATACTGAGTTCACTATAAAAAATGATCTGATACCAATTTGTCACACCCCCACACCGGTACGGCGGTAATGTCCAGGGGTGGATGACTTCATGTTAAGTATCTCAAAACATGCATCATAGTAATCAAACTACAAAAACCATTGCATTAATAATGTATAAGTTTTACATAGGTGCTCAAGTCATTTCATAAATGACATCAAAAGTTATATATAGAAAAAGATAGAAGACATGACTATATACAGCTCCGTCTTCTCAAAATCCTGGGGATGTACCTATCTATTGGTTCCCTGAGAATAGAAGGGTTTTGAAAAAGAGACTATTAACATTTAAGTTGGTGAGTTCATAAGTATTTATGTTTAGAAGCTTGTTATTTGTTTGTTGAAATAGTAATCATGTTTGTTGTTCCAGAAAATCCAATATTTTCTAATAGAACTGAAAAGTAGTTTTAGTACCATAAAACCGTTCTGTGTGATTATTGTTGTACTATAAAATAGTGTAACATAGTTTTAGTTCACATTAAAACTATAAAAAGAATTTTTTTTTCTGTATTGTTTGTTTTCCTTTATTGTAAACTAGTGTGCTGTATTTGTATTCATTGAAAACCCTTTAATTATGACTGTGCTTGGCTCCACCAGCTGTAATTGTAAGTTGTAATGTGATACTGTGTAACACCCGTCAAAATTAGGTAAATAACAATCACATGTGATTATACGAATCATGTAATGTGATTTTGTTAAACTAGTAATGTGATAAAATTACTATTTAGGTCATGATAAATTCTAATACAACTATGAGCTTTCATACATACTTTATAGTATAAATCAAAGTATACGTCCATATGATTCCAAAAATATAGAGAACGTCTAAATCTGACTTTGCATGAAGAAGTTATGATAAACCCTAACACTATAAATCTCTATAATAATAGGAATTTAAAATACATTTAGAATTAGATATAGGAGTCTAAAAGAATGTTTTAGTACTCATAATTACCTATGCGTGGATATAAAGAACGTCAAAAACGGAGTTCGTATGCAAAAGTTATGACCTTCCGAAGTTACAATTGTCTGAGAGCACGACACGTGTTAGAAACCCTAATCTGACTAGACTCATGACGTGAGCATAAAAACTCACGACATGAGGAGTCAAAATGCCACATTTCGAAGTTATAAGTCTACGGAACGATAACCCAAAATCTCACGACGTGAGCAAGGATTTCTCACGATGTGAGGACGCTGCATGATACGAATCGAGGCTAGAAAACACCTGGGAAGACTACGGGATGACTCTTGCCATGGCTCACAACGTGAACCTTGATTCTCACGATGTGAGAGGGCCAAAATTAGTCTATAAATAGCAGATCCGGCCTCTTCTATTCCATACACCTTCTCCTTTCATTCTCTCTCATTTCCGAAGGCTGTTCTCCTTCCCGAGCCTCACAACGATGAGCCGCTGACCAATTCTTGTTGGATTACATAAAATCATGCTACGAAGGTGAGTTTCACGGCCCCACTTTCTAATATTTTTGGGGGAAAACTCATGCTAAATATTGTGTATATGTTATTATTATGTCTATATGATGGTATATTAGAATCAACGTAGATAGTTATATTAACCGGGATATACTTGTTCTAAATATAATATTTTTTATATATACAACTATTATCAACTTGTTAGCATGCTATTATTATAGAAATATACTAATGTATATCTAGAGTTATACTTAAGATTCTCTATATATATATATATATATATATATATATATATATATGTTGTGTGTGATATAGTTCCGGAGTTATAATCGGAAGTTTTATATGCTAATTAATATGTACGTTGTTATTGCTAGTTTTATGTCAAGATAAAACTAGGAACGTTATATGCTGTTGTTGTTATTGGTTTTATGTCAAGATAAAACCTGGTTTTACTTCAAGTTATAGTTGTTATACTGCCTAATTATTTTGAAGTTAGGAGTAATTTTTAAATGCGTAGTCTAGTAACATAGGGTTTTAGACATGAATATGCTTTGTTGTTAGAGTTATAAGAAGCCCACAAAGTCCACATGAGCAAACTCATTCATTAACTAAGATTGGGAATCTTAGTGGAAATCCTCTGACCTATAACCGTTAATCTCGTGTGAGAAAGGAAGTTGTGTATGGATCTATGTTGGTTAACACCCCATCCGTGGTTGTTGGCTACAACCCAATCGGTTTTATGGTGGACTATAGATCTATGCGGGCTGACGAGCCCACCCATGGTTGCTAGCTACAACCCAACGTTCTGTGGGACCCGACGTTGATGAAGCGTACGGGGGAAGTATCTACCTTTGTGGAATCCTTTATGGCACCAATGGCGGTTTTATTGTGGCACAAATGGAGGAACCCTTAGTGGGATATCTTTCAATCAGAGGTTTGTATGTCTAGCAGCGATTGCGGACTCATGGTAGCACAACTTTAGAAGCATTATACTTTGTCAATACACAAGTATGAATGTTAAGTATAAGTTTCCCAAAGACTTCTACACTAAGTACAAGGAACTTGTAGGTATACTAATTGCTCATTAAGTAGACAATTATACCTAGCACACTTACTCGTATATAATTGAAATAACATTTATACGTAGCAACTTTTGTTTGTATGGGATACAATCATATATTTATAATATGTGTAACTTATAGGTATATCACTTATTTAATAAGTAAACTACTATACGTAATATATATATATATATATATATATATATATATATATATATATATATAATTAAATGTTGTAGAGTCGAAATGATACTTTCAAAACTATACTTTTGAACTTGAGAAAAAGTGTTATTTTATATGGAGTCAAAACCTGTGAACTCACCAACTTTATGTTGACGTATTTTAAAATGCATGTGTTTTCAAGAAGTTGATAACTATTATACAAAAAATGACGTTACATTGCCCGATGTTTTCGCCGATGGCCGGGGTGTGACATACTGCAATTTGAATTATGGTGAAACCAGTACATTGTATTTGTACTCCTTTGTTTAATTTTTCATACACTAATCGTATTATACATATCTTTTTGTGAGTTATTATAACCATACTAAGACTATTAAGCCTGATACAACGCTCTATGGGCATTAGAACTATAACAACATTTGTCACTCACACGCATACCAGACTAACTGTAGCGAACATTCTGAATGCAAGATTCTCAATCCCAGATAGAACGATACACATTTGTCTCGCTCTCTGTCGGGAGATTCTGCTTATAATTATCAGCTCTTTAATAGTATTTCTTAAATAAATAAGCGAGTGAACTTGTCTCAAAAAAACCATATTGACCATTACATGTATAATAATGATGAAAAGTTATTCTGAAATAAATGAACTGATAGTACTTTCCTTTTTAGATATAAAGTGAATTGTACTTGTGTGCTTAGTTTTGTATTGCATTTATGTTTTAGCGGAATAGTGTAACCTTGTATACTTGACTAGTAAAATTAGTGTGAATGTATCATAAATTATACCTATTATAATTTGTATGCATGTTCTGTTTCATAAGAGTTTTTCATGAATGTACCTCTTTGCTCGGCATGATACATAGGATAATGAATCTGATTGAAGTAACTTTTATATTCACACACATATATACAACATATATAATTAAAATTGAAATGACATTCGGACAAATAACTCTACCCTAAGCCCACATCCAAACAAGGAAAAGGGAATAAGAATTATTAGTCCTAAGCCCTTTAAATCTTATATATATATATATATATATATATATATATATATATATATATATGATTTTGGTAAAATATTAGTTAAAAAGATTTTATAAAACATTTCAAGGAGTTTAATGATATTTAAAAGAGTTTCAGTAAGTTAAAGTCATTTTAGAAATATTTAGAAGGTGTTTTTGGGCGTGAATTAACAAGGTTGGAAGGTGTATTGAAAAGATGGTAAGAACACTTAATGATTCTCTCAAGATCCTAAGAGGATTCATACCAATTTCGCATGATATTCAAGAGAAAAATAGGAGTTTTGGTTGTGTTCTTGAGATGATTTGGGATTATTTCGGTTGAAAGATGTAAGAATGAGCTTATCTTATCGGTCACATGTATTTATTGTAAGGGCCATTTGATGTAATACTTGCATTGAGAAGTGTATCACGTCCTCTTAAAATGCGAGCCAAGAGATAAGTCCACGGGATTTCGGTTCTTGCAAATGTGAGTTTGCGGTCCGAAGAGGAAACCCTCCAGAGTAGTTTTCTATTGTCTCGCATGTTTGCGGTCCGAGGGTTCTTGGCTGTAAACGGTTTGCTATTCTCCGAGTTGTGGTGCGAAGAAAGAAGTGTATTGCGAGACTTCTCGGTTTAAGGCATTTCACTCCTAATTTTTGTAACACTTTCACTAAAGGGTTTATGCACACTAATATTAATAAGGTAACTTAATTAAATTAACAAAACAAAAATTTTGACTGGTATTTGGCATGTTTGACTTTTACAAGATAGAAAATAACAGGTTATCACACAACTCCACCATGAATCCTATCGATCTATCCTTTCCTGATTCCGATCACGTTGTGGCCTTCCCATGATCCTACAAACTGACCCACCCTGGCCTAACTTATTCGAGTGAATCAGTGAATGTTATGGCTTATTCTGCAGTCTAACGACACTCTCTTACTCTATCTAACCACATGAAGAATGCTACGACTGCCCCGCAGTCGTACTATACTTTCCTTGCTATATGGCTGCTGGTGAATGCTATAGCTATTCTGCGGTCTTACAACACTTCCCACGCTAACTCGGCTGCTGACCATTGTGTCATCGTTGATTACCAACCCAAACTCGAGCACGCACGTTGTCTCGCATCCTGACTGAACTCGCGTCCTGACAGGAATTCCCAACCTGATTCCCCAACACTAGCTATCAAGCATCATGAAGACGTGATCCCAATGTTCGGGAAGTTTCCTAAACTACCAAATCACACACTCCTCAATCCAAACAGCCACTGGGGCTGCCTTCCTCTACAGCGGCTATGCAAAGCTCGTCCTGTTTTCATGCCTACTTCTGATCCTAAATACATGAACAATTCTCCCCCACTTTGATTTGACTAACATCTTATAGCCCACAAGACTGGAAGGATTCCCAATCCTTCTTACCATCGAATGATCAATCTGATGGAAACCAAAGCTTACCATTGTGAGTGTTCCAAAACTAACCAACACTAAAGCAGTGCAACTCTTGAACACTAATGGAACACCTCCCGAGTTCCATTCACACTTGCTACCGCTACTGCACCATGGGAACCCACTATATAAGGAGACGATCTCACACTACTACTCTAAGATTAATGGTATGAAGATGGCATATAATCTAAACATAAGCATAAAATATAAATCCAAGATAAACTTACTCATACTGATGCAACAAAATAGCGATAAAATCATAAATAAAGAATGATAGGAAAGGAAAAGATACACACCTGCAACATCGGAAGCCGCTTGCATCCCCTTTATAGTCAGCTGGAAAGCCATGCTCCTTATCGCAGGCACCAATGCCCAACCTTGATGGCCGCCGGTGATCCTTAATGTCTTAGTGGCAGATGCTATCACCTTTCCCACTGCTGCCAAACTTGGACATTGGGCCTTCTTGTGGCCCCTCTAAATACAGTGAAAACATATCAAGTCTGATCTCTGGGTGGAGATAGTAGTACAATCCCTGCTATACTAACTGATACGTCCGCACTTGAAGCAACCAAATTATCCACCACTACTACCCCTACACACACCCTCGTGCGTCTTGCTGCAGCAGCTATGGTCCTGATGATCCCTCGATCTAGAATCCGAGACCTTGGGCCTCTTACACGATCCCACAGATGTCTGAACCTCGTCTGGCTTCCTTTTCCTCTCTGCCTCCAATTCGATCTCCCTCTCCCTGGCTTTAGCGATCATATCCTCCAACATCTTGAAGTTGGACGGACTTAGAAACTATCTGATGTCGCTCCTCAACATCTCATGGTACCTGACCATCTTCATCTACTCGTCCACTACATACTGCTGAATAAGAAGGGCCCTCTCCCTGAACTCGACGGTGATCTCATTCATCATCTCAGTCGTCTACTAGAGACCCTGGCTCTCCCGCGCTAGCTGTTGTACCTCAATCACTAGTGCAAACTCGACCCTGAACCTAGTTGAGAAGTCACTCTATTTCATCACATTATTAGCGACATCATCTCTGATATCATCTCCAATGTCCTCCCACCAATCATGCGCTCTGTCCTTCAGAAGACAGGAGACGAGTCGGACCTTGTCCCCCTTAGGACACCGGATAGTATGAAAAGCGTTGGCAACATTTGTTAACAACCGACTGCTAGCAATGGGGTCCCTAATCCCATGATAGTCCTGAGCTCGACAAGCTATGAACTCCCGGAATGTCAACGTGCGCGCCCCCAACATGGCGTCCATCTCAGTGTGGAAAGCTCCCAGCCTCTCATCAAGAATCTCCATGATACCCTCGTTTCGCCATACCGAAGATCATAGGAGTATGGCCCACGATGTTACATGTAACCTCAGCTGAAATAAACTCTCTCATCTGATTGTCGAGTTGCCCGGCCCCTAAGCCTGAGCCCAATCCCTCGCCGGCGCCCAAACCGCCAACTAGTCTAGTATGAAGCATCACCATGCTACACATATCATAACAACCATCAGAATACTCATCAAAACCAAGGGATCGCACACACACACACGCACACTACAAAGTTTCCTGGTTTTATCTCATCCCTCCTTGAATCGAGTACATATCCTTTTCTTTCACTAATATGGGCCCATACTACCTTCTACATCTATTCATACTTTCCTCAAGAATTGCCTCAACTCCAGCAAGTCCCTTCTACTACCACTAGTTTTTGCGCTAATCTCATCCTAAGCTTACCCTAGGGTAATCTCCGACCGACTCTCTGGCATCAGCTACATAAGAAGTCCCGATTATCTCCCCTAACTGGCTCACGTATACCATTACATATCATTAAGACCAGATAATTCTTCGAATGAGAGGTCCTATCCTACAGTTTCACTCAAACGAGAGCGAAATGGAGCTAAACCTAACCTTCTGAAATTATTTATTCCTCATAATATGTAACTTAACATATTCGTTACTAGTTAGTTAAAGATAACTAGAAATCCTAAAAGCACAAATCAAGCAGCATTCGAGCATTGAGTAAACTAAACCAAACATATCCTAATCAGGCCATGATACCACTGACTAATCAGTACTACCATGTAGTTCATAAGCTCATACTCATATAACAGGCATACATGGCATCCTTCCTAGATCGTTAGCCCTAATTTAGCATGCAGTTCTCATAAGTATATCATAACAAAACAAACATGTAAGGATAATTTGGGAGAATTTACTTGAGCTTGACTGATTGCATGCACCACACCCTTTTTCTCATTTCAAAATCTTTTTTTACAAAAATGGTTTTTCTTTTAAAAATTTTATACCAAGTCTTTAGTTTGAGTTCAGACACACCCGAGAGTGAGCCTAAATCCGTCAAACCAAGGCTCTGATACTAACTTGTAACATCCCAAAACTCATGACCAAAAATATCGTTTTAAACTACTAAATAAAACCATAGCTATTAAGCCATTCCCTCAAAACAAGAGTCAAAGTATTTCAAAACATTATTATCAGAGTTTCCAAATCAAAACATCATAGTAAACATTCTAGGCTAAACGTCATGGTGTGTGCAATGCAGTCATCCCAAACTATTCTCTTTGCAACTGGAAGTACCTGAAACCAAAACTGAAAACCGTAAGCACAAAGCTTAATGAGTCTCCCTAACTACCACATACCATACACATAATCACATAAACTGGGCCCCCATCCCTTCATCGGGCCCCACGCAGCACCGAACAATGTCCGACATTAGGCCCTGCCTAGCATCAAGCCCCACCCGGTATACAGATCTATTTATCCCAGGCCCTGCCCGCTATACACATACAAAAGATGCCATATAATCATGCTAGCACATAAAGAATCATACAGAGTCCTACATGTTCTAGTCATAAGGCCTCACCTATCATGGTCCCCGCTCCTACTCTACTAATGATAAGATACGAAACCACATCCAAACTCAGCTAGTGATGAGATACGGGACCACGCCCAGACTCACCTCCCTAGCAGGAACATACAAGTATCACAAAGAAAACTGGTATAACTAAAAATGCATACATTTGTCCAGTACATTCCTTAGGCATTGTCCAACATCGGATTGTAATCCAGAATCATAAAACAATAGACACATGCAAGAATTACCAAGACATCAAGCATACCAACATTCCTCGGGCACCGCCCAACATCAAATCGTAATTCAGAAACACATAACATAAATACAGGACAAATTTAGTGCCTTCAACCCTTTCAAATAGGAGGAAAGTCACCTCAAACATTGAAGCTCATTGCACGAAATTCCTAGCTGTAGTCTTGCCGACTCCCCGAGCTACCCATGCCAAACATCACCCAATTGACCATTAGATTCCACATCGAAATGCATGATACAATTGAGGCCCAAGCTCAAAACCATAAAATCCATAAAAGCCCATCAATGGCCCAATTTTCAAATTGGGCCCAACCCTTACATGCAACAACCATTTTGAATCCATTCCATACTTCATGTCCCTCCCAGGGTCAACCTCGGTCAAGTTCATGTCAAATTCAACGTCCAAGTCAAGTCAAAGTCAACACTCCGAGTTCACTCAACACGTCAGGTCATTCCTTTAACTCGTCGAGTTCTCGAATATCACAAAATCATGATATCTTGCCTCAACTCGTCGAGTTTCCCCCAAACTCTTTGAGTTCTTCTATTTCAACAGCATCGGGACATTTCGAGTTAACTTGTTGAGTTCCTATATGAACTCGTCGAGTTCTTTCCTTTTTAGTAGAATCGGGTCATACTCACATCAACTCGCCGAGTTCATTCATGAAGTCATCGAGTTATTTAGTATGTTCACTCCTTCTTAATGCATTAAGCCTTTATTCAGCATATCTTAACCCAATACTCAAGATCTAGACTGGAAACACATTTTAGAAGGTTAAAGTTCCAACTTTACCCATTAATCCCTTACTAAAGGAATTAAGCTCAAACCCTAACTCTAAAAAGGCTTAAATTTAAATCCAATAGTCCTCAAAACTTCAAGATAGGATATAATAATGTAGATCCGGACCTTACAGACTAGATAATCATGTACAGTCTCCAGCTTTCTGTACATGCATGGCCATTATAAGCTCTAAAGACCAAAATGGTGATATAGAAGTTGCATGGGACATCCGTGGCCATAAAGTTGGCACCTTTATGCCATGAAAGTCCTTCAAGACTCTAGATCTAAAGTGCTTTCCACTTGGGACGTCGAACTCTTAAGAACCATATCATTTGGACCAAAAACAAGCAAAAGATGTTAAGAAAGAGATCCAATCAACTATTAGTCAAATTTGAGACTTCATTACAAGAAAGTGACAGAAATGGAGTGAGGTTTCTAGATCTAGCAACTCTTCCTTGTTACTTCAAACTTTCCAACCTTCCAAGACTTCAAACACCCACAAGAACACCTCAAAATGGCTCAAATCACTCAAAATAGCATTAGGGTTTTGAAATTTAGGGTTAGAACAGTGGAGGCATGAAATGAGGCCAAACCCTAAAGCATAAGGTGTTTAAATAGGCTACAAAATATTGGATCAAGTGTCCTAAACCCTATCCAAGTCGTCGAGTTGGTCTTCCAAAATGCGCATTCCAACTTTCCAACACATTGAGTTTATTCCTTAAACTCGACGAGTTGGTCATTTAACCTTTTAAATTTCTGGGTGTTACAAGATGTAAATCATACTAAGCACAAAACTTGCTTCAAGATGACGCGCATCTCCTACGAAATGTAACAACCACGTTTCTCTTTCAAACTCAGATTTGGAGAAGTACTCAAACAAAAAATGAGATTAACATCAACATATATGATTAAAAAATGAAAAATGTTAAAATAAATTGATCACAAAAGATGTATACCATTCCTAATCAGTATCTTCCATTAGAGTTTCCTTCCTATGAACATCGAGTTAAAATGACATCTTAAATTTCTAGCTCCATTCCATGATTTGGAGTAAAATGATCAAGTAGTGATGCTGATTTATACACAATCTCATATAGCCTGACTTGATTCATTGATTTACAAATAATGAAGTAGATATTAAATGTTAATCAAAATAAATCAAGTCCTGGTTTGTGTAAATTGTGAGTACTCGTGCTTCTTTATAATCATTGTTTTTTTAATGACTATAAGATTGAAGAAAAAGTAATTGTCAAAGATGAACAGGTGCCCGGGACAATAATGTGGTGTAAAGCATTTCAATATAAAGAAGGCCACATGTTTTATCCAAACGTCAGAGTGAAAGTAGATGAGATTGTAGGTTTTATGAATTTTATACCGTTTTAAGAAGTATATGTTATTTGACTATTTTGTTGACAATTTTTCTGTGTAGCTTGAAAAATAAAAAGAAGCCTGAGTAGGGAACTTGCAACATGATAAGGACACAAATGTAATGCCGCTAGTATTTGGAAACAAAAAAGGTAGGTCCTTTAAGGGTGTTGGCTTCGTAGTTACCCGAAGCAAGTACTTCAGTCTGATGAGAAGCAAGAGAACTTTTAGCAACAAGAATGAGGAAAAAGAATTTAAACTAAGGGACGTTATGC
This sequence comes from Lactuca sativa, assembly GCF_002870075.4. Lineage (NCBI taxonomy): Eukaryota > Viridiplantae > Streptophyta > Magnoliopsida > Asterales > Asteraceae > Lactuca > Lactuca sativa. Next base: position 197,496,600 of record NC_056627.2, on the reverse strand, counting down.
AAAAAAGTAAAAGATCAAAAAAGCTTTTTCCATACTCAAAATTCAAGGGATTGAGGTACCAAGTCCATCATGTTGGATTAGGTGTCTAAGTTCATAACTGTTTCTGGAATTTACTTGGCCCGGTTAGCATGGTGCATTTTGGGTTGCATGGCATTGCAACACTTGGATAGACAAAATGAGAGATAGGACACTTATGGTTTATTAACGTATTATAAGTTCTAATATATTAATAATATTATTTAATTTGATCAAGAACTAATTTAGAATTAATTTAATTAAATATATGGGGTTGATTGTGCAAATCATCCATTCTTTTATAGTGGGCTAATGATCTATCGTTTATTGAATTAGGCTAAAACCCATAAGTTGCTCCATGGATAGTCCATGTAGGTTATAAACCCATGGATCATGGAATATGAAAAGCCATCTCAATTAGGGTTTACATGTTGTAACCCTACTTGTGACACAACTATAAAAGGACCCCATGGCTAGCAAAATCAGCACTACTATGTGTAGAACAAGAGGGATAGCCTATTTTGAGTGATAGTGTACTTCTCTCAAAGTTATTCAAAGAGTTGTGGTGTTGTGTGAAACATTTGAGGCATCACATTTGAGGTGCTAGGCTCACAAGGTTCTCAAGGAATCCAAGCAACAAGAAAGATATGTTCTTCTACTAGCTTTTATGTTTTAAAGTTCCCCATGCCAGGCTAGTTAGGTTAAGAACCTTGGAAAATCAAATTTGCATGTATCATAGTAAAACATAGATCCAAGGTTTCTAGGGTTGCATGTACACCTTAGGAGTGTTAGAATGCTCAAAACGCTTCGGTGGTATTAGAGCCTAGGCTTGTTTTCTTGATACTTGATGCAAATTGTTGAAAAATATTACGATTTTTGCATTCTGCTGAGTGAAATCACTGACTCCATGGGGGGACTCGACGAGTCCATGTGTTATTTCATCCTACTCGTCGAGTAGGTACATGCAATCGACGAGTAGGAGGCCCTGAATGTAGATTTTCGAGTTTTGCTACTGGAAATGGGCTAGAAACATTACCCTAAATTGTTTTGATCTTATAAAACTTGTTTTAGATGGTACAATGGTTATGCTAATCCATTTACAATGGGTATTATTAAAATTTCAAGTTTTGTATGTGTTATTTATGATTCTTGAAATTGTTGATATGAATGTTCATACACTTATGAGTTTAGAAGTTCATAGGAATTATTTGCAAATAGTTTATTAGTTTAATTCTTGATCTTGATGTGTTTTAATGGAATCCACATTTTGTCCTCAAGTTATGGATTACCAAAAGTCTTCCTTTTAAATTCCATTAATGAACACATAGGTTATATGAAAATGAAGAGTCTTCATTTTAATAAACCATTAACTCATAAGTTATGAAGTTGGAAAGTTTTGAAAGTTAAAAAACTTGCCCTCAAGTTTTGGAACATGTAAAGTCACTTTAAAAAAACTTTAGTTCCAAACCCTAGAATTTTAAAAGTTAAAATTCACCCCTTATATTTTATAATATTATAAGTTAATGTATATATATATATATATATATATATATATATATATGTATATATATATATATATATATATATATATATATATATATATATATATATATATAGGCTTAGGTTATTTTGTTTTTACTAAGTATTGTGTGTCAGAATGCACATATCTAGACCGACGGATGAAATTAATCAATGGACATGATTTGAGAGTGTATGATATTATAATGGGGTAACATGTACTATATAATCACACAAATTTTAGCAAAAGGGTATTTTGGACAATTAACTACATTTATAAAAGGAAATTTTCAGATTTTTAGGGATGATTAATTCTCCTAATTTAAAAAAGTCTGAATTTTTTAATTAATTCAATTTCAATTTTTACCGATTTTATTCTGTTAGAATATTTTTTGTTAGAATGATACTCTTTCAGAATTTTATTCTAATTGAGTATTATTGAAGTAAAACCAAATTCTTGAACCAAATGTTGAAAATTAACAAATATTCTGATATATTCTTATACATCCAAACTTAAATACAAATTCATACATATTCTTACAGACTAAAAGTCTTATACATTTTAATATAGTTATAAATATTCTAAAAGAATATCAACAAAAATGAATAACATTCTTAAAAATTAACAACATTCTACTAGAATACTCTCGTTCTCCATGTTTTCTTCATTTTCCACATCAATGGCAGCCCCTTCAAAACCTAAATCCAAAAAAAAACATAATCAACTTTAAAATAGTATAACTTTCCGTATATTCTAACAGAATAAAACTATAATTCTAACAGAATGTGTTAGACATTACATACTTTTAATTTATTCTAATAGAATGTACTCGACTCACTTGATAAAAAGTGATTGGGTTCCTGATTTTTACTTTGATCCAAATGACTGCATACACACCCATCATTTAACCTTGCAGTGATTGTATTTGCAATTCCAAGTGGGAGATAAAGCAAGGACTGCAAATTAAGAACATAAAGCAAGTTATTAAAATTCAGCTGATTTGTTGAAATTATATACATAAATTAAAAAGAATTTACCATGCACATGCTGGTTTTCAATCCCTTGGGTTCATCACACAAGTGAGCCAATATCATCCTTCCCTGCTAACAAAAATACAAATAAAAATTCTTATTTTTATTCAGAAATCAGAAGTTGATTAAAAGAAAAACGAGTTCCATTTAGTAATAATCACCACAAGGAATCCAAAAGCTAGTCTAGTTCCCATCACCACCATATGTGGGTGGTTGTCGATTAAATTCGATGAAGACATACAATCCCTTAAAACATTAACTTAATAATAATAATAATAATAATATAAATAACCCAAACCCGAGACTTTAAAGAAAAAAGAAAGTAAGATATAAAGAGGAGGTGTATACTAGAGAATAATTATTACCAATACCACAAATAATGGGACAAGCTGGCATAAAAAATAAAAATAAAAAAGCAATAAGCCTCTTAATAAAAATTAACAAAAATAATAGAATGCACGAAAGCAAATGCTTTCCATAGCCAAGGCATTTATCATGCTTCCTTTTCTAGACTCCACAACCTTATAAACATTCTAAACACTGTAAAACATAGAGCAAGTAATATCAAAATTAGGATAGTTTCCTGTGTTAATTTTTATATATTGATATTACTTTGGACTTTACAGATCAAAATAAACTATTGTTCTATGATGAAATGAAGAGATTTAATTACTTGAATGTGACAGCGGGTGTAATAGCAAAAACAATCATAAACAACAAAACAACTCCATAGGTAGGCAGCAAAATTTATACTTTATGATGTTGCTTTAGAGATTAAAATTTATTTTACCATTTATATATGGAACCCAACTTAAAGCCGATTCTAGAATCTCTCATAGATCGAAGAACACATCCATGGCTATTGCCAAAGTCATACGTGAAGAACAGGCCGGTCGATTTCATGAATTTGGGGATTCTGATGAAGTGATTTTAGATTCTCGTAGGATTTAAGTGAAGAAGGAGTTTCAGCAAAATAGATCGATTCGCGAGGCTGGATTGTTTTTCCTCTTTTCAATCGCGATCTTCTCATCAAGGATGAAGTTAAATCAAAGGATAATGAGATTCATGCTTCTGATTCTATCACCAGTTCATTACGGAAGCTGTTAATCGATGAACCAGGAGAATCTTCTTCGTGTTCATCATCAGAAGCTGACGAATTGGAAGTGGGTACTTTATGAGATGAAGAGGGAGCGTAAAACCCTAATCTGGTGGGGGTGAGGTTTTAAAACTGATATCCTAATTTAAAAGGGGATATTATTTGATTTTTATCAATTTACCATAATTAATTATAGTATAGATTACTATTATACCCTTATATTTATTAGTAATGATTTATTTTTTCCTAAATTCCTATTGGTGCATTCATGCACACAATAGTTGCTGAAAACATTTGAACCAAGCTCTCTCTCTCTCTTTCTGTATATATATATATATATATATATATATATATATATATATATATATATACATATATATATATATATATACATATATATATATATATATATATATATATATATATATATATATATATGTATGCATAAGAATAAGTTGTTTTACCGTTACTAGGCCTCATTCACGAAGCCGGTGTATAAGGGGGGTATAAGGTTGTTGCCTATAAAATGGCATCTTAATGAGTGTCCACTCTCACCCATCACTTCCTTGACTGGTGGAGGGTCGTTAGCCGAATGGGTAGGACAATGACTTTAATCCTCATTAAAAGTATGATAGTTATAAAGTAACTAAATGTTTTTATAAATTCTCAATCTTAGTTACTTTAGGAAAATGTGAATATGGTGCTAACTCATGAAATTACACTTTGCACTTTGCCTAAGTTGTTAGTGGGGTGTGTGTAGTTAACCGGCACACTAGCCCAGACTTAACAAGGTAGGAAAATGGTGGCTTAACGTTTATCATAGATCGGTAGAGTGTGTGTGGTTAACCAGAACATTAATGAGGTGATAAACATTAAGAGTACCAAGTAATTTGCATGGTTAATTCACACCTTGTTCTATGATCCTCAACATCCCAGTCACAAAACATGAATGGAACATTCGAGATTAAAACATGCCATTGAAACCTTCAATGAATATCAAAAGAATCTAGGAGTTTCAAAAACAATTAAAACGTAATAATTTATTTCATTTTTCATGGTGGAAATTGGTGAATCGTCATTCACCTACCTTCAAATATTTTATAGCGTGGATTACGGCATCCCTCTTCTAAGTTATAAAATATTGTGTTGGGTCCTAGCCTTAATATTACATTTGGGTGTCTTATTAAGGACTATCTTTTTATCTAATTCAAACTTGTCCTTCTTTCTTTTCAGATGTCTTCCAACAATGCTGCTTCTGGCTCAAACCCTACCGGCTCCTTCTTTCTCATGAACCTTTGTGGGAGAGTCATCTTCGATGGTTCCAACTTTATGGATTGGATCCGGAACATCAGGATGGTCACTCGTTACGAGGACAATGAATATGTCCTCGACAAGGAGCTTAAGGAACTTGATGAGTCGTCTGCTACTCCTAAGGAGATCGCTGAATTCTGGACTCATGAGAGAGATGTCACCAAAGTGGCGTGTATCATGTTGGCCACGATGACAGCCGAGCTCTAAAATTCCTATGAGGATTATTACCCTTTTGAGATGCACCAGGACTTGATGGCCAAATACCATCAGAGTGCTCGTCAAGAGCGGTATGCAATCATCTCCTCCATGATAACAACTCAAATTAAGGATGGTGCACCCATCACGTGCCACATGAAGAAAATGCAAAGGTGTGTGGAACATTTGCTGAAATTGAATGTGAACTTCCCCGAGGAGTTGGCAATTGACATCATTTTTCACTCCTTACCTTTGTGTTATGATCAATTCTAAATGACAGATCATATGAACAAGGACGAAATTACACTCAGCTGACATCAAGGACTTTTGAAGTCTACCGAAAGTGGTCTTAAAAGTAAATCAGTTGTTACGACTCCTCCTACCATGGCCCCTGTCTTGGCAATCGGGCAAGGTAAAGGGAAGAAGAGGAAGAGCCCTTCGAAGGGTACCAAGGGAAAGTCCCTTGACGGCTCCTTTTCGAGTGGAACCAAAAGAGGTTTTGTCACTCCTTCTGCCAACCCTAACGAGGATGAATGCTTCTATTGCCATGAAAAGTCACACTGGAAGCGAAACTGACAAAAGTGCCTACAAGATGTTAAGGATGGGAAAGTGAAACCCAACCATGCAGGTATTTACACTATATTGTCTAATAACTCACCCCATTCAAATTCTTGGGTCCTTGATACTAGTTGTGGTATTCACACATGTTCTGGTTTGTAGGGACTAAGAAGAAGTCAGGTTGTGGAGCATGGGAAGATAAATTCAATCATGGGGAATAGGAAAGCTTCACCTGTCACCGAGATTAGAGTTTATTCTTTGTTGCTAAGTAGTGGGTTAACATTAGATTTGAATAAATGTTTTTACTCATCTGAAATGGCAAAAAATATTATTTCCATTCATGTTTTGTACATACAAGGGTTTATCTTTTGGTTTGATAATGAATGTGGTGGTATTAATTCTTTCTTAAATAATGTTCTTTATTTGAAAGAATTACCTTGTGATGGTGTGTATGAAACTATTTCGTTTATTGATAACCTATGAAATAATGTGTTGTGTATTGATTCTTCCACTAACTTAGATAAAGCATCATTATGGCATTGTCGTCTTGGACAAGTAAGCAAGAAACGCATAGGCCAACTCCAAAAGGATGGAATCTTGGAGTCATTTAACCTAAAGTCGGATTATAGCTGTGAATCTTGATTACTAGGGAAAATGACAAAGTCACACTTCATTGGTACTAGTGCTAGGGGTGAGGGTTTGTTGGACCTCATACATACTGATGTGTGTGGACCCTTCAGAATCGCCACAAGGGATGCTAACCACTTCTATGTGACTTTTACGGATGATTATATTAGATATGGATATGTCTACTTAATCAAGAATAAGCTAGAAACATTTTAAAAGTTCAAGGAGTTTAAACAGGAAGTGGAGAATCAGTTGGGCAGGAACATTAAGATGCTTCGATTCGATCGAGGTGGGGAGTATCTTAGTATCGAGTTCCTTAACTATCATAAGGAATGTGGGATTTTCTCATAATTGACACCTCCCAGGACACCACAACTTAGTGGTGTGGCTAAGAGGCATAATAGAACCTTGTTGGATATGGTTCGCTCCACGATGACTCGAGATTTGCTACCAATCTCATTTTGGGGGTATGCTGTTGAGACTACCGCCCATATTCTTAATCTAGTCCCTGCCAAAAAGGTTGCCAAAACACCTCACGAGATGTGGACTGGAAAAGTTCCCAATCTGGACGACATCAATATTTGGGGTTGCGAGGCTTTCGTGAGGCGTAAGACTCACGATAGGCTTGAACCTCGAAGCGAGAGGTGTATTTTTTTCACACCCTCAAACTGGAATGGAAGAAACGTTCGGGGGCGGAGGATGTCATGTTTAGTATCACAACACACATATCATAGCAATCATAGTAACAAACAACCATTATATTAATATTAAAGTGTTTACAAGTAGTGATTCACAAAAGATTTAATCCAAAAGTAAATAACAAAATAAGACATGAAGCTACAATACTTCATCTTCTGAATCCCAGTGCGCGTATATGTCTACTAGTTTCCTGAGAATACAACTTATTTTGAAAGAGTAGATCAGCATTTAAGCTGGTGATTTCATAAGATTTCAGTGATGTAAAGTAAGTTGAAAGTTCATTTAGAAAATTTTGCATGTTCCTCCAGAAGATCATATATCTTATGATGTAATGAAACATATGTAAAAATGGCTCTACAATCCTTTGTATGAGTGCTAAATGGATACAAGTTATATAAAACCCATAGTAAACAAACAATCGGTTGTGTGAATCTGCCCTAAGGCCACATCCAAACAAGGAACAGAAAATGAGGCGAAAGTCACACATCCCATTGTTTGTTAGATCTTCGTTGTATATAACCCTGGCTTATTCATTTGGTACTCACGAAGTTAACTGTAATAGTTTGTTTATATTTGAAGAAAACATTCTATCAGAATAACTCTTATTTCCTTTAGTAAAAATGGTAATCACAATAGTTCCTTCTATAATCACTTAGTTTATAGTAGCTATATATATTCTAATATCCAACGGATAGTTAATTGAGTGAATCTTCCGTAAGCCCACAACCAAACGAGGAACAGGAAGTAAGGCAGAAATCAAACATCCAACTACCTATCGGATATTAATTATATATAACTCTCATGTATAAACCTAGGTATTATAGAATTAACCACTTAATAGTTTAGTTTACTTAATGTTTTATGGTTTGGACGACTACTAGAAGTAATGAAATCATGTATTCTTAAGGCCTTAGTCGATACTATTGTGAGTTTTTGTATATATTTGTGTGTTTTATTTATTATTATCCGGTACTTTGCAGATATACCCTTTATAAATAATTCCGGTTTGATATATTGTTACTTCGTGTTTGCTAACCCTGGTACGTTGTATTTATATGTTTGTTAATGCAAACCTAGTATATTGTGTTATCACCTCGTGTTTGCTAACCCTGGAACATTGTATTTGTACCTTTGTTAGTGCAACCCCGGTAAGATATGTTACTACCTCGTGTTTTCTAACCTTGGTATGTGGTATTCGTACCTTAGTTAGTGCAAATTCGGTATGCTATTTTATTACTTCGTGTTTGCTAACCCTGGTACGTTTTATTTTTACCTTTGTTAGTGCAAACACGGTATGATGTGTTATTACCTTGTGTTTGCTAACCCTGGTACGTTGTAATTGTACATTTGTTAGTGCAAACCTGGTATGATGTGTTATTATCTTAATTCGTTATAAACAATGAGTTAAGGATATGATGTCTTCCTAGGATACTAGGAATATATATATATATATATATATATATATATATATATATATATATATATATATATATATATATATATATATATATATATATATATATATATATATATATATATATATATATATATATATATAGTATAAGTGTGTAATTCATGATTTGTTCTTTTGTTATTGTTATAGTATGTTCCTCCCTGAACTAGTTATATTATACTCCTCCCTGTACTAGTTATAGTATGCACCTCTCTGTACTAGTTATAGTATGCTCGTCTCTATTAGTTATAGTATGCTCCTCTCTGTACTAGTTATAGTATGCTACTCTTTGTACTAGTTATACTATGCTCCTCTCTGTACTATTTATAGTATGCTCCTCTCTGTACTAGTTATAGTATGCACCTCTCCGTACTAGTTATAGTATGAGCTGAACTCCTAAACTATACCTATTATAGTTTACTAGTATGTTTACTTGAACTATTACTGACTTAAAGAATAGACTCAATCATCTACTGAGTTATGATTGTATTTCAAAAACAGAGTTTTATAAACAACAAGATAACATAACTTTAAAAGAGTTTTTAAAATGATTTGATAACTTATAAAAGCAAAAGAAATCTTTTAATGTGATGGTCATCACAAATAACATTTACACAATTATCATTGTGTTCAACTTTTATTCCCCGCCTTCAAAGCATTTAAAATATTTAAAAGATTGATTATAGGGGTATGAACTCACCTTACGTGGGTGATTCAATTGCAGATTCGTGTAAGGATGTGAAGTTCCATGAATGTATTCCCGAGACACAAACAAGTGCTAAATGACATATAATGGCATATATAGGTATGAAATTAGTGTTTTAAACAACTACCATGCAAGGAAACACTCTTAGAAACTAGGAATCACTTGGACTGAGTGTTACAATCACATGTGATTGATCAAAGGGGGGTTTAAGGCCACAACATGGAGTGTACGGCCAAGGGGTGTACGGCTATGGATTGTACGGACGTACCCTCATGGAAAACATGCAACAAGAAGGGTGTTTGATCCATGGGGAAGCTAGTGTGACAAATGTACTACCAAAGGATGAACAAGGCTTTCATTTTGGAGGGCTTTGAGGTGTGTACGACCACACCAATTGTGTACAGCCGTACACACTCCAAGATGGATGTATTTTTGGGTCTAGATTCAAAGGGGTTCAAGGTTTCAAGAGTTCTAATGGATAACTAGCACCTAGCAAGTGTTTAAAGCCTTAGATTATGGACTTAAAAAGGGTATACGGCCGTATATAGAGTGTACGGTCGTACATTGTTGATGTTCTTGAGTTTTGAAGATGTTTCATGGATGAAATCAAGGATCCTTACTAGTTATACCAATGTATCAAGTAAACAATAGAAGGAATACTTACTTAAATGAAGATCTAGATGAAAAATCTTGATGACAGTTGAGAGAGAACTCGAGTTCTTAACTTGGGAGTTGAGGAAATGAATAAGAAATGAAGGGATGACTTATATACAGGAGGTGGTGTACGACCACATTGAGTATACGACCGTACACCCATGTTTACGGTCGTACACTCCTCTTGAAGAAGTGTATGGCTTGAATACAACTCGATGAACTGATGATAACATATCCCTACACACAATCCTTAAGTATACTAGGCTTAGAACTCATAAAACGAGACTTAACAATGCTAAAAGATAACAGAAACGAGTCTGACTCTCGATTGATTGACTCCACTTTATAAGACAATTTTTTTTGGGTTGTCACATCACATCCCCCCCCCCCCCATTAGGTGTAATTTTGTCCTGAAATTAGAGTTTATGAAATACACATAGATGAGGTGGAAGGTACGGATACTCATGATTCATTTGATTCGCCCGATCTATAGGGAAATCAAGTCGTCACAATACATGTTAAAAGACTTTCGCCATGAGGTACGGTTTCGCTTTCGTTCGCTGGACTCCACTGACTAGGGTTTCCAAGGGTTTCTTTCACTGAATTGTATTTCTATAGATTTCTTTTACCAAGACGTGGTTTTGGCTTACATTGATCTAATCGAGTGGAATAATAAGAGTCCCGACGGACAACCGCTTTTTCAAATCTTTATAGACGTGGAAGGATATGGTGAAATGTATTGAATTCCCTAAGTAAACGGGACTTGTAAGCTGCCTGGCTAATTCTATTAAGAATCTCACATGGTCCTAAGTACCTTGGATTTAGCATTCCATGCATCTGAAACACATGATGCCCTTCTAGGGTGAGATCCCCATTTGACGTGATCATCATCCTGGAGTTCCAAAGGTTTTTCTCTTATGGGAGGCGTAGCTTTCCTGGTTGGTTCTAGAATTTCTAGGTCATTGATGGATTCGTACATTCTTCTTGGCTGTTTCCGCGAATGGTTTTTGATTTGGCGAATGCGTTTCTACTGACATTTGGCATCTAACTAGTTGCATAGCACCTACCTTAGTCCAGTGCAGAGAGCTTCTGTGCTTGCGACCAATGAAAGTTTTCGAACAGAGCAACTCTAAATGCCAGTATGGTAAAGGACTTGACTAGTTCGCAATTGGGTATCCCAAGCTTTATTGAGGTCAATGAAATGCATTTTCCGCACAATCCCTAATGGTTGAATCGTCTTATTATTCTGTCTATCGTTTCATGGATGGTAGGCTATGCTCATGACTAGCCTAGCCCTCAGGAATTTTCTGAAGTGACTGCCAAATTCGGAAGGTGATTTTATTATCTCGAATAAAGATAACAGACATTTGAACACCGAGTAGTACAACTAATCTCTCGGACATGCGTTCCATTAGCTTATCTATTGTGTCGGTTTTCTTCAATTTGTAAGGGGCATGCAGATTTAATCCGTCAATGGTCACTCAAAAGGATATCGTGTCTGCCTGTTGCCTTGGGAAGCTTTGTCTATGAAGCCCAACGCAATTTACTACCTCTGATTGGCAGAATACCCACTCGTAGACCTGGCAAGTTTGCCCTAATGTCCATGATATGATTCATACTTGGTCCATCTATCATTTCCTTGTGTATAGAATTCGTATATAATTAAGATTAGTAAGACAGTCGGATGTGCGACTCTGCCTCAGGTCCACAACCAAACAATGAACATGAGATAGGGTGGAAAACAGACATACTAAATCCGCATAATCTTAATTACATACCACCCTCGCGTATACAATTATTGGTGATAGGTGGGTTGTATTCGTTCTTAGCCTCAGTGCTTGAACTTGATCCACTGGACGAGTGGTGGTTAGGGAAGGTCTGCTGAATATACGGTGGTAAGGTTTCAGAGGGCAAGGTACTCCTCGCATGAGTACTACGTGGTTTGGAATATGAGCGAGATGATTATGTGGTCTAAGTTTGGTTGACGTTACGAATGAAGAGGGGTTTGTGAATTTTACGGTCAAGGCAATGTAAACATATGAACTTACTATGGTGAGGACCATGCCAACTCATGAAGAATGATGATAACATACTCTTTTACCAAAACAAAGGTTAGGCCGATTTGAAAGAAGCATTTGCTATACAACGGTGTATTCTGAATGTGCTTGACAATGTACTCATTGTAAATGTTCTAGTGCTTTCTGTTTTCTCCCTGATGCTACCAATGACATAAATCGTACCGCGATGAGCGAGTACTAATAGTGCACTGTTTTGAGAAATAGTGTTGATACTCTATACTATGATCCTCCTCGGTACCTCTATGATCGCTCTGCATATAGAAGTTATGTATAATTAAGATGAATAAGACGGTCGACCGAGTGGCTCTGCCCTAAATCCACAATCAAACAAGGAACATGAATTAAGGCGGAATCACTCACTCTAAGTCTGCAAAATCTTAGCTATGTACAACCCTCATGTACATACTAATCCATCATAGCTTCCCTGAACGGATTCTTAGTTCTCTTATTAATGCTGTGACTTGTTCATATGAGTGAGTTATTTTAATTACTTTTAAAGTTTTCCCTATGTTTTAATCTTATATAATTATAAATTAAGTTTTAAATCAATACTTAATTCGAATACGTACCCAAAATCTCAAAAGCAGGATTCCTCGCTACTCCTTTATGTCTTGTTCTTAGTTTCCTCCTTCTCCTCTGTCACCTCTCTCTGTTGGGCAGTCTCTCTCGGCATGTCCCATTTCACCAGATGCATGGCATTCCTGAACTATACCCGCATCGGTGGTTGAACTGATGTGTTGTGTCGGAGTTCTGCAGAAGCGAACTCCTTCGTCATTCCTCTTTGTTGGAAATTCCTTCCTGAAGTGTTCAGATTCGCCTCGCTTGAAACAAACATGTTTTACTTGGGAGATTGGCTGTGCAGGCGCCCTGCAGAAACGGGCAGTGTGCCCCTTTCTATTACACTTTCTACAGTGTAACTCTCGGCAGGCTCCGTTGTGGTGCTAGGTGCATTTGTCGCACTTTAGGAGATTTCTAGCATATCATTTGACGGGGGTTGTAGTGGTAGATGAAGTGCCAGATGTTGTGTCTGTCGTTGTAACCGCAGGGGTAGCCATGGGCTGTCGTCTCTTTTTAGAACCTTGAGCCGACCTTTTTCCCTCTTTATCCCAGAACTTTCGTTTCTTGTTCTTAGGTTTGCGGTCTGGGGTGTCCTTGTCAAAATTACTCCTGTAGTATTTTAATATAATGAACTTGGTATGTTTTAAACTTGTTGTTTATTTTATAGTATCATAAAATACTCCCATAGTATTCTAACTTTTTGTTCTGATCTAGAAGTCCCTTGAATAGAGTTAGGTAAGTTTTAGGACTGTTGCAGCACCGCATCACTCCTAAACACATGTCTGTCATATCTCAAATGAATATAGTTGATCAGGCTATATTGATCCCAGATATGATTACATAATTGTCCAGGTTTGACCGCAATGTTCAACCTTTAAATACTTCTGTTTTGTTTTCCTTGTGATACTTGTTCTAGTATGTATATATGTATAAGCACGTATGTATACTTTTATAAAGTATCGTTATATTATTCAAAGCACTTAGGGCCCATTGTATTTATAGTTGTATAGCTTTTATCGGTTGATATACTTAGCTCACTATAGTTAATGCTCTGATACCAATCTGTCAAACCCACAAACTGAAACGGCGGAAATGTTCGGGGGCGGAGGACGTCATGTTTAGTATCACAACACATGTATCATAGAAATCATAGTAACAAACAACCATTGTATTAATATTAAAGTGTTTAGAAGTAGTGATTCACAAAAGATTGAATCTAAAAGTAAATAACAAAATAAGACATGAAGCTACTATACTTCATCTTTTGAATCCCAGTGTGCGTACCTATCTGCTAGTTTCCTGAGAATACAAGTTATTTTGAAAGAGTAGATCAGCATTTAAGCTGGTGAGTTCATAAGATTGTAGTGATGTAAAGTAAGTTGAAATCTCTTTTAGAAAAAGTTTGATTGTTCCGCCAGAAGATCCTATATCTTCTGATATGATTAAAGTTAAGTAAAACTGGCTCTACAATCCTTTCTATGAGTGCAAATTGTAACATCCAAAAATACGACCCAAAATTTTTTGTTTTAATAATAATAAAAATCATATACTGATCGCCATATCATGAAACCATACATTAAATATCTCAACTCATAATAAAATGTCGTGAAACAGTTGTGCCAAATCAAACTATGAATCAAAACAAACTCCCAAGATAAAGATTGAAGTTGCGGTGTGAGCGATGCCATCATCCCGAGCTCTTCCCTTACCTGAAACCAAAACTAAAATTGTAAGCACAAAGCTTAGTGAGCTCCCCTAAACTACCACATACCATACAATAACATATAAGCAACTACTGGGCCTTGCCCACTGCATTGGACCGAAGCCCGGAAACTGCATCAGACCGAAGTCTGGAAACTGCATCGGACCGAAGTCCAGAACTAACCAGGGCCTTGCCCTCTGCATTGGACCGAAATTCGAAAACTGCATCGGTCCAAAGTCCGGAACTAACCAGGGCCTTGCCCACTGCCTCGGACCAAAGTCCGGAACTGACTGAACATAGCATAACATAATCTCAATACTGGCATAAACACATATACTACATACTGCATCAGACCGAGGTCCGGAACACAAAATCAAAAATCTATGCTTGAATCACAAAGACATCAGGCACACTGAACTACTACATCAGACCAAAATCTGGAACTACTGCAAACTAAACGGGTTGGCGTTGTGGTCGTAGACCCGTTCCTATTGGAAGCAAACTCACCTCGTAGCCTAGCTGCTGAAAGAACTGCTCAGGAATCTGTCTGTTGCAGCTCTTGTTTCACCCCGGCTACAATTTCCATAAGTACCCTCACTCAAATACTGATAGCAATACTTAGTGTAAAATGACTATCTTACCCCAGGTCAAAGTCAACCTATTGGTCAAAGTCAACATTCAGTTGACCTGACTTGTCGAGTTGGGTCACCAACTCGTCGAGTCCTTACTCTCACTTTCTTACTTCTGCTCGCTACTACTCATCGAGTTTGGCATAGACTCGACGAGTTCCTCTTCGATACTAACACTCAGTCAATCTGCATCCGACTCGCCGAGTTGTATGAACAACTCGTCAAGTCCTCCTTCAACACATGAACACTCTGACTGTGACTCGCCGAGTTGTATGAGCAACTCGTCAAGTCTGTTCTTTAGGGCATGAAGATTGCGTTGGACTCGCCGAGTCAGGGCATTGACTCGACGAGTCCTTCATTGAATGAGTCTAACCTCCAGCTGACTGAGTCCATCTCTCACTCACTGGTTCCACTCAGCATAACACGAAAATGGGAAAACAGGGGACTCGCGACTCGACTCGTCAAGTCTGAAGAGCGACTCGCCGATTCATATACATGCAATCACTATATACTCGATTCTGCTTGAATCAAGTTCATTCCATTCGTAGATCTGGTTTCTTAGGGCTTGTTTAACAAGTAATGTTTCCAACTTTACGTGTAAATAAACACCAAATGAAGGTTTTAAGGCTCAAAGCACACTATAAGAGTAGATCTATGTCTTTCATGCAATATGGCTCCTTAAAGGTATTAGATCTAGGCTTCTGAAACTCAAACATAGCTAGAT
This sequence comes from Lactuca sativa, assembly GCF_002870075.4. Taxonomy (NCBI): domain Eukaryota; kingdom Viridiplantae; phylum Streptophyta; class Magnoliopsida; order Asterales; family Asteraceae; genus Lactuca; species Lactuca sativa. Next base: position 197,481,045 of record NC_056627.2, on the reverse strand, counting down.
CTGAAGGCTATTCATCTCAATGTGTCCTCTATGCTACTACCAAGCCAAGAAATGGTTCAAGAATAGCTTTAATGGTGTTCCAATGGGGATTAATGCATAGAAACAGAAAAGGGGCGAGTTATACCTTACTATACTCTAAAATGCCACAAAGATCTTGGATCTCCTTCTTCTCCTCTTGATCTACCATTCCTTCTTCTCTCTATATCTTCAAAGAATCACACCAAAACACACAAAATGCTATGAGAGTTCTAGGGTTTCGAGAAGGATGCTCTGGGGGTGATGGGGACTGACTTGAGGTCCCAAAAAGTTGATTAAATAGGGTGCAAACCCTTGAAATTAGGGTTTCATCCAGACTGGCGGACTCGCCGAGTCCAGAATATGGACTCGCCGAGTCGCCAACTTAAAGGGCTCAATATTCCGACTCTAGTCGACGAGTCTGGCTACTGACTCGTCGAGTTCCTCTTGAAAACTTGAAAAATAATTATTTAAATAATATACCAGAATTTGGGGTGTTACAAATCTCCCCCACTTGTCTCAGACTTCATCCTTGAAGTCTGCTGTCACTAAATCTGGAAACAACTCTGGGTAATGCTCCCGCATCTCCTCCTCCGACGTCCACTCTGAACCCTTCTGGTGCTGTCACTGCACCTTCACTAACTGAATCACCTTGATCCTCAAGGTCTTCACGTTCCGATCTAAGATCGTAACTGCTCTATCGACATAATTCAGGTTGCTATCAACCTGAATATCCTCCATGGGTAATACTGCCGACTCGTCCACCAAACACTTCCTCAACTGAGAAACATAGAAAATGTTGTGGATCTGGCTAAGCTCTACCGGAAGATCCAATCGGTAGGCGACCCGACCCAGCCGGGCCAAAACCCCAAAAGGACCAATGAACCTGGGGCCCAGATTGCCCCTCTTTTGGAATCTGATGACACCCTTCCAGGGTGATACCTTCAGGAGGACCATGTCACCCACCTGAAACTCCAAGTCTGAACGCCTTCTGTCGGCGTAAATCTTCTGCCGACTCTGCGCAGTCTGTAGTCTACTACGAACCTGCTGGATCAACTCTGTCGTCTTGAGCACCACTTTGGTGCTCCCAATGACACGCTGACCGACCTCTCCCCAACAGATCGGGGTCCTACACTTCCTGCCGTATAGCATCTCGAAAGGTGGGCGGTTAATACTCGCATGCTAGCTGTTGTTATACGAAAATTCCACTAACGGAAGATACGTATCCCAACTGCCATCAAAATCTAGAACACATGCCCGAAGCATGTCCTCGAGAGTCTGGATCGTCCTCTCGCTCTGCCCGTCCGTATGAGGGTCGAAAGCGGTGCTGAAATTGAGACAAGTCCCGATCTCGTCGTGAAACCGCTTCAAAAATCTGGAAGTAAAACGGACGTCTCGGTCTGACACCACCGAGACAGGCACTTCATGTCGTGCCACCACCTCTCGCACATAAATATCGGCTAGCTTATCCGCCGATATACTCTCCTAGATCGGTATAAAATGAGAACTCTTCGTCAACCGATCCACAACGACTCAAATCGAATCCACTCCACGTGCAGTCCTGGGAAGCTTAGTGATGAAATCCATGGTGATGTATTCCCACTTCCACACTGGAATGTCTAACGGTTGCATCTTACCGTGAGGCCTCTGGTGTTCTGCCTTGACCTTCCTGCAGGTTAGGCACCTCTCCACATACCAGGCAACATCTCGCTTCATGCAGGGCCATCAATAATAGGGTTGAAGATCTCTATACATCTTCTTCGCCCCTAGATGGATGGAAAATCGAGACTTGTGGGCCTCATCCATCAGTACTAGTCGTACCCCTCCCCAGTATGGCACCCAAACTCTCCCATGAAGGGTCAACAATCCTCGATTGTCATAGTCGAAGGAAGCTACTAGGCCCACGATCCTCTCACACTTCTGCCTCTCCTCCTTGAGGTCCTCGCACTGTGCCTCTCTGATCTGCTCCAATAATGGAGTAATCACTGTCATTCCCAGTCATATATCCCTGATCGGGGCTGCTGCTGCCTTGCAACTCACAGCGTCGGCCACCACATTGGCCTTCCCTGGGTGATAAAGGATCTCACAATCGTAATCCTTCAATACATCTAACGATCGCCTCTGCCTCATGTTCAGATTCGGCTGATCCATGAGGTACCTCAAACTCTTGTGATCCGTGTAAATGGTACAATGGAACCCATAAAGGTAATGTCTCCAAATCTTGAGGGCAAACACCACTGCCCCCAACTCTAAATCATGTGTAGGATAGTTAGCCTCGTGAGGCTTCAACTGTCTTGAGGCGTAAGTTATCACACGTCCCTGCTGCATCAGCACTACTCCCATACCTGTGATTGAAGCATCACAATAGACTACGAAATCCTCTACTCCCTCTGGCAGGGCAAGAATCGGTAATTCGCACAATCTCTGTCTAAGGGTCTCGAATGTTGCCTGCTACTTAGGCCCCCAACGAAACACCACTGACTTCCTAGTCAGTCGGGTGAGCGGTACAACTATCTTGGAGAAATCCTGGATGAATCTCCTGTAGTATCGTGCCAAACCTAGGAAGCTCCGAATCTCATATGGAGACTTCGAGACCTCCCACTACATCACAGCCTCTATCTTGGCCAGATCTACTAGAATAACCTTCTAGTTGACGAGGTGACCAAGGAATTGCACCTCGCGCAACCAGAACTCACACTTGGAGAACTTCGCAAAACATCTCTCCCTGCTCAAAGTCTCTAGCACCTCCCTCAGGTGCTCCTCGTGATGCTCCTGGGTCTTGGAATAAACCAAGATATTATCAATGAACACTATCACAGACCGATCCAACATCGGTCTGCACACGCGGTTCATGAGGTCCATGAACGCGGCTGGAGCGTTGGTGAGCCCGAACGGCATCACCACAAACTCATACTGACCATAACAGGTCCTGAAAGCAGTCTTCTGCACATCCTCATCTCAAAATCGCATCAGATGATATCCGGAGCGTAAATCGATCTTGGAAAACCTAGACGCTCCCTCTAGCTGATCAAACAAATCATCTATCCTCGGGAGTGGGTAACGGTTCTTCACCGTTACCTTATTCAACTCCCAGTAATCTATACACATACGGTGCGACCCGTCCTTCTTCTTTACAAACAAAATCGGTACTCCCCAGGGCGAACTGCTCAAACTGATAAAACCCTTGTCTAGTAGCTCTTGCAGCTGCATAGACAACTCCTGCATCTCTGGGGGAGCCAACCGATACGGTGCCTTGGCTATCGGAGCCGCACCAGAGATCAGGTCAATCCTGAACTCGACCTGCCTCTCGGGAGGTATTCCAGGAAAATCCTCTGGAAATACATCCGAGTAGTCTCGCACTACCGGAACATCGTCAACCGTCATCTTGCCCTTCTCCCGGGCATCTACAACATAGGCAATATAACCGACGCAACCATGTTGGAAGTAGCGCCTCGCTATCGCTGCTGAACACAGAACTGGTATGCGCCGTGGCTTCTTGCCCTGAATCACTAACTCTCCCCCACTGGGAGTGCGAACCCTCACCAACTGTAGCTCATAATCTATCACCGCCCAATTAGGACTCATCCAATCCATGCCTACTATAACCTTATTCCCTCGCAGGGGAATAGGGACAAAGTCCACCGGGAACTGCTCATCGAATAACTATAGAGAACATCCTTTGTGTACCCTTGCAACCCTAACGGTCTTGTCAGCTGCTATTTCAACCTCAAGTGGACAATCTAGCTCCCCTGGAGCTCTGATAAACCTCTTACTAAGTGATAGAGAGACGAATGATCGGGTAGCCTCTGAATCAAACAATACTATAGCTGAAATGCCATTCACTGAGAACGACCATAGGCATATAACCATAAGAAACAAAAAAATAACAAATGCAGAGATAAGGGAGAATTACATACCCGTCACCACATCAGGAGTCGCTCGTGCCTCCTCTGCCGTCAGCTGAAAAGCCCTACTCTTCGCCACCGGCATCTCAACTTGGCCCTAACGGCCATCCGTAATCCTCAAAGTAGCAGGATCAGGTGCTGACACCTTCTCTGCAGCAGCTAAACTCGGACACTGGGACTTTTATGTCCCCTCTGATTGCACTGGAAGCAAATCAGATCTGATGCCGCAACGGTGGTAGTAGTGGCTGTACAATCTCTGCTCATACACCCAATCCGGCCGCACTTGTAGCAGCCGGCACACCCTGCCTTGCACGCCCCATCATGCAATCTCCCACACTTGCCACACCGACCGTGGCTCTGCTGACTCCTAGCTCTGTGATCTGAACCCTTGGGCTTTTTTGCCTGAACTCCCTGAACCTGGAGCCGCCTCCGGCTTCCTCTTTCTCTCGATCTAAAGGTCAATCTCTCTCTCTCAAGCCCTAGCAATCATGTCATCCAGCGTTTTACAGCTGGACCGGCTCACAAACTGGCAGATATCACTCCGCAACATCTCATGATACCGAGCCTTCTTCATTTCCTCATCAGCTGCGTACTGAGGAACAAGAAGTGCTCTCTCCCTGAACTTTGCGGTGATCTCCGCCACTCTCTCTGTCGTCTGGGTGAGGTCCTGAAACTCTCTGGCCAACTGCTGCACCTTAATAACCGGTGCAAACTCAGCCCTGAACCTGGTAGTAAAGTCAGCCCAGGTCATAGCATCCAAAGTTGTGTCATCTCCAATGGCATGTCCGACCTCCTCCCACCAATCCTGTGCCCTCTCCTTTAGAAGACAGGACGCCAATCTGACCTTGTCCCCCTCTGGACATCTGCTCGTACGAAAAGTGTTGGCCACATCCGCCAACCATCTAGTACTCGCTATGGGGTTCCGCGCCCCGTGGTAATCTGGAGATCCACATGCACGGAACTCCCTGAAAGTAAGCGTGCGCGACCCCATCATGGCCGCTACCTCAGCACGGAAAGTGCTCAACCTCTTGTCCATCAACTCTAAGATACCCTCCTTGATCGAACCAAAGATCACAGGAGTCTGCTCAAGTATGGTGCGAGTAATCTCTGAAGTGAGAAACTCCCTAGTCAGCTCATCCAATTGCCCGACCTCCGGGCCTGATCCTGATCCCCCTCCGGCATCTGAACTGCCGATTGCTGGCCTAGGGCGTAATACCACCATTCTGAAAACACATCATAATAAACTTCAGGAACATAGATATATCTCGAGGGATCACGACTACCACAAGTTTCCTGATCTCATCTCAGCTTTCCTTGATTCGACTACGGATCCTCTGCTTTCAGTAGTATGGGCCCATATTACCTTCCACATCTATCCGTACTTTCCTCAAGTATCGCCTTGACTCCACCAAGTCACTACTACTACTACTAATATCTGCTACTCCCATCCTAGGCTTTCCCTAGGGAAATCTCTGACTCTACCCAATCGAGTCCTCAGCTGTTGAAGGCCCCCTTGTAATGCGAATTAGCCATCACCTGAATACCATCACATGTGACGAGGCTCAGATAATCCTTCGAGTAAAAGGCCCGTCCCTACAACGGTTAGACTCATACAAGAGCTGCGCAATAGGGCCAAATCTAGCACTTTGAGATTATTCAACCGTGTTCACATGTGACGTGATGTATTCACCTAATGGCTAACTCCCATCACTCAGATCCCCACAAAGCACAAAGGAAGCAGCATTCAGACACCGAAAACTACTCAAGCAATTCTATCCTCATAACAAGGAACTGTACTGGCATACAATGCTAAGCTCATACTATCAGGTATAACCTAAATAGGCTATCCTTCTGCTGTCTACTCAAAACTAGCATGCAATTCTCATAAAGCTGAAACACATATAGCAGGCACATAAGGCATCCTCCTAGATCCTTAGTACTATTCTAGCATCTTATTCTACTGAAACTGAAACTGATAATCATAACATAAACTTGTATGGGTAATTTGGGAGTACTTACTTGAGCTCGGCTGATCGCATGCACCACACCCTTTTCCTTTTCTCAAAACTCTTTCTCTTTTTAGGTTTTCTTTTTCAAAAATATTTTTGAAAACACTTATGAAAATCCTTCTACCATTTCCTCAGTTTGAGTCCAGTCACACCCGAGAGTGTGCCTGAATCTCTCAAACCAAGGCTCTCATACCAACTTCTAACATCCAAAAATACGACCCTAAAATTTTTGTTTTAATAATAATTAAAATCATATACTGATCGCCATATCATGAAACCATACGTCAAATATCTCAACTCATAATAAAATGTTGTGAAACAATTGTGCCAAATCAAACTATGAATCAAAACAAACTCCCAGGATAATGACTGAAGTTGTGGTGTGAGCGATACCATCATCCCGAGCTCTTCCCTTTACTTGCGGAACTACCTAAAACCAAAATAGAAACTGTAAGCACGAAGCTTATTGAGCTCCCCCAAACTACCACATACCATACAATAACATATAAGCAACTACTGGGCCTTGCCCACTGCATCGGACGGAAGCCCAGAAACGGCATCGGACCGAAGTCCAAAGACTGCATCGGACCGAAGTCCGGAACTAACCAGGGCCTTGCCCTCTTCATCGGACCGAAGTCCGGAAACTGCATCGGACCAGAGTCCGGAACTAACCAGGGCCTTGCCCTCTGCCTTGGACCGAAGTCCAGAACTGACAGAACATAGCATAACATAATCACAATATTGGCATAAACACATATACTGCATACTGCATCAGACCGAGGTCCGGAACACAAAATCACAAATCTATGCTTCAATCACAAAGACATCAAGCACACTGAACTACTACATAATACTGAAATCTGGAACTACTGCTAACTAAACGGGTCGGCGTTGTGGCCGTAGACCCGTTCCTATTGGAAGGAAACTCACCTCGTAGCCTAACTGCTCCGGAATCTGTATGCTGCGGCTCCGGTTTCACCCCGGCTACAATTTCCATAAGTACCTTTAGTCAAATACTAATAATAATAATGAGGGTAAAATGACTATCTTACCCCTGGTTAAAGTCAACTTATTGGTCAATGTCAACATTCAGTTGACCTGACTCGTCGAGTTGGGTCACCAACTCGTCAAGTCCTGACTCTCACTTTCTTGCTTCTGCTCGCTGCTACTCGTTGAGTTTGGCATAGACTCGATGAATTCCTCTTCGATACTAACACTCAGTCAATCTGAATTCAACTCGCCGAGTTGTGTGAACAACTCAGCGAGTCTGTTCTTGAGGCATGAAGATTGCCTTTGACTCACCGAGTCAGGGCATTGACTTTCTGAGTCCTTCAATGAACGAGTCTAACCTCCAGCTCACTGAGTCCATCTCTCACTCACTGGTTCCACTCGGCATAACACGAAAAGGGGAAAACAGGGGACTCGCGACTCGACTTGTCGAGTGTGAAGAATGACTCGCCGAGTTGTATACATGCAATCACTATATACTCGATTCTGCTTGAATCCAGTTTATTCCATTCGTAGATCTGGGTTCTTAGGGCTTGTGTAACATGTAAAGTTTCCAACTTTATGTGTAAATAAACACCAAATGAAGGTTTTAAGGCTCAAAGCAAACTATAAGAGTAGATTTAGGGATTTCATGCAATATGGCTCCATAATGGTATTAGATCTAGGCTTCTGGAACTCAAACATAGCTAGATCTGATGGCTATTCATCTCAATGTGTCCTCTATGCTACCACCAAGCCAAGAAATGGTTCAAGAATAGCTTTAATGGTGTTCCAATGAGGATTAAAGCATAGGAACAGAAAAGGGGCGAGTTATACCTTACTATACTCTGAAATGCCACAAAGATCTTGGATCTCCTTCTTCTCCTCTTGATCTACCATTCCTTCTTCTCGCAAGATCTTCAAAGAATCACACCGAAACACACAAAATGCTAAGAAAATTCTAGGGTTTCGAGAAGGATGCTCTGGGGGTGATGGGGGCTGAGTTGAGGTCCCAAAAAGTTGATTAAATAGGGTGCAAACCCTTTGAATTAGGGTTTCATCCATACTGGCGGACTCGCCGAGTCCAGAATATGGACTCGCCGAGTCGCCATTTAAAGGGCTCAAATTCTGACTCTACTCGACGAGTCTGGCTACTGACTTGTCGAGTTCCTCTTAAAAAGTTGAAAAATAATTATTTAAATAATATACCAGAATTTGGGGTGTTACATAAATGGATACAAGTTATATAAAAACCAGAGTAAACAAACAATCAGTTGTGTGAATCTTCCCTATGCCCACAACCAAACAAGGAATAGGAAATGAGGCGAAAGTCACACATCCCTTTGTTTGTTAGATCTTCGTTGTATAAAACCCTGGCATATTCATTTGGTACTCATGGAGTTAACTGTAATAGTTCCTTTATATTAGAAGAAAACATTCTTTAAGAATAACTCTTATTTCCTTTAGTAAAAATGGTAATCACAATAGTTCCTTCTATAATCGCTTTGTTTAAACTAGCTGTACATAATCTAATATCGAACAGATAGTTAATTGAGTGAATCTGCCCTAAGCCCACAACCAAACAAGGAACAGGAAGTAAGGAGGAAATCAAACATCCAACAACCTATCGGATATTAATTGTATATAACTCTCATGTATAAACCTAGGTATTATAGAATTAACCACTTAAGGTCCTTTAAGTTCTAATGGTTTAATAAAATGGATTAAGCCCTTTACTGATAAGTTTCTCGTTTAGTTTACTTAATGTTCTATTGTTTGGACAACTACTAGAAGTAATGAAATCTTGTACTCTTAACGCCTCAGTCGATACTGTTGTGAGTTTTTGTACACATTTGTGTGTTTTATTTATTATTGTCTAGTACTTTGCAGATGTACCCTTTATAAATAGATCTGGTTTGATATATTCTTACCTCATGTTTGCTAACCTTGGTACGTTGTATTCGTACCATTGTTAATTCAAACCCGGTATGATGTGTTATCACCTCGTGTTTGCTAACCCTGACAAGCTGTATTTGTACCTTTATTAGTGCAAACTCGGTAAGATATGGTATTACCTCGAGTTTGCTAACCTTGGTACGTGGTATTCATACCTTAGTTAGTGCAAACCCGGTATGATATGTTATTACTGTTGGATAAGGTGTCTAAGTCCATAACTTCTTTTGTATATACTTGACCCGATCCGGCATGGTCCATTTGGGTTGCATTTCACCCAAACAATTTATGGATAATTTTATGAGAATTGTAGACATACGATTTATTAATATATTATAAGTTATAATATATTAATATAAAGTCATGTTATTTAATTAGTTTTAATCTTGAATTAATTATTAATTAATTTAGTGATTAAAAGGAAGACTAATTAAATAATGGGCTATTATATTTATATTGTGTGGGCTAATACTCATTTGTTAATGGGCTAAGCTTATATGGAAGTCCATGGATGATCCATGGAGCTTTTAACCCATGGATCATTTGAAACGAAAAGACATGGGTTATTAGGGTTTCACCCTAACCATGTACACTATACAAACAAGCTTTTGCATGAAAAACACCCTAGAGTGTGTGTGTAATAGTGGTGGCCGAATTCTAAGAGTTAGTATACTCTCTCATACATTTTCCAAGTTTGTGGTGATTTGTGATTTCCATTTGAGGCATTCACATTATTGGTGCTTGGCTCTCAAACTCCAAGGAATCAACAATCAACAAAAGGTATGTAATTCATCTAGTTCTTTTATGTTTAAAAGTACCCCATGTCATGCTAAATAGGTTATAAACCTTGGAAAATAATATTTTGCATGTGTCTTAGAAAAACATAGATCCAAGGTTTATTAGGCTTGCATGTACATTTAGGAAGTGTTAGAATACTCAAAACCCAACAGTGGTATCAGAGCCTAGGCTTGTTTGTTTGATACTTGATGCAAAATAGTGAAAAAAGTCGAATTTTTGTTGTCTGCCTGATGAACTCGTTGAGTCCATGGGGGGACTCACCGAGTTCATGTGTAAACTCATCCTACCCACCGAGTAGGTTTGTGCACTCGACGACTAGGAGCCTCAGAATGCAGATTTTCAACTTTTGCTGCTGGAAATGGACTAGAAACATTACCCTAAACTATTTTGGTGTTTTAAAACATGTTTTAGTTGGTGTAATGGTTTTTCTAATCCTTTTACAATAGCTTATATCAAAATTTCATGCTTTGTATGTGTTCATATAATTCTTGAAACTTTGATGATCATGTTCATGTTCTTATGAATTTAGAAGATGATAAGAATTATTTGCTGAATTGTTTAGGATTAATTCTTGATCATTTATGTGTTTTAATGGAGTCCATAATTTGTCCTCAAGTTATGGATATCCAAAGGTCACTTCTTTTTAACACACATTTATACACATAAGTTACATAAAAATGAAGAGTCTTCATTTTTTATGAACCTTTAATTCATAAGTTATGAAATGAAAAGTTTTGGATAGTTACAAAAGTTGCCCTCAAGTTTTGGAATTTGTAAAGTTTCACAGACTTTAATAAACTTTAATTCCAACCCTTACAGTTTTAATAGTTAAAATTCAACACTTATACTATTTATAACTTTAATGGTTAATTATTATATATATGTATAACAATAAGTCGTTCTACCATTAGTAGGCCTCATTCACGAAGCCGGTCTATAAGGGGGGTATAACATTGTTGCCTATAAAATGGAAGCTTAATGGGTGTCCACTCTCACCCACCGCTTCCTTGATCGATGGAGGGTCGTTAGCCGAACGGGTAGGACAATGACTTTAAATCCTCATTAAAAGTATAATGATTATTATAAAGTAACTAAATATTTTAATTCCCAATCTTATTTACTTTAGAAAAAAATGTAAACATGGTGCTAGTCCATGGAATTCACACTTTGTACCTTACCAAGTCGTTGGTGGAGCGTGTGTGGTTAAACGGCACACTAACTTGGACTAGTAAGGATCACAAAGGGTGACTTAATGTTTGTCATAGATCAATGGAGCGTGTGTGGTTAACCGGCACATTAATTAGGTGATAATATTAAGGGTACCAAGTGAATTAGTATGGTTAGTCACACCTTGTTTTGTGATCCTCGGCATCCCAGTCACAAAACTTGAAGGGCACAATAGAGATTCAAAATGCCATTGAAAAGTTCAATGAATCTCAAAAGATCTAGGAATTTCAAATCCAATTAAAATCTAATAACACATTTCGTTTTTCATAGTGGAAATTGGTGAATCGTCATTCACCTACCTTTCAAATATTTTATTATTAGATTACGGCATCCCTTGTAAGTATAATATATTGTGATTGGATCCTAGCCTTAATATTACATTTGGGTGTCTTATTAAGGACTCTACATATCTAATCTAAACTTGCTTTCTTCTTTCATATGTCCTCGATTAGGAGTTAAAGGAGCTTGATGAATCCACTGCTACTCCTAAGGAGATCGTTGAATTCAGGACACATGAGAGAGATGCTACTAAGGTGGCATGCATCATGATGGCCACGATGACAGCCAAGCTCCAAAAGTCCTATCAGGACTTCTACCCTTTTGAGATGCACCAAGATCTGATGGAACTAAATATGAGGCCACGATGACAGCCATCAGAGTGCTCGTCAGGAGCGGTATGAAATAATCTCCTCCATGATAACAACCCGCATGAAGGATGGTGAATCCATCATTGGCCACATGCAAAAGATGCAAAGGTATGTGGACCGTTTGCTTCAAGCTGAATATGAACTTCCCTGAGGAGTTGGCAATTGACATCATTTTGCACTCCTTACCTTCTTGTTATGACCAATTTCGTATGACATATCATATGAACAAGGAGGAAGTTACTCTTAGCAAACTTCAAGGACTCTTGAAGACCGCTGAAACCAGTCTTAAGGGCAAGGCGGTTGTTAGCTCTACTACTCCTACTCCAACATCTACCCCTGTTTTGGCTACCGGGCAAGGCAAAGGGAAAAGGAGGAAGTCCCCTTCGAAGGGTAACAATGGAAAGTCTCTTGAAGGCTGCTCATCAAGGGCTAAGAGCGGTTCTATCACTCCTTCTGCCATTCCCAAGGATGCTTATTGCTACTATTGTTGGGACAAGGGGCACTAGAAGCGAAACTGCCCTAAGTACCGGCAGGATCTAAAGGATGGGAAAGTGAAACCCACCCATGTAGGTATTTACACAATATTGTCTAATTACTCACCATATTCTAACTCTTGGGTGCTTGATACAGGATGTGGTATTCACATATGTTCAAATTTGTAGTGCCTAAGAACCAGTGAGGATGTGGAGCACGGAAAGATAAACTTGATCATGGGGAATAGGAAGGCTTCACCTGTTTCCAAGATTGGAGTTTATACTTTGTTGCTGAATAATGGTTTAAAATTAGATTTGAATAAATGTGTGTACTCGTCTAAAATGGCGAGAAATATTATTTCCTTTCATGCTTTGTACAAACAAGGTTTTACATTTTCGTTTGATAATGAATGTGGTGGTATTAATGCTTTCTTTAATAATGTGTTTTATTTTAAAGCATTACCTTGTGATGGTGTGTATGAAACTGTGTCGATTGTAGACAACTTAGGAAATAATATACTGTATATTGATTCTTCTACTAGCCTAGATAAAGCTTCATTGTGGCATTGTCGTCTTGGACATGTAAACAAGAAGCGCATAGGCAAACTCCAAAAGAATGAAGTCTTGGAGTCATTCGACCTTAAATCGGATGATAGTTGTGAATCTTGTCCACTTGGAAAGATGAAAAAATCACCCCTCACTGGTACTTGTGAAAGGGGTGAGGGTTTGTTGGACCTAACACATACTGATGTATGTGGGCCATTCAAAACCGCCACAAGGGATGCTAGTCGGTATTATGTGACTTTTATTGATGATTTTAGTAGATATGGTTATGTCTACTTGATCAAACATAATTCAGAAACCTTTGAAAGGTGTAAAGAATTCAAACAGGAAGTAGAAAATCAGTTGGGCAGGAATATTAAGATGCTTTGATCCGATCGAGGTGGTGAGTATCTTAGTACCGAGTTCCTTGACTTTCTTAAGGAGTGTTGGATTGTCTCACAATTGACTCCTCCCAAGACACCACAGCTAAATGGTGTAGGTGAGAGGCGTAATCGAACTTTGTTAGACATGGTTTGCTCTATGATGAGTCGAGCTTCACTACCAATCTCTTTTTAGGGGTATGACTTAGAGACTGCCGCCCATATCCTTAATCTAGTCCCTACAAAGAAGGTTACCAAAACAGCTCATGAGATGTGAACTGGGAAGGTTCCCAACTTGGACAACATCAAGATTTGGGGTTGTGAGGCTTTCGTGAGGCGTGAGACTCATGATAAGCTCGAACCTCGAAGTGAAAGGTGTATTTTCATCGGCTACCCATAGAAATCCTTTGGTTACCTCTTCTACAGACCCAGTGAGAATGTGGTCTTTGTAGCAAGAAGATGGGTCTTTCGTGAGAGAGAGTTTATGAGCCGAGGAGATAGTGGGAGGGAAATTGATCTTGAAGAAATTCAGGAATCAATTGATGAAGGAACCTCAGACACTAGCAATCAACCTGAGGAGGAAACTCCTGTTAAGCCAGCTGGCGAGTCTGTACCTCCGAGGCGTTCCGAACGAGTTAGGAACACACTTAAGTTTTATTATGGTTTTCATATTACTACGGAAGGTGATACATTTATCAGCGATAGTACACTGGTAAATTTGGATGAACCTAACAGTGTTAAGGAAGCCATGGCAGGCCTGGAGTCTACTAAATGGAAGGAGGCTATGGACAGCGAGATACAGTCCATGTATGACAATCAAGTTTGTAACTTGGTTGACAATGTACCAGGCCCCGTAAACTAGTCGGGTGCAAATGGATCTTCAAGAAAAAGACCGACATGGAAGGAAACGTGCACACTTATAAGCCTCGACTGGTTGCCAAGGTTTTTACTCAGACTCAGGGTATTGATTATGATGAGACCTTCTCACCGGTAGCAAAGATTAAGTCTATTAGGGTTATGCTAGCCATTGCTGCATTTCATGATTATGAAATATGGCAAATGGATGTCAAAACCACTTTTCTTAATGGACAGTTGGCTGAGGATGTGTACATGAATCAGCTAGAGGGTTTTGTCAGTCCAGAATACCCTAATAGAGTGTGCAAGCTTGAGAATTCCATTTATGGATTAAAACAAGCATCTCGTAGCTGGAATCTTTGTTTCGATGAGAAGGTCAAAGAGTTTCGCTTCTCGAGAAGTGAAGATGAGTCTTGCGTGTATGTCAGAGCTAGTGGGAGTATAGTTAGCTTCTTGGTACTGTATGTAGATGACATACTACTTATAGGAAATGACATCCCAACCTTGCATGAGGTTAAGTCCTGGCTTGGGAAGTGCTTTGCTATGAAGGACCTAGGGGAAGCTGCCTATATCCTAAGGATAAGGATATTCAGAAAAAGGAGTAAAAGACTAATTGGACTTAGTCAGAGTACCTACTTGGATAAGGTGTTGAAAAGATTCAACATGCAGAATTCCAAGAAAGGAGAATTACCAATCCAAAGCAATGCCAAACTGAGTAAGACTCAGAGTCCGAGTATAGAGGCCGAGATAGCAGAGATGAGTTGATTACCGTATGCTTCCGTTGTGGGCTCGATCATGTATGCTATGATATGTACCCGCCCTGATGTGGCATTTGCTTTGAGCATGGTCAGCAGATATATGGGGAACCTTGGCAAGGCTCATTAGACCGTGGTAAAGAACATTCTCAAGTACCTACGGAGGACTAAGGATTGGATCCTTACCCTTGGTGGGAGTGATGACTTGAGAGTATTAGGGTATAGTGATGCTAGTTTTCAAACTGATAGGGAAAACTTCCGCTCTCTGTCGGGCTGGGTCTTTACCCTAAATGGAGGGGCAATCTCTTGTAAAAGTTCCAAACAGGAGACGGAGGCTTATTCGACTTGTGAATTAGAATATATAGCAACGAGTGAAGCAGTGAAGGAGGCGATATGACTAAAGAACTTCATCGGAGACCTTGGAGTTGTACCAGCTATTAAGGAGCCTATGGAGATTTTCTGTGATAGCAATAGTGTGGTTGCCTTAGCCAAGGAACCGAGAGATCATGGCAGATCCTGACACATTGACAGAAAATATCACTTCATAAGACATAAGATAGAAGAAGGGCTCCTCGTGGCAAAGAGGGTATTGTCAGATGAGAAACCTGTAGATCCCCTTACGAAGGGACTGACGAGGGTTAAGCATTTACAGCATGCAAGGCGCATCGGACTGAGGGATGATATTAGTTTTATAGATTAGATAGCCTTTTCTGAAACTTGTAAAATGTAATTGACGTTTGATGATGAATAAAATTTGTGATTTATTTATGAGTAGAGTGTTACTATCATTGTCAATTATTTACTATTGTTTCAGTTTTGCATGTTTTGACTTCTAGAATAATTAATTTATTCAAACCTCGACAATCGGTCATACGTCGGAAGTAGGTATGAATCAAGATTGTCATGAATTCAGTTTGTAGATGGCTAAAGGTGTTTAGACATAGCAATGGTTGCTGCAACGTTCATGAGTGCTCATAAGTTATGAGTATTGGAATAAACACACGCTCACTTGTATCACTTCATGGAATTTATCTCGTGTGATCTTGAGGCGATAATATCATATTAGTCTTCAAACCTAGAGATATGAGTTGTTACCTATGAGTTGGTTGTGCATTGATTCCACGGAAACGCATCAGTAACTTGATGTTATCAAAACGTGCCTTTGTGTACAATTCAACAAGTAGTAGAACAAGCATATGAGTCAAAGTTTATCTGTTCCTTCTAGAAATATAAGTGATATTTGGGCCCATCGATGATTTTGTGTTGACCCATCAACCGAGCTCGGTTAGAAAAAACTTGATGTGTTCAGTTATGTTCTTTGTCAAACAAATCGGAAATCAAGAAACAACTGCCATACAATAAATAAGACATTGTTCCATGCATTTGTACGGATGATATCATGAGAACAGAGGATTATATGATCACTTGTCTAAAATGGCGCTTCATAGTTCAACAAAGTTTTTGAGAGCTACGATTGTCGGTTCGTTCCTGAAGTAATATAGGCAAATACAGTTATTAGACTTATTCATGTGGGAGTCTGTTAGATAAGGTGTCTATGTCCATAACTTATTTGGTATATACTTGACCCGAACCGGCATGGTCCATTTGGGTTGCACTTCACCCAAAATATTTATGGATAATTTTATGAGAATTGTATACTTACGATTTATTAATATATTATAAGTTATAATATATTAATATAAAGTCATGTTATTTAAATAATTTTAATCTTGAATTAATTATGAATTAATTTACTGATTAAAAGAAAGAGTAATTAAATCATGGGCTATTATATTTATATGGTGTGGGCTAATACTCATTTGTTAATGGGCTAAGCTTATATGGAAGTCCATGGATGATCCATGGAGCTTTTAACCCATGGATCCTTGGAAAGGAAAAGACATGGGTTATTAGGGTTTCACCCTAACCATGTACACTATATAAACAAGCTTTTGTTGCATGAAAAATACCCTAGAGTGTGTGTGTAATAGTGGTGGCCGAATTCTAAGAGTTAGTATACTCTCTCATACATTTTCCAAGTTTGTGGTGATTTGTGATTTCCATTTGAGGCATTCACATTATTGGTGCTTGGCTCTCAAACTCCAAGGAATCAACAATCAACAAAAGGTATGTAATTCATCTAGTTCTTTTATGTTTAAAAGTACCCCATGCCATGCTAGATAGGTTATAAACCTTGGAAAATAATATTTTGCATGTACCTTAGACAAACATAGATCCAAGGTTTATTAGGGTTGCATGTACATTTAGGAAGTGTTAGAATGCTCAACACCCAACAATTACTTCATATTTGCTAATCCTGGTACGTTATATTTGTACCTTTGTTAGTGCAAACCCAGTATGATGTGTTATTACCTCGTGTTTGCTAACCCTGGTACGTTGTATTTGTACCTTTGTTACTGCAAACCCGGTATGATGTTTTATTACTTTAATTTGTTATAAACAATGTGTTAAGGGTACGATGTCTTCCTAGGATACTAGGAATATATATAGTATAAGTGTGTAATTCATGACTTTTTCTTCTGTTATTGCAATAGTATGTTCCTCCCTGAACTAGTTATAGTATACTCCTCCCTGTACTATTTATAGTATGCTCCTCTCTGTACTACTTATAATATGCTCCTCTCTGTACTAGTTATAGTATGTTCCTCTCTGTACTAGTTATAGTATGAACTGAACTCCTAAACTATACCTATTATAGTTTACTAGTATGTTTTCTTGAACTGTTACTAACTTAAAGAATAGACTCAATTATCTAATGAAATATGATTGTATTTCAAAAATAGGGTTATATAAACAACAAGATAACATAACTTTAAGAGAGTTTTTAAAATGATTTGATAACTTATAAAAGCATAAGAAATCTTTTAACGTGATGGTCATCACAAATATCATTTACACAATTATCATTGTGTTCAACTTGTATTCCCCGCCATAAAAGCATTTAAAATATTAAAAACATTGATTATAGGAGTATGAACTCACCTGATGTGGGTGATTCAATTGCAAATTCGTGTAAGGATGTGAAGTTCCATGAATGTATTCCCGAGAAACAAATGAGTGCTAAATGACATATAATGGCATATATAGGTATGAAATTAGTGTTTTAAACAACTAACATGCAAGGAAACACTCTTAGAAACTAGGAATCACTTGGACTGAGTGTTACAATCACATCTGATTGATCAAAGGGGGTTTAAGGCCACAACATGGAGTGTACGGCCAAGGGGTGTACGGCCATACACTAATGGAAAACATGCAAGAAGAAGGGTGTTTGATCCATGGGGAAGCTAGTGTGACAAATGTACAACCAAATGATGAACAAGGCTTTCAATTCGGAGTTCTTTGAGATGTGTACGACCACACCAATTGTGTACGGACATACACACTCCAAGATGGACGCATTTTTAGGTCTAGTTTCAAAGGTGTTCAAGGTTTCAAGAGTTCTAATGGATAAATAGCACCTAGCAAGTGTTTAAAGCCTTAGATTATGGACTTAACAAGGGTATACGGCCGTATATAGAGTGTACGGTCATACACTCTTGATGTTCTTGAGTTTTGAAGATGTTTCATTGATGAAATCATGGATACCTACTAGATATACCAATGTATCAACTAAAAAATGGAAGGAATACTTACTTAAATGAAGATCAAGATGAAAAAGCTAGATGATAGTTGAGAGAGAACTCGAGTTCTTGACTTGGGAGTTGAAGAAATGAATAAGAAATGAAGGGATGGCTTATGTATAGGATGTGGTGTACGGCCACATTGAGTGTACAGACATACACCCATGTGTACGGCCGTAAACTCCTCTTGAAGGAGTGTATGGCTTGAATACAACTCAATGAACTGAAGATAACATATCCCAACACCCAATCCATAACTGTACCAGGCCTAACACCCATAAAACGATCCTTTAAAATGCTATAAGATAGCAGAAACGAGTCTGAACCTCGATTGATTGACTAGTGTGACAACCCAAGTTGCCCCGTTACATTTCCCCGTTACCGTTAACGGAATATTCCACTGTATAAAAGTTCCGTTAATTAGAGGGCATCAATTTAATAAAAATTCCATTTGATTACCTTTAACATGTCGTTAAGTCGTAATAAAAGGAAATAAAAACACAGGACACGCATTTTCATTCAATTGGAAAATCTCAAGTATTAATATTACGACCCCTAAATCGGGTGCGACCAAAAGCCCCGTTTAACAGTAGTATCGGGTAAAATTTCACTGAGCCCTAACTGTGAAACCTATATATGGATGAGTAGAGTCCATTGGAGACTTTTTACACTCTTTCTCTAAACTCTCTCTCTAGACCCGTTTTCGCTCCGAATTCGCAACCAAACGCTTCCATATTGTAAGTCCGCTTACCCTAGCTTATTCTAAGCGTATTGATTTATGTTTAAAGCCCAAAAACCATCCAAGAAGGCAGAGGATAAGGAGTTTACGGCCCAAGAACATTCTAAGGCCGTAAACCCCTAAAAAGGTTCCAAATATGCCTTTAAACTTGACCATAAGCTTAGAAACTATTAGGGGATATAGCCTAGGGGTGTTTAAACACTAAAATGCATGGATTTAGGACTCAAAGAAGAGTTTACGGCCCAAGCACATGCTTAGGCCGTAAACTCCACAAGTCATGGTCCCAAATGTGCACCAAACTCATCCTAGGGCTTATTACATAATTTAGGGACTTATTCCTTTGAGTTTAGACCCTTGAAACACTCCAAAATGAATTAAAGAAAGTATTTTACGGCCCAGACATGGTCAAGGCCGTAAACACCCTAATTCATGCCCAAAATTGTAGTTTTTGCCCCCCAAATGACCATAGGCTATTTCTATAAAATGCTAGAATGGAATTAAGGGCTTAAACACAAGAAAAATGAGGGATTTCTTGGAGTTTACGGCCCAAGCATTATCTAGGCCGTAAACTCCCCAAAACCCCCTCAAATGTTGGTTTTAATCCTCCAAAATGGCATCACACTTCATTAGAAATCACTAGAAAGGCATTAGAGGCTTGAAACTCCACAAATCACTAAGGGTGAGAGTTTACGGCCGTAAACTCCCTTGGGAGAGTTCTTAGGCCGTAAACTCCAATAAAATACCCTTAGAGGCCTCAAATCCAATCATGCCTTTTGGGAAAAGTGCTTAGAATAAATCAAGGAACAAGCTAGAAGCATCAAACACCCAAGAAATTGACCTTGGGAGTTTACGGCCGTAAACTCCCTTAGGTTGGGCCGTAAACTCCTTGTTTGATCCATATTGATGCTTTAAAACCCTTTACACACTAGATATGTGAGTATAGCAAAGCCCCACAGCTGATACGAGACCCTTAGCACCCTTAAACGCTACTCGGGACCCCAAACACTCAACCGGGAGTGTTTTCCACTCCTTTGAGTGTGTATAATTGTTTAATTAGTATATTATATGCTAATTGTATGTGAACATATGTTATCATATGTTAAAATAGGTCCTTGTGTGTGTTCAAGTCCTTGCGTGACCCCGAACGCCTAAACGACACTACCGTCGGACCTACTTACACCAGGTGAGTTCATACCCCTGAATGAACCTTTTAAATGCTTTTAAATGTTTTATAGGGGGGATTACAAGTTAAACATGCCAGTTATCATATCAACCACATGTGATTGATAACCCGCATGCACAAGATTTTGCCACTATACACTGTTTTTACCGAGTAGGACGCTATAACGCTTTTCAATTGTTTCAAAACTTTTACTTATACCCTTTTAAACTAAATTCATTCTAAACTGGTTTGTGAAAGATTTTCCCAAGATTTTCAAGCATATTTTACAAAAGAATACTAAGTGTGAAAGTTTCTGTTCATAAAGGCTTTTCATTAAGATCCCTTTTTACATATATTTTTATTGGAAGTTATTGCTGATTCGCTTATACTTATTCCATATTCCTACTCTGTAATGCTTCCACTTATACTAATAGTCGCTTATACCTGATGACGCTTATACTTATTCATGCTCTTACTTAGTGATACGATTTGTTCTTCGCTTATACTTGATAACAACTATACTTCACTTATGCTTGATACGCTTTCGCTTCACTTATTGTCGCCTCTACTTCATGATACGCTTATACTTGTGCGACACTTCTACTTCACTTGCGAACGCTTTTACTTCACTTATTAGGCGCTACTACTTCACAAGGATCACTTCTAATTAAAACGCACTCAGTCATAATTAGAGGTATGCCCGTGCTTATATAGGTATATATAAGTAATGATTGAAAGACTTAGGAAGGCTCGTCAGCCCTATTTCCTTTTCTTCGTTGAGATGTGGTCTGGTGGGATCGGGTAGCCGTCCGAAGGTCGTTTGGTTCATTAGTTAAATACTATGTATATAAGTATGGACATACATGAAAATTCTCTAGTCAAGTCAGTTAAGAATCTCTACCTCCATTCTACACTTACTTTAGAAACACACTACCCACTGTTTGAAAGTCTTTACCTCTAGAATATCACTTACATTAGAAACCCACTCCCCTCTAGAAAAACACTATCCTCTATTTGGGATGCATCTTCGGGACGCGGCCTTCTCCGTCGTCTAGTTGGTAACCAGAGTCTCCTGTAGGGAGAGCGGACATTATGTGTATAGGCCTATACGGGATTAATAACCCCGCACCCTGACTGCTAGCTATAGTCCACGGCCCACCAAGCCAAGGGGTGATAAATGTCACATTATATAGATGCTTGTAGGGCGTCTGGAACTCTAGTCAGTATGGTTACGAGTATCCTGGGTTGCCTTATAATTCATGGCTTTAAGGTAACGGTATTTCGTCAGCAATTTACACTGTATGCTGATGTCACTTTTCAGATTCACACTGTTTTGACCTTGCTAGCTGTATCTTTCATTTGATACTGTCTGGGGTCTATAGTCTCTGTTTTGACCTTGCTAGCTGTATCTTTCATTCGATACTGTCTGGGGTCTATAGTCTCTGCTTCGACCTTGCTAGGTGTATCTTTCATTTGATACTGTCTGGGGTCTATAGTCTATGTTTCGACCTTGCTAGTTGTATCTTTCATTCGATACTGTCTGGGGTCTATAGTCTCTGTTTCGACCTTGCTAGCTGTATCTTTCATTTGATATTGTCTGGGGTCTATAGTCTCTGTTCCGACCTTGCTAGTTGTATCTTTCATTGGATACTGTCTGGGGTCTATAGTCTTTGTTTTAACCCTGCGAGATGTACTTTTCATTTAGTATCGTCTTCGGTCTATATTCACTGTTTTAGACTTTACCTTTCATTTGGTACCTCCTGGGGTCTATGCCTCCCCTTAGTTAGACTGAACCAGGCGTGTCGTCAGTTCGATACCCTCCTGGAGGCTATGACTCTTTGCCTTAGTCAGCAGTCCTCACTGCTGAGGCATACGTTATTCCCTGATGTCTCCTGCTTCTTTAATAATCAAATTCAGTATTTTGATAACAATAGCAATTAAGGGAAAACTACCTCTTACCACAATACACTGAAACAGTCTTGGTAGAAGGCTGCTTTCTTTAAAGAAAATATAGGATTTTCTGGAAGGAACACTGAAGCAACGAAAACACTTAAACTACTACTTATTAAAGTTATTTGACTAAATGACATTAAATACTTAAGAAATCACCAGCATTTGTAAAATATGCTGATACTCGCTTTTCAAATAACTTATAATCTCAGGTCAGCAATTAGACAGGTACATCCCCGGAACTGCTGATGAAGATGGCTTAAGTACCTTGCTGCACTTTATATATTTTGTTGCTTGTATTACTTTGATACTATGTAATATAACCATGTAAAATTATTACTATTAATGCAATGTTTTGCTGTACTTTGATTACTATATTCATGTGTTGTGATACTTGACATGACGTCATCCACCCCAGAACGTTTCCGCCGTTCTGGTTTTGGGGTGTGACAGATTGGTATCAGAGCATTGTTTATAGTGAGCTAAGTATATCAATTCATAAAAGATATACAGCCTATAAATACAATGGGATAAAACATTCTGACCAAGAATTATACTTTAAAATATAACCATATTTTACCAAAGTATAATAACATCCAGAATCTAAACACTCGAACAAAAGTATCACAAGAAGAACAATAATAAAAGTCTTCGGATGTTGAGCACTACATTCAAACCTGGGCAGTTATGTAATCGTAAGCTGGGATAAATGTAACCTGATCAACTACATTTATCCGAGATGCGATGAATGTGTGCTCGGGAGTGATAGTGGTGTGCAGCAGGTCTGAAACTTACCAACTAGGAATGCTAGAGCCAAACATGAAGTTAAAATACACTAGGAGTATTTTGGAACGCTAAAAGATCCACACTAATCCCAGAAGTCATATTCAGAAGATAAGAACACAAACAAGAGTTAAAATACCATATGGGTATTTCAGATTACATAAGCAACCTTGCGTGAATAACTAAAAAGATCCTTATCGATATACCTACAACTACAGAGGGTGTACTCCCAAGGTTATATATAATAAGGACCCCATAGGCTGAGAATGTGTGGTTTCTCTCTATTTCCTTTTCCTCGTTGGGATGTGGTTCTAGAGTAGTATCACATATTCGAAGGCCTATCAGGTCTAAGCTATATATGATTTGTATACCCTGTGTAATCGTAGCAGGACTCGATATGGATCATACAGTGAAATGTTAATAATCCCTTAGCATTCCTTAGACATTTCCATTCTCGCGCGAGCCCTGTAGAAAACCCTACTCACTCCAGTGCTTGACAGAAGAGTTAATTCCGACCCCGAGAAGATTCATTGAGAAGATTTCCTGTTCGGAAATGAATGAACTGGGTCGAGACTATTGAATGCATCAAGTGCCCATATCCTCTTAGGGACAGTGGTGAGAGATTCGCCTAAACTTTGGAGATTCCCAGTCATCCATCATGAAGTGATGACACCCGCAGTTGGAATCAGAAGGAAGGCGGAATAGAAGTTCAATATGTCCATACGAGAAGAGAACCCTAGGAAACTACCCGGAGGAAACCAACGCCGATTCCAGTCAAAAACACGAGGCAGACCGAGGGAGCCAGTAAATGGAACCCGGGAATTGTCTTTTCCTCGTGTTCCTCACGCTAATACACCCTTAAAATAATATAAATTAGTGAGTTAGTGTCTACACTACTCACGCTATGTGTTAGGTAAATCACTGTTTCCCGTTGCCAGTTACACGAATAGGGCAGATCCCCACATCTCTAATGAGAGAATTTTAGCCATCTGCCCTTGAGAGTCTCTCCTTCCGCAAGTTTCGTTCCGAACTGTTCTCATATCTCTCCAGGCCGGAGAGTGAAACTTATCCCAGTATAAAAGGTAACTTAGTAGGAACGACTCGCATCTTATGGCCTTTTTCCGATACTCATACTCCTACCTCGATTACCAGGGCTACATCATAGGGATGTAGGTCAACGTTCAAACAACCAGTACCCGAGGCACGGGAAAATTTAGGCCTGACCCATTTAGGACAGAAATGTCCAGGGTTAGCTATAGCCTCTTATCATCTTGTATTCTTTTCCATGTAGGAAAACCATGCCACCGAAGAAGCGCAATCAGCCCCCAAGCAAGAAACCTACTCTCTTATTCGATGAAGCTACGTTCCAAGCTACGGTCTCAGCAGCCGTAGCAGCTGTCATGGCTCACCTGAATGCTAACAACGCCAATGTTAGCAAGGGCCCTGTCGGGATTTCCAATTCTGGCAATGGAGGACAGCAACCCACTCTTCCGCACTCAGCCACCCAAGAATCTCCACTGAACCCACTAAAGAGAAAACTCAAGTTGGAGGAGGGAAGTACCTCGGCTCAAGGACCTTTCGAAGGGCAACGAGCCGAGGCGATCTATAACCCTGTCAATCCTTCCCCCCCCCCCCCCCCCCGACGTCAAGAAGACCATACCTAGGAGGCCTTCCCCACTGCAGCAAGTGCAGCTACCATCGTCATGGTACCTGCAGGGAACTCTATTGTGCTAGGTGCCACATGCTGGGGCATACTGCTCGCGTCTGCAGAACCCCGGTTGAGCTCATTACATCAACCACCAATGTGGCGACTCGTACAGTTTGCCACCTATGTGGTAAAATGGGACACTTTAAGAGGGACTGCCCAACCGAAGAGAAAGACAAAGACACAAAAGGAGCCTGACACTACTGCTTAGGGAGAAGCAGCAAGGAAACTCGTTAGATTTTGGTACGTCTCTCGATCTCGGATGACTAAACTAAGAACAATAAAAGACTAATTCAAATATAAATTCTTTCCAGTAAGGCGAAAGTCGCAGCACTCTTAAAGAAATTTAAAATTCATTAGGTAAAACTATAGTGGTTAAACATATACGTTACGGCCATGTATATCTAAGATGGACAGACCTAGAGTGAGCGAATGCCGCCTCATTTCCTGTTCCTCGTTTGGTTGTGGATTTACGGCGGGGTCACTCAGTCAACAGTCCTCCCCACCTTAAATATACATGAATAGTATATGTGAGGCGATTATAGAAATGCCTCATGAGAATCCATTCAAGAAAGGATACTCTATTCGGAAGCACTTAGAACTCTCTATAGTT
This sequence comes from Lactuca sativa, assembly GCF_002870075.4. Classification (NCBI taxonomy): domain Eukaryota; kingdom Viridiplantae; phylum Streptophyta; class Magnoliopsida; order Asterales; family Asteraceae; genus Lactuca; species Lactuca sativa. Next base: position 197,455,902 of record NC_056627.2, on the reverse strand, counting down.
CCGCATCGACTCTAATCGGTCCAAGTATCCGCGTTAGCGATACAAAGGACGAAAATCGAGACGCCTAGAACTTGTGTGCCTGTTCGGCACATGACTCTATCAATCTTCACTTTATATCTTGTTGAAGTGTGCCAACTTCGACAACCCTATTGAGCATGGTTTGACTTCGTGCAACCATGTGTACATCCTTAGTGTTGTGAGCTTTCTCCATAAGCTATATTGGCAAATGAAGGTTCTTCCGAACCTGAATCTAACACAAATAAACAAACTTAACATGATCCGTCAAACGTCCCTCTTATCTCAAACTTTCCGAAGTACTCAAGTGAGGGTACCCCACGCCGTCGATCGACCCCTCGTAGTCAAATGAACACCGAAGTGAAAGGCACTGCAGATACCTCATAAAATGACAACTATCCGAGGCGTACTCCGTAGAGTCCCCTAGGTGACCCTTCTCACCTCACACATCTGGTTCGTGAACCCAGAGAATAGAACTCATGAGGCTGACCACTATAACCAGGTATACTGCTGGCATCTATCAAGTATTGGCGGTTAGGCCAAGCATGAACTCTACCACGAACCTCTTCGCAAAACGCTTTCACCCTATTTCATAACATAGGAGCCGGAGTCGAGAGAAACACTGCGGGATGATCTAGTAAAGTCCCGAGTGATGAAGACCCTATACCCACTAGATTTGACTTAAGCCGAGAAAACTTAGAACCTTCGGAAGAGTAGTTGCAGCTGATGCTCCAACTACTCAGGCACCTTGTCCACCCAGTTATAGACAAGTGGTGCTTATCATCCTCCACCCTCTCGCAAGGAGGAAATCGTCGTCGCCCTATAGACGATGAATTATATTTTCCGAAGTAAACACTAGGATACCGAGAACCACAGGGTAACCTTCGCAGCCAAGAATACTTGGTCAAGTGCGAAGGTAGTTGCGTTAAATCTCATGACCCGGATCCCGAAAGAATTATAGACTCGACACCAGCCTTGGTGTTAGTCGAGAGATTACGCCGGAGCGTGCACTTTCCACGCTAGAATAAACCACAGTCTAAGAGATTCCTTGGACTAATAGGTGTTCCCCGAATACTATCTCAAGCAGAGATAATAGAACCACCTCCGGAGATAGTCCAACACTCGTCTGGTGAAGCCCTATCTCCCTGATTCTCAGGGTTCCGTATCTCAAGCGTCGTTGGTGTAGGTCCATTTTGCACAAGCTTGGGATAGACACTCTATAGCAAACCGATAACCATAATCGCTCAACCCACTTGACGATCTAGGAAGCCTCTATCAGCCAGTTGGCAGAAAACACGAAACTGAAGACCACTTGAGATTCCTAAGAACCAACCCGAAGGACTACACTACCAGTACGAGAGAGAACGTTAGGAACTTCGGAATGGCGATCACGCCAGTGATGATCTTGCCATAGAAGTACACTATGTTCTAAGTACTGAAAGGCTCTACCCTTCAGAGAGCATAGGACCATCCGAGAATACTCATGGAGACTTGGTCCAACCCTTTCCAGGCTACCACTACCTTCGGATATGCCACCAGATTCACACCCGATCGATCCACTTCTTAGACTTGATATGCGATTATCCGACAATACTTTTTGTACCTCACTCATCTTGATAGAATCCATCGAGAACCCTGACTTCATAGATACACCAGTCGGAAACCGCTAGCTACACTAGACGAAATGCGCATCCCGTATGTGAAGATCTGTGAGAATGACAAACACAGACTAGAAATCACTTGGGAATGCAAGGGCAACCGTATAAGAAGTACTCCCTCATCTCTACTTGGCCATTCATGCCTACTTCCTTGTCTAGACTTGAATTTCGGGACGAAATTCCCTCTAACGGGGGGATGATGTGACAACCCAAGTTGCCCCATTACATTTCCCCGTTACCGTTAACGGAATATTCCACTGTATAAAAGTTTCGTTAATTAGAGGGCATCAATTTAATAAAAATTCCATTTGATTACCTTTAACATGCCATTAAGTCGTAATAAAAGGAAATAAAAACACAGGACACACATTTTCATTCAATTGGAAAATGTCAAGTATTAATATTACGACCCCTAAATCGGGTGCGACCAAAAGCCCTGTTTAACAGCAGTATCGGGTAAAATTTCACTGAGCCCTGACTGTGAAACTTATATATGGATGAGTGGAGTCCATTGGAGACCTTTTACACTCTCTCTCTAGACCCGTTTTCGCCTCGAATTCGCAACCAAACGCTTCCATATTGTAAGTCTACTTACCCTAGCTTATTCTAAGTGTATTGATTTATGTTTAAAGCCCAAAAACCATCCAAGAAGGCATAGGATAAGGAGTTTACAGCCCAAGAACATTCTAGGGCCGTAAACCCCTAAAAAGGTCCCAAATATGCCTTTAAACTTGACCATAAGCTTAGAAACTATTAGGGGATATAGCCTAGGGGTGTTTAAACACTAAAATGCATGGATTTAGGACTCAAAGAAGAGTTTACGGCCCAAGCACATGCTTAGGCCGTAAACTCCACAAGTCATGGTCCCAAATGTGCACCAAACTCATCCTAGGGCTTATTACATAATTTAGGGACTTATTCCTTTGAGTTTAGACCCTTGAAACACTCCAAAATGAATTAAAGAAAGGAGTTTACGGCCCAGACATGGTCAAGGCCGTAAACACCCTAATTCATGCCCAAAATTGTAGTTTTTGCCCCCTAAATGACCATAGGCTATTTCTATAAAATGCTAGAATGGAATTAAGGGCTTAAACACAAGAAAAATGAGGGATTTCTTGGAGTTTACGGCCCAAGCATTATCTAGGCCGTAAACTCCCCAAAACCCCCTCAAATGTTGGTTTTAATCCTCCAAAATGGCATCACACTTCATTAGAAATCACTAGAAAGGCATTAGAGGCTTGGAGCTCCACAAATCACTAAGGGTGAGAGTTTACGGCTGTAAACTCCCTTGGGAGAGTTCTTAGGCCATAAACTCCAATAAAATACCCTTAGAGGCCTCAAATCCAAGCATGCCTTTTGGGAAAAGTGCTTAGAATAAATCAAGGAACAAGCTAGAAGCATCAAACACCCAAGAAATTGACCTTGGGAGTTTACGGCCGTAAACTCCCTTAGGTTGGGCCGTAAACTCCTTGTTTGGTCCATATTGATGCTTTAAACCCCTTTACACACTAGATATGTGAGTATAGAAAAGTCCCACAGCTGATAGGAGACCCTTAGCACCCTTAAACGCTACCCGGGACCCCAAACACTCAACCGGGAGTGTTTTCCACTCCTTTGAGTGTGTATAATTGTTTAATTAGTATATTATATGCTAATTGTATGTGAACATATGTTATCATACGTTAAAATAGGTCCTTGTGTGTGTTCAAGTCCTTGCGTGACCCCGAACGCCTAAACGACACTACCGTCGGACCTACTTACACCAGATGAGTTCATACCCCTGAATGAACCTTTTAAATGCTTTTAAATGTTTTATAGGGGGGATTACAAGTTAAACATGCCAGTTATCATATCAACCACATGTGATTGATAACCCGCATGCACAAGATTTTGCCACTATACACTGTTTTTACCGAGTAGGACGCTATAACGCTTTTCAATTGTTTCAAAACTTTCACTTATACCCTTTTAAACTAAATTCATTCTAAACTGGTTTGTGAAAGATTTTCCCAGGATTTTCAAGCATATTTTACAAAAGAATACTAAGTGTGAAATTTTCTGTTCATAAAGGCTTTTCATTAAGATCCCTTTTTACATATATTTTTATTGGAAGTTATTGCTGATTCGCTTATACTTATTCCATATTCCTACTCTGTAATGCTTCCACTTATACTAATAGTCGCTTATACCTGATGACGCTTATACTTATTCATGCTCTTACGTAGTGATACGATTTCTTCTTTGCTTATACTTGATAACAACTATACTTCACTTATACTTGATACGCTTTCGCTTCACTTATTGTCGCCTTTACTTCATGATACGCTTATACTTGTGCGACACTTCTACTTCACTTGCGAACGCTTTTACTTCACTTATTAGGCGCTACTACTTCACAAGGATCACTTCTACTTAAAACGCACTCAGTCATAATTAGGGGTATGTCCGTGCTTATATAGGTATATATAAGTAATGATTGAAAGACTTAGGAAGGCTCGTCGGCCCTATTTCCTTTTCTTCGTTGAGATGTGGTCTGGTGGGATCGGGTAGCCGTCCGAAGGTCGTTTGGTTCATTAGTTAAATACTATGTATATGAGTATGGACATACATGAAAATTCTCTAGTCAAGTCAGTTAAGAATCTCTACCTCCATTCTACACTTACTTTAGAAACACACTACCCACTGTTTGAAAGTCTTTACCTCTAGAATATTGTCACACCCCAAAACGAAGAACGGCGGAAACGTTCTGGGGTGGAGAACGTCATGTATAGTATCAACAACAATGTAAAGTAGTAAACAAGCAACAACATCATCCATTGCATTAATAAAATAATTATTATACAATTGTATTCTGTCAAATTTTGATAAACACTAGAGCATAAATCAAAATGAAAGATAAGTCTTGAACAAGCTTCATCTTCCTTTCTCTTGCATCGGTACCTGTCTATGATGACCTAAGGATACAAGTAATTTTGAAAGCGAGTATCAGCTATAAAGCTGGTGAGATCATAAGTATTAATGTGTCTTAATTTGTGAAAACTTATAATTTCTAAGACATGACATTACTTTGAAAGAAAGCTAGTATAAGTACGAAAATGTTTGTAGCTCAACTATAAATGTTTAAGAATCCCTAGAAATCCCTATGATTCCTATTAGTAACAAAAAGGAGTCTTCTACCAAGACTTAACTGTTCTGTGTGTAGTCTTCTACCAAGACCTAACTGTTCTGAATGTGGTCTTCTACCAAGACCTAACTGTTCTGAATGTAGTCTTCTACCAAGACCCAACTGTGATACTATTATTATCATTATAAGAAATTGTATCCTTTAGTACTAGGATACCTAAATATAATTCACCTCCTTGGTTATGTGAATGAGTCACAAAATAAGGTAATAATATAACTAAACTGAATATTACCCTTTGGTACTAGGGTAACTATCATTGATAACTTTAAGCCATCCGTAGATGTACTCTTACCTCTGTTGCTAACAGCTGGGTATAGGAATAGTTAATCCCTTAATTGTGCACCTGTAATGGTACCAACCGTTTGACATCCGTGGATGTACTTTTACCTCTGTAGCTAACAGAGATTCTAGGAATGGTCAATCCCTCAATACGTATCCTTTGGTACTAGGATAATAATCCATTCTATCTCGTCAATTATGTGATTTTATCACAAGGTAAAGATAAGAACACGGATTGATAACAGAGTCGATACATATAAAATGTAATAGGACTCCTACTAATATATTTATGCACAAGTACTCCTATAAGTATAATAATGTAAATATTATAGTAGAGTACGGTAAGGTTCTACGTGTGCTAGCTAGAATGTGTGTTCTCCCTATCTAGCAAGTATAGTAATGTAAATGTTCTAGTATAGATGTATATGTTCTCGTCCTAGTATAATTGTACATGTAATGTATAGTAATGTTCTAGAAAGTATTGACTCATGAATGAACTGACTCATTGTATGATATCGTGTTCTAGTAATGGTTCTAGTATCTTCCTGAACTACCCCTATGGTAGCTTACTAGTAATCTAAGTGGTACGTATGGACGTGAAAGTATACCCTTGCTACTCAAGGGCATAGGATGAACTGTAAAGACCTTTTATGACTATATAGGTACACATGATATATAACAAATCTTTAAACGACCCTCGGACGAATACCCAATGTCCCGCCAGACCACATCTCAAGGCGCGAAAAGGAAATAGGGTGGATAGTCTTCCTAAGTCTTTTAAACATTTCTTATATAACTGTACATATAGAGGCATGCAATTTATAATAAGATAAAAACATAAGTAAGTTTTGTAAACATTTGAAACGGAAATATTATTTTAAGGAAAGATCGACTTGATGTCAATCTATAAAAAAATTTGAAGGTATAAGTATAATAAAACAGTTTTGAGTATAAAGTAACATTTGTTTGAAACACAGTTGTAAATAAGTTTGAAGTCTGATAAACAGAGTAAGAAGTACAGTGTAAGAAGTAGTTTAAAACATATAAAATGTTTATAAAAATCATTTGAAGGAAACTATTTGGTAAAACGGCTAATGAGTAGCCAAATCTTTTGAATGCTGTATATTAATCACATGTGATTGATGTAATAAGTAATATAATCCTACTTACTAATCACATGTGATTGACATAAAAAGTAGCATGATTCTACTTGTATCCCCCCCCCCCATAAAACATTTAAAACAGTTTAAAACATTAGTTAAGGGGGTATGAACTCACCTGTAGTATGTGACTGGAATTGAACGGCTGTTATCGTATGGAAGGATCGGACAAGTGCTTGGTGTCAAGTGATGACTTAGACACACACAATGATCCTAATTACATATGAAACATATGTATATAAATAATTAGTGATTATAACACTAATTATACAAGTAATAACATTTAAGCGCGAGGACAACGCTTTTGGTCAAGTGCTAGGAGGCTAATGGGTTGCAACAAAGGAGTGCAATGCCCCTAATGGAAGTTTAAGGTCAAAATACCATATTCATTAGAGTTTACGGCCCAGGGGAGTAAGCACTTGGCCGTAAACTCTCAAACAAGGCTTGGAATGGTACTTTGAATTACTACAACTCTAGTGGGAATTGTTTCAAGGCCTGTACAAGTGTTTAGGCACCATATTGACTCCTTTGGGGAGTTTACGGCCCAAAGACCCTTTTCCCTTGGAGTTTACGGCCGTAAACTCCCTTGGGAGGGTTCTTATTGTCTTTTCAAGTGTCTAACAATTCTACGAACAAGTCTAGGCTTCAATACTTGGATTAAGGGAGGTTTAAGGCACTAAATGGGACCATTTGATGGAGTTTACGGCCATAGAACTCTTTGGGCTGTAAACTCCCTCACACATGAGGTCCTAAGAATTTTAACTAGCCCATATCTCCTCTAAGTACTTGGCCTAAGGATGTGTCTAGGGTGTCCTTTGACCCCATTTAAGGAGTTTACGGCCCAAGAAATACTCTTGGCTGTAAACTCTCCAACACTTGTGCTTTTCATGTTTTATTTAGGTCCTAAACACATTAAGGTACATGCCAAAAATGAATACTAAGCCTTAGGATGAGTTTGAAGTGGTTTTTGGCACTAATTCTTGGAGTTTACGGCCTAAGGAGCATCTTGGCCGTAAACTCCTTCCCAAAGTTGGTTTCTAATTGTTTTGTGGGTCTAAAACACTTGCTTAAGGCTTCTAGGTTCTTGTTCTAAGGCTAAAGGATCACTAGGCACTCATTTGTGCCCTTTACTTGGAGTTTACGGCCTAAGAGGTGGTTCCTTGGCCGTAAACTCCTCAAACTACATGGTTTTGATTTGTTTCTAGCCTCTAATGATCATACCCTATGTCCTTAGTTAGATGCCTAACACAAAAATGGGACTAGGTGGCCTTTAGGCTTGATTTTGGAGTTTACTCCCCAAGAACATTCTTGGGCGGTAAGCTCCCAGATCTTGTGTTTTGGACATGTAAACAATGTTATAAAGCATATAACAAGTATTAAAACACATTTAGGGAAGTAGACTCACAATCTGGGATGAAAACCCGAAGATCCGTGAGAGAGTATTTGGCTTTTCTCTATTTGGAATTCAACTAATGAACCAATTTGGTTCAGAATTCTATTTATAGTCCAGAGATTTTTGGCAGAAAATATTTCTATTCTCGGAATGGATTCTAATGACCTAGAGAAATGGAATTTCAGTGTTGCACAAAATCCTAGTGCAACCACTCTCCTAATAACTCCTTAGGTGTAAAACCCTAAAACTGCCAAACTTATTCCATAAGTCTGAATTTTCACTGTAACTGCTCTACTTCTATTGGATTGAAACGGTTTGATTTAGAATGGAAATTTCGGGTTGTCACAAATATCACTTACATTAGAAACCCACTCCCCTCTAGAAAAACACTATCCTCTATTTGGGATGCATCTTCGGGACGCGGCGTTCTCCGTCGTCTAGTTGGTAACCAGAGTCTCCTGTAGGGAGAGCGGACATTATGTGTATAGGCCTATACGGGATTGACAACCCCGCACCCTGACTGCTAGCTACAGTCCACGGCCCACCAAGCCAAGGGGTGACAAATGTCACATTATATAGATGCTTGTAGGGCGTCTGGAACTCTAGTCAGTATGGTTACGAGTATCCTGGGTTGCCTTATAATTCATGGCTTTAAGGTAACGGTATTTCGTCAGCAATTTACACTGTATGATGATGTCACTTTTCAGATTCACACTGTCTTGACCTTGCTAGCTGTATCTTTCATTTGATACTGTCTGGGGTCTATAGTCTCTGTTTCGACCTTGCTAGCTGTATCTTTCATTCGATACTGTCTGGGGTCTATAGTCTCTTTTTCGACCTTGCTAGCTGTATCTTTCATTTGATACTGTCTGGGGTATATAGTCTCTGTTTCGACCTTGCTAGCTGTATCTTTCATTCAATACTGTCTGGGGTCTATAGTCTCTGTTTCGACCTTGCTAGCTGTATCTTTCATTTGATACTGTCTGGGGTCTATAGTCTCTGTTTTGACCTTGCTAGCTGTATCTTTCATTCGATACTGTCTGGGGTCTATAGTCTCTGTTTCGACCTTGCTAGCTGTATCTTTCATTTGATACTGTCTGGGGTCTATAGTCTATGTTTCGACCTTGCTAGCTGTATCTTTCATTCGATACTGTCTGGAGTCTATAGTCTCTGTTTCGACCTTGCTAGCTGTATCTTTCATTTGATACTGTCTGGGGTCTATAGTCTCTGTTCCGACCTTGCTAGCTGTATCTTTCGTTGGATACTGTCTGGGGTCTGTAGTCTTTGTTTTGACCCTGCGAGATGTACTTTTCATTTAGTATCGTCTTCGGTCTATATTCACTGTTTTAGACTTTACCTTTCATTTGGTACCTCCTGGGGTCTATGCCTCCCCTTAGTTAGACTGAACCAGGCGTGTCGTCAGTTCGATACCCTCCTGGAGTCTATGACTCTTTGCCTTAGTCAGCAGTCCTCACTGCTGAGGTATACGTTATTCCCTGATGTCTCCTGCTTCTTTAATAATCAAATTCAGTATTTTGATAACAATAGAAATTAAGGGAAAACTACCTCTTACCACAATACACTGAAACAGTCTTGGTAGAAGGCTTCTTTATTTAAAGAAAATATAGAATTTTCTGGAAGGAACACTGAAGCAACGAAAACACTTAAACTACTACTTATTAAAGTTATTTGACTAAATGACATTTAATACTTATGAACTCACCAGCATTTGTAAAAAATGTTGATACTCGCTTTTCAAATAACTTGTAATCTCAGGTCAGCAATTAGACAGGTACATCCCCGGAACTGCTGATGAAGATGGCTTAAGTACCTTGCTGCACTTTATATATTTTGTTGCTTGTATTACTTTGATACTATGTAATGTAACCATGTAAAATTATTACTATTAATGCAATGTTTTGCTATACTTTGATTACTATATTCATGTGTTGTGATACTTGACATGACGTCATCCACCCCAGAACGTTTCCGCCGTTCCGGTTTTGGGGTGTGACAACTAGACTTTATAAGACAAAAAATTTCGGTTTGTCACAATTTTCATCGGACTACCCATAGAAATCCTTTGGTTACCTCTTCTACAGACCCAGTGATAATGTGGTCTTTTTAGCAAGGAGATGAGTCTTTTTCGAGAGAGAGTTCATAAGCCAAGGAAATTGTGGGAGGCAAATTGACCATCAATAAATTCAAGAGTCAAGTGGTGAAGGAACCTCAAACCCTAGCAATCGACATGAGGAGCAAACTCCCGTTGATCCGACAGATGAGTCTATACCTCTGAGGCGTTCCATGAGAGTTAGGAATGCACCTAAGCATTACTAAGGTTTTCATATTACTGTGCAAGCTGATACACTTATCAGTGATAGCACACTGGTAAGTCTGGATGAACCTAACAACTACACGGAAGCCATGGCAGGCCCTGAGGCTGCTAAATGGAAAGAGGCTATGGGCAAGGAGATACAGTCCATGTATGACAATCAAGTTTGGAAATTGGTTGACAATGTACCAGGTCGCAAGACAGTCGGGTGCAAATGAATCTTCAAGAAGAAGACCGACATGGATGGTAATGTACACACTTATCAGGTGCAACTGGTTTCAAAGGGCTTTTCTCAAACTCCGAGAGTTGACTATGATGAGACCCTTTCACCAGTAACAAAGATTAAGTCTATTAGGTTTATATTAGCCATTGCTGGATTTCATGATTATGAAATACGGAAAATGGATGTCAAAACCGCTTTGCTTAATGGAAGGTTAGCTGAGGATGTTTACATGAGTCAACCAGAGGGTTTTGTCAGTACAGAGTACCCTAATAGAGAGTGTAAGCTTGAGATATCCATCTACGGATTGAAACAAGCACCTCGTAGATGGAATATTTGTTTCGATGAGAAAGTCAAAGAGTTTGGCTTTTCGAGGAGCGAAGATGAATCTTGAGTATATGTCAAGGCTAGTGGGAGTATAGTTAGCTTTTTGGTATTGTATGTGGATGACATACTACTCATAGGAAATGACATCCCTACTCTGCAGGAAGTGAAGTCCTTGCTTCGGAAGTGTTTTGCTATGAAGGACCTTGGAGAAGCTACCTATATCCTAGGGATAAGGATTTTGAGAGACAGGAGTAAGAGACTAGCTGGACTTAGTCAGATTACCTACTTGGATAAGGTGCGAAATAGGTTCAGCATATAGAATTCCAAGAAAGGAGAATTACCGATCCTGAGTGATGTCAGATTGATTAAGACTCAGAGCCCGAGTACAGAGGCTGAGATAGCAGAGATGAGTCGAGTACCATATTTTTTCGCTGTAGGCTCGATCATGTATGATATGACTTGTACTCGTCCTAATGTGGCCTTGCATTGAGCATGGTCAGCAGATATCAGGGGAATCCTGGCAAGGGTCACTAGACTACGGTAAAGAGCATTCTTAAGTACATACGGAGGACTAAGGACTGGGTCCTTACCCTCGGTAGGAGTGATGACTTGAGATTAGTAGTGTGTATTGATGCTAGCATCCAGACTGATAGGGATAATTTCCGCTCTCAGTCAGGCTGGTTGTTTACCATAAACGGAGGAGCAGTTACTTGGAAAAGTTCCAAGATGGAGACAGTAGCCGATTCAACTTGTGAATCAGAGTATATAGCTGTAAGTGAGGCAGAAAAGGAGGCCATATGGCTAAAGAGCTTCATTGGAGACCTTGGAATTGTACTAATTATAAAGGAGCCTATGGAGATTTTCTGTGATAGTGAAAGTGTAGTTGCCTTAGCCAAGGAACCAAGGGATCACGGAAGATCCAGACACGTCGACAGAAAATACCATTTCATCAGACATCGAATAGAAGAAGGACCCCTCGTGGCAAAGAGGGTATCATTGGATAAGAACCCAACAGATCCCCTTATGAAGGGACTGGGTAGGGTTAAGCATCTTCAGCATGCGAGGCGCATAGGGCTAAAGGATTATATTAGTTTTAGAAATTAGATAGCTTGGAAATGTGTAAAGTGTAATTGACATTTGATGATAAATAAACGTTTTTGTTTATTTATAAGTAAAGTGTTTCTATCTTATGTCAATCGTTTACTATCGTTTCATTTTGCATGTTTTGATTTCTAGAATAGTTATGTTATAGTATATCATATTATTCTTATTCTCCACAGTCGGTCATATGTTGGAAGTAGACATGAATCAAGATTGTCATGAAGTTGGCTTGTAGATGTCTAATGTGTTGGACATAGCAAGAGTTGCTACAACAATCATGAGTGCTCATAAGTTCTGAGTATTGGATTCAACCCACGCTCACATGTATCACTTCATGGAGTTTATCTCGAGTGATCGTGAGATGGTAATGTCACATAAGTCTTCAAACCTAGAGATATGAGTTGTTGACTATGAGTTGGTTATACATTGATTTCACAAAAACACATTGGTAACTCGATGTTATAAAACGTGCCTTTGTGTATGATTCAACAAGTAGTAGAACAAGCATATGAGTTGAAGTTTATCTGTTCCTTCTTGGATTAGAAGCGATTTCTGGGCCCCCCGATGATTTTGTGCTGACCTATGTACCGGGCCCGGTCAGAACTAAGATTGATGTGTTCGATTAATTTCTATGTCAAACAAATCAAAAATCGGGAAACAAACTACTAGAAAATAAGTAAGACATCGTTCCATGTATTTGTCCGGCTGATATCTAGAACATAGGATTATATGATCACTAATCTTAAATGGCGTATCATCATCATATCAGTTCTGCGAGACTTTGAAAGAGCTGCAATTGCTGATCGGTTCCTGAAGTCATTCTTATAGTTATAGTTATTAGACTTATCTAAGAGGGAGACTGTTGGATTAGGTGTCTATGTTTATAACCATTTCTAGAATGTACTTGACCTAGTTAACATGGTCCATTTTGGGTTGCATGGCATTGCAACACTTGGATAGACTAAATGAGAGAAAGCACACTTATGGTTTATTAATATATTATAAGTTATAATATATTAATAATATTATTTAATTAGTTTTGATCAAGAATTAATTTAGAATTAATTTGGTGAGCAAAAGGAGACTAATTAAATATATGGGGTTGATTGTGCAAATCATACATTCTTTTATAGTGGCTAATGATCCATGGTTTATTGAATTGGGCTAAAACCCATAAGGTGCTCCATGGATAGTCCATGGAGGTTATAAACCCATGGATCATGGAATATAAAAAACCATAGCAATTAGGTTTTACATGTTGTAACCCTACTTGTGACACAACTATAAAAGGACCCCATGGCTAGCAAAATCGGCATTACTACGTGTAGAACAAGAGGGCTAGCCGATTTTGAGTGATAGTGTACTTCTCTCAAAGTTATTCCAAGAGTTGTAGTGTTGTGTGAAACATTTGAGCATCACATTTGAGGTGCTAGGCTCACAAGGTTTTCAAGGAATCCAAGCAACAAGAAAGGTATGTTCTTCTACTAGCTTTTATATTTCAAGGTTCCCCATGCCATGCTAGTTAGGTTAAGAACCTTGGAAAATCAAATTTGAATGTATCTTAGTACAACATAGATCCAAGGTTTCTAGGGTTGCATGTACACCTTAGGAGTGTTAGAATGCTAAAAACCCTTCATATCATTGTCAGAAGATTTGCATGTATCAGAAGTGTGTGAAGTCTCATCTTCAACCTATTAAATACATTAAAATTTTCAATATGATACTTACTATCCAGAGAAAAGAAGTTTTCTATTTTTTAATTTAGATGAGATATAGTTATAGTTTTCCTCTTTTCTGATGTAGGTAACTTTATCACTGGACAAGACTGTTGAATTAGAGCCTACTACAATCTGTGACAATAACCTAACTAAGACAAATGAATCCTTAAGACATGTAAGTAATAAGTTAACATCATTATACTACAAAAGAAAGATTTATGGTATTTTGATTAAATGTAGTTATAGTTTTCTTCTTTATTTTTGAAGGTAATTTCATCAGCAGGTAATAATGGTGGATTAGATCCCACTGTAGACAAAACCAAGAATAAAACAAAAGAAAAGGTATCATCATCACCAGTATGTAATTACTTAACATTGTTATAAGGCATACTTATACTTTTTGTCTTTGTTTAATCAAGTAATTTCATCGTTGGGAAACAATGTTGAATTGGAGACCACCCTAATGAATAAAAAAACAATGCATATACAGTTGAGTCCATAACACCAGTAAGTACAATGTTAACATTCTTTTACTCCAGAATATTTTTATTTATTTATATATAAACTACTTATACTTTTCTTACGTGCTTTTGTAGCTACTTTCTATGCAGGAAATTGTTGCATCTGAATGCTCCGCAACATAGAAAAAATTAAACCAACACAAATGAATCAGTTTCTCTAGTAAGTAAAAACTTGACAAGTTCAAAAATTTTAATAAATTATTTCCACTTATTTAATATTACACATATTTGAGTATATTGATGGTTTTCAGGAATTTGTAAAATTCAAGAAAATAAGTTTGCAGTCGAGAACACCACAAACTCGGGCACTAAAAGACACACAAATATGTCTTGCATCATCCTATATATATATATATATATATATATATATATATATATATATGTGTGTGTGTGTGTGTGTGTGTGTGTGTTCTTACTATTCCATAATTCTTTGTAAGAGATAATGTTTTATCTATACATAGTAGAACCAATAGTAAGAAACCTTGTTGCCCGTGGTAAAAGCATAATCTCAACAAGAAAGAAATATGTGCATGGGATTCCAATGCAAGATGACTACTATAAGGTGACCATTGAAGAAGTGTTAAAGGAGAATGCATATCTGTAACAACCCGAAATTTCATGTCACTTCTTGTACCACAACTTGTAATTCAATCCGATCAACCCGACGTCATTTTCAATTTCGTTTCCAATTTCGCCATTTTATTAAGTCATTAGTTTTAATAACTTAAAATGACTTAATGGATGTCTTAATACGTTTAGAAATCATTTTAACACCCTACTTTAGTGATCGGAATATTTCTAGAAATTACCGTATCGGGTTACGGTAACTCAATCGGGTACGACCAAAAGCCTCACTTAACGTCGGTATCGGGTAGAATTCCGTCGTGTCCAATTCCCGAACACTATATAAAGTGTTTTAAGACTTCATTTGAAGCCTTTGGCCAATTTCTCACTAAACTCTCACAACCTCTCTCCTCAAGCTAGAATTAAGGTCCAAATCTCAAGTTTAAGGCTTCAAATCTTTAAGGTAACCTCCCTAGCATGTTATTCAACATCTTTAGCCTTCAAATTGATGAATTAATTGAGTTTTGGGACCAAGAACATGAGTTTACGGCCAAGGAGCAAGCTTGGGTCGTAAACTCCATTAAATGGGGTTTTTAAGCCCTTAAACCCCTCCTTGACAAGTTTGGGACTTAGATATGGCTAAATGGCTTCAAGATATGGACTCTAAACAATTAAAACATGAAATTTGTGAAGTTTGAAGGAGTTTACGGCCAAGGATCATTCTTGGGCCGTAAACTCATTAAACTAGGGTTTCCATGCCCTCAAACCCTTCCAAATCACTTCTATGGCTTAGATATGAATTATAGGACCTTGGTTTTAGCATTTGGACATTTGAAACATAACTTTTGAGGGACTTATGTGAGTTTACGGCCAAGGTGAGTGCTTGGGCCATAAACTCCCCAAAACAAGGCATAAATTCAATTCTAAGGTGTTAAAAAGTCATCCAACACCACCAAAAGCCTTGGAATAAATCAAACGACCAACCAAAAATAGTTTAAGGGACTTAAACACATCATTTGTGGGATTTCTAAGAGTTTACGGCCACATCCTGTTCTTGGGCCGTAAACTCCAAGATTTATGGTGTTAGAATGCAAACTAAACACCCCTAAAGCCTTTAGATGAATTTTAGAAGCCCTTATATGCAAGTTTTAGACCTTGAAACACTTTATATCACCCTATAGAAGAGTTTACGGCCATGAGGAGGGTCTCAAGGGCCGTAAACTCCATAACACCCCTCAAATGTCCCATAAAACTCATGTTAGGTCTTGGAATAATCCTATTAATCACATGTGATTTGTTTTAGCAACATTTAACACCATTTTTATGAGGATTAAGGAGTTTACGGCCAGGAGCCTATACTAGGCCGTAAACTCCCATAAATTGATCATTTTGGTGATTTAAATCCATTCCAAGCACTTAGAACAAAACCTAGAAACATTCCCTAAGTGTTAGAAGTCATTTGGCACCATAAACCACCCCCACCATGAGTTTACGGCCGTAAACTCATGGGGAATGGGTGTTGTAGACCAAAAACTCTTCTATTAGTTTACTCATGGGGAGTAAACTCAAGTTCCAAGTCCCTAGTGTCATTTCACGTCCTTAAACGCCACCCGGGTCCCTCCAAACACTTGTATCGGAGTGTTTTCGCGACTTGAAGCAAATGTCCCTATCATATGAATAAACTGAGTCCTAATTAGATACAAATGTGTATCTTTACATTATAATTAGGAACCTCGTGTATTTACAAGCCCCGGATCAACTCTTAGCATCCAAATCGTCACATTTCTCGTCCGGTGAGTTCATACCCCTACCCTTTTTCACTGTTTTTCATTGTTTTCAGGGGGGGAACACAAGCAAAGTACAAGGGTTTTCTTGTACTCAAAACTTATTTTCATGTGTGTACTTCACATTTCATATGCTTTTAATATTGATTACACAACTGATAACGAGTTGAATACACAGATTACTTAAACACTTATTTGTGAAATGAGTTTTATAAACTTTTATGTTTTATATATTTCACAAATGGTTTCCACACTTTATCAGTTAAAAGCATGACTTATAACACATGAATAATATATTTCGTACACTGTCTTGTCCTCGGTAACATTCCTCAGGAATACGTGAATGGAGGATTATACTATTGTTACTAGTAAATTTGTTATTTCGTATGATTGGAGACACGTCCTCGGTAAACACTCCACAGAGATACACGAGTGGAGGACTACACCCGTAACCAGAATCTCTGGAATTTAGAGAGCGTGACTTGAGTGTATAGATCTATACGGGGCTGACTACCCCACACCTGGCTGCTAGCTACAGCCGAACCAAAATGGTTCAAGGGTGACGAAAGTCATAAGGATTGTGGACTACTTATTGCCACAAGGTTGTGGACTACTTATTGCCACTGGTTTAGTCTTTAGTATGGTTATGGAACTCACAATTAGGATAACAGAGATTTACTTATAGTAATAATGAACCACATACTACATTTTACAGATAACCAGGATTCAGTTTACATCTTTTACATCTTTTAGAAATGATAACCAACATTCAGGAAGGTATGGGACCTTCCTGGGAAATCTTGTACATAACCAGGTCTAATAAAATACATCTTCTACATTGAAAACCAACATACAGGAAAGCATGGGGCATTCCTGGGTAACATACACATAATCAGAAAAGAGTAACCAACTTAATAACATTACATCTTTTACAATAACTACCCTTCAGGAAGGTATGGGACTTTCCTGGGAATACACTGATACATTAAAGACATAAAACAATGAATTGGATAACTAAGCCATACTTTACTTTTGGGAAACAACAACTAACTTTTAAGAAAATATGGGATTTTCTTGGCGTGTGTTACATTTTCAGAAACAGAAAGGAGACATAAACATTTTCACAAAATTACTTATGAACTCACCAGCTTTATGCTGATTTTCAAACTGCTTGTGTTCTCAGGTCAGCGTTAGAACAGGTACCCGAAGATTTCTTTTGATCAGAAGACGGAGTACATGAAGACCCGTTTCATTTTGTCTCTATATACTATGTATCACAACTATACAAACTTTACTTTTGAAACAACTGTAAAACTTTATTATGTAATGTAATGGTTGTTTTACTTTACTTACTATGTGCATTGGATTTGATACTCAACGTGGTGTCAACCTCGGAAATATTTCCGCCTTCGGTTTTCGGGGTGTGACAGATTGGTATCAGAGCCCTTGTTTATAGTGAATAAAGTATACCAAACCTTACATGGTATAAAACTATAAAAACTAAAGGGGCCTAAGTGCTCTGAAATAAAAGTATCTTTAGACTACAAGTATTTTCAAAAATATAAAAGTATACCGAACCGTCGAGATTCATATCTATAAGTAGAACAAAACATAAGTAAATGGGTGTTGTGTATTGCAGTTAAACCTGGGCAGTTATGTAGTCGTGTCTAGAGTCAATATAGCCTGGCCAACTATATTCATTCGAGACACGGCCAACATGTGCTTGGGAGTGGCTGTAATATGCGGCATACCTAAAACTTACCCAATATCCCAAACAAGAAATCGTCGCTGCAGCGAACCATGAAATACTATGGGAGTATTTCTCGAGCCAATACTTTGTAGAAGTTCTTATATACGCGTTATTCTTTGATTATTACTCTAGTGATAAAATGTTCTATCTTGATAACTCCTTTCTGCTTTATCGCTTAGTATGATGCTATATTTGCCTTGAAGAGATATCTCCTGTCCCATATCTCTTGATTCAATTCAGAGGACTTATGATCCTCTCTTTCCTAATCTTTTTAGATCAAGATGCCTCCAAGAAAGAGACCCAGCTCAAAGAACAACGACAATCCCTCTTCGCCGCCACCCCCTCCCCAATTTGACCTAGCATCACTCCAGACGATGATGACAGCTGCAATGGTAGCAGCTATGTCGCAAATGAACTCTAATGGTTCAGGAGGTGGTACTCAATCTCAAAACCCTGAAGGTAGTCAGGGGCATCAAAGAGGAAGTTCCTATAAGGATTTTATGAACGCGAAGCCAACATCCTTTAATGGCACTGGAGGTGTCATTTCCTTATCCCGATGGTTCGAGAAAATCGAGTCCATCTTCGAAATCTGTGCTTGTGCAGAGTCTGATAAAGTTAAATTTGCGGCTTGTACCTTCGATGATAAAGCCTTGACTTGGTGGAATGGCCGAGTCAAATCTCTGACCTTACCCATAGCCAATGCCATGGGTTGGGAGGCCATGAAAGAACTTCTCATTACTGAGTACTGCCCCCGTGGCGAAATGCAGAAATTAGAGCATGAGCTTTGGAACTTGAAGATGAAAGGTTCTGACATTGCTGCATATACTTCCCGATTTGATGATCTCGCACTTCTCTGCCCGGGATTAGTCACTCCTGAAAACAAAAAGATCGAAAGGTTCGTTTGGGGGTTATCTCAACCGACAAAGAGTCATGTTTTGGCTGCTCGTCCGAATACTTATGATAGTGCCAAGACTTTAGCTCAAATTCTGATTGATCACAGCGACGATGTTAAGGAAATCACTACCACTTCTGAGCCGACTCAAAGGAGTGGTGAAAAGAGAAAATTCTGGAAGAAAAAGAAGGGTCAATCTTCCCAAGGCTCCTCCAAAAGACAACAAACAGTAGCAGTTCATGCTGCTACTACCCCCGTAGCTGTTGCTTTTGTTGTGGGATCCACAGCACCAACTCCTACCAACCGATATGTTGGTAACCTCCCTCTTTGTGAAAAATGCAAGTATCATCACAACCCTGGTCCCTGTCGAGAACTGTCCTATACAAATTGTGGTAAGAAGGGGCACATTGTTCGATACTGCTAAGCTCCGACTCAGTCAGCAAATCAATCTTCTGGAACAGGCGTTGGTCAAGCCTGTTATAACTGTGGTGAAGCCGGGCACTTTAAAAGGAACTGCCCCAAGAAGATTGTTGCTGGCAACACAGGAAGGGTCCTTGCTATGGGACGGGAAGAAGCAGTCGCTGATCCCAATGTTGTCTCGGGTACGTTTCTTCTCGACAACTCGTATGCTAATATTCTTTTCGATTCGGGCGCTGAAAGAAGTTTTATTAGTCATGCATTCAAACATAACCTAAAACATGATTCCCAACCTCTAACTGAAATGTTTATCGTTCAAATGGCAAACGGAGAGAAAGAAAGTGCGAGTGAGGTATTCGTAGATTGCATTCTTACCTTAAACGACCATTCATTTCCTATCGATCTTATGCCTGTATCCATAAAGAGTTTTGATGTCATTATTGGCATGGATTGGTTGAGTCCCAATCATGCAGATATCCGTCTTAACCTTCCTTCGGGTCAAACTCTAGTGATCTATGGCGATAAACTCGGTTCCAACCTTCATATCATCTCCTGCATCAAAGCTCAGAAACTCCTGCGAAAGGAGTGTATTGCATTCTTAGCCCATGTAATCAATGAGAAACAAGAAGTTAAAGACCTCGCGAGCATCCCCGAGGTCTGCAATTTTCCTGATGTGTTTCCCGAAGAGCTTCCAGGAATCCCTCCTGAGCGTCAAGTCGAGTTCCGTATTGACCTAATTCCTGGGGCTACTCCTGTAGCGAAGTCTCCGTATCGCTTAGCTCCAGCAGAGATGCAGGAGCTATCCAGTCAACTTAACGAGTTGCTTAGCAAGGGATTCATTAGACCGAGTTCCTCACCCTGGGGAGCCCCGGTTTTGTTTGTCAAGAAGAAGGATGGATCCTTTCGAATGTGTATAGATTATCGTGAGCTAAATAAGTTGACTATCAAAAACCGATACCCTCTTCCACGAATAGATGACCTTTTCGATCAACTCCAGGGAGCCAGTTACTTCTCTAAGATAGACCTTCGGTCAGGGTATCATCAGTTGCGAGTTCATGAAAGTGATGTGCCCAAAACAGCTTTCAGGACTCGATATGGACACTACGAGTTCGTAGTGATGCCCTTCGGTTTAACCAACGCACCGGCAGTGTTTATGGATCTGATGAACCGGGTGTGTCGTCCTTATTTGGATAAGTTTGTCATAGTATTCATCGATGACATACTCGTCTATTCCCGAAGTGAAGAAGACCACAAACAACACTTGAGGTTAGTGTTGGAGACCCTACAATCCGAGAAGTTATACGCGAAGTTTTCAAAATGTGAGTTCTGGATACGGAAGGTAACTTTCCTTGGTCATGTGGTAAGTGAGGAGGGTATTCATGTTGATCCTTCCAAGATTAAGGCAATAGAGAATTGGTCAGCACCGCAGACACCCACAGAAATCTAACAATTCTTGGGTCTTGCTGGCTATTATCGAAGGTTCATCCAAAACTTTTCCAAAATTGCCAAACCTCTAACTACTCTAACACAGAAAGATGTATCCTTTTGTTGGGGTGATAAACAAGAAACCGCATTTCAGACATTGAAGAAAGCCTTGTGCAGCGCACCTGTCCTGTCCCTTCCCAAAGGGACAGAGGACTTTGTTGTCTACTGCGATGCGTCTACTCAAGGTTTAGGCTGTGTGCTTATGCAAAGAGGAAAGGTAATTGCTTATGCCTCTAGGCAGTTGAAAACACACGAGGTCAACTATACCACACACGATTTGGAGCTAGGAGCCGTAGTTTTTGCATTGAAGATTTGGAGGCATTACCTTTACGGAACCAAGTGCACGATCTTCACCGACCATAAGAGCCTGCAACATATCTTCGACCAAAAAGACTTGAACATGAGACAAAGGCGATGGGTAGAATTACTCAGTGATTATGAGTGTGAAATCCATTACCATCCCGGCAAGGCCAATGTAGTAGCAGATGCCCTTAGTCGAAAGGAGAGTACCAGCAACAAGGTGAAGAGCCAGTCGATAACCATCCATTCCAACCTACCCATGCAAATCCGAGAAGCTCAGTTAGAAGCCCTGAAACCCGAGAACATGACAACTAAAGTTTTGAGAGGAATGGAAAAGAAACTTGAGATCAGAAGCGATGGAGTCCATTGTTTGATGGATCGGATCTGGATTCCCAAGTCCGGAGGATTTAGAGAGTTAGTCATGGAGGAGGCACACAGAACCAGATACTCTGTTCATCGGGCTCTGACAAGATGTACTTAGATCTCAAGAAACAATATTGGTGGCCAAATATGAAGGCTGAGATAGCTTCATTTGTGGGCAAGTGTCTGACCTGCGCCAAGGTAAAAGTTGAACATCAGAATCCCTCGGGTCTGCTCCAGCAACCTGAGATACCTGAATGGAAATGGGAGATGATCACCATGGATTTCATCACCAAATTACCCAAGTGCTCAAGTGGGTATGATACCATTTGGGTGATTGTCGATCGTTTGACAAAATCAGCACACTTCATTCCAATTAAAGAATCATTCAAGATGGAAAGACTTGCGTGAATCTGTATCCAGGAGGTAGTACGTCTACACGGTGTACCTGTATCCATTATCTCTGATCGAGATAGCAGGTTTACCTCCAGATTCTGGCAATCCCTTCAGAAAGCCCTTGGAACCAAACTAGATATGAGCACGGCATATCATCCTCAGACCGATGGACAGAGTGAGAGAACAATCCAAACCCTGGAGGACATGCTTAGGGCATGTGTCATTGACTTTGGAAAATCATGGGATACACATCTATCCTTGATCGAATTCTCGTACAACAACAGTTACCACACCAGCATTAGGGCTGCCCCGTTCGAATCCCTATACGGTCGCAAGTGCAGATCCCCTCTGTGCTGGGCCGAGGTAGGAGATACACAGTTAGCCAAGAGTCGAGTCCCCGAAAATGCACTTACTGGTCCTGAGATCATCCGTGAAACCACTGAGAAAATTATCCAAATCCGTGAACGACTAAAGGCCTCGCGCGATCGTCAGAAGAGTTACGTTGATAATCGTCGGAAACCACTAGAATTCCAGATTGGGGACCGTGTTCTATTGAAGGTCTCGCCCTGGAAAGGCACTGTACGTTTCGGTAAACGTGGGAAACTAAATCCGAGGTACATTGGACCTTTTGAAATCATCGCCAGAGTTGGTCCGGTAGCCTATAAGCTTCATTTACCTCACGAACTTAGTAACATCCATCCCGTCTTTCATGTTTCAAACCTCAAGAAGTGCCTATCCGATGAAACCCTAGTAATTCCATTAGACGAGATTGAGATCAATGAAAACCTCAACTTTGTGGAGGAACCAATTGAAATCATGGATCGAGAAGTCAAACGTACGAAACAGAGTCGCATTCCATTGGTGAAGGTTCGCTGGAATGCCAAGCGAGGACCGGAGTTCACTTGGGAGCGAGAAGACTCGATGAAACAAAAATATCCACAACTCTTTCTAGGTCCATGATTTGTATTTTATCTTATTTCTTGTCTTGAATTTCGGGACGAAGTTCACTCTAACGGGGGGATAATGTAACAACCCGAAATTTCATGTCACTTCTTGTACCACAACTTGTAATTCAATCCGATCAACCCGACGTCATTTTCAATTTCGTTTCCAATTTCGCCATTTTATTAAGTTATTAGTTTTAATAACTTAAAATGACTTAATGGATGTCTTAATACATTTAGAAATCATTTTAACACCCTACTTTAGTGATCGGAATATTTCTAGAAATTACCGTATCGGGTTACGGTAACTCAATCGGGTACGACCAAAAGCCTCACTTAACGTCGGTATCGGGTAGAATTCCGTCGTGTCCAATTCCCGAGCACTATATAAAGTGTTTTAAGACTTCATTTGAAGCCTTTGGCCAATTTCTCACTAAACTCTCACAACCTCTCTCCTCAAGCTAGAATTAAGGTCCAAATCTCAAGTTTAAGGCTTCAAATCTTTAAGGTAACCTCCCTAGCATGTTATTCAACATCTTTAGCCTTCAAATTGATGAATTAATTGAGTTTTGGGACCAAGACCATGAGTTTACGGCCAAGGAGCAAGCTTGGGCCGTAAACTCCATTAAATGGGGTTTTTAAGCCCTTAAACCCCTCCTTGACAAGTTTGGGACTTAGATATGGCTAAATGGCTTCAAGATATGGACTCTAAACAATTAAAACATGAACCTTGTGAAGTTTGAAGGAGTTTACGGCCATGGATCATTCTTGGGCCGTAAACTCATTAAACTAGGGTTTTCATGCCCTTAAACCCTTCCAAATCACTTCTATGGCTTAGATATGAATTATAGGACCTTGGTTTTAGCATTTGGACATTTGAAACATAACTTTTGAGGGACTTATGTGAGTTTACGGCCAAGGTGAGTGCTTGGGCCGTAAACTCCCCAAAACAAGGCATAAATTCAATTCTAAGGTGTTAAAAAGCCATCCAACACTACCAAAAGCCTTGGAATAAATCGAAGGACCAACCAAAAATAGTTTAAGGGACTTAAACACATCATTTGTGGGATTTCTAAGAGTTTACAGCCAAGGCTTGTTCTTGGGCCGTAAACTCCAAGATTTATGGTGTTAGAATGCAAACTAAACACCCCTAAAGCCTTTAGATGAATTTTAGAAGCCCTTATATGCAAGTTTTAGACCTTGAAACACTTTATATCACCCTATAGAAGAGTTTATGGCCATCAGGAGGGTCTCAAGGGCTGTAAACTCCATAACACCCCTCAAATGTCCCATAAAACTCATGTTAGGTCTTGGAATAATCCTATTAATCACATGTGATTAGTTTTAGCAACATTTAACACCATTTTTATGAGGATTAAGGAGTTTACGGCCAGGAGCCTATACTAGGCCGTAAACTCCCATAAATTGATCATTTTGGTGATTTAAATCCATTCCCAGCATTTAGAATAAAACCTAGAAACATTCCCTAAGTGTTAGAAGTCATTTGGCACCATAAACCACCCCCACCATGAGTTTACGGCCATAAACTCATGGGTAATGGGTGTTGTAGACCAAAAACTCTTCTATTAGTTTACTCATGGGGAGTAAACTCAAGTTCCAAGTCCCTAGTGTCATTTCACGTCCTTAAACGCCACCCGGGTCCCTCCAAACACTTGTATCGGAGTGTTTTCGCGACTTGAAGCAAATGTCCCTATCATATGAATAAACTGAGTCCTAATTAGATACAAATGTGTATCTTTACATTATAATTAGGAACCTCGTGTATTTACAAGCCCCGGATCAACTCTTAGCATCCAAATCGTCACATTTCTCGTCCGGTGAGTTCATATCCCTACCCTTTTTCACTGTTTTTCACTGTTTTCAGGGGGGAACACAAGCAAAGTACAAGGGTTTTCTTGTACTCAAAACTTATTTTCATGTGTGTACTTCACATTTCATATGCTTTTAATATTGATTACACAACTGATAACGAGTTGAATACACAGATTACTTAAACACTTATTTGTGAAATGAGTTTTATAAACTGTTATGTTTTATATATTTCACAAATGGTTTCCACACTTTATCAGTTAAAAGCATGACTTATAACACATGAATAATATATTTCGTACACTGTCTTGTCCTCGGTAACATTCCACAGGAATACGTGAATGGAGGATTATACTATTGTTACTAGTAAATTTGTTATTCCGTATGATTGGAGACACGTCCTCGGTAAACACTCCACAGAGATACGCGAGTGGAGGACTACACCCGTAACCAGAATCTCTGGAATTTAGAGAGCATGACTTGAGTGTATAGATCTATACGGGGCTGACTACCCCACACCTGGCTGCTAGCTACAGCCGAACCAAAATGGTTCAAGGGTGACGAAAGTCATAAGGATTGTGGACTACTTATTGCCACAAGGTTGTGGACTACTTATTGCCACAGGTTCAGTCTTTAGTATGGTTATGGAACTCGCAATTAGGATAACAGAGATTTACTTATAGTAATAATGAACCACATACTACATTTTACAGATAACCAGGATTCAGTTTACATCTTTTACATATTTTACATCTTTTACAAATGATAACCAACATTCAGGAAGGTATGGGACCTTCCTGGGAAATCTTGTACATAACCAGGTCTATTAAAATACATCTTCTACATTGAAAACCAACATACAGGAAAGCATGGGGCATTCCTGGGTAACATACACATAATCAGAAAAGAGTAACCAACTGAATAACATTACATCTTTTACAATAACTACCCTTCAGGAAGGTATGGGACTTTCCTGGGAATACACTGATACATTAAAGACATAAAACAATGAATTGGATAACTAAGCCATACTTTACTTTTGGGAAACAACAACTAACTTTTAAGAAAATATGGGATTTTCTTGGCGTGTGTTACATTTTCAGAAACAGAAAGGAGACATAAACATTTTCACAAAATTGCTTATGAACTCACCAGCTTTATGCTGATTTTCAAACTGCTTGTGTTCTCAGGTCAGCGTTAGAACAGGTACCCGAAGATTTCTTTTGATCAGAAGACGGAGTACATGAAGACCCGTTTCATTTTGTCTATATATACTATGTATCACAACTGTACAAACTTTACTTTTGAAACAACTGTAAAACTTTATTATGTAATGTAATGGTTGTTTTACTTTACTTACTATGTGCATTGGATTTGATACTCAACGTGGAGTCAACCCCGGAAATGTTTCCGCCTTAGGTTTTCGGGGTGTGACAATATCTACCAATTCCAATTACCGAGCACAAATTAGTTGGAGAAGCACATAAAGGTTTTTTTTGATCGACGAAAGACCTTATAATAGTACATGGACAAGTTTGTTTATTCTGCCATATATTATTAAGTATTTATTTCTTTTAATCATTTTTGTTTTAATGGTAGATGATACATTTAAGTTGGGTGGTTATAGGTGCCAACTACAACTTCAAGTAAGGAGGGTAAAATTGCCAACCCTAAAAAGTGAAAAATATGTTACACACCGCCTGTGATGCTGAAAACAATGAGCATGTTGAATATGAGGAAAAGTTAATCTAGCTTTCTTTTTAGGACATACATTTCATTTTTTGTTTCCATAGATGTTATATATATTTTGATTACAACATTTTTGTATATTATTTAGGTTGGCTATATGATTAATGTTATTTTATTCCATTCTTGTTACTCCTATAATATATGTGTGC
Organism: Lactuca sativa; assembly: GCF_002870075.4. Taxonomy (NCBI): domain Eukaryota; kingdom Viridiplantae; phylum Streptophyta; class Magnoliopsida; order Asterales; family Asteraceae; genus Lactuca; species Lactuca sativa. The sequence continues at coordinate 197,429,374 of NC_056627.2, read as the reverse complement.
GGCATTTTAATGTTATTACCGTCCATTTGTAAATCTTAACGAATGTTAACTAGAACCATGATCACAAAATTAAATGTGGTTAAAGGGTGAAAAATAGCCACACTAAGTAGATAAAATGTGATGGTTTTAAGAATTATGTGTCGCCAAAGGCCACCAATCATCACATTTTTTCATAATGATTTTCTTGTGTGACTAAAGGTAACAGATAGCCACATCATTTAGAAACAGTGTGTTGCTATAAGTAATACATAACGACGGTTTTAACAATTAAGTGTCACCAAATGCAACCAATGGTCACATTCATTTATTTATGAGTTTTCTTTATATGACTAAATGATATCATATGTCACAGTATAACATAAATAAATGTTACTAAAGGGTAACTAGTAGCCATATGTGTTAGAAAATGATGTTGCTATAAGTACTATCCAATGATGGTTTTAAGAAATATGTGTGGCAAAAAGAAACCAATAGCCACATTCATTTCTTTAAGATTTTTCTTTATGTGACTGAATTATCGTATGTCATGGTATAACGTAAATAAATGTCACTAAAGGGTAACTAATAGCCACACGAGTTAGAAAAAAGTGTTGTTATACTTGCTATTGATCGATGGTTTTATTAAATATGTATGATGAAAAGCAACCAAAAGTCACATTCATTTCTTTTTTAGTTTTCTTTATGTGGCTAAATGATATCACATGTCACAATATAACATAACTAAATGTAACTAAAGGGTAACTAATATCCACATGAGTTAGAAAAATGTGTGGTTATACATACAATTCAATGATTATTTTAACAAATATGTATGGCAAAAAGCAAGCAATGGTCACATTTTTTTCATTATGTTATTTGTTCATGTGACTAAATGATTTCATATGTCATGATTTACCGTAAATGAATGTCACTAAATAGTAGCAAATGGCTACATCATTTAGAAAACAAGTGTTGCTATAAGTAATATTTAGCTATCCTTTTCACAATTATGTATCACTAATACCCAACCAATGGTACCATTATTTTCTTTATAAGTTTGTTTGTGTGACTAAATGATATCATATGTCATGATTAAACATAAATAAATGTGACTAAACGGTAAACTAAACACATAGAAAATATTAATTTAATCATGGTTAACACCGATTCATCTCAAGTTATATATGACTAAAAGGTAGATTATATCCATACTTATGTAACATCCTCTTTAGATAAATTTCTTATCTAGGGATCGTAGATAATAAATGGATCAAGTAAAGGCCTCGGGCTTCTAGAAAATAAGTTTTAGATCCTATTGGCTGTTGATAATATTTGTTATGTGATCTAAGCCCTTGGTTTGTGTTTTGGAGTCAAACGGTAAATGGGAAAAGTGATTTTTCAAACTTCTTTCATGAATTAAGGATCTTTTGTTCAGTAAGTTTTAATTCAAAATTAATTAGATTAAACAGTGGGGCTCTTCAATACCTTTTCACGCATATAAAGACTGGCGAAAATGAAGTTGAAATGAATAAGTTATGATTATTTGAAGTTGAAGTGGAAATTACAGGTTTTGTCGTATGCAAGGCATAGGAGAGTTAAGCAGGCCTTAGCTGCTATGCAAGGCATAACATGGTAAGTGTGTATTGTGTAACTTATGGGCTACGCCTGACATAACTTAGATCATTTAAGGCGTAATATGGACATATCAAAACCTTAATTCTTCGGTTTTAAGTCGCATTTAAGGGCTCTAACTTATGGAACCTTGTCATGATCAACCTCCATCACCTAATATCATTCCTTGAGAAACCATGCCTCCTTTTTCTTGTTTTGAGCCTTATCATCATTTTTTAGCTTAATTCTCCATTGGCATGTGGAATCTTGAAGAAAAAGGTTGTGGAAAAGTTTATAGAAGAAGGGTTCAAGTATAGATCCAGCAAGGTTACTTCATTTATGGACCATTGTGAGTAAAAAGCTTCAAACTTTCTCATTGGTTTCATAGATCTTGTTAATTTTCATATTTGTCACTTTTGGGTCGCTTGAGCTTATGTTTTGGAAGTTGAGGCAACTCCAAAACATTTTAAGCTATATGATACACTCTCGGGACTTATTGGACTAAGAATGTTGTGCTTTGGTACTTATTCATTAATCCATGCAAGTTGTATTAGTATTTTTGGTCCTTTTATTACATAAATTTTAGATATTGAAAGTTTGTGACCTTGTTGTGGATAAAGTTGGAAACTTTATCCACCCAATCATTATATTGATTCAGATCTTACAGTTAGAGACTTAGAATTAGAGGATTAAGTTGAGAAAGATGCATTTTTGGTCCCTTTGAGACTTATAGAATAGATCTTTTTTGTTTGAAGCATCCTAATGGATAAAGTGGGAAACTGTATCCATTATAGGGCTATTAGTAACCAGATCTGAGCTTTAAGCGGAGGTCTTGACGTATTAATTACTTTAAATGAAGTTTGGAAAGGGTCACCGTATGTGGGGCGTGATCTGGGTTACGCTCAAAGTAACATGATTCTTACCCGTTTTTAAGGAAGGATTCTATGCCCGGTGTTGAGTAAGACATACGCCACATGTAAGTCAACAAAAGGTTAACCATTAACTTTTTGAATAATTTGACTTTTGGTCAACTGTGAAGAGTTGAGGACTTTGAGGGGCATAATGGTCTTTTACCCAAATAAGGATTTATCTTGGTATTTGGACTACCTAAGTTGGAGTATTTACCATAATTGCTAATTAGGTTTTGGTTTTGGATATCTTTAGTGGGAGAGACTTTAGCACTGGCATTTCATGTGTGACATATATTTGTTTATCGATTGAGGTTGGTCTTCTCACTTTAGTTAAGGGTCGAAGGCAGCAAAGTCGACACATTGTATTATGTTATGTACTATGCTAGTTGTATTTGTGGCTCTTGCATGTATGATTGGGTTGAAATATACCCCAGGTTTGGGCCCATTATTTCATGTTTAGGTTGAAACATACCGCAAGGTTGGGCCCATGATTGTATGTTGGGTTGGAATATACCCCAGGGTTAGGTCCATGATTGTATGTCGGATTGGATTATACCCAAGGTTGGGCCCACTGATTAGTATGGCATGTGATATTTTGGGGAACTCACTAAGCTTTGTGCTTATAGTTTGCAGTTTAAATATTTTCGGATTTTCTTATATTAAAGGAGGGGCATGGATCGATTGCATCACATCCACCGTATATTTCCCCATATAATAACCTTCGACATTACTCTGATAAATGTTTTTGAATCAAATGTTTTTGACATTAGATTGATCAATTGGTGGACGTGTATGAAGAGAGAGATAGCCTAGTATTTTGTGAGATGCATGACATGTAGGATGGTCGAGGCTAAGCATTAGAGGCCGCATGGAAAGCTACAGGCTCTGGAGCTTCCCATGCAGAAACGAGAACAAATTTTAATGGATTTTATCACCATGTTGCCGAAGACGGCAAAGGGTTGTGATGCTATCTGTTTCATCGTTGATCGATTGACCAAGAGTGCCTACTTTCTGGAAGTTCGGGATAGTTCTTTGGCCGAGAAGTTGGCCGATGTGTATGTTTGTGAGATCGTTGCTTACCATGTGGTTCCGGTCTACATTGTTTCAGACCGTGATGTTTGGTTTACCTACCGTTTTTGACAAAAGTTTCATGAGGAACTGGGCACAAGGTTGCACTTCAACACTTCTTATCACTTGCAGATTGATGGCCAGAGTGAGCGAACCATACAGACCCTTGAGGATATGTTGTGGGTCTGTGCTTATCGATTTCGGTCGGAGCTAGGACTCTTACCTTCCTCTTGCGGAGTTTTCCTATAACAACAACTATCACTCTAACATTGGTGCTTCGACTTTCGAGATCTTGTATGGACAGAGATGTTGTACCCAAGTTTGTTGGGGCGAGATTGGTTATAGGGTTATGGGATGGACCAAAGTGGTCCTTAACACCACAAAGTTGATTCAGCAGATCAGGCAAAGATTGTAGACTGCAAAGAGTCACCAGAAGAGCTACCTCAACTGACGTTGATCCGAGTTACAGTTTCAGGTCGACGACATGGTATTACTAAAGGTCTCACCTTGGAAAGGTGTAATACACTTCGGGAAGAGGGGAAGTTGGGCCCCGATATATTGGGCCTTTTCGGTTGATTGCCAAGGTTAGCAGGGTTGCTTACAGGTTGGATCTTCCTGGGAAGGTCATTAAGATTCACATCACTTTCCATGTTTCGCATCTACGAAATTGCGTATTGGATGAGGATGTAGTGGTTTCCTTGGATGATATTCAGTTTGTTGAGCGCCTGAACTATGTTGATAAGACGATAGCTATTTAGGAAAGAAAGATGAAGGTCTCGCGCAAGAAAGATGAAGGTCTTGAGTTCTTCACCATGACAGACTTTGAGGATGAACTATAGTTCATGTGGGGGAGAATTGTAACCTCCCAATGTTCGTGTACTTCTAAATTCAGCCTTATAATTCTATTTCATATCATTTTGGTCCCTAAGTCTAAGACTTTATGCCTTGAAGCCCTAGTGGCAATTTCAGAATTATGGCAGGAGGAGTACACCATACGTACATGTGTGTACGCTGTGTGTACTAGGGCGTGCCCTAGTACGATGGGCATACACATATGTACGTGGAGAAAACTAGCCTCAGTAGGAAACACTAATTTTTAGGGTTTGGGTGGTATTTAAGCAACATTATGTCTCATTTCTCCTCACAGTTTCAGCCTCCACATCCTTTGAGACATTTTTGCAAACACTAGCCCTCTTAGTGTGTGTTTTAAGCTCAAGAGTGTGTTCTTGGTGTATTGAAGGAGGAAGATGTTGCATTAAGGATCCTTGAAGTGGAAGCAAGCTTGTGGATCTGGGATCTTTTCCTTTTTCAGAAGCTCTAGAAGGTATAAAGTCTATACCTTGATTTTTGGTAGTTAGATCCTATCTTTAGGTGTTCTATGTTGCTTTTCTTGTCCCAAAGGTCCCATCTTGTGCATGGTTTGTTCTTGTCATTTTGAGTTATCCTTACAAAATCTAGGAAGGGTCGTAAGCCATAAAAATGAGGTCCCAATTGCCAGAATTCCTCATGCATCATGTAGAAGGTCTTAATGGATTAAGACCTTGCGTTAAGCACTTTTTGGACGTGTAAATTCATGAAGTTGGAATCTTTATGACTCTAGTACGCATTTGGACCTTGGATCTAAAAGATGGGCTTAAGTGCTTAAGCCATTAAGCACAAAATGGATTTTGGATGTTCTGAGGGTATGCCTAGTGTACTCCATCAACGAACATGATGGTGGTATTCTGTGAGGCTTCGCGTACACAAAGAGGACCTTCAGAGTACACCCTGTGTACTCGCACTTGGTCAACTCAGTTGGGTTGACTCGGTTGACTTAGTGGGTTTTACCAGTTGACTTTGACTTTGACTTTGACCAAGCTTGACCAAGTTTGGCGTTGAGGGCAGTTTTAGCATTTCAGGATTTTGATGGATTTAGTCATTTGGTGGACATAGGTATCGATTAGAGAGATGAGATTCAGAGTCAGGCCTCATCAGTTCTGTTCATTTTGTGTGGTGATTTTTCCTCATTATACTTACGGGTTGAAGGCACCAATGCCGGCCCATTGGATTGATATCCTGCTATGGATGCTATTGTACTATATTTATCTCTTACATCGGTATGTAGGTATATAGGATGATGTGTATGCTTAGTGATCTATAGATCTATTTGACTACTTGTAGACTATTATCTGATTATCTGTTATACGGACACATGTTTGGTCGGTGGCTGAGGCTTCATTGCTTTGTGCGTAAGCCAAGTGGTTGGGGCATACCAACCTGATGGTTGAATTGGCCCGAGGGTATTCCATCCCAAGGATGATTGGACCCGTAGTATGTTGGTATTCCAGCTCGATGGTTGAGGGCCTTGAGTATTCCAACTTGATGGCTGATTGGACCCATAATATGTCGACATTCCAACCTGATGGTAGAGGGGCCTGGGGTATTCCAATCCGATGGTTGATTGGACCCGTAATGTGCTGTTATTGTATATGTGTTATTTTTTTGTGTGTTGGTTCTTTGGGGGAACTCACTAGCCTTTCGGCTTACAGTTTTGGGTTATGTTTGAGGTACCTCAGATGATCGCGAAAAGGTGAAGGCGTGATCATGCACCTCCTCGTGTTTTGATTTATGATTTTAGGAAAACTCTGATATTAAACATGTTTTGAAAACTAAATTGTAAACAATGATGATTTGTTTATTGGTTTTGAAAAGTTTAATTTTTTCATGAATTTTATGGATGTTACAGATATATACATATGTTATGTTGTTAAAATGAAACAACTAGTCATGAGAACATATGCTAGTTACTTCAAAAGTTATGATTCTAAGTGACAATGTGTGTCAAAAAACGCATGTTATAAAACTTTACCACTCTGTAGTATTTCAAAGACCTAACTTATTTCATGCATGCATAAATATATGTTTAAATACATATGTATATAAGTTATAAAGATTAAAATTAGAACATGTACATGTACTTATGAGCACTAGTTTGAAACGTATATTTATAAAAGCGAGTACATTACACTTTCACTTGTATACAAACATACTCAGCTTTTATAAACTTTGTCCAATTCTTTATGCCTAGTGACTTATCCACATATAAGTTAGGGTTAATAGCTATTAACATACATTAGTTAAGGTCTTTATGGTGAGACACTACTCATTATCTAAGTTTAAACGCTTCACATACTCATACTACTATAATTGTTAATCCTCGAAGCGAGATACGTATATACATAGATCTATACGAGGTTGACTTCCCCAGCTGTGGTTGCTAGCTACAAACTCGACCGATCAATCAAAGCGAGTTATAAGTATATATATTCGTTAGTACGACATACAATGAAGCCTTATAGGTTGTACATTCAGTCACAAAGCTCAGTTATAGGACCGACTATAAAAATTAACTAGAATCTCTCTCTCTACAAACCATGGGCTTCGTTTCTCTCAAAACAAGTTTTGAGTGTCGATTTACTTATGGAAAGACCCTTTTTGGTTTTCAAAGTTTATTCAAAGAAAATTTACAAACACATTTTTAAGTATGGTTTTACTTACAAAGAAAATAATTTTTGAACGTTTTTAAAAGTATCACTGCTATTACCAGAAAACATGTAATTCTCATTAACCTTGTATTGACCCTAAAAAATATATGTATTCTCAGGAAATTAGTAATCAAGCATTTTAGACAACGGAATGGGCATGGATTTCATGCAATCTATTTTACTAGTTTTGTTATGTTTCACTACATGTTTAAGGCAATTCGTGTACTATACTATTATTTGTAAGAACCTTGTATTCAAACATTAAGATGGAATATAAATGTTGTTTTCTTTATTGTTGTACTTGTAGAAGTGTTTAATCGAGTATGAGAATCAAATTATAATAATAGATGAACACGAGAAGTAAATAAGATCTGCTTTAGCTCATATTACTTTTATAGAACAAGAGTACAAAAACTGATAGTAAATGATGGGAAAACTCTACTATCAACTCTATGTTTAGCTCTTGTTTATAAGAGGATGAAAGTACAAAAAATACTAAGGCTAGACATTGAGCTTCATCAAAAAAGCCTTAGAAAATACATTAGGAAACATATGAAACTATCTATTACACAGACTTCAACATATTACAAGATATTTCGACTCTACAACTCCCGCTTAGTAATCATGTCGAACTTCTCAATTTGTAAGAATCTATGCAGCAAATTGCATCATCCTTCGTATCTCCGAGTACCTTGTAAAATTTTTCCTTAACTCAGCTTTATCTCCACCATTATTCTTCTTGCAATTATTCATATGAACAATGAAGTTCGTATATTGAGATGTAGTGTATCTTTCCACTTCACTTGCTTGGAACAAAAACCTCTTAGCTTTGACATTCTTATCTTTTCCTGCAAAGACTCATCGAAAAGGCTTTAAGCATATCTCACCATCAGCATATTTCTTCAGTTCAGCTTGGGTCTTCGACAATTCCGTAGAAAATTTCACTTCCCTTCCCATTGCTGATGCTAACTCCTCATCAGTTAATGCTAGACAATCATAGTAGTTGTCTATGAAGATTTTTATATGGGCAAGACCAAGCATAAATACATCTTTGTCAGTCCCTTGAAGTTGCGAAGCCTCCATGTCTTTGAATATTGATGCAACTTGAATCGGGTCATTCAAGTTCATTAGAGGAAAATCAGCAACCGAGAAATCACAAAACTTTATTTTTCGCTCTTACAACATGATACCGAAAATTTTGTATCATATTCTCGAACATTACATCTTTTTTTATACTGCTAACCTTCTTGATCTTCACTAATGACCATATTTCTTCTGGTTATTTTCCAACAACTGCATGAAACCTAAGTTTCAGTTGAGTAAAATCATCCATGTTGTCGAAATTTTCAACTATCTTGTACTGAGCCATGATAAACATCATTTCATTCACCAGAAAATCAAACTAACTCATATCAGTGTTAGTGATAGAATAGCTTTGCTTCGGGTTTTTCTCAAACGCATACATGTGATTGAAAGAAACTCTCGCTTCAAAATTCTCATAGTTGTACAACTTCTTTGGATCTCCCTTATGCATACCAGGTGGATCACTTTCACGATGTCTTAGTATGATCTGTAACTACCTTTGTTTCTCCATATCAGCTTCAATTTCGGCCTTCTTCTCTTCTTTCTATTTTTCAACCAAAATCCCCTTCCCTTTTCCATCATCTTCAGAAGGTTTTTTTTAGAAGAACTTGAACTTCCTCCTTAAGTAGAAGAGCCAATAAAAATTCCCTTCGGAATGGGTCTTTTCATTGTCTTGATGGCTTCTATTGTACTCACCTTTGAAACTATACGTCTTGGGACTTGAGTAGATACAACTTTCATAAATTCACCAGTAGTTACAATCTTCTCAATCTTTTTTGACTTTTCAACCCCTCTTGTAATTTTCAAAGATTTGCCTTCTTGAATTTTCTTTTCTCCCCCTTGCACCCCTGTGACAAAAGGAGGGGCATCAGCAGGAAACATGTTGGCAAATTTCGAAATTGGAGCAACAACATTCTAAATAGCTTGATCCAAACTATGTAACTTCTGAGTTAAAAACTCTGGAGTTAAAAACGAAGTCAGAGCCGGTTTTGATACTAACTCTTTCATTTCACCAAGTAAAACACCCATCTTGTCAAAATTTTGAGCATCTTCTTTAGCCTTTGCGTTAAACTTAGGAGTTAATGATTGATACCTTTCGAAAATTGTTCTGACTGCAGCCGCTATAGTGTCAACATTCGATTTGATTATCGAATAGTTGGAATTCAGCTGATTCAGCTCTTTGTAGACATCAACCTTCAGTTCCTCAAGTTTTCGATTAACATCTTATCTTATGGTTTTGACATCTTTAGCAAAAAGAACATGATGTTCTTTTGTTACCATACAAAGATCTTTGATTTCAGAGTTAATCGAATCAGCCAGAGCCTTAACTCTCAACTCGTTGTTCTTATCGATAACATCCAATTGATGTTGCATTCGAAGTTCTACAGCTTTGAGCATTACATCAACTTCTATCCCTGACACTGAATTTTTAGCTCCGGAATCAGCTTGTGATTGAAGAATAGAATTGAGTTTTCGATTGAGAATATTGAACTACTTCCCCGACATAAGCATATGATTAGGTATGTTCTCCGCTTTCGAATAAATTCTAAATCAGCAAATGTTCCTCCGAAAGCTCCTCCATCTGTTTCATCATCAAAATTTGGTTTTGGTGGATCGGTGGATTGTGAATGGAAAAGTGTAGTGACGGGTTGTTGTAATACTTGATCGAAAGTGGGTGAAGTAGTGGTAGTGGAAATGTGTTGAATAAAAGGTGTAAGTGAAACAAAAGTACTTGAAATAGGTTCGGAAGAAGATGTAATAGGAATACCTTGAGATAATGGATACACACTCACATAAACATGTGCACCCATATTAGATACGTTTGCAACAATGGTAGAAATTTGAACCTCCTCAGAAACTGATTTGGTGATAACAATTTTGAGTGGAACTGTTGTTGTTGGCAATGAAACATTTGTGAGGATTAGTGGTTATGAGAGTTTGGGGAATTCGAACCCAAAGGTGTATATGAGACGATCTCACTATCTGATGAATCATCACGAATCACCAGCTTTTGTTTCTCTCTTCTCAGTGATGTGCTTCATCATATCCTCAGCTCTTCGCTTATTTGAGGATAGTGAAACTGGTGCAGGAATCTCACGAACTTTCATTCCTTGACTGTTAAACTGAGGTTTGCGAATAGTAAGAGATTAATCATCTGACGAAGTTTGTTTCTTATAAGATAATTTCCTTAATCTTTTGAATACACCAGATTTCGAAGGGATCAATTCCTTTGAAGCTTCAGCAACAACCTTCTCCATAGGCTTCTCAATTTCATTTGTAATCTTCTTAGGAGACTTAGGCTTAGCTTGTTTCTTGGGGCTCTCGTGAACAACATCATTAGCACCCTTCTTCGATTTCTTAACTTTCTTAGATGATCCATCATCACTTATTTTCAGCAAAATCCTAGTTTTGACTGAAGGATTAACATGTTTCAAGTATGCCACCAATACTGAATTTGTTGGATCAATTTTTTTCTGCATCCCATCAAGAATTCGTGCAACATTTGGGAATATGTCTGAATCATCTTCAAAAGTCTTTGGAAAATGATACTTCATGAATTCTGCCTTAGCCTCATCAACATGAATTGGAATGCCTTCATTCTCATATACAGACTGAAGAACCAAACTCCAGTAGCGTGCACACGAAATTCGTTTTACTACATTCGTGTTTTCTAGGCTCTTTATAAACTCTTTCCAAATCTAAGTAGCATAATCAACATTGAGATCATATTACAACCATGCTATCATAGCATAGACTTCCATTCTCCCCTTGTCAAGCCCTACACTTCGCCCAGTTAAGCAACAAAGGTATATCCCGAACAAGAAATTCCATATGCAAGGAAGACCAGACTTCTTGAAGTCAGTGATCTTGACGAGTGGTGGTTGATGACCCATCTCGTTAAACATGAACAGAATCTGAGCACAAGTAGGTTGAGAGAATGGAGGTGAATTTGGGATTGCCAACATTTGAGTAAACATCTTCTTCGTGAGTTGAACTCGCTTTTCATTCACTCGATAGAATGTGATTACATTAGTGGCTTTGCTGCAAGATGTAGTGGAACATTGCAATTGCAAGACCTGAATGTTCAAGAGCAACAATTAGCATCTTGAGTTCCTCAGGATACATGGACACATCTCCTTCAACCTGATAGTTTGTGCTTTAAATCTTCATAATTGGTTGAGATGCAATTTCGTCAACAGTGTTGGTTGGAGCAGCAGCCATTGATTAGGGTTTTGAGAAATTCTTGAAGAACAGAGAAATTTAGGGCATTTTGATTGACTGAGAATTTGAACGCGTAATTATAAAAGGAGATAATAACTTCCTTTTATATGTATCCCCAATAGAATTTCAAACGTTTTCTTTAAAGAATAAGCCACGTCTGTCCTTGAAACTCGCACCACTAGCCGTTGAACTCGCCATGTCAGATAAAGTACCTTGAAAATTAGATCACGTTGCCAAACCGTCACATCAAACTGTTCGTGGGTACCAAGTGGATAAGATCGAAAACATTTGGCTTGGAGGTTAGGCTTTTTGTCTTTGGGTTTAGAAACGAACTCATATGCCAAACTGTCAAAATCATCAGCCTAAGTTGGTAATACTCAGAACCTCAAGCATTTCGTGAGTGCAGTGTGCCAATAGAATAAGATAAGAAGCAAACTAATGAAAATTTGGGATCTGTGATTTCAAAAAAGAAAATTTCGACACAGACAGTTAAACCCCGGGCAAAGGTTGCTTCGTTACTTATCAAGAGAGATAATCAACAGATTGTGTGGTTTCTCGTGAATTACAACCGAATACTTATAAAGAAGTATCAAAGGGCTTCTTTTTTCAAGGCTTCATTGGTGGCTTAAAAATTTCGTTACATATCATCCTAAACATAAGGTGAGTAATTGTAACAGAAATTACTTGTGTGACCAGAGTAGTCAAAGACAAGTTTGCTTTGTATTAATTTGAAAGAGACAATTGAAAGAATTGATACTCACACGAAAATCATATTAAAAGAAAAATTATTTTCAGCTGGATCCTATTGGGTAACAAATGTCGTGGGCTTCGAACATTTGATCAAGACCACTCATAACGAAAGAATATGATCTGGAGCATCGAAAATTTGGCACTGAAACAAATGTTTCGTGAAAATCTGGAACATAGTTCCCCGTCAATTCCCTAAAAATTTAGAAAATTGGGTGTCACTTTCATCATGGCCTCATGAATCAAGATCATAAACACAGAGTTTTGATATGTCTAAGTCATGATTGGTTTGATCAATGACCTCTTGGACATATGTGATTGTGTGTGAAATGTGTTAGATGTTTGAGATGAAAAAGTTTGGTTTTCAAATTGAATGTACCTCTGCTATGTATGGACCAAGCAGAAAACTCTTAACTCATATGAGAAGAGTTTGGTAGCTCAGTACACTAATGTTAATGCAAGCCTGATTGGGAGGAAATTTTCGTAATGAAAAATTTCATTAAGGGTTTTGAAATCACACATTGAGTCAATGGAGGCTTGGGATGACAAGCTCCAGCATGCTTCTATGGACATTCTAACTAGTACAAGGTTTTGAAAATTTACCTTACCCTAGAAACGCAAGCATGACCCATGTAAAACATCCTTGGAATCTGCACTAAGAAAGAAAAGACAAAGTACAAAATAACAAAAATCTTTTTGGATTTTATCTTTTGGAAAAGAAGAAAAATATTATGTGATTTTGAATTTTTCTAAAAGAGAAACAAATAACAAAAGAAAATCTTTTTGGTGTTTTTGATTTTTCGAAAATAATACAAATTAACGAAAATATTTTTGGTTTTTCCAAATTTTCAAAATTCAAGAATAAACGAAAACTTAAGAATGTACCAAACTAACGAAACTTTTCTTTCCCAAATTTCGAAAATGAAGCATATCCAAGCACTGAATATGAACAGTAACCTCTGAATGGTTAATAGTATTCGAAATGCCTCTGAATCGACTCGTTTATTTATCACCACTTTGTCATTCATGGGAAATTAATCCTGGAACAGAGTTTACTTCAATCATTCCCAAACCTTGCAAAATTCTAACAAATGATTTTTCATCCAATGGTTTTGTATAAATATCAGCAAGTTGATCAGTTGTTTTTACAAAATGAACTTCAATGTTTCAATCTCCAACATGATCTTTAATGAAATGATAACGAAGTGCAATATGTTTGGTCTTCGAATGTTGTATTGGATTATGACAAATGTGTATAGCACTTTGTGAATCACACTACAATGGAATATTTTTCATATTAATTGCATAGTCACGCAATTGACTCTGGATCCATATGATTTGTGAAGTGCAAGCGGTAGCGGCAACATACTCAGCTTCAGCAGTGGAAATTGCAACATAAGTTTTCTTTTTCGATTTACAACTTAAAAGCTTCCCATCTAATAATTGACATCCTCCACTTGTACTTTTTCGATCAAGTGTACATCCTCCCAGATCTGCATCCGAAAATGCTTGAATGAAAAATCCTGATTTCGAAGGATGCCACAATCCTAACGAAATTGTTCCCTTGCAATAACGAAGAATATTTTTCACAGAAGAAAAGTGTGGTTCTCTTGGATTTGTTTGATACCTAGCACAATTACATACAAAAAAACATGATATCAAGTTGACTTGATGTAAGATAAAGCAATGAACCTATCGTACTCCTGTATATAGTACGATCAACAACAAGTGTATCTAACGAAGGTCTTAGCCCTATTTCAACCGCCATTGGTACTCTTAACTTCGTGCTATTTGTCATTCCAAATTTTTCGTGCAAATTCCTGGTATATTTTTCTTGATTGATGAAAATTCCTTCTCTGCTTTGATGAATGTTTAAACTAAGAAAATTATTGATTTTACCCATCATGCTCATTTCGAATTGGCTTTTCATCAAACATTCGAATTCACTAGACAAAGCAGGGTCAGTAGAGCCAAAAATAATATCATCGACATAAATTTGAACAGAAATTGGTAAGAGTTGCATACCATGCTCTTGGTGCTGATTTTAACCCATATACTGCTTAATCTAAAATATAAAAATGATCAGGATAATTTTCATCTATGAAACCTGGAGGTTGTTCAACATAAACTGTTTCTTTGGGTTCACCATTAAGAAAAGCACACTTCACATCCATTTGATAAACATCAAAATCTTTGTGAGCTGCATAAGCCAAAAATATTCAAACACCCTCAAATCTTGAGACAGGGGAAAAGGTTTCTTCATATTCAATACCTTCTTGTTCCGAATATCCTTTGACAACTAATCGTGCTTTATTTCGGACTATATTTCCTTCCTTGTCAGTTTTGTTTTTGAAAATCCATTTTAATCTGACAATCGAAAAATTTTCAGCTTTAGGAATTAACCTCAAAACCTTGTTTCTTTCAAACTCAACTAGTTCAGATTGTATTGCTACAACCTAATCTAAGTGTTCCATTGCAACCTTAACTGTCTTTGGTTCTATTTTTGAAATAAAAACATTAAACATGCAAAATTCTTGATGAGTATCCAGTACCTCATTCTTTGCACAAATTTGAGCTCTAGTCAAAACACCATCTTGTGGATTCCCAATGACTTGTTCTTTTGGATGATTTCTTGTCCATTTTTCTAGTGGTGGATATGTTGGATCAAAGTCCAAAGGTGCATCTTCGTACATTTCTTCATTTTCAGATCCTGCAACACATTTAATATCATTTACTTCATGAAATTAATCGTTTTGATCAAGATTTATGGTTTTGGTATCATTATGCTCCCCCTCAACATAATTGTCATTATGATGCTCCCCCTCGAAAACATCATTCATACTGCTCTTCTCCCCCTCGATAGGATGCTCCCCTCAACATTTAAGAGTTTATGCAAGTGCTCCCCCTCCACTTGTGCTTCTAGCATACTTTCCCCGGTAGGAGTTGTATCTGTTGTGATTGTCGAATTATCAGTATGTTTCGAAGATTCTGGAGTTTGATTATCAGCAACATTTACTTCAACATCAGCTGCCCTGTCTGGAACACAAAAAATTAAATCATAATCAAAATCAGATGAATTATAACTTTCAGACTCATCATTTGATACTTTAAGAATTGGTTTTTGTTCGAAACATTTTTCAACTGGTTTCACATAGTAATCATCAAATGCGAGATTAAATGTCTCTTCAACTTTTCATGTTCGTTTATTTAAGACTATGTATGCAACGGAGTTATTTGAATATCCAAAAAATATTTCTTCATTGGCCTTAACTTGAAATTTTGATAGATTATCTTTGAGATTCATGATAAAACACTTGCAACCAAAAACATGCAAGAATTTGACATTAGGTTTTCGGTTATTTATGATTTCATACGGAGTTATATTAAAACGACGATGAATGAAAATTCGATTATGAGTAAAACATCCTGTCGAAACTGCTTCTGCCCATAGATATTGAGGAATATTCGCATATGTCATCATTGTTCGTGCTACTTCACAAAGAGACCTATTGCTCCATTTAACCACACCATTTTGTTGTTTTGTAAATGGTGAAGAGAAATTATGCGAAATCCCTTTTTCTGTTAAGAATGCATCGAGGAAATTGTTTTTAAACTATGAACCATTATCACTTTTGATTTTTCGAACTTTCTTCTTTAGGCTCGTCTCAGTTTTCATGATAAATTCGATCATTGTTTGAGCGACTTCAGATTTTAACCTGAGAAAATACACCCAAGTAAATTGTGAAAAATCATCAACAATAACCAAAATGTACCATTTCTTGTTGAGATTTTCAATAGTTGATGGTCCACAAAGGTTAATATGAAGAAGTTCCAACGGTTCTATAATTTTCGAATCTATGACAACTGGATGTCCTTTATGATGCTATTTTCCTTGTTCGCAGGCTGCACATAAAGTATCATTGTCAAACTTTAGAACAAGTAAACCTCGAACAAGATCTTCTACTACCAATTTATTTAGATTTCGAAAGTTTAAATGAGATAAACGTCGATGCCACAACCAAATAACATCAGATGGAGCTTTTGAAAGTAAACAAACTGAGGGTTTCCCAACAATTTATTTGATGTCAAGGGTAAACATATCGTCATATCTTTTTGATTTCAACAAAACTTCCTTCGTTTCAACATTGGAAATGATACTTCCTTCTTGATTAAACACAACTTGATTTCCAATGCCCATAACAAGTTGTGAAACACTTATCAAATTATGTTGAAGACCTTCATCATAAGCAACACGATTTACAGTAAACTGTCTATTTGTTACTTTGCCATAACCTTTAACTTGACACTTCTGATTATTTCCAAACTACACTACTCCTACATTCCAAACTTCGAAAATCACACAAATTTTCCTTCCTTCCAGTCATGTAACGTGAGCAACTACTATCAATCTACCATTTCTCATCATATTGCTCATCACACAGTACCTGCAATCATTAAAAGAATTTAGATACCCAAGGCTATTTGGGTCCTTGGTCATTAGTTTGATAAAGTGAATGAAATTTAGAACCTAAAGCCCAATTTCGAACTTTGGTTTTGAAAGTATCAATTAAGTCGACATCATCAGTTAAAGATATCAAAACATAATTTTTTGATAGTTTTGGACTTTCACTGACTTTCTTCTTATGCTTCTCAGTGTCTTTGTCCTTTCAGATTGGTTGCCATTTTTTAAACTGGAGTATTTGATTCTTTCAAAGATTAACTTCCAGATGAAGTATCATTCAAATATTGTTCATAGGCCTTCTTGATTTCATGTTGAGAAAACTTTTCCGAATGATACTTTTTTCCTTTTTCCTCAAGCCAATGATTGATTGTTTCCACCCTAGATGGACCTTTTGTATACGAAACTTTTGTGGCTTTATGTGCAGATGGATTCGGGAAATTTGGTTTTTGTGGAATAAACTTTGCAGATGATTTGGATTTATCATTCACAAATGTTTGTTTGTCTGCAAACTTTCGAACATTTTCAAATTTTCGAACATTCTCAGATTTTCGAACATTTTCAAATTTTCGAACATTCTCAAATTTTCGGACATTTTCGAATTGACGAACATTAGCAAAATATCGATTTTTTCTATTTGAAGAAAATCTGTTTTGATTGTTTGTTGGTTTTGGAAATGATGAATTTGAAATTGAAAACTTTTGTTGGCTTTTTGAATGAAAATTCTTTTGTTGAAATTTTTTTTGAAAAGTCTTTGAAGATGTTGATTTTGAAAACTTTATTGAATAATTTTGAGAATCAGACGAAATTGGTTGAGCGGGATTTTCCTTTTTATCCGAACGAGTGGAAAACTTTGTTTGTAGAGGTTTAGACAACCCATTTTCAAACATTTTCTTGGTTGGTATTTTTGATTGCTCTTCATTTGACACTACTTTCCAAAAAAAATTCTTTCGTGCCTGTCTTTTCAAAATTCCTCTTTCATTCGAAAATTTTTCAACAAGATCCTTAAATTCTTGTGAATTAAGTTTCACATTTTCATTTGTTTCATTAGATTCTTGTTTCAAAATCTCTTATGTATTTTCTTGTTTTTCAACCCATTTTCGTTGTGGTTTTTGTCTTTGAAAAACATAAGAATTCTTTGTTAGATTCTTTTCGACGGTGCTTTGATTTGAAAAGAATCCTTCATCTAATGTTTTCTTGTTAACTTCTTCGACCATTTTGTTGAACTCCGGTTTGATGTTTTCAATATTTCCAATAGTGACAAACACTTGATTCGGAAATACAACATCATCTGAACACTTAAAATTTGGATACACAACTGTATTTGTTTCCAAATAATGAGCACATTTTTCAGATAAGATTTTGTCGAAATTTTCAGTGTCTCCAAATACTTGATCAACAACTCGTGGAATGGATGTTTCATTCGAAGCATTCTTTTTTGGCTCAGAATTGTTCGAAACTTTTGCTTCATCCTCGTCATCACTACTATCCGCTTGACTATCTCTTACATTCACATGGTCATAGTCACAAACTTTCAAAGCAGAGGCTTGGTCAGTGTCATCCTCAACCATCGAATCATCACAAATTTCTTTACCTTTTGACTTAGATGTGACATTAATGACAGATAACTATGAACAATCAACACTTTCCTCCTACTCAATTTCACTGATTTCACTAAAAGTATCAGAATTATCTTCGATATCAGCAAAACTAGATTAAGAGTCAAGTTTTGAATTCTCAGTTCTTTTCAAAATTTTGATTTGTTCACTTTTGACCAAAGTAGCATTCACTATCTCAACAAGTTCATCAGCATTCAAATATTCATCTATCTTAACAATACCATAAGCAAATCGATTATCAAGCACTTTATCGAATTCTGCTATGGTTTTATCACAATCATAGGACAAACTATCAACTTTTTCTCTTTCGAAAACAAGAAAAGGCAATAATTTGATGTGTTGTTCTTTGCTTATATCAGATGAGTGATGCAATGAAGTCAATTTAGCATATCGTCTTTTTGCTAAATTACAGTAAATGTTTCGCTAAGCAAGTAACATTCAAACTTCATTATCTAAACATTCCCTATCATTATTCACATTATTCAATTGCAATTCCAGATACTTTACCTCGCTTCATTTCGAATCTAGCAATTTTTGGGTCTCTAGCAACTGGATGTTTAGTTTCTTAGCTTCATTACTAGCAGACACCACAATTGTATCAAAGTAAGCAACAATATCATCAAATGTAATTATTTCAGAATCATTAGCCTGTAAAGGAATGTTAAAAGATTGAAGTATAGAACGTACTTTCATTGTTATCGGTGATTTGTGTCCTAATTTGGTCATGAAATAATGACCAGTCACCATTTCGTCCTCATACTCTTCAAATTATGCAAACATAGCCCCATGTGTCGGATTACGCATCTCTTCGTCATCAGATCCTGAAGGCCAGATCTGATACGTGCCATCTTCCTTACCTTCTCCTCTTGCAACTAATGACACCCCCTCGCTTTTGTACGTACCTTTTCTAGTTTTTCCACATAGTATGATTTGTCCTTGACCTTATTCTTTTTCTCTTCTTTCCTACGAAGCATGCAATCATTAGCCAAATTATTTGCTCCATTGCAGTAATGACAGTTAATTCCCGAATCTCCCTTAAGTTTCTTCTCAATTTTGGCTTTAGTTGCCTTCACATCATTCTTCTCGAATTTCTTCTTCTCATCACCCAAAGACTTATTAATGAAAATTCCTTTCACATCACTTTGCTTCACCTTGGGATTGAAAGGTTTCTTGAAAAACTTTTTAACTCGGTTGTTCGCGTAAAAATCAATTGCTTCATCATCAGAATTCATTAGAAAGACTTCTTCATCGGAATCATCTTTCTCAATTGCTTCTCTCTCAGAAACTTTTGTAACAAGAGCAAAAGGACCTCCCAAACTAAGTTTCGACTCTTCAACCATCTCATTCACTTCAGTTTCATGAGTTTTCCATTGATTATACAAATCATTCAGATATGAAGTATCGAAGCTTTGTTGATTCTTTGTAACACCCTGATCCTCAGGTACTAATAATCATATTGCATTGTTCAAGTTGTGAAGGACCTACTCGACGAGTTGGCTTTCCCTACTCGTCGAGTAGTAGCTGGTTAGCCCGCGAAGTTTAATGACCTACTCGCCGAGTCTAGGAAGGTACTCGACGAGTAGATGCTGGCAGTTGAAACCCTAAGTTTGGGGCCATGCACCCTATTTAAGGGGGCCATTAGCCTCCCCCCAGCCTCCCCTTTTACAACCCTTTAACTCCCAAAACCCTGATTTGTGTGTGTGTGTGTGATCTTTGGTGAACTTAAGCTTGAAGGAAGGACTTGGCGAAGGGAGCCCTTGAGGAAAGCAAGCTAAAGGAAGAAAAGAACTCGTGGGAATTCAAGATCTTCAGCTGTGAAGCACTCCCTGAAGGTATTAGGCTATTCCTTGGCTCATTTCCACCTAAAACCCTCCTTTGCATGGAATCTAAGAAAGGGCTTTTGTGTTTGAGCCAAGATCTGAAGTTGTAACTTCAGATCTGGACTCCCTTTGGACTTTAGATGCATAAAGTTATTAGTTGTGCCTAGCATGAGCCTCCCCCTCAAGTGTATGACTCTATTCTAAGTTTAGATTGCTATTTGAGAGCTTAAAAGCCTTGCATGCACATAAATTTTGCAACTTCATGTGAGAAGCATACCTTAGAAGCTTGGATCTGTAATTTGGAAGCTTTGCATGGCTCAAATGACTCTGTATGATCTCAGATATGTAGGGACTCGGCGAGTCGGATAGGGTGACTCGGCGAGTCATATGAAGAGAGGCATGGACTCGACGAGTTGGATGAACAACTCGGCGAGCACGATGAATTCTGCCATAAACTCGACGAGTTGGATGAACAAATCGGCGAGTCGGATAAAGATTGTCATAGACTCAAGGAGTTGAAGGAACAACTCGACGAGTCGATTGAGATTTTTCCCCCATCTGTGGAATGTTCATGGGCGTGTCGAGTTGCAAGCGAGGAAACTCGACATGTAGCCCTAGATTACCAATCGAACCTCATGAACTTGACGAGTCACCTAGGTGACTCGACGTGTTGACTATTTTCCTCGAAACGCGCCAAGTCGCTAGTTGCACTCGGCGAGTTAGGGTCAACATGGACTGTTGACTTGATCTTAACCGAAGTGGGCCACGGCGGACTTTGAGGGTAACGATTGGTTATTATATGTCACTTTTTAGGCAGTTGAGTTGGAGTAGCTTGTGGGGTACATTCAGTCGAAAACTGTTAGTTCAGCATTCGTATCAGGTGAGTCTTCTCACCATACCTATGGGTCTTAGGCACCAAGACCGGCCCATTATGTGATTACGGTAAATGTGATAGATATTATGTTCTTGCTATGATGTGTGATTGCATGTTGTATGAAGACCCCGTGGGGAGCCCGTAGCATTGGATGTAAGACCATGTGGGATAGCCCATGGTAGTCCTAGGTGAAGACCATGTGGGGCAGCCCATGGCATTGGATGTAAGACCATCTGTGGTAGCCCATGGCAGTCCTAGGTAAAGAGCATGTGGGGTAGCCCAGGGCACTATTATAGATTTTATGTAAGCATGGCTTATGTGTTATGTGTGTAGCTTTTATGGCTATCAGGATATGTGATGTGTGGATTATGTGTGGTATTCTCTGGGAAACTCACTAAGCATTTCGCTTACAGGTTGTTAATTGTTGCAGGTACTTCGGAGCGTAAGGGCAAAGGCAAGGCGTGATGACATGGCGTGTACTCTACCTCCCTTTTTAGATGTTTTGGGACTCTCTGATGTTTTCAAAAAAGACAACAATGATGTAATAAATGTGAATTGGAAACGAATGTTTTGAAAACCTATGGAATGTGTAATCAGTTTGATTAATTAAAACGAAAAAAAATTCCTTTGTAAAATTTGGTTTGTTACATTCTTCACCATCGTGCTAACACTTCTCCATTCCTTACGAAGTCCCATCACAAAAGTGAGATTGAACTCCATTGATGACCTTGTGATTCCATAAGGATTACATCTACATATTAATTCATTTAGACGGTCATAGTAAACTTCAATCGTTTCATTCTCTTTTTGTTTGAACTCTTTCAGCTCCACAAGACACTTCTTAACAGAATTTATCTTCGTTTTCTTGCTTCCCTTATACTTTTCCTTAAGTGTGTTCCAAATTTCCTTTGCAGTTTTACAACCACGGACGTAATTTTAAACAACAGGTGGCAACGCACCTCACAATTCTCTCAAACAACGCTTTTCATTGTTCTTCAGCTTGGTGGATTGATCAGTAACTGCATGTGTTGATCCAGAAGATCCAATATTTTGAACATTCGATGGAGGTTGAGAGATTCCTGTAATGCAGCTCTAGAGTTCCTCGTCCAATCCGTTCAAGTAAACCTCCATTCGACCAGCCTATTGATCATAGTACTCTGGAATCAACATAGGAATCTTCGTAGAAGATCCCAACAAATGAGAAAATGAAGTCATCGTGTTCATGTAGAAATTCGCCATTAATGTACGAATGAGATTTTTTAGAAGAAGTTGAAGAAATTTGAAATTGAATGAATCAATTGATCAGAAACTCAAAATCGATTACTCAATTACAGAATTCACACACAAAATCAAATCAAAACTATGGATCAGAGATGATTTTCAGAACCAAACAGTGCGGAAACTTTTGAGAAAAATTCGCGACTCAAACACTAGAAATTTAATTGAAAATCAGATCTCCGCAGTATTGATTCCTGCTCTGATACTAATTGTAGAAGTGTTTAATCAAGTACGAGAATCAAATCAAAGTAAAAGTTGAACACAAGAAGTAAATAAGATATGGTTTAGCTCATACTACTTTCAGAGAACAAGAGTACAAAAACTGATAGTAAATGATGGGAAAACTCTACTATCAACTCTATGTTTGGCTCCTATTTATAAGAGGCTGAAAGTACAAAAAAGACTAAGGCTAGACATTCAGCTTCGTCAAAATGATGCCTTAGCAAATACATAAGGAAACATACGAAACTATTTATTACACAGACTTCGACATGTTACAAGATATTTGGACTCTACAGTACTTATGCTATATATGTAGTTTATCTGTGATGAAGGAACAAAGTTGCATAGCCCGGCATGTTCATCCACCTCATCAGGGGGTGTGACACTCCATCACAAGCTTGAAAAGTGTCACCATTTACATGGTGACATGTGATATCTTCTCGATCCGCATGCCAAAGTTCGACAAAAAACGACATCTCCCAAATTTTCCGAAAACACCATTCAGATGTACCATAAATGGGATTTGAAATATGTAAGAATATTTACTTAACGAATAACTTAACTATGTCAAAATCACATTTGATGTTTTTATTCGGTATTTATTCGGTTGCTGTAATTCGATGGTTTTCGTGAAAGTACTATAAGTTCTAGGTTCAAAATTTTCGAAAGTGTAATCAAATATTAGAGTATTGTCTGGTTCCAAAAATGTGTTAAAAAATACTTAACGAAATGCATAGCTATCCCTACGAATCAATTTAAAGTTCATTTATGGGAAAATCAGTTATATTACTAATTTGTTTTCGTTAAATGATCATAATTTTTATGTACGATCTCCATGTTCGACGTTCTTTATATCAACATAATCGTTTTCTTGTGGTCTATCCATTTAGATTGTTATTTGTACATAAAAAAATATTGAATACATCAATATTATTGTCATTATATAAATCATCGCTTATGTATTGTGAACAACATTCGTTTGTTAACGATCTACATCCATCGGAAACTAGTGTTATTCCGTATGCATTTCTAATTATAAAACTTTATTTGCATTAAGAGTGTGGAATTCATTACATCACTTCTATAACAAAGTGTGTTCCCCGTGAATGATGACCTAATTTTAGAGATTTTCAGAACTTTCCAATACTTGAATAGTTAAGTCAAATGATGAAACAAATCTTGATGTTTTAAATATTCTAGGGAAACCTTGGACCATGGACAAAATTATCATATAAAGCAATTACAACATCAAGCAATTTTATTTGTACCAATTATATGGAAAACTTCAATCACATGAGTGTATGACCATGAAGAAATCAATACATATTTGAGGGCATGTAGGCTTGTTTGTGGCCCAAGCACCACATCTATCATTTAAGCAATCTAAGTTTCTTGCTAAGACCCCAGAGGTCCATCCTACTTTTCAGTAGGAGCACACCTCGCATTCATTTAAGAATTGTAATATAAACATAAATGATGAAGCCTTCCAGAATACATTTGCCTTAGTAAGCAAATAGTTTAACTGTCTACCATTGGGTTACATGAAAAATCAGTAGTACAACAAGCCTCTTTTCAACAGAACTGGCGCGTCACCTCCAAGGAAATCTTGAACTATATCTAAAAAGCATCAAGACAAAACGAAAATACTTGTTGTTGCTCCCTTAGAAGTAGGTACTAAAGAAGAATTAATTGTATGCTGCAACAATGAAAAAGAGAATTAGTTTGCTATAGATTGTAGAAGAGAAAGAGAAGGCATTTTTTCAACAACTCAAGGTAGGTTAGAAACCAAAACCACAATTAATGAATCAAACAAAAATCGCCTTGGGGTTTTTCCCACATCATGAAATCGATTTCTAGGCTAATAGGGGAATAAATGATACATTGAGAGCCTTTATTTCTTCGTTTCTTTGCTTGGAAGTACCAATCTCCACTTCAATCGAACCCAAGAATCTCTTGAGGACAAAAATCGCCATTAAAGAGTTTCTTGGTTGCAAATCACGTTTGGAAGAGAGAGTGGGGAGTGTGTGCATCTTATTGCCCCCGCATTTTCACATTTAGTCCCTTAAGTTTACTTGTTTTGGTCAAAACCCACCAAACTTCAATCTTTATGATTTTAATTGTAGGTATGATATAATAAGCTCTTCTTCATACATTTTATAGACTTGGTGGTCCATATTTCATTAAGCGGCTCAACCCTTTCGTCAAACTTACTTTGCCAACTTAACACTTTTGACCCTTTAACTTTCAAAAATATTATTAATTTCACTTCTTACCTTCCAAACTTCATCTCATTTATGATATGGTTATTATTTAATGATTTAATCATATAAATAATCTTTCATTTATTTACTTTATTAATTTAAAAACATAGTCTTAATTTTTAGGATGTTACACTTACCTTTCAAAATTAAAGTATATTTATCTAGGAGATTCGACAATTTAGAGATGAACTGATATCAAGGAGTTTGATATAGTGTTGAGTTATGAATATTGGTTTAAACATTGATGTTGTGATGTTGTGTAAAGTGGGCTCGAGGACATGAATAGAAAGCTCCTTTAGTATTTCATTTTGTTGTGTTTACAAGACTAATGGGTATTCAACCTTAAAATTACTAGACATCACTATACTCGTTATTAATACCTTACACTTAATAAGATGTTTTCCCTTGAAAATGAAGTTCATATCCTCTGAAGATGGTGATGGTTTTGGTGTTGAGGTCACTCAAAAATTTCGAATCAAACAGTATGTGGCCGCCCATAATACGGTTCTATTAACGTTTGGTTTTATATATCATAATATGCCCTTAATTGGAAATTTCTATCTTTGATAACGATTTTAGATGCATTTGTTGGATAATATTCCATTCATGATGATCCCAGGTAAAAGAGTACTTGACAAGCTATTCCTAATTGCATATGCAATATAGCTAAAGTATTTGTTGGTGTGTTGCAAACCATTATCCTGATTTAGATTTAATGGACTGGTATTAAGATAAACATGTGATGTTACCCTTTTGTTTCAAGTATCCAATTTTGGTTTGTTGTTTGGGCACTCAATTTTTTAGGGATTGTGTTCTCATGTTCTCCATCCTTTTGGTTTGTTGTTTTTTGTTCTTGTAAAGGTTCCACTTACGTGTTGTCCTTTTTTTATTATTATTGTTTATATAGGTTGTTTTTATTACCAATGTGTATTTAAGTGTAATGGATTAACTTGTTGAACAAATACAATCTTGATAAACATTAAACAGATAAGGGAGGTGTGAAGTGCACATTTGTTTAAGTTTGTTGAAGATTCAAAGTAGATTATCATTTAGGGGCGAAACCCATGAATGAACGGGAGGTTTTGGGGCAACGCCCCTGGAAGCAAGGTTCATGGGGCGACTGCCTCTAGCAGGGTCCAAAAGGCAGAGCCCCTGGCTAGGGTCGAAAACCCCAAATTTGTTTAATTGCTATGTTAAAAATACATAAGAAATCTAAATTCTTGAAATTGAACCCGATTTTTTTATTTTGTTTTGACCCTTATAGAAAAACCCGAATTTGTGACAGTTTGTGATTGTTAGAAAATGTTTGTGACAGTTTAGGCAGTTTTCAGACATAAAATTGATTTAGGGTAGTTTTTAGACAAAGAAGATACTTAACAGTTTTGGTCAATTTTCTGGTACATACGAAAATATATCCTCTCATTCTCTCTTCTGGGTTTCTCTAATCTGCTGAGTCTTATCCAACTGAAGATTCGGTAGTACCACCTAAATACTTAAATTTAAAAGTATTTATCACGATTCTTAGAATTCTAAAGTGCTATTACATCCCAGAAATCTAATATTTTAAAAATAAAAAGAACCACACCAATACCATATTAATACAAATATAGGAAAATACCAATTAGTACAAATATATCACTGAAAAATAACCACATCAACACCATATTTATACAAATATAGCAAAATACCAATTTTTACAAATACAGCAAAATACCAATTTTTACAAATATAGTAGTAGCTTCAAGAACACGGTCATTATTTGCTAAAATCTTAGAATAACCAAGAACATGGTCATGATTTAGTAAAGAAAAACTAAAAATCCTCCTACCAATGTTAAATGGTAATAAATGAACAAAAATATTATCAATTATATTAAATGTGTCATTAAATATGACACATGTCAAAATTTTATATGATAAAAAGATAAGTAGGAATTAAATGTAGGACCATATTTAATGAAACGAACTCAATTATCAAGAATAATATAAAATTATATTACTTTATCTCAAAACAACACTAGTAGTTTAATATAATACACCTATATTAAAACTCATGATCTAACATAACAAAATTAAAAAAATAATAGTTAAATTTAGCTAACGTAAATTAAACAATATATTAGGTTACTTTGAATATAATGGTTAATATTTAAATAAATCATACATATCAAAATTAAAAGATGCCAGGCAAGTTATTGTAGTTAAAATTATCACCAAATATAAAATTATATTAAGTTCTGTTGACATAGAAAATACGAGTAGAAACCGTTAATATAATATATTTTAATAGATTTTTATTTAAATTAATTAATTATAGGAATAGGTTCAAAATAACAACAAATTGATAATTATATTTATTTTCATGCAGAACTCAAAGTAAAAGCCCTAGAGAGAATAGTTAATAACAATGATATTATTATATTTTATAACATGTATTTAATAGGTAAGTAATTGTATTTTTCACAATATTTAGCTTTATTAAACAAATGTGGATTGTCCATAGAGAAAGGTATCATAAAATAGAAGAATTAAATGTTACTCATAACCACAATTTGCAAAAGGAGGAGGAACCAAACTTAAAGATCTCATTTTCGTCCAATTTTGGAATCTATATTTTTCTTTTTCAACAAAGACAAAAAGAAAATTTGTAGCAATGAGGATAGAAACTTTATTTTTTTTATTGATATATTCTTTGTCATTCAATTATAACGGAGTACACATACGCTTTATATCATCACAAAAAACGACTTGAAATGTGATGTGAATTCGTGGCCATAGTCGGCAATGACATTTATTTTATCGGTAATCCTTGTTATATTACTAGGTTTTGTTCGATGTTTTAAGTTAACCCTGAATCCTACTTAATAAATAAAGATTTTTTTTTATCACTTTTCAAATTTTCAAGAGTTTTGTCACATGTAATTTTGTGAGAGTTTTAGAATTATTATTTTTCACGTCATTTTTTGAGAATTTCTATTTTTTAAAATAAAATTTCAAATAAAGAAGAGAATCATTTTATTAATTTGATAATAAAGTCTCATAAATGCTCTAAATAAGATTTGATTTTTTTTATAAATGTTTGAAAAGATTACATTATGATATGTAAAAGTATTATTGTATAAAATATTTAATGTTTAAATATTGATATTAAATTTTTATTTTTAATAAACCCGTGTAATACACGGGTCTCACAACTAGTAAAAAATAAAAATAAATAAAATGCTTAGATGATACCCAAAACTTGTTACACATAACGTGATCCAAGATAATTGTTTTATAACATAACATGATACAAGATAAATTTTTATTTTTAATAAACCCGTGTAATACACGGGTCTCACAACTAGTAAAAAATAAAAATAAATAAAATGCTTAGATGATACCCAAAACTTGTTACACATAACGTGATCCAAGATAATTGTTTTATAACATAACATGATACAAGATAACTGTTTATTTATGTATAAAGTTAATTATTTATTTACTAATTTATACATATGACATGAATTATGTTACCAAATTTCAAACCATCAAAATAATACCAGTAAAATCTTTTGTTTCAAAAAGCTAAAGTCGTCACATATATGATATAACGCTATTTTTTCCATACATATGCAAACGAAAATGATTGAATAAACATGTAATTAACTAAGAAAGATATTAGTTATCCTTGGGGGATTGGGTGAAAGAAAAAAACTAATCACTTAACCTTGAATTAGTCGAATACACGATACATATTTAAACAAGTATTAGTCATATATTAGTCACTTTAGTGTCGCTTACCCTTCAAGTAAAAGGAGCTACTATTGTTCTCTAAAACGTCTATAAAGTCACGAACCAGGAAAGCATCACAAGTTTCTAAAGTAACGTTCCTTCAGCCTTATGCAAAACTACAACAATTCATGCATATGGAACAACTCTTTTTCTCAAGCAAACGCTTTTGTTTCGTCATCATATTCGCTGCACTAGCAGCAGCTGATGACGACTTTACCGGTTTGCTATGCGTTAGTGAGTGCAACACCTGCCCTGCCGTTTGTTCATCTCCTCCGTCTGTCTCCAAGCCACCACCCTCTCCAACTCCCCCTGCTGTTGCATCCAGGCCGCCACCGTCACCTTCTCTGGTCCAACATGCTCCGCCACCGCCACGATTTTACTATTTTGATTCACCGCTATCTATAGCACCGCCTCTGACAAAGTCGACTCCACCACCAGCATATACCTCAGTGGGTGGAAAGAAAACCAGTCCACCACCTCCACGATTCGTGTACTTTCCTTCCGCTGGTGGTGATTCTGGACAAACAAGTTATCCATATCCGTACTACGTTTATGATTCAAAGGCTTGTTCTTTGTGCGTAGGGTTTTTCTGGGTTTTATGGCTGTTGGTCGTGGTTCATGTTACACTTCAAGTTCCTGTGTGAACGTCTAATCTTTCCATTTAGGCCGCATTGGTCGTACATCGTTTAATCTATGGATTTCGTTTCTAGACAAATGTAGAGAATATACTTTTTTGGTTTTGGTTATTATATCATTTGTAATTGTTATGGGTTGTTAAAATGACATATCAATTATTATTATTGAAACATATTACCAAAAAAAAAGCATTTATATTTTAGGTATTTTTCGGATGTAACGTGCGACTAGTTAATACTTCAATTTCTTCAATTGATTTGGGTATATTGAGACTTTGAAATTGAATGTTCACTTGGGAGAAATCTGCGAACTTGTTTTTCTCAGTGGATTTCAACTTCAAATCATTAGTCTCTCCCAATCAACCCAACATCATAAACGACTGCGTTTTGTTCTTCAAAACCCATAAGCTCTCGAATCTCCAAGAACATTACCCTTTGTAGGGTTTTTGTCAAAATGTCTGCCTTTTGCTTTTCACCGCTCGCATGCTCTACAAAGATCAATGTCTTCTCATGACGTCGATGAATAAACTGGAATTGTGTGATAATGTGTTTACTGCGCCAATGGAACTTTAGATTTCTTAATAGGTGATAATGTAGACTATCAAGGCTCCCTATTGATTTTGAGGATTTGAAAAATAAAAACGGGCCCTAAATATAATTCTTTTTATATATAATAATTCTTTTTATATATAAGAAAATTTCGTTAATCCCCCTTAACAAATGAAGGATTTTTGCCACATATTAATCTCTCATTAATTTTGACACTTGTCATTTTGTGGTTTTTTTGAAATAAATATTATGCACTTCTCAAATTTTGATTTGTTTCAATTTTTAAAATTAAAGTCATATACTTATATATGTAAAATACTAAATATGATATATATGATATTAAATTCCAATAAATATGTTTTTCTTCCTTTATTATTTTAAAAGTTGTAAATTAAAAAATATTTTTTATTTACATTTTAATTTAATGTTTAATCTTTTTTAAAATCAATCTGTGTAATACACGTGACTCACACCTAGTATTATAATAAATTGATAAATAAAATTAGGTTAGAGAATAAAGACTTAACGGTGTGTGTGACTTGCCGACCAACAGAAAAATAAATTGAAATTAAGTTTTGGTGTGTGGCTTGCATTTCGACTTGCCCATCAAGGGGAAAAAGACGTCATTTTATATGGACTCATAGTTGGGTTTAATGGGAACTAGAGGGTATGCCGCCGTGAGGCGCGGTAGACAGAAGTGATCAATTCATAGGTAAACCTAATATTTTTTTGGAAGAAATATGGATAAATACACTAAAATAATTACATTTAGTGAAATTTAGAAACTCATAATGGTTTATTGCGGAAAGCTCTACATACATGTTTGATATTTCCTTTGCAAAATATGTCTTTCATGTGCTCTCATTTTCTTTACCTCAAATAAATCTACAAATTCATTCATTTTAAGCAACCTACTTATTACAATGCGTATTTTTTTTAAATCAAGTATGTTGCTAACTTTTTTTATAAAGTATGTTGCTATTATTGAGAACAATAGAGGTAGGTGCCTTCGGTCGTGGGGTAAGAAGGTTATCTTGCACAATAAATGGTTCTATCACTACTCACTAAGGTACATTTTAGCTAAAATAAAAAAGATATTAAATAATTTTTTGTGATGGAAATATAAAAAAAAATAGTATATTTAGAACTTTTATTCCAAAATGCAATCTATCTTGCGAATAAACATCCGAAGATTGTCCAGAAAAAGTATTAATGTAAGTGTCATCGCTGGGTACTAGGAGTAACACAACATCGCAATAAGCGAAAGGTATAAACTTATGAACAATCGAAGATTGTCCACTTGTCCTCTATAGTAGCAGCAGGTGGGTGGAAGGGTTAGCCCCGGTTATCGATCTACCTAGTATAAGTAGTAAGCTTAGACCTTCGTAGATGGTCATCGACCACTGGTGCTAATCAGTGGGGTTCGGAATGGTAAGTCCCGCCGAGATATCCCATTGAACCGGGATAGGAAAGATAATTTACACAGAAAGTACTAATAAATCATCCTCGTAGTTCTAAGTACAAGTATCCAGGTAAGTGAATACAGGATAATGCACCTATGTAAAAGTGTTCTTGTATGGTATTCATGTAAGTGTGTTCATGTAACAGGTAAGCATATGTAAACATATTCATGTATCATGTAAGCATCTGTATATGTACTCATGTATCAGGTAATGTACTAGTATAGACTCATGAATGAACTGACTCTTGTGTAATTCCTTGTAATAGGAATAATGTTTGATATCTTCAAATTATCCCTATGATAATTTACTGAATGGTAATTAGTTGTTCAAGTAGGTTTATACACTCTTACTACTCAAGGGTGTGAGAAACTAAATGAAAGATGTAAACTATAACATCAATACATATATAAGAATATAAGTGTATATGCATAGTTTAGTTCAAGAATGTAAAATGGTTTTGTGAGACATCTTATGGGTTTTGAACAATAATTAACAATGACTTGATGTCATTTTAATAAGCATTTTCAAAAGTAAAACATTTGATAACAAGGTATCTTTAAGATTTAAAACCATTTCATGCATCACATTTTGTAGTATGTGAAATATGTTAAATGACAAACACAGTTATAGAATACATATCAAAGATTTAATAACATGTTTGTTTCTACTTGTATTCCCCCCCCCCCCCTTTTTAAAGCATTTAAAGTCATTTAAAACATTGATAAGGGGTATGAACTCACCTGTAGTTGGTGGTTTGGATGAACTAGACGGTGTAGGATTGCTAGGTGTCAAGTGAGGACTTGTACACACACTACAATCCTAATGAACATATAATCACACATATATGCACTCAATTAGTCTCAAATTACTAATTGATAATGTTAAGACATCCTAGACATAATAAACACTTTATATAAGTGTTTTAAGCCTTAAGGATTGCATCTAAGCTATTGTGGGACAAGGCACTTGTGTTTAGGGTTCCAAAGGACCCCATATATGAGTTTACTCCCCATATACCATCACACATGGAGTTTACGGTTGTAAACTCTTGAGTTTACGGCCGTAAACTCCCAACCATGGGTGTATTGTGTGTTTTGAAGTCCCAAATGATTCCTAGAATTATTCCAACTTGGTGGTTAAATTCTTGGAAGGGTTTAAGGTCTAGAAACACTCCCTAGAGGAGTTTACGGCCCCAAGGCCATTTCCTTTGGAGTTTACGACCGTAAACTCCCTTGGAATGGTGTTCTTGTTGTTTTCAAGTCTCTTGTATATGAAGGATAGGTTCTAGACTTTTACCTAAAGCATATGAAGGCATTAGGCACACTTTGGTGCCCCTTTAATGAGTTTATCGCCCATGAACCATGTCATGGCCATAAACTCACTTTGCAGGGTGATTCTTATGTGTTTAAGGCCCTTGATTTATTGGGAACAAGTCTAGGTAAAAGTCCAAGGCTTTAGGTGCCTTAAAAGCACCATTTGGAGCTTGAATTTGGAGTTTACGGCCTAAGAAACTCTTGAGCCGTGAACTCCCAAACTTCGGTGGTTCTTGTTTGATTTCATGTCCCTAACACACTCCTATACAAGTCCAAGACAATTGTATATCACGGGGGACAGTCTAGGCTTCGTTTCGGGAGTTTACCGCCCAAGAACACCTTGGGGAGTAAACTCCTAAATCTAGTGATTTAGCCTTCTAAATCATGTTATAATTACATATAAAGCTTTCTAACACTACTAGAAAGAGTTACTCACGTTTTGGTATAAAAACCCAAAGATCCGTGAGAGAGAAAATGGCTTTTCTCTAGTTGGAAATGCGAATAATATATGAATTTGGTTCAGAATTCTATTTATAGTCCTGAGATATTTTTGGCAGAAAATATTTTTTTTCCTGAAATGACCTCTATATAATAGAGTGTTGGAATAACAGTGTTGCACAAAACTCTAGTGAACCCACTCTCCTGATATTTCCTGAAGTGTAAACCCCGAATTACTCAAACTTACATGAAAAAGTCTGAAAATTAACTATGACTGCTATAACTTCTATTGAAGTGATATAGTTTGTACATAATTGAAATTTCGGGTTGTCACAGTAGGCCTCATTCACGAAGCTGGTCTATAAGGGGTGTTTAAGGAAATTGCCTATAAAATGGTGATTGAATGGGTATCCACTCTTACCCACCGCACTCTTGACTAGTGGAGGGTCGTTAGCCGAACGGGTAGGATCGGACAGAAACCTTCCATTATAAGTATAATGAAGTACAAAAGTAACTAAATGTTTTTACAAATTCCCAATCTTAGTTACTCTAGGCAAAAGTGAATTGATGCAATTCCATGAAATTACACTTTGTACCCTTGTGAAGATGTTAGTGGAGCGTGTGTGGTTAACCAGCACACTAAATGGGTCTCAGCAAAGGTAGCAAAGGGTGACTCAATGTTTGTCACAATTCGGTGGAGCGTGTGTGGTTAACCGGCACATCGAATAGGTGACTGTAACATGTGGGGGCACCATGTAAGTTTGCATGGTTATTCACACCCTGTTTTGTGATCCTCGGCATCTCAGTCACAAATCGAGGGGCATATCGAGATTTAAACATGCCATTGAAAAGTTCAATGAATCTAAAAGGATCTAGGAGTTTTTCAAAGCATTTAAAACTTAATCTGTTTTTCGTTTTTCATGGTGGAAAATTAGTGAATCGTCATTCACTTAACTTCAAATATTCTGCAACTAGATTACGACATCCCTTTTCTAGGTTGTAGCGTATTGTGTTGGGTCCTAGCCTTAATATCTCATTTGGGTGATTTATTAAGGACTCAATTAATCAACTAACTTGAATTTGTTTTCTCCCGTTTTGTAGATGTCAATGTACGACAACTATAGTCTTCCCAAATCCTGTGGAACAAGCTTTCCACATGAAGATGATATTCCACGATTCGATCGAGGAACAAGAGATCATGCTTTACTTCCTCCACCTCCTCCAATTATTCTCCTTCACGCACAAATTCGAAAGATTGAAAATTTCAAACTCACTCAAGCCCTTTTGGCAAGTAAACATGAAGAAGGAAAGTCGTTGTGTGCACAAGTGCTAGAGATGAAGTCACACATTGATAGATTAAGGATGTTGAGATATGTTCTCTGTGAGGAGCTGGCTGTTGACTGGGTTCTTCAGTCACTTCATAACTCATATAGTGAGTTCGTAAGAGAGTTATATATGATGAACCACGACGTGAGCCTCATAGATCTCACCTATATGCTTATTGCTGCTGAATCAACAATGGTTTGGTGCAATGGAAAAGCAAATTTGATTGGTGAATCTGCCTTCCAGGCCTCTATGGATATAAGCAACGGAAACGAAAGGCATGCCATGATCAAAAGGTTTGATCATAAGAGAAAGGCAAAGTCTGAAGTAGTTCCATGTGCTATTCCAAAAGAGTCAATTTGCTTTTATTGCCAAGAGAAGGGGCATTGGAGACGAAGCTGCCCTATTTACCTAACAGATCTAAGAGATGGGAGAGTCAAAACGTCTGGCTCTGCTTTAGGTAAAATCCATTAACTAACTCTTTTAAGTTCTTATTCTAGATTATTATTACATAATGTGATAAGATTACAATTGATGTTTTGAAGAATCGAAGAAAAGAGAGGAAGCTTAAGGGAAGAAGTGAGTGGAATCTAATCATGAAGAAATGGATTTCGATCGCATTACTTGAAGATTAGATTCTTGAGCTACTACTTAGAATTAGAATAAGATTGCTAAGAAATATGTATTAACATAGTTTTTCGATGTGTTGCATTGTAAGGACAAATTTTTCCGCAATAAAATAATTTTTTTTTATATTATTTATTTATCCTTACAATGACATGTATGAAAAATTGATGTTTGAAAGTTTCTATTATTAGCAATAATGGTTTTGATTCTTAATGTTATTTGCGGAAATGTCGAGAGTTTACCAAATAGAGAGAGTTTCTTGGAATCATGCAACTTGGTTGCATGATGAATGAGAAATTTCATATTTGGAAATTATACTAGTTCGTTGACAAAGTGTCAAGTGAAGGACTAAGAGATCGAGTACACAAAGTTGTGTGTTGATCAAGTACACCACAAGAGTAACAAAGATATTCGTCATGATTTACTAAAAGTTTACTAAATATGATTATACTTATAAGATTAAATGTAATTATGAATTGATTGAAAGAGTTTAAATCAATAGCAAAACGAATAAGAAGAATCAAGTAGGCAGAAAGATAAAAGTTTCTCTATTCTAAGAAGAAGGGATAGTACCTTTTATTATGTTTTATGATAGGTATTAATGATTAAGAACCATATATCAATTGATCCTCTAAGTGAGTCTTAGTACAATTTTATGTCTGAGAAGAGGAATTAAGAATTGAAGAAATGTAAAATCAAGAAGTCAATCATACTTCATTCCAAAACAAGTCTTAGAGTTAAGATTGTGACATTGAGTGACAAGTCTTAAGAAGGATTATAAAAATCATCAAATGTGAAAGATTGTGATGTCTTGGATAAGACAAAGACCAACTAAGACCAATTTTATGAAGTGTTTTGTCTTGATAAAAGCTACACTAACTCTTGAATATTTGTTTGTCAAGAAATGTTTATTCATAAGAGAATCTTATATGTCAAGGAGTCAGTTGGAGTCTTAATGGTCTTGAAAGGGTTCAAGAACAAATCAAAATAAACCTTATCGAACATCACTAGCACACGACTTGAGGTTTACAACCTATCGCGTTGACACTATCTTGTTTCTGTGTCGTTCCAATCGAGTTAATTATGCGTATGAATTTTATGAGTTCTCATTTGAATGCATAAAAGGAAAGCACCTTGATAAATGAAAAGTACATTGATAGGAAAGGGTGAGCTGCTTAACTACTTGGAAGACATGGTGAGCACTCGTGTTACCATAAGGCAAGAAATCAAGAGTGAGAAGGTTCGGTCCATATGAATTTGAATTTGTCGTAAACTTTGGTTTTGACAAATTCACATGGATAGGAACATATACACCATTTAAATCTAAGTGTCATAAGATTCCCTCCATCATGAAGATGACTATGAGGAAATGCTTTCACTAAGTGAGATTTTAAAAGGATAGTGATTGTGAAATTGTATTCTCAAATTCGATTATGGTTACGGTATCCCTTTCCATGATTCGAATTGTGAGATTTGGCAATTAGTCTGAATTTTTTAGACACACATATGAGCTATCTAAGGCAAAGGTGTATAACTTTAAGAAGCTTAGATAAAGGATTATCATGTCAAAGCTAGTGGGAGCGTAAGTATTATGCTTATTTGATAATAATCATCATGATAGTGGGAGCATAAATGTTGTGCTTGTATGATTATTAAGGCTAGTATTGCAAGTTAGCAATATTAATTATAGAAAACAAGAGTTATACTTTGCAAATTCATAAGGGTTAAATAGTTGTTTTGCTATAATTAAGGGAGAGAATATTATGCTTCATTTCAAATCTAAAGGCTTAGGTTGTGGAATGTTAATAAATTTAGTCAAAGATACATAGTGTGTTCTTAAATTTCGATTATGATTATGGTATCCCTCTTCATAAATCAAATTGTGAGAATGTGACACATAAAATATTATGGCAGAAGATTGATAAAGTGTCAGATCTTTATGTAAGACATTATGCGTCGTGTCTCATACGCTTCGGGTAAAGGATCGATTGCAAGTGCTATAATATTTGACCATTCTAAAATTTTCCAAATGTCTAGCGCATTTAGAGGGAAAAGGACAAGAATCGGCTTTTACTAAGATAATTAAACAACTATCAAAGGATGATCCAAAGCTCGCTGAGGATTGGTCGCTTGTGAGTAGTTGGAAGTATAGTATTGGATGGACCATATCGA
Source organism: Lactuca sativa (assembly GCF_002870075.4). NCBI lineage: Eukaryota > Viridiplantae > Streptophyta > Magnoliopsida > Asterales > Asteraceae > Lactuca > Lactuca sativa. Next base: position 197,392,403 of record NC_056627.2, on the reverse strand, counting down.
CATTATTATGAATAGATAAGATTCTATTAAGAATGAGTTGTCGTATGGCAAATATGGAAATGTTTCCATATTGGGATTTGGATATTGAGAGTCTATGTCTAGATTAGAAAATTTTATGCAAAAGAATGTTCAAAGGAATGTACTTTGAGTGAGAGACATCACGTCTATGGAATTGTATTGTAACAATCTCAGATAGAGGACTTTGTAATTTCATTGGCAATAGTCACTGTGACTTTTATGCTATGACATTACGAAAGGATCATTGCAAAAAATGTTAGAATCTAGCATATTCTATAAGTGGGAAGAATTTGATATTCTTTCACTTGTGAAAAGGATTAGGAGTTGTGAAATGAGTGTGATTGGAAATGTGTTCATTTGACCTATTTCACAAAGTAAGGACCATAGGTAAATATTGTGTGCATGCTAAGAGCATGGGACAAGTATAGTTATAATTCAAATAAGAAGTTGATTACCCGAAACAACAAATAATGAGTAATCAATATGGTGATAAATAAAAGGTGTTTTATTTATACTCAAAGGTTTGAGGCCATATGGGATTAGTATTATTCTTGTGTTTCAATTTGCATGTTTTGACTTCCTGAATAATTTAATTGGTTCAGAATAGTCAAATTATTCGAACGGGCCACAGTCATTCGTATGTTGGAAGTAGGTACGAATGAAGACTGTCGTGAATTGGTGTGTGGATTATCTAAAGTGTATTAGACATAAGCAAATGTTTGTTGCAATGTTCATGAGTGCTTATGAATATGATTTGAGCATTGGATTAAACCCACGCTCACTTGGATCACTTCATGGATTTTATCATGAGTGATTGGTGAGACGATAACATCTTATATTCTTGAAACCGACATGTGTGAGTTGTATCTTACGAGTCGGTTGCACATTGATAATATGTAAACGCACCAGTAACTTGGTGTTATAAAACATATTGTTGTGTGTGATTCGGTAAGTGAGTGCAAGCAAGCATTGACTCAAAGTTTATCCGTTCCTTTTATCCAAAGTAGGATAAAAGCGATATCTTTGGGCCCCTCGATGATTTAGTGATGGCACTTAAGCGCTTGGCCAAGCCGGGACAAAATTGATGGTTCAATTGTAGTCTGTTGTCAGTCGTCATAAATCAGAAGTCAGGAAATAGTATAGAGAGAGAATGATTAAGTTCATGTCTCATATCTATACGATATCTAGAATGGAGGAATATATGATCCCTTATCTAAAGGACACGTGCATCTGATAAGACCAGAGTTGACAGCGGCTTTGGAAAGCTACGATTGCAGATCAGGATCTGAAGTCATACGTAGAATAGTTATTAGACTTATCCAAGTGAGAGACTGTTGGATTAGTGTCTGAGTCCATAACTGTTTTGGTATGTACTTGACCCGATGGTGCATGGTCCTTTTGGGTTGCCTTCACCAAAGCAACTTGATAGGATGAATTATAGAGAGAAAGGATTAATTATGATTTATTAATATATTATGAGAATAATATATTAAAGGATAAATCATATTTTTTAATTAATATTAGTCAATAATTAATTAGGAATTAATTTTGTGGCTAAAAGACATTAATTAAACTTTAAGGATTAGAACTGTCAATCGCATGATAGTTGAATATTGAGCTAATGGACTCCATATTAAAGGGGTGGACGAATTCTATGGGGAAACCCATTAGAAATCATCCTAGGCCTTTAAGGAAGGAGTCCATGGGTTGCTTAGGGCCTAAGCATCCAAATTAGGGTTTCCTTGTTAGATAACCCTAATAGCCTCACTATTTAAAGGACCCTTAAGGCTCAAAAACGTTGTGAACTTGTTGATTAGGGTTTTCACACGTTTTGGGCAGCCTCCTCTCTCCTCATTCTTCATCCTCTTGCTCTTGGTGTTTGTAAGCCATTAGAGGAGTGACACTTGTGACTCTAAGTTTTCTAAAGTCATTACAAGGAGGATTTGAGATTGTTATTGCTACATAACAATCAAGGTATGTTCTAAAACCCTTTCACATGTTAATATGATTAATTGTATGCTAGAACTAGGGTTTAAAGTCTTGGATGAATTGCATCTACAATAGAGAAACCTAGATCCAAGCATTAGGGTTTGCATGAGCACATAGGATGTTCTTATGGCTAAAACCCATCAATACCAACTTGTAACATACCAAATTTCGAGTCCAAAATATTTCATTTTTAATTAACAAAACCATAATTATCAACAATTTCATTCATAAACAAAACTGTTATATCAAATCAGAATATAATCTCAAAATATATTCTTTTTATCAGAGTAAACGTCCCAGGCAAAAACTCCTTTGGTGTGTGTGCCATGCGATCACCTTGAGCTCTTCCCTTTTCTACCGGAAGTACCTGAAATGAAAACTAAAAATCGTAAGCACAAAGCTTAGTGAGTTCCCCAACCTACCACATACCATACACAATCACATACTACAAGCACTGGGCCTCGCCCGCTACATCGGGCCCCACCCGGCTCTGGACGAATCCAGCATCAAGCCCCGTCGGGCTTCAAGCGTTGCTCGGTATACATATATGTTTATCTTAGGCCCCGCCTATCTCTGCGCCTCACCCACTAAACACATACATAAATATAATATAAAACATAACAAGTAGCTAGCATACTGTACTATACTACTGATCTAAGGCCTCGCCTAACTAGGGCCTCGCCCCTAGCCTGCTATTGACGAGTCATGGAACCCCATCCACACTCCTACTAATAGTAAGATACGGGCCCCCGCCCACACTCACCTCCCTACCAGGCACATATGAGTATCACACTGACAACAAGTATATAAACTAACATACAAACATTCTACAGGCACCCGCCCGACATCCAACCTTGGTCTGGAATCACCTACATATAATCGTTCCTCGGGCACCTGCCCGACATCGGACCTTGTACCAGAATAACACACTAGCATACAGTGCCTAGGGCTAACCACCGGGTCTTCCTACTCGTAAACTACATGGGACGACATTGTGGCCTTAGACCCATCCACACAGTGAGGAGACTCACCTCGCACAATTGAAGACTGGCTGAGACCTCTGGCTGCTATTCAACAATTCTCCGAACCGCCTCTCCTCTAGCTCCTCGAGCTACCAATACCAAGATAAAACTTAACCCTAAACTGTCCTCCAAAAGTTAAACGAAGTCAAGTCTAGTCAAAGACCTTCTCAAGGTTAAAGTCATGGTCAAAGTCAACCTTCCAGGTAGACCCTACTCGCCGAGTCAGCCTAATGACTCGCCGAGTTCATAACCTCCAGAAACCCAACAACTTGCGACTCGACTCGGCGAGTCACCCCATGACTCGTCGAGTCCTTCAATCTCCGAGTCCTAGTCCTGTCCAACCCATTGAGTCACCACTCACTCACTGATCTGACTCATAACCAGAAGATACTAGGGTTTGTGACCCGACTCGCCGAGTCCATGAACCGACTCGTCGAGTCCACTTTGTTTCATCTCCATTATGTCGATTAAATTCCATTCCATGGCTTCTAACTCATAGATCTGGACTTGTAAGGCTAGCATTACACGTAAAGTTTCTAACTCTACGTGCATGCAAGGTGAAATGAAGCTAAAACACTTAATCCAAGCTAAAATGAATGTCTTCATCATGGAATGAGTCCATCGTTGGGCAAAGCTATCCACTTAGAGCCCCTAAAGCTTAGAATTGCCCATATCTGAAGTCCTTTTTGTCCTCAAAGGCTCAATGTTCAGATTTGCCTTGGAAATGGCCCAAATCTGACAAAATCTAAGCTAAGAAGGGGATCTATCTAATGAATGTTCAAGGTATTGACTTGTTACCTTCTACCAACTACCAAACTGAGGTAGAGGTTGGATCTACACTTCCTTCCTTGCTCCTTTCTCCCAAACCTTCAAGATGCACTCCAAATGGACCTTAATCTTCACAAAATCTCAAGAAATGAAGTTGGGTGGCTAGGGTTTCAGTTCTGGACTAGAGAGGCTATAAATGAAACACTAAACAGGAGAATAGGATGCTTAAATAGGGCACCAAGTCCCAAAATTAGGGTTTCTCAACCTAGACCTGACTCGCCGAGTCAGTCCCCCGACTCACCGAGTCGGTCACTTAATATGCGACATGGAACTCGCTCCAACTCTTCGAGTTCTTCCTTCGACTCGACGGGTTGACTTACTGATTTCGAGTTCTCCATTCCTTTTCTTGGTCTGCTGGATTAGTGGTGTTACAAATAATCTTCCAAAGCTATAACCCTAAACTAGGATGCTATTTTCGAAATCGACACCTAATACAATGTTAGATGATTACCTTTCTCCATAACTCGCTTGATCTTCAAGATTTGAGAACTTAGCACCTCAAATGTGATGCCTTTAATAGTTCATTAACACAAAGAACAAGTTGGAGGAATATAAGAGAGTGGCTAGGGATAATAATTTCGGTTGGTACTCTTCTAGTGTTCAAGTGGCCGATTTCTAGAGTCCCAAGGGTTCCTTATATAGCTGAGCTGCTAGGGTTTCAGTTAAAACCCTAATCTGATTGCTTAGGCCTTAAGCGGTCCACATGATCCTTCCAGAAGTCCAATATGGACGATTTCTATGTAGGCTTCTACATAAATTTCGCTTACACCCTTCTTTTAGGCTTCCACAATTAATTTAATTTATCTCTTTCGATCACTAAATTATTTCCAAATTAATTCTAGGCCAATATTAATTAAATAATATGATTTCCCAATTAATATATTATTCTTATAATATATTAATAAATCACAATTAACCTCTTTCTCCATAATTCATCAAATCAAGTTGCTATGGTGAAGGCAACCCAAACGGACCATGTTACTATCAGGTCAAGTACATACCAATTATAGTTATGAGCTTAGACACCTAATCCTACAATCTCCCACTTGGATAAGTCTAATAACTATAAGTGCAAGTACGACATCAAAATCCGATTACTAATTGTAGCTCTCAAAATCTGTTGTCGAACTCTGACACATCCTATAGATAAGGGATCACGTAGTCCTCCGTTCTCAAGATATCATACGAACAAATACATGGAACATAGTTATACTTATTGTCCAGCAGTTTGTTTCCTGATTTTTGATTTGTTTGACAAAAAAATTAATTGAATATATCAATTCAATCCTGACCGGGCCCGACACATAAGTCAACACAAAATCATCGAGGGCCCAGGATATCGCTTTTAATCCTCATAGGATGAAAGGAACAAATAAACTTTGACTTATATAATTGTACTATTTAGTCATCAAATCATACACAACAATGTGTTTTATAACATCAAGTTACTGATGTGTTTACGCATTATCAATGCACAACCAACTCGTAAACAACAACTCATATATCTCGGTTTAAAGACTATACGATATTATTGTCTCACAATCACTCGTGATGAATTCCATGAAGTAATTCATGTGAGCACGGGTTTAATCCAATACTAAAATCTTATTTTAGGAGAGCTCATGAACGTTGCAACAAAATTTTTCTATGTCTAAACACTTAGAGAATCTACAAACCAATTCACGACAGTCTTGCCTCAATAGCAACTTCCAAAGTATGATCGACTATGGATAGTTTGAATAATCATATTATTCTGGAAGTGAAAACATGCAAAATGAAACAATTGTATACAATTGACACAAGACAGTAAAGTTACTCATAAATAAAACTCCTTTATTTAATCATCAAATGTCAATTACATTTTATCTATTACAAGTTTCTAAACAACTATCTAATCACTAAAACTAATATCGTCCTTCAGCCCAATACTCCTAGCGTGCTGCAAGTGCTTAACCCTACTCCGTCCCTTTGTAAAGGGATCTAATGGGTTTTCCTCTGACGAAACCTTATTCACTACGAGGAGTCCCTCTTCTACTCGATGTCTGACGAAGTGGTACTTTCTATCGATGTGCCTGGATCTACCATGATCCCTCGGTTCCTTGGTTAAGGCGACCGCACCCTTGTTATCACAGAAAATTTCCATAGGCTCCTTTATGGTAGGTACAACCCCAAGGTCTCCAATGAATTTCTTAAGCCATATTGCCTCCTTCGACGCTTCGCTCGCTGCTATATACTCTGATCCACACATTGATCCAACTATGGTCTCATACTTGGAACTTTTCCAGGTTACTGTGTGACATCCCCATTTTCATGGCCAGAAAAGACCGATTTTGTTTATGCTTTGTTTGAAAATCAAAGTAACATTTTAAATAAAAGTGTTGCGAAATTTGTCTTAAAACAAAATAAGATAAAGATTTATTAAAAGCATTTCCATAGAAATGTATTTCATTAAAAAACCTCGGGATGTCATGTTCGATACAAATCATAAGCATAAACAATACAACATATGCCTTACTACATTATTCCATATTTATAGGCCTAAAATCACCTAATCTCTCATCCCAAGGCATCACATCAATGCTCATGCGCCACTACCTGCAATACAAGAAACTTAGTGGGTCGGGCTTGGGAGCCTGGTGAGCACATAGGGTTTTCAACCCACAATAAATAATTTTATTAATTTCATCAATCAACAATAACTCGATTACCCATTCACGTTATCCTCTCATTACGTCCCTAAACACCTATCATAAGGGACCTAGCCTAAGGATCATCATCGAGATGGACACTACTGCTAAGGGGATTCCTCAGCAATAAATGTCCTTAAGGCAACCACGTGGGGGACGGAGTACACCTGGTGAGCACACAGTTCAAATAAACACGCAGTTCAAATAAACACCTACAGGTTGTGAGCCTGCTAGCGTTCCACTAGACTATCTAGTATAGTCCATGGTCGTCATCTATACTCCGCTAGATGATCGGATCATCAATAACATCTATAACGAGGTCTCTCATCATTTTATTTTGTCACACAACAACTATTACATATACCCATGTTTTAACCAACACATTTTGTAAATATAAAATACATACACAGTTTAACTCATTTAAAACATATATAAAATTGTTCATCCATCATAGATAGCAAGTATACAGATAATATGCACACATGGCATGTAATTTATATAAAATATTTCATATCTATGTGTAAGCTGAAAGTAACTATCCACTCACTTGAAAAGGTGGTGATTATACCCTCGAATAACGCTTTGTTATCTCAAAACAATTATCCCTCAATTAAACTTAGTATCAATACCACTGGGGTTTAGTCTAACGTTAACCGTGACTAATTAATAGTCTAGCTATTATTATTATTATTATTATATAAGCATTAAACAACACTCTATATAACTCATAATAATATCCCAAATAATTATTTTAAGGTCCTAATAATGTTACTATAATTAATTAGAAGCTATAGTAAAAATTGCGTAGGCGTGGCTCACTTACAACAGGTTTTAAAGAAAATTGGGCTTTGCTCTGAGCAGCGTTTCCGAACCGAAAGACACTATTTCTCAGGACTCTGGGAGCCTCAGGGCTTCCTTCGGGTGCTAGGGAGATTCCCTAGGGTTTAGGGGTGTTGGAATGGGTTAGAGAGAGAAGGTAGTTTTGAGAGAGAAGGAGAATGGTGTGAAAAACTCGGAACTCTCGGACTCCTTTTATAGCTTGTGAGGCCTCGGATTAAGCTAGGTGTAGTCCTTGGCTACGTTAGGCGTAGATCGGATAAGCTTGCGAGCCTCGCACCAGCTAGCTCGCACCTGCATCAGATGGATGGCCCAGATGTTGCCATGTCATCAGCTCCTCACCAGGCTTCGCAAATTCGACTATGAACTTTAAAAATTCGTAACTTTCGCATACGATCTCCGTTTTCGATGTTGTTTATATCCACACGTAGGCGGGAACGCACTCTACAACTTCCGTTTAGACTTCGTCGGCTAATTTTGACTTTATTTTAAAAGTTATATTATTTAACAGACCGGAACAAGATTGGTCCGTTAAAATCTCATAACTTCTTCATCTGACGTCCGTTTTCGTCTATCTTTTTATTGTTACGCTACTATTGACGAGATCTTCAATTCTCGTTTAGGTTGTGTCGGCTAAAACTGCTCGATCTAATATTCGAATTTTGGGTTGTACACTGCTAAGCCGAAACTTCGAAAAATTATAACTTCCTCATGCGAAGTTAGATTTGGGCGTTCTTTTTAAGGACACTCTCGGTTTTACGTATTTTATGACTTTCGTTTAGATCGCTAAGGCTAAAACTCGTCTATCGTAAATTCACTATTTACGCTTCCCGGTATCGTGTCGGTTGCGTCGTTGAACTTCGACGGGTCATAACTTCTTCATTATAACTCGGATTTCGGCGTTCTTTATATCCCCGGAATCCTTGTTTCGACCACTACAACTTTATTTAAAGGTATCGGGCTTATCTCACACTTTAATGTTGATGCTTATTTTTATTCTTTATTTATTACACGTTTATAAATAAGTAATAAGCATATAAATTCACATAATACTCAAATATTTCATCTTTATTATCTCAAAAAGTGTTACAATAGTTAACCTAGACTATTACATCGTCTAAAAATGCTTAGCCCTGAAACGCGGGCGTTACAATTCTCTCCCCCTTAGGATGATTCTGTCTCGGAATCATGCATCCGCAAACAGATGTGGGTAGCTACTCATCATGTCACTCTCTGTTTCCCAAGTGAGATTCGGCCCATTCGAATGTTTCCACCGAACTAGCACTAAGTCGACCATCTTGCATCGTAGCTTCTTAGTCTTATGGTCAAGAATTGCCTCAGGCTCTTCTATCAGCCTTTTATTCTCATCCATTCTTAACTCTGAGATTAGAATTATGTCAGGAACTTATCCCGTGAACTTCCTCAAATAACACACATGGAAGGTGTTATGAATTCCATCCAGTTCTTCGGGTAGTTCAAGCTTGTAAGCTTGGTTTCCAATCTTCTGAAGAGCTTTGAATGGTCCAATAAACCTAAGACTCAACTTTACTCGTTTCCCAAATCTTATAAGTCCTTTCCACGGTGAAATTTTAAGCAAAATGAAATCTCCAACTTGAAAAGTCATTGGTCGTATTTTCTTGTCAGCATAGCTCTTCTGACGATCCCGAGCTGCTAACATCCTTTCGCTGATTACCTTCATGTTCTAACCACATCGTAAAAGGTAGCATTTCTAGCTACAAGCAACTTTTCACGATACCTCTACTGATCGCTTTTTATTTCAATCATCTATCTTAAGTAAGATGCTACATCGAACTTGTTTCTCTGAACCACATAACATACTCAGCGTAGTGGGACTCAATTTGATATAACCACTAGGGTCCGAATAACAATCGCCTTTTTAGTCATTACCGATACGATGGTAATGACATACTTGAATAAAATGGAATCAATTACAAGCTCCTTGGTAACCTTGTGACTTTCCCCAATCCAAACGTGTGTCCTATGCTTCCGGTAGTATATGCATCTACTACCTTTCACACCTACTCATACTTGTCTCAAGTATTGTATCGCAGTTTTCCAAGTCACCATTCAAGAAAATCACATAATAGTTTAACACACCCGATAACAAAACGAAGATTTTTATTATTTCTTGAAACTATTACATAGGTGCTCATGTTCAACCTATACTATGCCTCTAATAGGATATACCACGTAGTACTATCTACACGGCTACTGTAACATCCATAAAATTTACGTTGAATTTAAACATTTAATACTAACAAAAGAGTCAAATATTAATTGTTTTTACAAAACATTTCCAATACTTTTATCATCAGAGTGTCCCAAAATAGATCATAAGGATGAGGAGCGGTACGGTCACGCCTTTGCCTTCCCTCGCTCTCCTGAAGTACCTGAAACAATAAACTGAAAAACTATAAGCCCGAGGGCTTAGTGAGCTACCCCCAAAATACCAACACCATACTGCCAGAAACCATAGCCATAACGATCAATCAAACAACATACATACTAGGCCATCGGCCGGACTGGTCCGCCCTCCTGGGCCTACAGTCTAATAGTTTCGGCATGACTGGTCCGCCGTGTGGGCCTGCAGTCTCCCCGAACCACTCAGAGGGTGTGTTGGCCTTCAGCACAAAGCAGGACTGCCTTAACCCAACCAACAAGCAACTAACCATGTACGCACACTATCATATACTGTCACATACACATCTCAAACATATTTATCTCATTTACCATCAATCGTAGAGTTTCACTCGTAAATAGAGCATCGACCAAACATGTAACTATCATACCAATCCTTACGGATCATAAAAGCATAACATACTATCTATCCTGATTTCGATCTAACAGATCAGAATCATATGTAGCATACCATGACAACCGATCTAACCGATCTCTAGCAAAACAACCATCTTAAACAGGATGAATTCTAACATAGCAATAACATAACACCCATCCAAAACCAGGATGAAATCTAACATGTAAATAACAAAGAAACCATCCTAAACCAGGATGTAAATCATAAAGGGCCGGCCTTGGTACCATAAACCCTATCGATATAGTGAGGATAACTCACCTTGCAGATGTCGATTCGAAAAGCAAACTCCGACTATCAGATCACTTGACACCGGCTCCACAACCTATAACCATAGCACCAAATACTCATAATTTCTCACTCTTATGAGACACCCCATAACCTCTTAGTGATTCCTGATCATGGTCAAAATCCTTAGTCAAGGTCAACAGTCCATGTTGACCTCAACTCACCGAGTACACTCGGCCACTCGCCGAGTCCATGGAACACATTCCAACTCGCCGAGTCATCAGAGTGACTGGTCGAGTTCCTTCGAATCCTGATAAATCCTTAAGGCCACCCATCGAGTTTCCTCCTTGCCACTCAACAGGTACACACGCATGCATATCCTAGGGAAAAGCCATCCAACTTGCCGAGTTGTTCTTCAACTCGTCGAGTTCTATGGTGATCTTCATCGGACTCGCCGAGTTGTTCATCTAACTTGCCGAGTTCAATGACCATCTTCATGTGACTCGCCGAGTTCAATTTTATGACTCGCCTAGTCCATCCAGTCCTCTTTCCATACAGACTTGTTTTGAGCCATGCAGCAGCTCCAAATCACAGATCCAAGCTTCTAGGGCATACTTACCACGTAAAGTTGCAAACTTTACGTGCATGCATGGTTATAAAGGCTCGAAATGTCTATTTTAAGCTCTTAATGGAGCTTCTAGTCCAAGAGGGACTCCAACCACAACCAATACAGCAACTTTAGGACTCTAGCATCCAAGGAGGGTCCAGATCTGAAGTTACAACTTCAGATCTAGCCCATAGCTCAACATCCCAACTTGAAAGTCCATAAAAAGCCCTAGAATCAACCAAAGGGAAGAAAAGGAAGTAAGAATTGTACTTTGATACCTTCAAACGATGCTAGATGAGGCAAAACCCGCTTCCCACTCCTTTCTTGCTTCAATTTCCCTTGCATTCTTAGCTTCCTTCCTCCAAGATCCTCTTTTCCAAGCTTCAAACCCACACCAAGGCACACACACATGAATTAGGGTTTTAAGGGCTCTCAAAGACCTGAAGGAGTCCCAAAGGAGGCTGAGGCTCCTTTAAATAAGGGTGCAAACCCCGGGATTTAGGGTTTCATCTGCCAGCTCCTACTCGTCGAGTCCCAATAGTGGACTCGTCGATTAGGTCACTAACCACGCGTTTTCACCCTGCTGCTACTCAACGAGTAGGTCGACTAACTCGTCGAGTAGAGCTTTATCTATAAATTCTTAATTAATTAATACCTGAGGATCAGGGCATTACAACTACTTCATAGATCCTTATTCTTAATCCCTTTCATTGCCATCTGCTTCGTCAAGGATCATATGGAATGCTCTTGCCTTTGGTTTTGGTGGAATGTTGGGACTAGCCGCCTCTTTCTTCTTTGGTTAACCCTTAGCAACATGCCCTTCTTCACGACATTCATAACACACCCTTTTGCTGGCAGTGCACTCGTTGGCATAATGCCCAGTCTTCCCACACTTGTAGCAGGTCACCTCCTCGCTACATTACCCGAAGTGCTTCTTCTTGCACTTCTCGCACCACTTCACTTCATTTCCTACTCCGAACTTTCCTGAACCAGACTTGCTCTTCTTATTGGGTTTATCAGACCCTTCAAACTTCCTCTTCTCACAAACCTCAACCTTGCTGGTGGCTCTTCCTTTGATCATATCCTCCACAGACTTGGCAGCCCGAATAGCCGCCTCCAGAGTAGGTGCCTGACGCACTGGCATCGCGTACTCCAATGGAAGTCCCTTTGCGTACTTGTCGATTTTCGTCGGTTCATATGGGACAAAACGCAAGGCAAAGTCCATCTTCTTTGTGAAGTTGTTGGTGTATTCATCAATTGACATGCTTCCTTTCTTCAAGGTCAGGAACTGGTTCTCTAGCTTGAGGAAGTTTTGGGTTGAGCAGTACTTGCATTTGAACTGGACCAAAAACTCTGCCCATGTTAGTTGTAGGGGCTCATTGGGGCTCAGAGTCTTCCCCAGGGTATTCCACCAGTGTACAACACCTCCTCGGAACTGACATACTACAAAGGTAATTTGTAACTTGCCTCTGCAACCACACGTCATGAAAGCTAACTCTATCTCTGAGATCCAATCCACGACTCTGATTGGATCTTCCTTTCTAGTGAAAGTCGATGGCTTGCAAGTCAGAAAATCCTTGTACTTGCATCCATTCCTCTCGACTCCTTCATCTTGATTGTTCCTCCTAATTACTGGCGGATCAGCTTGACCAACGGTCCCACTATAGTTACCTCCTTCTGAGTGCCCATCATTAAGCTCGGGCTCTACGATTGGTATGGTAGCTTCCACGCGATTTTGTTGGAGTAAATGCCTGGTTTCCTCCATTTGGCGATCCAACATCATCGAGATCATTGCCTACACTCCGGCCATCGTTATTGGCTCAGGAGCGGCTACCACAACTAGTATTTTCTCAATTACTAGAGGTTGGTTTCTGTTTCCATTCGCATTCTTGGCTCCACTGCGGGTTCTCGACATTTTGATCTTTACACCGAATAGGGTGAATTTAGATCTTTACTTAGGATAGACATTTAAATCATCCTTATCCCTCCGAAACGTTTATATGCAAGATCTAATATCGTAGTCGTACGTTTAGAATCCTAACCACATGAGGTTTCCATATCCGGTCGGCAATAGACTATAGATCTGAACAAATAACAGCATATCATGTACAAAGCATTTAGCACATAAAAGAATTTTTCTGCATAATTCCTAAAATAAGCTAGTACTCATATCTCACAATCATTGCTTAGCATTCTAAGTTTAAGTCTAGAAATCCAACAAATTCCTAGTTTGCTTAAACTAATGCTCTGATACCAACTGTGACATCCCTATTTTCACGGCCAGAAAAGACCGATTTTATTTATGCTTTGCCCTTGCACTATTCCCCCTGATCCCATCGTAGATAGCAGTCAGAGTCAGTTTGAAAATCAGAGTAACATTTTAAATAAAAGTGTTGCGGAATTTGTCCCAAAACAAAATATGATAAAGATTTATCAAAAGCATTTCTATAGAAATGTATTTCATTGAAAAGACTCGGGATGTCATGTTCGATACAGATCATAAGCATAAACAGTACAACATAGGCCTTACTACATTATTCCGTACTTATAGGCCTAAAACCCATAATCTCTCATCCCAAGACATCACAGGCTCATGCGCCGCTACCTGTAATACAAGAAACTTAGTGGGTCAGGCTTAGGATCCTGGTGAGTACATAGGGTTTTCAACCCACAGTAAATAAGTTTATTAATTTCATCAACAACAATAACTCGATTACCCATTCCCGTTATCCTCTCATTACGTCCCTAAATACCTATCATAAGGGACCTAGCCTAAGGATCATCATCGGGATGGACACTACTGCTAAAGGGATTCCTCAGCAATAAATGTCCTTAAGGCAACCACGTGGGGGATGGAGTACACCTGGTGAGCACACAGTCCAAATAAACACGCAACTCAAATAAACACCTACGGGTTGCGAGCCTGCTAGTGTTCCACTGGACTGTCTAAAATAGTCTGTGGTCGTCATCTATACTTTACTAGATGACCGGATCAATAATAACATCTATAACGAGGCCTCTCATCATTTTATTTTGTCACACAGCAACTATTACATCTACCCATGTTTTACCCATCACATTTTATAAATATAAAATACATATACAGTTTAAATCATTTAAAACATGTATAAAATTGTTCATCCAGCATAGATAGCAAGTATATAGATAATATGCACACATCGTACGTAATTTATATAAAATACTTCATATCTATGTGTAAGCTGAAAGTAACTATTCACTCACTTGAAAAGGTGGTGATTATACCCTCGAACAACGCTTCGTTATCTCAAAACAATTATCCCTCGATAAAACCTAGTATCAATACCGCTGGGGTTTAGTCTAACGTTAACCGTGACTAATTAATAGTCTAGCTATTATTATTATTATATAAGCGTTAAACAACACTCTATATAACTCATAATAATAGCCCAAATAATTATTTCAAGGTCCTAATAATGTTACTATAATTAATTAGAAGCTATATGAAAAATTGCGTAGGCGTAGCTCACTTACAGCGGGTTTTTGTCCCAAATGTGGATACTTTATGACTAAAGGAGCTCCATATACCTTGATTTGCCCATATTCAGTGTATAATGTGATATAAATCCATAAAAATCCAATCTAGGACATTAGGAGTGAGCCATGCATGTGATATGAGCTCCTTAGTGATGGAAGTGATGTGATTTGGATGATGATGACCTTTACAGCCATACAAAGGTGTAAAGTCTTCGACTTTATGGATTAGGAGAGTGTAGGGGGTCCAAATCTATATTTTGAGCCAAGGTCTTAACTAATTAAGACCATTAGTGAGGTAAGAGTGAAACCGAGACGTACGCTGAGCGTAAATCCCAGTATGCGGGGCATAGGGTTCAAGCAGCTCGATATCAGCATAGTGGTCGAGTATGCCCAACATAAGCATGTGCTATGCGCCGCATACTCCTTAGGGTTGACTGTCAAGATTTAGTCAACAAGTGGACTTTTGGACCATTGGAGGGGTAGAATGGTCTTTTACCCTTCTGAGAGATCATAGGAAGGTATTAGTCTAGCCTTTGAGAGCCATTATTAATTAGAGATAATTTTTGGTATGTGATTAGTCGGAGGCTAGATTAGTGTTTCGAGTTCGACATCATTCAAGTTTACCTGAGGTGAGTCTTTTCACTATACATTACCTGAGATGGTATCCATGTGTGGACCGGAAGGTCATATGTGTTTTCTTGAGATTATGTGTTTTTTGATTATGTATGTTATGTGCTATTCTGACCAGCCGGAGGGTCCAATGATTTACGAGGCCAGAGGGTCCTCATCTAGGCTGGACCAAAGGGTCCAACGAGCTAGACTAGACTAGAGGGTCCAACGAGTTACAGAACTGGAGGGTCTCGTTGAGACACATTGACCAGAGGGTCATACAGAGTATAGCCTCGAGTGGTGAATTGTTGTATGTGGTATTTTGAGGAACTCACTAAGCATTCGTGCTTACCGTGTAATGTGTTATGTGTTTCAGGTACTTCCGAGGATCGCAGGAAGGCACCGACGTGATTGTACACACACTCTGGATATTGAGCTATGATAGTGGATCCTGGATTGAATAATTGTTTTGAAACTTGTTTGTTGTTTTTGAGAATTAATGATGAGACATTTGTTTACGAGTTTTTAAAATTGAAAATTTTGTTTGAAAAATTATGTCATTACACACGATCTTCATAAACATTTAGGAGATTCCCTCCCAACCAATGAGGGACTGAGGCAAAGGCGTGATGAAGGACCCTCCAATATGGGTCTACCATGTCGCACCTCATGAGGGAATCCTTAACAGAATCAGTTAAGGGACACACCTTTAAAACAAGTATAAAAGGATCCATCTTCCTTACAAGGTGGGGGACAAAATTCTCTCTTCTTTGTAATCTTCTACAATCTTTCACAGATCTCATACTAACTTGATCATTGGAGCTTCGTCCCGGGAACTGCTCCCGGACATCGACTAATGTTCATTTCTCTCTTCTGCATTATGATAACAGGAGAAGATACTCATACAAATCATTCCCACAATTCTGACTCCATCCTCTCCCGCATATCAGAACACTTTGCATTTTGGTATCTTTAGCCCTACTAATCTCTAGTAATGTAGGTGGCAGGTGGAGACTCATCAGGGGTTGGAGAGAGTACTGCTCCATCTTCTCGTGTCTGGAAGAGGCCTGTTCCAAGTCCCTCTATGTCTTTCATTTCATTTTCCATGAGGAGCTTTTGAATCTTGCTCTGATTCGGAGTGACTTCTACTTGGTCATCCAAAGATTGGTCCTTCTTCTCCTTTAGGATGAACTCGTATAGACTTGGCATCATCTGCCTTCTCATGGTATCGTGGGATAGAACTGTCCTGCTCAAGTTAACGTAATCGATGCACTTTTGTTCTGGTTTGCCATATTTTCTTATTGTCATTTGGTTTGTGATCCCGCTAGGAGAGATAAATTCCTAGGGGGGCTTGCACCTACTAGCCTTATGACTTTAGGCTTTGCTATCTTGTTCTCCTAGCCTACTCCCCCCCCCCATTTTTTCGTCGATTTGTGTTCACACTAGACCTAGGACAGCAACGGCATGCAGGTAATGGCGTGTGTGTGAGGTAAAGGTAATGATAGTGGCTGGTTCATTTCTTATGCTAAGTTTCACAATGTCGTGGATCATTGATGGTATATATCGTAATTGTAAAAGCTTCGGCCGCTCGAGCAGGATGTCGTGATCTGTCGGGGAGCATACTACTAAAAACTTTATTGCACATGTGACCCAGTCTCTCCTTTCATGACTAGTTATAGTAAGAGAGAGATGTATTGTTCCTTGTGACCACAGACTGTGTCCTGTAAATCCTGTGAGGGGACTGGCGGATGTACCACTCCTTGTGAACTCTGACAGTGCGCGTAAAGGATGATGTTACCATTGTCATTGTCTATGTAGACACAGTTGATTTGTATCTAGCATATGTTCGCAATTATCAATAGTAGATCCATGGGGTTCTAGCCTGGCATCCTTGGGTCCTCCGACGAAAAGCTAATATTCAGGATGTTTTTAGGAAGTACCTCAATGTTGTCATCCATTTTGCAGCACCCACTCTTCTTACGGTGCCTCGTGATGGTAAGGATCTCCTCCTTAACTTGGCGTTTGTTGGCATCTTTCCGATCTCAGGTATTCCTCTAGTCAGCATCAAACATGGACCTCATATCCTTTGCAATTTTTGTGATGTCGGTCGTTAAATTTTTTTTTTTACTCCATTTCCTTCCTCAGAATCGTGCACTCGCTGGTATCATGGGTTTTGCTCCTGTAGTATTCATATAATTTCCCTTTCTCTTGTCCACCTTTGGAGGTGTTTTCTATACTACATGTACATCGTCTCCATGGCTCTAGGGCGCATCTTTACCAAATAGGCAAAACATGCGAGATGGGTGTCTTGAGTTCTGGTTGTGCTTTTCATGACTTTTGTCGTGCATTCTTTCATGTTTATCTCGATAGTTGGGGCTTGATTGGGTGTTTGTTTCTTCTTGATTAATGTACGCATTTGCGATGTCCTTTAGGTTGGATTCCTTCCTTTCACCACCCTAAATCTATCAGAGGTATTTCTCAACTCTATATTTCAGCTCGTTTATTTTCTGAGGTATCATCCCCTACATCTTCATTGACAAAGGGTCGGGGAGTAGACCTTGGTTGAATGCGCCTGTTAGAAGGAACTCTTCATCTTCATTGACAATGGGTCGCCAGTATGAATCTATCATAATATGCACGTATTGGCTCGCCTTCTTTTTTCTTGCATGTTATTATGGAGTTTGGATCTCCCTTCCCATTCCTCAGTTGCATGAAATTATTGAGGAAAAGGTATCATATCTATTCGAAGCTAGAGATGCTTCTAGGTCACGACACCTTGAACCATTTTTTTGGCGTTTCCGGATAACATAACAGGAAAATACGTAGAAATTAACCGCTCATCCATCCTCAGTGATGTCAGCGTCCACTCATAGGTGTTGATGTGCTTGTCGGGGTCAGTTGTTCCGTCATACTTCGGGGTATTTGGTATCATTGTCGAGTGTGGGATCCCATAATGCAAGAGATGCTCACAAAAGGTAGAACGGATGCTTCTCACCAAGTTGTCTATGTGAGAGTATGGCTGCTAGAGCATAATACGGGTTTCTTATGCTTTATTCTTGAGCATAATACAGGTATCGTATGCTTAATTGTACATTGTCGCTTGCGAGATGTATGGTTGCTACTGGGAGCTCGATTGTGTGCTTTGATGCACTTGTGAGCTTTGTTATGGCTACTAGAGCATGTTCAAAATTGACCCGTAAGGCTATTGAGCGAAGGTATTGAGATGATGTGTCGATGACAAGTGAGGGTTAGACTCTTGTGACGGTGGTGTTTGGTGGTTTTTATTGTGTGGCGGCTAGAAATAGGTGTTAGAAATCTTAGGTTGTTAAGTGAAAAGCAGGATATATGACATTCCTGCTACTAGAGTGAATTGATATCTTGACATTGGGTATTATGTGGAGGACAGTATCGTCCCTAGGGACAAAGTTTTCGTCCCCACCTATTGTGGTAATGATTCTAGCTGAGAAATTGTCGATTGCGATAGCTAAGTTGACAAAAGGGATTGTTGGGTCAGTGGTTGCACCTGTTGAGTTACTATCGACTGAGGTGTTGCGATCGCGATTGTAACTGGTTGATCTGTTGTGATGGGCGACAGTCTCCGTAGGGTGGCGATTGGTGCCGTTGTCGTTCCCATTATTGGATCTGGCATCTGTGTTTCTGGTGTGTGGGTGGGGGTTTGTCCATCTGAGGTGGATGGTTGTGTGCCGTCGAAGGACGACATTAATCTGAGTGAGCTCGTTCCCCTACCTTCGGATGCACCAGGTGCCTTTCCCATCATTTTCATCATCTAAGTTCGTTTTAAGGTCGTGTAAGTCTAAGTACACGCCCTGATGGTGCCAAATATTGTGATATGTCTTCGAGCTTAACGCTGAAAATGGTGGTTTCACCTGAGTTTAGCCTGAGAATCACAACAAATAAAGAGCCGATGTTAGTCGTCATTGAGGAGGGGGTCCCAGAATGAGACTCTGACGGTCTAGTCAGTAAATGGATGAGATAATTAGGGTTCTGTTGGAGATAGAGAAAGAGGTGGTCCCTTCTTCTATAGAAGAAGGATCTATTTTATACCTGTCATCACGGGAGCATGTCTCCGACAATATGTTTTTTCTTATGTGGACCGTTGGGAGGTGGAGGCGTCCTATTGGTAGATCATGCACCACTAGCGGTTATCTGCTATTGGTGCAGAACCACCGAAGAGTAGTGCTTTGAACGTTACACTTGCCTCTCTGGGGAGTGGTTGGTACTGTATTGGCCTGTCATAGAAAAGATCCAATTGTTCTGAGTTGGAACTTGGTGTTAGAACATATTCCTAGAACTTAATTTGGGTAGGGATCATTAGCTAGGACGTCCTTTAGATAACTTTCGCATTATATTTGACATATTCCTAGAGGGATATGTTAACAGTATCCGATCTACGAATCTACAAATGGTTTGGGACCAACACCGGCTATATGCTGAAGGCCAAGGTACAGACCATGTCACACCCCCAAACCAGACGTCGGAAACGTCCGGGAGTGGAGGACTTCATTTGTAGTATCACAACACATGCATCATAGTAATCAAAGTAAAAACAGCCATTGTATTTAAAAATTATAAGTATTTACATGTGCTCCATCAATGTATATTGAAACCAAAATAGTTACACAATAGAAGAAGATATGACTCATAATAGCTCCATCTTCTCAAAAAGCTCGGGGAGTACCTGTTATTATTTCCCTGAGAATACAAGTAATTTGAAAAGAGAGTATCAACAATAAGTTGAGTGAGTACATAAGTCTTTATGTTTGAAATGATGTCTCTGTATCTTCAATGTGAAAACTGTTCCAGAAAATCCCATATTTTCTGTTGTATATGAAAAGTGGTTTTATTCCCATAAAACCGTTCTATTTATAAACCAATGTTCTGTATTTGTAAAACTTGTAACTGAGAGTGTGCGTGGTTTCACCCGCTATTATAGAAACTGTAATATACCATTGTACTTTGTATTTTGTAAACTGGTACATTGAAGATGTACTTGCGTTTAGTTGTTTATACACTAACGTGTTGTTAATATCTTTTTAATGAGTTATTATAACCATACTGTGACTGAATGGCGTGAAAAAAACGCTTTACAGGCGTTTAAATTGTTGATAATTGTCACTCATTGGCATGTATGCCTGACTGTAGCTAGCAGTGTGAGTGTGGGGTTGTCAATCTTAATATAGATCTACACACACCTTGTTTCGATCCCCTGACTAGAGACTCTGGTTATAATTATCAGGACTTTAACTTGGTTGTTTAAATGAATTTAACAACCTGTATCGAATGTCTCATAAAAAGCATATAAACGTTACATGTATAATGAAAACCCAATCATTCTGAAATAAATGATTGATTCTATGTCCGTGAATTAGTATTCTTGACATGTATTCAAAAACTATAAACCCTTGATTTGTTTTGAATCAAACCTTTGTTTCTTGTAAAACGGTGTATTCTAGTATACTTGAATCACGAATTACTGCTCTATGTATCATAAATTATACCTATTATAATTTAAATGTACTTTATCAATTGGTATTTATCTATTTTTGCATGTAACCCCTTGCTCAACATGCTACAAGGGTAATTAAACTGATGAAATAACTTTTATATTTATATACATATATGATTTTATATATAAGTAAAATTTAAATAACATTCGGACTAATAACTGGTACTATAAGTCCACATCCAAACAAGAAAAAGGACCTAGAATGAGTTATTAGTCCTAAGCCTTTTTAAATCTTATATATATATATATATATATATATATATATATATATATATATATATACACACACACACACACACACATATGAATTTTTTTGGGAAAAATATAAGTTTATAAAAGAGTTCAACATTTGGAGTATTTTTGATGCTTTAAAATCGTTTTATCGTGATTTGAAATCATTTATTTGTAACACAAAGTTCTTTTGTTATACTTGTATTGCCCCCCTTAAAACAGTAGAAATTCTGAAAATACAGGGGTATGAACTCACTTGATAAGTGGTGATTTGGATTGCGTTTCGTTTCTTGGAAAAGAGTTAATTTGGTGAAAACCCGGCTTTAATTGGGCAGAGTGTTGACTGGAGAGAGGTTTTTTTCTCAGGAATCTCGGGGCTTCGAGGCTTGTTTAGAGTTTGAGATAAGATACCAGGGCTTTAGGGGTTGTATATAAGTTTGTGGAAGTGAGAGAAGTGAAAATATATGGAAAATGGGGTGAAAAGTTGTAAAAATCTGGAAGGTCTCGCATTCATGATACAGGTCGAAGCCTCGAATCCGAAGCAAGGGGAGGCTGCCGCATGTCGGACAGGTAGCGAGGGAATGAGCTTTAGTTGGGACAGGTAGCTCGGAGGTGGTGGCTTCGGATTGGAGCAAACTTCGGTCGAATAGGAAGAAGGCGCGGGTCAAGGGGTGTCCGAGGGTGTGGTCCTGCGAGGGTGTCGGCTGCTTACTGGACCTCGGATACGGTCCAATCAGAATGTGACACGGAGGACTTCGGTCCAATCAAAAGGTGATAGGTGGAGGCCTCGCATGCGAGGTGACGTGGCCGAAGGTCAGCCATGCGATTTTTCCCGGTTTTCCATATTTTCTCGGTTTTTGAGCCAAATACTTCTAAAATGCGTAACTTTTTCATACGAACTCCATTTTTGACATTCTTTATATGCACACATAAGTAAAATTATACTCTACCACTTTCATTTAGACTTCATCGGCTAATTTTGAATTTATTTTTAATATTATTATTTTTAATAGACCGAGACAGAAAAATCCGTTAAAATTTCATAACTTCTTCATCCGACGTCCCCTTTGTCTGTCTTTTTACCATTGTACTACTATTGACGAGACCTTCAATTCTCATTTAGGTTGTGTCGGCTAAAAATCACTTGATCTTTATTTCGAGTTTTTAGTTGCACACTCCAATACTGAAACTTAGAAAAATCATAACTTCCTCATACAAAGTCAGATTTTGGTGTTCTTTTTATGAAAGTTCTCGGTTTAAAATAAACTACAACTTTCATTTAGATTGTTATGGCTAAAAAGCCTTTTATTGAAAATTCAGCTTTTTACACAGAACAGTGTTTTGCTGGTTTTGTCGCGGATCTTTGATTGGTCATAACTTCTTCGTTATAACTCGGATTGTAGTGTTCTTTATATTTTTGGAAACATTGTTACAATCTTTACCACTTGGTTCATCCCAATCGAGATTGTTTAATACTTTATTTTTGAGGGTCAATTATGTAAATATACACAGTATGCTAAAATTTCTCTTTAATATTTTAAAAAGAAGTACAAATTGACCTACACTATTACATAGGTTTGAAATAATGGTTTGTTACAGACCAGCTATTAAGCTGAAGGCCATTATGTGTATGCATTGTATATATGTAATGGTATGTGGTATTTTAAGGGAATTCACTAAGCCACTACTTAAAATGGTTGAATAACTGCTTTGCAGGTTGTTCTCCGGATCGAGGAAAATCTCCTGCATAATTGTACTTGCATCAAAGGAAACAAATAATATTTAAGACTTTCGCTAAGACTCACTTTTTTAATTAAATATGTAATGGAACGTGTGTAAGACTTATAATTTGGATAAATAAAAATGAAAAATTTGCATCTAAATATCGCGACGTCACAAGTTGGCATCAGAGCCCTGGTTTGAGAGAATTAATTGAACACTCGTTTGATTCCATACTCAAACTAAGGATTTGAATATCTTAAAAAATATTATATAAAAGAAATCGTACAAGAAGGAAAAAGATGTGGTGCGTATAGTCAATCGGAACTTAGAAAGGAAAGTGATTCCCAAAATATTCATACTTGCTTATCTGCTGATATACAATCTGTTAAGAATGCATGCTAAGGTAAGGCTAACGACCTGTTGAGGAAATATTAGTTAGAATTGTCTGATATTTAGGATGCATTGTAGCCTTAAGGATTACTTTTTATATGCTACTTGAAGCCTGGACTGATATCATATAATTACTAAGTGTATGCTTTAGAGTTGTACATAACCAGGACTCTATAGCCTTAGAATGATTAGTTCATTCCAACTTCATGTTCCTCGTTTGGTTGTGTTCTTAGGGTAGAATCAACTATTCAACCGACTATCCAATCCTGGATTTCATACGACTTGTATACACGAGGCGACTATCTAATATTAGGAACGACTTCCTATAATACAAGAACTTGGATAAAAGAAACTCTAGTGAAAATTCTAGGAAAGCATGTAGTTAGGCCCTTGTAAGGTATGTGACAAGGCCTATCTATAGAAAAGCATGGTAACTTATGAACATTAAGACAATTCTTGGGTCTAGTATGGATAGGTGTGAAAGGTAGTATGAGCCCATACTACCATAAGAACAGGTTCCATATAGGAAACAGGAAGAGTTGCAAAGTTACTAAGAAACTAGAAAGGATTAAGTAATATCCTAGATAATTCAATGAATTCGTATTAAAAATATTCCAATTTCCATCTTCAGTATGGTAATGATCACTCAACCAAGTGGCTCTGGTTGTAGATTGAATGGGTCAGGCCCATGCAAGACGGACATACATGATTGGATAAAGACAGTGGTAGTAGCAACCATAAGAGAGATGACTCCAAAATTGTTTGGAACCATCAAGACTAAACAAATTTCACTATTTTACGAAAGGTATGTTGTCGTTGCCAGTACTGCAGCTGTCTCCGCCACTATTGTTGTAGCTGCTACAGTCTCGTTTAGAGATAAGGGCATGCCTTATCGAGAGCCTAACAACACCAAGCCCCCATAGTTTAAGGGTGTAAGAGAGCCAATTGCTGCAACGAGATGGATCTCTTATGTGGAAGGATGTTTCTACACCTGCACTTCTCCGACTAACCTGAAGTTTAGGTATGTGCAAAATCTCCTCCGTTATGGGGTGAAGAACTGGTGGAAATCTGTCACAAAGGATTACATTCCGGTAGAGAAGAACAGGGTAACCTGGGAACAGTTTGTGGAAAAGTTCAGGGAGGAGTATGTACCCCTAGTAGAAAGAGTGCGGCTAGCTTAGGAGTTTCTGTCGCTCAAGCAGAAAAATGAAACCGTGATGAAAATCACCAAAATATTCATGGGGAGAGCCTTGTTTTGCCCCGAGTATGCATCCTTGAAAAAAGTGAAGATGTATAGGTATATGAGTATACTCAAGACTGTCATTAGAGTGTTCATAGCAAACAATCGCTACAAGACCTTGGCAGAGATGCAGGATCATGCTAAGAGGAGGGAAATAGAGTTGGAGATCCACAAAAAGGAAAAGAGGCAGACTTCGGCTCCATCACATTCGACAGCCAAAAAGTTCAAACCTATTGGTTCAAGATTTTGAGGCCAAATGGGACGTACTTGCAATAAGTGTGGAAGGTTTCACAATGTTCCTTGTAGAGAAGGACTGGAATGCCACAGATGTAGCAAGGAAGGGCATTATGCTAGGGATTACGAACAAAACATGTGTGTTTGCTTCAACTATAACAACCTCAGACACTTCAAGGCTGAATGTCCTCTCCTAAAGCATATGGGAGAAATGCAGGCTCCAACGCCTGGAACCCTGAGGATAACTGATGGACGTCAATGGAGAGCTAAAGCCCCCAGAGATAAGGGACGAGGCTTTTAGATCATGGCAGAGGAAGCCAAAGAGGCACCTGACATTGTAGCCAGTACGTTTCTAGTCAAATCCACGTCTGCATTAGTGTTATTCGATTATGGAGTAAGCCATTCTTTTGTATTGCTTTATTTTAGCAAAAGCTTTGATCACGCCATAGAAAACTTATATCGTCCCTTAAAAGTAGAAATAGTTGACGATCAATCAATTAATGCATCAAAAGTTTATCATAGTTGTACCTTAGAAATCAGTAATGGTATTTTCCCAACCTTATTCCCATTCCTATGCGAGATATGAGCGTAATAGTAGGCATGAATTGGCTGAACGAGTTTGAGGCGCTAATCGACTGTAGGCAGAAGATAGCGTGAGTGTGGACTCCAAGTGGGGGAGAACTTACTATCTGAACTAAGAGTAGTGCAAGTAAGTCGGGTTTTCGCTCCGCCGTGAAACCAAGAAAATGCCTACAACATGGATGTGAGGGATTCTTGGCCAATGTATTCGACACCCGAGAGGAGAAGAAGGGAACCCTAGCAAAAGTGCCAATAGTTTGTGAATTCCTCAATGTATTTCACGAGGACCTGCCTGGTGTCCCTCCAGAGCATCAAGTAGAATTTAAGATTGACTTACTTCCTGGTGTGGCACCTTATCGTCTTGCACCCTAGAGATGCAAGAATTGTCTAAACAGCTTCAAGAACTGATGGACAAGGGGTTCATTCGACCGTGTAGTTCTCTATGGGGAGCGTCAATTTTGTATGCTAAGAAAAAGGATGGGACGCACAGGATGTGTATAGACTATATAGAGCTTAACAAACTCACGATAAAGAACCATTATCCCTTACCTAGTATAGAAGACATTTTTGATCAACTTCAAGGAGCGTCTTAAGTTTTCGAAATTGATCTGCGTTCAGGATACCACCAGATGCGGTTAAGAGAAGACGATATACCAAAAACTTCCTTCAAAACTCGACATGGTCATTATGAGTTCGTAGTAATGCCTTTTGGGCTCACAAATGTACCCACCGCATTCATGGATTTAATGAACCGAGTATGTACACATATGCTTGATCAATCGGTAATCATGTTTATCGATGATATCTTCGTCTTTTCAAACAGTCAAGAACAGCATAAAGAGCCCTTATGAGAGGTACTTGAGGTTCTAACGAAGGAGAAATTGTATGTAAAGTTCTCCACTTTCCAGTTTTCGTTATGAGAGGTCCAATTCCTTGGGCATCTTCCCGGACAGTATGTTAGTAGATCAAACAAAGATTGAAGCAGTAATGCAATAGCCGGTACTAACAACTCCTTCAGAGATTCGAAGCTTCCTAGGGTTAGCAGGATATTATAGAAGATTTATTCAAGACTTCTCCAAGATTGCAATACAGATGACCAGTTTAACAAAGAAAGAAGATGATTTTAGTTGGGGCCCTGAGCAACAATTAGCGTTTGAAACGCTAAGGAAAAAGTTATGTGAAGCTTTAGTGTTATCCCTCCCAGAAGGTGTTGATGACATGGTAGTTTATTACGATGCATCAATCATGGGTTTCAGATCCATCCTCATGCAACAAGGTTGAGTAATCGCATATGCCTCCAGACTGTTGAAGCCTCACAAATCTAACTACCTGACACATGATTTAGAATTAGGAGCACGAGTCCCTGCCCTCAAGATTTGGAGGCATTACTTGTATGGAGTACGGTGCACCATCTACATAAACCACAAAATCTTAAGATATCTAATCGATTGGCCCAACCTAAATATGAGTCAACATCAATGATTGGATGTAGTAAAGGACTACGGATGCGAGATCCTATCCCATCCTGGTAAAGCCAACCTAGTAGCCGACGCATTAAGCCAAAAAACAACAAGTAATCCAATGAAGGGTGTCTGTTTAAGGATGAAGTTGATCACTTCAATACTTGATCTGATTAAGGAAGCTTAAAGTGAGGCAGTCAAGGAAGAAAGCTGGAAAATTGAGAGAATTATAGGTCAGATCTCAGCTTTTGACATAGATAGTCGTGGGTTGTTAACTCTACATGGTAGAGTTTGGGTTCAATACTCAGGACGAACTCGACAAATACTGATGAGGCACACAAGTCTAAGTTCTCGATTCATCCAGGAGCTACAAATATGTATAGGGACCTCAGGCACAATTATTGATGGCCTTGTGTGAAAATAAATGTAGCATGGTATGCCAAAAGGTGTTTGACTTACTAGAAGGTCAAGGCCGATCACCAGATGTCGCATGGAAAATTACAACTTCTTGATATCTCGATGTGGAAGTGGGAGCAGATAACAATGGACTTCATCACCAAGTTTCCAAAGACTTCTCGTGGAGTAGACACTATCTGGTGATAGCGTATAGATTAAGTAAGAGTTCCCACTTCTTGCCTATCCAAGAAAGTTGCTCGACTGAGAAGCTTGTAGAGGTATATGTCAAGGAAGTAGTCTCTCGGTACAGGGTACCAGTCTTAATAGTGTCTAATAGAGATGTTCGTTTCACTTTTTGATTTTGGAGAAAGTTCCATGATGAGATAGGCACCTGATTGCATATCAGCACAACTTATCACCCTCAGACCGATGGACAAAGCGAAAGGACTATTTAAACTCTTGAAGACATGTTAAGAGCATATGTTCTTGACTTTGGTGGGAGTTAGGATGCTTATCTACCATTAGTGAAATTCTCTTATACCAACAGCTACTATTCCAGTATTGGTAGACCCCCTTTGAAAAGTTTTATTGAAGAAAGTGTCGAATGCCCATATGTTGGGGGGAAGTTGCCCAGTGATTCATGGGGAGCACCGATGTGGTGATCAATACCACCGAGCTTATCCTGCAAGTGTGCAAAAGGCTGAAGACTAGACAAAGTTGATAGAAGAGTTATGCAGATCGATGAAGATTGGATCTTGAATTCCTAGTAGGAGACCTACTATTACTTATGTCACAACTCGAAAATTTTATTATTATAAAAGTCAACTTTGGTTAAACTTCCATTATATTAAATTAGATGGATTATTGGATTATAAGTATTGAAGCCTTGTATCTAGTGTGTTATAGTTTGGAGGGAAAAGCCTTAGGAACCAAGAACCTTGGCATTGACCACAAAGATTTGCAGCCGTGAACAGAACCAAGAACTTCGAGCCATGAACGAGGCCGTGTACGAGGTTCACGGCCGTGAACCCTTACATATATATATATATATATATATATATATATATATATATATATATATATATATATATATATATATATATATATATATATGAGTTCACTTCATTTTCTTTCATTATTCTTCTTCTAGATGTGATCTCTTCCATTCTCTCTCAACTATCATCCTCAAGAACACCCTATTCTTCCCTTAAACACTCCTTTTCTTTTACATCTCTTTGGTATACCACAAAAGGCCTTCAAACACTCGCCAATCATCAAGATCTTCAAGTGTTCTTCCTTTCTTTGGGCCGTGAACACCAAGATTGGGCCGTGACCTCAAGAACACCAAGTGTTCTTGGGCCGTGAACCATCAAGCCTGGACATGAACTCCCTTTCAGCCTCCTAACTTGCTTCTAACACTCTTTTGGTGAGGTATTCTTGCATCCTTGGTTGTTTCCCAAACACCTTTATAGATATATTCACCAATTTCATGCCTATATGCATCATAATATGCTATTTAGGACTCATTTGTGTCTCGGGACTTCATTCGTGTAAGCTATCGCCCTATATCGAATCTTCAATTGAATCACCACATAAGCTGAGTTCATACCCCGATAATCTACCTTTTAAACTTTTTTAAATGCTTTTAAAGGGGGCAATACAAGTTGAACACAATAAAATTTTGTTAATATTTACCTGTGATAACCATCAGACAAAAGGAATTCTAAGGCTTTTATAAGTTATTAATTCAATTCAAAAACGCTTTTAAAAGATGTGAGATTGTTGTTTATACAACCCCATTTTTAAAGTACATGCTTAGCTCAATTGCTAATTGAGTCTTTTCTACAAACCAGTAGCAGTTGAAACAAGTATACTAGTAAACTATAATAGGTATAGTTTAGGGGATCAGTACATATTATATTCTAGAACAGAGGATCAATACATGATTCACGTACATATACTTTACACTCCAAGTAAACTAGGAAAGAAACGTACCATCAATTCATTTGTTTAAAACAAAATATGATAATACTTTTAGTGTGTGTATATATATATATATATATATATATATATATATATATATATATATATATATATATATGGGGTACATCTACAAAGTATCGGGTTACATATGGGGTACATCTACAAAGTACCGGGTTATATATGGGGTACATCTACAACGTACCAGGTTATATATGGGCTACATCTACAAAGTATCGGATTTTATTTAAAAGGGTACATCTACAAAGTACCGGGTAATAATAAATAAAACATGACAATATATAGAACTCACAACAGTATCGACTAAGTCGTTTAGAGTATGGGATTTCATAACTTCTAGTGGTTTTCCTAACAATAGAATTACGCCACATAACTTTCCTAGTAACATGAACATACAGTTTGAAAGGGGCCTATAATGCTAACTTTATGATTCCTCGGTAGATACATTAGGGTTATATATTAATTGGATCCGACAGGCAGTAGGATGTGTCCTTTCTGCTTCATTTCATGTTCCTTGTTTGGTTGTGGGCTTAGAGCAGATTCACACAGTCTACTATCTATTCGATCTTAGTTATATATATATATATATATATATATATATATATATATATATATATATATATATATATATATATATATATATAGCTCGTATACACGAAGTAATCATAGGGGTAATAGGTATGGGTCAGGTCATAACATACAAATACAACATACCACTTTTTAGTACAAAAACATAGTTTTCGGATGGATCATTAAGTAGGTGAATCTGGAATCGGTTTATAGAAGGTTTAATACTAATTGCTAAACTAGTATAACATAAAGGATCTTAAATGGTTAAATCTATAATTCCTTAGTTTATACATCAGAGCTATATATAATTAAAATCTGATAGGCAGTGGAGTGTGTGAGTTCCGTCTTATTTATTGTTCCTTGTTTGGTTGTTAGCTTAAGGAAGATTCACACATTTAACTGTCCGTTTGATATTAGATTATATATAGATTGTATAAACTCGGTGATTATATATTAGATTATATATAGATTGTATAAACTCGGTGATTATAGAAGGAACTATTGTGGTTACCATTTTACTAAAGAAATTATATGATTTTCTTAATGAATATTTTCATCGAATATAAAAGAACTATTACAGTTAACTCCGTAAGCACCTAGTGAATACGCCAGGGTCATATACAATGAAGATCTAATAAACAATGGGATGTGTGACTTCCGCCTCATTTCCTATTCCTTGTTTGGTTGTGGGCTTAGGGCGGATTCACACAATCGATTGTCTATTTGATCTAGATTGTATATAACTTGTATTCATTAAGTACTCATAGAAGGAATTGTAAGAGTCGTTTTTACATATCATTTATCACATCAGGAAATATAGGATTTCCTGGAGGAACAGGTGAACTTTTCTAAAGACCTTAGAGTATAATTTTTTATAACAAAAATGCTTATGAACTCACCAGCTTAAATGCTGATCTACTCTTTCAAAATAACTTGTATTCTCAGGAAACTTGTTGATAGGTACACGCTCAGGGATTCAGAAGATGGAGCATAGTAGCTTCATGTCTTTGTTGTGTTATTTACTTTTGGAGTAAATCTTTTGTGAATCAAATACAATGTAAACACTTTAATATTAATTTAATGGTTGTTTGTTACTTTGATTACTATGATGCATATATTGTGATACTGAGCATGACGTACTCCGCCCCCGAACGTTTCCACCGTTCCGGTTTGGGGGTGTGACAACTTAAGGTTTTGCCATTGACAGGTGTCATTCAGTTTTGAAAAAGGGCCAAGTTAGGCCTAAGATATATCAGACCTTTTAGAGTTATTGCTTGAATAGGCAAGGTTACCTACCGTCAGAATCTACCATAGGAACTCACTCATATCCACAACACTTTTCATGTCTCCCATTTAAGGAAGTACATTACGGACGAATCTACAATTGTACCTTTGGAGGACATTCAAATAGTCAAGCATCTAAAATATGTAGAAAGACAAGTAGCAATTTTCGATAAAAAAACAAAGACCTTACGTGTAACATCCCAAAAATACAGGCCAAAATTTTCATTTTTAAACACGTCATTATAAAACCAACAGTGTAATAAAACATTTGTAATATCATGTCATGTCAAAACCAAAGTAGAAATAATCAAACATGTTATCATAAAACAATATCAGAGTGTAATCCCAAAGATTTCATGTGCGGAAAACCATAGTGTGATGCGCTGCGATCAAGCCGACTCCTTTCCTTTAAACATGAAGTAGCTGAAACCAAAACTGAAAACCGTAAGCACGAAGCTTAGTGAGTTCCCCCATCATACCACATACCATACAATCACATAGCATACATATTGTCAGACAGTTCTAGGGTGACCGTCTCCCGGTACGACCATTCTGAGGTGCCGACCTACCCGGTGCGGCCATTTTGGGGTGCCGACCTACCCGTGTCAAGCCATTATGGGGTGCTGACTGTAACGCCTGTGTTTCCGGGCTTGCCATTTGTAGCAATGTAATGGTCTAGGTTAACCTTTGTAACCCGTTTTGAAATAATAAGATTGTATTATTTGAGTATTATGTGTTTTGTGCTTAAGTGCTTAATTATGTGGTTTGATTAATTAAGAATAAAAATAAGCGTCAAAATTTAAGTGTAAAATAAACTTAATATCTTTGGTTAATGTTGTAGTAGTTGAAACGAGGTTTCCAAATATATATAGAACGCCCAAATCTGACTTCGTATGAGGAAGTTATGATTTATCGAAGTTCCGGCTTAGCGGTATGCAGCCTGAAATACTCGATTTGAGATCGAGCGGTTTTTAGCCGAAGCAATCTAAATGAGAATCGAAGATCTCATTGTTGGTATCGAAACGATAAAAAGTTAGGCGAGATCGGACGTCAAACGAAGAAGTTATGAATTTATAACGAAAGTTTTTGTCGTGGCCTATTAAAAATAATTAATAAAAATAAATTCAAAATTAGCCGACGGAGTCTAAACGAAAGTCGTAGAGCGTGGTCTCACCTTTCCGTGGATATAAAGAACGTCGAAAACGGAGTTCGTATGAAGAAGTTATGAATTTCCGAAGTTTATTAATCTTTTTGTATTTATATTTAATTCAAAATCGGAAGCCTTATCCGAAGCCGAGTCACCGGTGTGATCCGGAGTACGCCCCGCATACGTGAGTGTGCTATTGCGTACTCTGATAGTGTCGACACTTCGGATGACGCATGCAGTGACGATTTCGGACGCAGTACACGCTGCGTACTGCAGTACGCCCCGCGTACTCCGAGGCTCCAGCCTCTATATAAGGGATCCGAAGACAGCCATAATTCTTGTTCATTTCTTCTCTTCTCTCTAGTCTTTTGCATCGTTTTTCGTGCCGAAGCTACCCCGAAGCCCCGGTATCATACTCTAGCCCCGAGGCAAGTCCCGAGACCCCGAAGATCCCGAGAAGTGCGGTTCCCGAGTCAAAGCTCTGCCCGCGAGAAGTTCGATTTTTGTGAAGATCTTCCAGATCTGCTGTGGATTACTACTTGTATAAGCCGTAGTGTTGTCCGATCGTCTTCTGATCAAGTGAGTGTATACTAACTTTCTTAAACATAATAATAATACGAGTTTGGTTCGAGTGTATTAATTATATTGTTGTTTATAAGTGTGAGTGTGTAGTTATTTTCTTTCTAATACAATAATACGAAGTATTTTATATAAAAATACGTGCTATGTGTATATATTTGGTTGTGTTATGTGTGAATGTGTATTCACTCTCTTCTATCTTATAGATCTGCTTATTTCTTTATGAAATATGTGTTATGTGTGTGTGTGCCTCATCTGTTTTGTGATATATGTGTTGATTAAAGCATGCTATACAGGTTTTCTTTAAACTGTGTATACAAATGTATATTTTTATCTACTAATATGTTGGGTAGAACATGGGTAGACAGTTGGTGTGTAATAAACAGATGAGAGGCCTCGTTGTTGTTTGATTGAGTCATCTAGCGGAGTTTAGATGACGACCACTGGCTATTCTAGACAGTCTTGTGGAAACATTAGCATAAATGACACCCCGAGTTTTGATTATAATGAAAATACATTTCTTTTATGAAATGCTTCGGTAAACATTGTTTTATCATGTTTTGTTTTTGGGAACAAATTCCGCAACTCTTTCAAATCAAAAGGATTTACTCTGAAAATATTTAAAAGCATAAATGAAAATCGGTCTTTTCTGGCCGAGATTTTGGGGATGTCACAGTTGGTATCAGAGCATTAGTTTAAGCGAACTAGGAATTTGTTGGATTTCTAGACTTAAACTTAGAATGCTAAGTGAAGTTTGAGATGTGTGTCTGTTGTGATTTAGACACGAGCACTAGTTTATTTTAGGAAAGTTGCCTAAAAATGCTTTTATGTGCTAAATGTTATATGTTGCCATATATATGATATTATTTGTTCGGATCTATGGTCTGTTGCCGACCGGATCTAGAAACCTTATGTGTGTAGGATTCTAAGCGTACATCTACGATATTAGAACTAGCATGTAAACGTTTTGGAGTGATAAGGATGATTTGAATATCTATCATGATTGAGGATCTAATTTCACCTTATTCGGTGTGTAGATCAAAATGGTGAGAACAAGAAGTGGAGTTGGAAATGCTGACGAAAACAGGAATCAACCACCAGTGATTGAGTCAATACCTGTCGTAGCAGCAGCACCTGAGCCAATAACCATGGCTGGTGTGCAATTGATGATTCAGACGATGTTGGATCGTCAGATGGATGAAACTAGACGATTGCTTCAACAAAATCGTGAAGAACTTTCGATTCGTGTGGAAGAGCCTGAATTAAATGAAGGGCACTCGGAAGGTGGAAACTTCAGTGGGTCTGTTGGTCCAGCCAACCCACCGATAGTTAGGCAAGATAACCATGAAGGAAGGAATGATGGAATGGGATGCAAGTACAAGGACTTTTTGACTTGCAAACCATCGACCTTCAATGGAAAGGAGGATCCGATTGGGGTTATGGATTGGATCTCCGAAATGGAGCTAGCCTTCATGACGTGTGGCTGCAGAGGTAAGTTGCAAACTATCTATGTCGTGCGTCAATTCCAAGGTGGAGCCGTTCGTTGGTGGAACACTCTAGGGAAGACCTTAAGCCCTAATGAGCCACTGCAATTGACATGGGCAGAATTCTTGGTGCAGTTCAAGCGCAAGTTTTGTTCGGCTCAAAATCTGTTGGAGTTGGAGAATAAGTTTTTGACATTGACGAAAGGTAGCATGTCAGTTGATGAGTACACCAATAACTTCACCGATAAGATGGAGTTTGCCTTGCGTATCGTTCCAGACGAGCTGACAAAGGTGGATCGGTATGCGAAGGGACTCCCATGGGAGTACGAGGTGCCAGTACGTCAGGCACTTACTCTAGAGGCAGCTATCTGGGCTGCCAAGTCTGTGGAGAACATGATCAAGGGGAGAACCACCGACAAGGTTGATGTTGGTGAGAAAAGGAAGTTTGAGGGAACATCTGGTTCCGGTAAGAAAGGAAAATTTTCGAAATCTGATTCGAAAAAGTTTGGAGGAAAAGGAGGCGAGGCGAAGTGGTGTGATAAGTGTAAGAAAAAGCACTTTGGGAAATGTAGCGAGGATGTGACCTGCTACAAGTGTGGAAAGGTTGGACATTTTGCC
This sequence comes from Lactuca sativa, assembly GCF_002870075.4. NCBI lineage: Eukaryota > Viridiplantae > Streptophyta > Magnoliopsida > Asterales > Asteraceae > Lactuca > Lactuca sativa. Next base: position 197,357,767 of record NC_056627.2, on the reverse strand, counting down.
AATGAATGTCCGAACAACAAAAGGATGTGTTTTGGGTGCAATGAAGAGGGGCATATTTTGAAAGACTGTCCGAAGAAAAAGGAGGCAGCGAGGCCCAACATTCCACCGAAGCCGAAGGCAAGAGCCTTCCAGATGACACTTGAGGCTGCTAAAGATGAAGCTGATGTCACTTCAGGTACCTTTCTCGTAAACGAATTACCTGCTCATATATTGTTTGATTCTGGAGCCAACTACTCCTTTATTTCGCATGAGTTTGGTAGAAAGCTAGCTTTGCCTATTGATAGACTAGATGATGCTTTATTAGTCGAGGTAGCTAGTGGCAAGTTTGTACCTGTTAGTCATCGTATGAAAAGCATCTTAATTGATCTGAATGTGAATAAGTTTCACGAGGAATTATTGCTCATCGATCTTAATGGTTTCGACATCGTCTTGGGAATGGATTGGCTTAGCGCCAATGATGCCGAAATTTTATGCAAGAAAAAGATAGTTAAAGTAAACCCGCCTGGAAAAGATTCGTTTATGGTGTATGGGGACAAACGCAGAGTGAATTCTGGAATCATTTCTCTAATGAAATCCAGAAAGTGTTTGACCAAGGGATGTACATCATATTTAGCATTCGTGATTGATGCTAAGAAAGAAAAGAAGGTGATGCATAGTATTCCAGTGGTGTGTGATTATCCGGAAGTATTTCCAGAGGATCTTCCTGGATTACCACCTGATAGACAAGTGGAGTTCAGAATAGACTTGTTACCAGGAACCACACCAATAGCAAAAGCACCTTATCGGTTAGCACCGACGGAGATGAAGGAGCTGATGATGCAACTTCAGGAGTTATTGGACAAAGGTTTCATTAGACCTAGTTCATCGCCCTGGGGAGCTCCGGTGTTATTTGTGAAGAAGAAAGATGGAAGTATGAGAATGTGCATCGATTATAGAGAGCTGAACAAGGCAACAATAAAGAATAGATATCCGTTGCCGAGGATTGATGACTTGTTTGATCAATTGCAAGGTTCGAGCTCTTTCTCGAAGATCGACCTAAGGTCAGGATATCATCAGCTGAAAGTAAGAGAGCAAGATATCGAGAAGACTGCATTCAGAACTAAATATGGACACTACGAGTTCTTGGTTATGTCGTTTGGACTAACCAATGCTCCAGCAGCGTTCATGGATTTGATGAATAGGGTTTGTAATCCTTTCCTTGATAAATCCGTGATAGTGTTCATAGACGACATTCTGATCTACTCGAAAAGCCAGGAGGAGCATGGCAGACACTTGCGAGAAGTGTTAGAAGTTTTGAAGAAGGAGAAGCTTTATGCAAAGTTCTCCAAATGTGATTTTTGGATTCGTAAGGTCCAATTCTTGGGTCACGTGGTCAACCAAGAAGGGATAATGGTTGATCCGGCGAAGATCGAAGCTGTGACGAAGTGGGAACAACCAAAAAGTCCCACGGAGATTCGAAGCTTTTTGGGATTAGCCGGATATTACCGAAGGTTTATCCAAGGTTTTTCTTCGATTGCTACTCCATTAACAGCTTTGACCCACAAAGGAGCTACTTATGCTTGGAGTGAGAAGCATAAAGAAGCATTCGAGAAGTTAAAGAAGAAGCTATGCGAGGCACCGATACTTTCTCTACCCGATGGAGTTGAAGACTTCGCTGTTTATAGCGATGCATCTGGTGTTGGATTGGGTTGTGTTTTGACCCAAAGAGAAAAGGTGATAGCATATGCGTCTCGACAGCTGAAAGAGCACGAAAAGAATTACCCGACTCATGATTTGGAGTTGGCAGCGGTAGTTTTCGCTCTGAAAATATGGAGGCATTACCTCTATGGCACGAAGTGCAAACTTTTCACTGATCATAAGAGTCTCCAATAACTCTTTAATCAGAAAGAATTGAACATGAGGCAACGACGCTGGCTAGAATTACTTAAAGACTACGACTGCGAGATACTTTACCACCCCGGTAAAGCTAATGTTGTTGCTGGTGCTCTCAGTCGGAAGGTCAATCTTGAAAGGAAGAGGCCAAGAGCGTTGCGAATTGAAGTTGTCTCGACCATTGTGGAAAGTATAAAGAAAGCTCAAGAGGAAGCTTCTGAGAAAAATAACCGAAAGGAGGAACGTTTGGGTAAAACGTTGGTGTTTGGTACTAACGGTCATGGACTGAAGGTATTCCAAGATCGTATTTGGGTACCTAAGTCAGGAGAAATTAGGGATCTTCTGATGGAAGAAGCTCATAAAACCATGTACTCAATTCATCCGGGTAGCACTAAAATGTATAGGGACCTGAAACCCTACTACTGGTGGCCGACGATGAAGCTTGATGTTGCAAAGTATGTGGCCGAGTGTGTGACTTGTGAGAGAGTCAAGACACAACATCAGAAACCTTACGGGAGTTTAGAACCATTGCCTGTGCCTATGGGTAAGTGGGAAGACATTGCTATGGATTTTGTCACTAAACTGCCCAGAACAAAGAATGGTCACGACATGATTTGGGTGGTCGTTGATCGATTCACTAAGAGTACGCATTTCATAGCGGCCAGAGAGAAATGGTCTATGGAAAAGCTTGCGAATTCTTACGTGAAGGAAATTGTGAGGCTTCATGGTGTTCCGTTAACGATTGTATCGGATCGTGATAGCCGTTTCACCTCAAGGTTTTGGAAAAGTCCTTCAGAGGATTGGGAACCAAGCTTACAAGCTCGAATTACCTGAAGAACTTAATGGAATTCACAACACCTTTCATGTGTGTTATTTGAGGAAGTTCACGGGAGAAGTTCCCGATATAATTCCAATTTCTGAATTGAGAATTGATGAGAACAAAAGGTTGATTGAAGAACCAGAGGCAATTGTTGACCGAAAGACTAAGAAGTTGCGACGCAAAATGGTTGGGTTAGTGCTTGTCCGATGGAAACACACGAATGGGCCGAATCTCACCTGGGAGACGGAGAGTGACATGTTGAGTCGCTATCCGCATTTGTTTGTTGATGTGTGATTCCGGGGACGGAATCATTCTAAGGTGGAGAGAATTGTAACGCCTGTGTTTCTGGGATTGCCATTTGTAGCAATGTAATGGTCTAGGTTAACCTTTGTAACCCGTTTTGAAATAATAAGATTGTATTATTTGAGTATTATGTGTTTTGTGCTTAATTGCTTAATTATGTGGTTTGATTAATTAAGAATAAAAATAAGCGTTAAAATTTAAGTGTAAAATAAACTTAATATCTTTGGTTAATGTTGTAGTAGTTGAAACGAGGTTTCCAAATATATATAGAACACCCAAATCTGACTTCGTATGAGGAAGTTATGATTTATCGAAGTTCCGGCTTAGCGGTATGCAGCCTGAAATACTCGATTTGAGATCGAGCGGTTTTTAGCCGAAGCAATCTAAATGAGAATCGAAGATCTCATTGTTGGTATCGAAACGATAAAAAGTTAGGCGAGATCGGACGTCAAACGAAGAAGTTATGAATTTGTAACGAAAGTTTTTGTCGCGGCCTATTAAAAATAATTAATAAAAATAAACTCAAAATTAGCCGACGGAGTCTAAACGAAAGTCGTAGAGCGTGGTCTCACCTTTCCGTGGATATAAAGAACGTCGAAAACGGAGTTCGTATGAAGAAGTTATGAATTTCCGAAGTTTATTAATCTTTTTGTATTTATATTTAATTCAAAATCGGAAGCCTTATCCGAAGCCGAGTCACCGGTGTGATCCGGAGTACGCCCCGCGTACGTGAGTACGCTATCACGTACTCCGATAGTGTGGACACTTCGGATGACGCATGCAGTGACGATTTCGGACGCAGTACGCGCTGCGTACTGCAGTACGCCCCGCGTACTCCGAGGCTCCAGCCTCTATATAAGGGATCCGAAGACAGCCATAATTCTTGTTCATTTCTTCTCTTCTCTCTAGTCTTTTGCATCGTTTTTCATGCCGAAGCTACCCCGAAGCCCCGGTATCATACTCTAGCCCCGAGGCAAGTCCCGAGACCCCGAAGATCCCGAGAAGTGCGGTTCCCGAGTCAAAGCTCTGCCCGCGAGAAGTTCGATTTTTGTGAAGATCTTCCAGATCTGCTGTGGATTACTACTTCTATAAGCCGTAGTGTTGTCCGATCGTCTTCTGATCAAGTGAGTGTATACTAACTTTCTTAAACACAATAATAATACAAGTTTGGTTCGAGTGTATTAATTATATTGTTGTTTATAAGTGTGAGTGTGTAGTTATTTTCTTTCTAATACAATAATACGAAGTATTTTATATAAAAATACGTGCTATGTGTATATATTTGGTTGTGTTATGTGTGAATGTGTATTCACTCTCTTCTATCTTATAGATCTGCTTATTTCTTTATGAAATATGTGTTATGTGTGTGTGTGCCTCATCTGTTTTGTGATATATGTGTTGATTAAAGCATGCTATACATGTTTTCTTTAAACTGTGTATACAAATGTATATTTTTATCTACTAATATGTTGGGTAGAACATGGGTAGACAGTTGGTGTGTAATAAACAGATGAGAGGCCTCGTTGTTGTTTGATTGAGTCATCTAGCGGAGTTTAGATGACGACCACTGGCTATTCTAGACAGTCTTGTGGAAACATTAGCAGGTTCGCCACCTGTAGGTGTTAATGAACTTGGGTGTTCATTCGCTGTACTCCATCCCCCTCATGGTTGCCTTATTTGACTTATATTGCTGAGGTACCCCCGAAGCATGTGTTGTCGCCCCGATGAAATATTCTTAGACTAGGTCCCTTATGTTAGTTGAATTAGGGACATTAAAGTAAGAATAACGGGAATGGGTAATTGGGTTATTGTTGGTTGGTGAAAATTAAATATGATATTTATTGTGGGTTGAAAACCCTATATGCTCACCAGGCTCCCAAGCCTGGCCCACTCAGTTTTAAATTGTATTACAAGAAGTGGCGGAAGGGCATGAGATGGATGATCCATCAAGTTGTTTTGTTTACAAGTCAGCATATGTTTATATTTGTTATATGACTTGTAATGTATTCGTTTATGCTTATTGGTCTGTATCGGAACATGACACCCCGAGTTTTGATTATAATGAAAATACATTTCTTTTATGAAATGCTTCGGTAAACATTGTTTTATCATGTTTTGTTTTTGGGAACAAATTCCGCAACTCTTTCAAATCAAAAGGATTTACTCTGAAAATATTTAAAAGCATAAATGAAAATCGGTCTTTTCTGGCCGAGATTTTGGGGATGTCACACTGACCTACCCATGTCAAGCCATTCTGGGGTGCTGACCTACCCGTCGGTCCTAACAACTGACCCTCGGGGACTATTTCACCCCCTACTGCTACTATCACATATATCATAACATAAACTTACTATCAGACATATTTGGGGTGTCCGAACTACCCTTCGGTCCTAGCAACCGAACTTTGGGACTATTCCCTTCCTATTACTACTATCACATATAACATATCATGTCATCATACAAACATACCATCACATACTGTCAGACATATATAGGGTGCCTGAACTACCCTTCGGTCCTAACAACCGAACTCTACTACTATCACATATAAGATATCATGCCAGCATATAACATATCAGGTAGTAGCTAGCCTAGATGATATCACAAAGACAATCATCTAACATACAACTCCTACTGGTGGGCCGGAATTCTGGCCGTAGACCCACCACTACTGGAAGGTAACTCACCTCACACTGCTAAAGTCCTGTAGACACAATCCCACACTGCTGAAGTCCCGCAGACTCAACCACTGCTGCTGGATGACAGATTCCTAAACTGTCAACACCAAAATAACACCCAATTAATAATTGGGTTCCACTACATAACCATAAGTACATTCTTTGGGTAATAACTACATTACCCCTAGCTTGGCTTATTCAAGCCCAAGGCCCAATCCATAGGCCCAAATTCAATTAGAAATAAAAGCCCAACACATGGCCCAATTTTCCAAATTGGGCCTAGGCCTATACATGGCCTTATTCTGAGGCCTAACATCATATAATCATTAAGGCCCAAACTATGGCCCAATTTTCCAAATTGGGCCCAAGCCCCTTACATGGGCCATACCCTAGGCCCATTAAATTATTCTAGTCCAATTGCTTGACTTTGGATGGCCCATTAATAACCCAACCATCAAGGCCCAATGGAATGCCCAATAATAAACCCAAGTGAAATTAGGGTTTCTCATAAAATGATGATTAGGGTTAAGTTTCCTACTTAACCCATTAAGGACTTAATCCATTAAGGACTTAATCCATTAAGTCCAATATTGCTTAGATTAATTTTCGCCATTGATTATTATTTAATATTCCAAGTTATTAAATAATTCTTGTGTGTGTGACCCGAATAATTCTTAAAGTTAGGGTTTCATTGGCATTAGGGTTTTCCAATCCAAATATTAGCCCATTTATCAATTTGTTGGCCTTTTATGTCAATTAGGGCTTTCCTATTAAGCCTACTAAAATATTATTAAGCCCATTAGGGTTTTATTGGATCCATTAGAGTCCATTAAGCTTCATTGGGCCCATTAGAGCTCCTTTGAGCCCATTAGGGTTTCTAGCACCCCAAACGAATCAATCTCACAAGGCAAGCACACCGCTACTCGTCACGGCGGCCGGTGGCGGCAGCCACCACCCTACGGTGGTGGTTTGGGTTTCTTTTCATTATACTTTAGCTAATTATAGCTTACAATACCTTAACCAAGAATAAACACACACACTAACTACATCAACACGCACCCATGGCGGCTTATGGTGGCAATGGCTTTTCCGGCCAACAAGCTACACACAACACATGCTATAGAAAGAACAAACATCCACACTCTTTTCTTGCTTGCAAAAAGGTCCAGCCACCCTCCTGGTGGCGGTTGGCGACGGCGGAAGTACAAAACCACGACAGTGGTGGAGGTGATAGCAACATCTTGCAATAACAGCCACCACCTCATGGTGGTGGCGGCGGTTCTTTTGATTCCCAGCCGAGAAACACACACCTACACGAATATGCTCGGAGGATAAGTTCAACCACCCACCTGGTGGTTCATGACGATGGCAGTGGGTGGAATAGCCGTTGGACGGCGGTGGTGACACGAGATAAGGCAGCGACATCGGGGAGTAGAAGGAGCGGTGACGACGACGCTACCAACAACAACAGCAGCAGCGACACGGCGGAGAGAAATCGCTTGTTTGCATCCTCTTCGGCAACTGGAGCAATCAATGAATCTAATAATGGCTTGGATGTTGGCTTCCGCTCGGAGATTCAAGAGATAGGAGAACGAGGGAGAAAGGAGGCTGAGTCCTAGCCAGAGAACGATAACAAGAACCGCGCCTCCCAACTATGACAACCCTCGCGACGTCGTCCCTGACTTCGGTCTTCGGTCCTCAGCGCAACCCACAACATTACCGGCAGTGGGTGGCGCACCGGTGGTGAGATAGCGACGGCAGCATGCTTGGTCTTAAGGCTCTTGATTTCGCCGGCAAGGAGAGCAGCAACTAAAGGGTGGAGATTGTAAGAACGGTGAAGATGACGGTCGCGTATGGTCCCTAGGGTTAGGGTTCTCTTTGGCATAAATACCCGGCTCATATGAAACATATTCCCATATTGACATAACCGGCCCCTCCTCCTCCCATTCCTTACAAAATGAGTCCTAATTTTACCCTTTTACCCCTCGACATTATAATTCTTTACAATTCAGGTTCAATACTTACTAAACATCCCCTTAGCCCCCAAAATCCCTTCAAATGAAGTCCCAAAAGTTACTATTAAGTCCCTGCCTTCATAAATAATTACGAATCCGATTTGAAACTTACACTTTTAGCCCATGACTTCTAAAAATGTGGCAATTAACTCCTCGAGACCAACCTTTGACATATAATTATCTATTTTAGGGCTACCAGCCATTCATTAATTAATTAATTTATTTATTTAATAAATAAACGGGGCTTTATATTACGCAATAAGGTAATCAGTCTGGTGAAAGTCTAGTAGCAACACTTGAAAATGTTGGAATGGACCTAGGAAACAGAAGAAGAGATGAGGAGTAACTTTCTAAAAATGTAACACCCCATTTTTGCTACTCCCATAGATGGTAATAACAAGCAGTTATTATGAAATACAAAGTAGAAATACATTACTTTTATGCCCAAATAATCATCGTCTTTGTGTATAAAACATCAGTACGATTTTCGTATATATAGAAGCCGTAAATCTGACTTCGTATGAAAAACTTATGCTTCTTCGAAGTTTCGCAATTAAACCAACACGGCTATGTGCGTCATAAAATACAAATAGAATATATATTAATTATTATCCTTAGTGATCTTAACAAGAGTTGTAGTAGTTGTCAAACGGTCAAACCGAGAGCATGCATATAGAGAACGTCCAAATCAGACTTCAATTTAGGAAATTATGATTTTTAGCAGTTCAAGCATAGCAATGTTCAACACAGAAACCAAATTTGAGATTGGTCGATTGTTAGGAAAACCAATCTAAACGAGTGTTGAAGATCTTGTCCATACCTATCCGTCAATATAAAGACAATCGAGAATGGATACCGTATGAGAGAGTTATGATTTTTACACATACTTTAACAGTTTAAGCCTGTGAAAATATAACTTCAAAAATAAAGTCAAAATTAGTCGATGGATACATGTGGATTTAAAACCCTTCAAAAACGAAGCTCGTACGGAGAAGTTATGCAATTTTTAAGAAATCAGATGTGCGAAGCACCTGACACCTCCACCCATCGATCCACATGTGTCACCATAGGGGAGCTGCCAGGTTACTGGCCCTGACCATATGCCCAGCACGCAGGGACCAAGTGTGCGGCGCGCGGCCTCCCTAGGGCTATAAATACATTCGTTTTCTACTTAATTCCTCCAAAACACATCCCATATCGTCTCAAATCCTCAAGAACATTTTAGTATCGGTTTTAATAGTTTTTAGGTGCTTATACCGAAGCCCTACGACATTAGAAATCCAGAGAAATAGAAGTATGCTCAGTATCAGTGTCATGCCCGTAACTTTTCTGCCCTTTTTCTAGGAATCTATGTAAGTGAAGCTATGCTTACTAGGCTTTTTAGAATAATTTATATTCATAATTATAGTTGTTATTAGGAACGTATAAATGCTAGATTCGTTATTAATTCCAAGTTATAATACTTATTGATCTACTTACAAGAGAGGTGTAACGCTCTAAAAATTCCAACCAATTTAAACTTTTTAAAAACAACCCAATTTCTTTAAGTTATTACAAAAAGGTTGTCAATACACATATTATTAGAGAATTCCCAGAACCATATCAAAAAACATAATCATGAGGAGCGGTACGATCACGCCTTTGCCTTGCCACATTCTCCTGAAGTACCTGAAACGTTAAACCACAACTGTAAGCCCGAAAGCTTAGTGAGATACCCCTAAAATACCAACCACATATACCATACACATAACATGTCGAGTTCCTACCTATCTTCATCCAACTCGACGAGTCCACCCATGCAACTCGCCGAGTATCTCCAGCTCTTAACCCATGCAGTGGCTTTCAAAGCCATATTGGGGCTCAAATCCAAAGATCTATCCTTCATCAAGCTATCCCACACATAAAGTTGCAAACTTTACGTGATATCAAGGAGATATAAACTCAAAACACACTAGGGCTTGGGTTTAGACAAAAGGGGCTTCACCAATCATCCAAGGACTGAAACATTATGCACTTAGGACTCAAAAGAGGTTCAGATCTAAAGTTTCAGCTTCAGATCTAGCTTTTTTAACATTTCCCTTAACCAAGGAAAACCCTAGCCTCCACATATGAATGATTCTAGAAGAAAAGGTCAAGGTAACAGCTTAATACCTCACAAATGTGTCCCAAACTGGTGTGGGTTCTGGATCCACACGAAATCCTTGATGGTTGCCTCTTGCTCTTCAAGTCTCCTCCACCAAATTCACTTCTCAAAGCTCCAAACACTCTCCAAGCTCTCACTAACGGCTATTAGGGTTTCTGGGACTCAAAGTGAATGTAGAGAGGCTGAAGAGAGGGTATTATGTTCTTTATATATGGTACAAACACTGGATTAGGGTTTTTCTCATTCCAACACCAACTCGCCGAGTCTAGCCTCCGACTCGCCGAGTTGGTCACTTAACGCGTGACCAAAATCGGGACTCGACTCGCCGAGTCTATCCATCGACTCGCCAAGTCGGCCTTCCTCATTTACATTAAGAACCCTAAACTTGCACTTCTGAACTCGGGGTGTTAAAATTCTTCCCCACTTAAATTAGGCTTCGTCCTCGAAGCCTGCTGCGGCACACAATTCCCGATAATACCCCCACAATGCACCTCCTGGTATCGACCGACCCAGGTTCCTCCGATCGCTGCTATCGAACCTCTATAAAGTCCAACTCTTCTCTCCCAGAGTTTCAAAAACTGATTCAAGCTAGCCACCAGCTTCTTTCTCTGTTAACAACCCTCATTAACCAATGATCGCCCAATGATACTTCCATCGCCCCAAATCGCAACAATCACTTGAACCTTACCAAGCTAGACATCACCCTGGACCACTGGGTCCTGACCTGGTACCAAGTTGCCATGCCTTTCCTCAACTGGCATATTCTTTATCGAATTCACTTATGGGACTCATCCTGCTTTCCTTTCTGAAACCAACTCGTTTCTTTCCGAGCTGATAGGATGGCACATCCTTCAGCTCCTGAGCAACTCCCATGAACTCTCCCTTGCAGACACATATGCATGTCGAACCTGCTCTAACATCCTCGGGCTGGAAACCCGACCCACTAACGATACCTTCACACATCCCCATGAAGAATTACCGCTACATACATAACTTCCTGATCACAACCATACTGTAAAATCCAAGGTTCCATCCATGCATCCCCTCCGAACTCTTTTGGTTCTACACTACTGGAAATCCTTCCGCAACCTCAACAGACACCCAACCAAGATGTGTTCCCATACCACTGGTACCATCCCTGTACTTACTACCAATAGCTGAAGTATTGTAGATAATCCACTTACTCCACTTCCTCCTCTTTTGGAGTACCCACGCTCCTTCCGGAGCTACATGTATTTCCTTCCCAGGAAATCCACTCAACAACCCTTACTGCACCTGCACGTGCCACTGAGCTAAACTTTACTCTACCTTATCCATGTAGAGCACCTGCCATTCTTGAACTTCCATAAACTCTGATTATGCTTGCAAGGACTCTTGGGTCCATGCACTGCCTTCCACTAACATGATCAATACTTGGGGCCGGACCATATCAATTATTATCCAATGGTGACGCCTTTTCTCACTCTCCTCGAACCGGTCCACTAACACATACAGAGTCTTCAGCATGGCTGGACCGCCTTACCAGGCCTTCAGCCTATCTAGACCACTCTCGGAACCTTCAGCATGTCTGGACCGCCCTCCTGGGCCTTAAGCCTGTCTGGACCGTTCCCCGAGCCGTCGGCCTGACTGGTACGCCCACAAGCCTTCAGTCTGTCCGGACCGCTCGAAACTGTCTTACTTCACCCTGAACCATTCCTTCCGGAAATCTCTCCCGTACATACTGTTCTAGTCCACTTGGGGTTCTGAACTCTAATTACATTCCTTATACTCGAACCCCGGCCTATCCCTAGGCCCAACCTTCGTCTATATCCCGCCCCACCCGTCTGCCACCTACTCATGCCAGCCCACACTCTTGGCTGACTGAAACAGTGCTGAATCCCAAACAGCTAATCAACCTCAAATACTTGTCGATCCTCCTGAGAATTTTCCAATTCTCCCCACTTAGAGCACTGACTACCAACCACCAGTGACCCAACCGGCATCACTTACTCAACAAATTCTCTCATACTTGAACTGGTTCTAAACGAGTAACCTCCACAAAACCACGTTCCGACATCGCGGATCTCGAATTCTAAGGGAGTTCAACTCCCCGTTGAACACTTCTCAAAACACAATTGCTATACCTGACAACAAGACCATACAACCAATTTCTGACCATCAATTCCTTGGACGCTATCTATTTCCAATCCCCTAACTACCGACCCCTCAATAATACCAAAAACCCGAAAGACCGAACGAATACAATACCATGAATTAAACGAACGAGACTAGCAGATATAATACTCCATAACAACCATAAGATAACAAGATATCAAGAAGGAAACATACCCGCAGCTGAATCCGACTCTACCCTGACCTCCTCTGCTATAAACTGAAAAGCACGCCCATGGGCCCTCGGGGGCTCTGCACCACCCTGACCTCCACCCGTAATCCTCAAAGTGGCCGGTGCTGGAGCCTGCACTGGTCCTGCACTAAGGTGTGGACAGTTGGCCCTCATGTGACCAACCTGATGGCACTGATAACAAATCCTCATATCCTGAACTGGGGCTGACTCACGGCAATCCCTTGCAAAATGCCCCTCTCTCCCGAACTTGCGGCACACACCACCGGACCTACAAACTCCGGTGTGACCCTTCCCGCACGTCTCACAAGTGCGGCTGCTCTGATATCCCAACCTAGAATCAACGGTCTAGGACCGTTTCGGCGACGGCTGCAACTGCGCCGGGGCCTGTCTCTGCTCTCTCAACTGCAACTCAATCTCCAACTCACGCCGCCGAGCGGCCTCCTGCAACTCCAGCAAGGTCTTACACCTCTGCGTAGACACAAACTGCATGATATCCCTCTTGAGCATACTCAAATATCGGGACATCTGAGCCTGGTCCAAAGCAAACTCCGGGCAAAATGTGACATCCCCAATTTTCACGGCCAAAAAAGACCGATTTTGTTTATGCTTTATCAAAATCAGAGTACTTCTTTTCATAAAAGTGTTGCGGAATTTGTTCCCAGAAAAACACGATAAATACGTTATTAAAAACATATTCGAAGAAACGTATTTTATTCATTTTAAAACATTTGGGATGTCATTTTCAATAAAGAAACATAAGCATAAACAGAACTTACATTTATTTACACTAGTGATCTACATCACGTTAATCTCTCAGTGTAATGTGACTTCATATCAACACCTGTGATATAAATAAATTGAGTGGGTCAGGTTGGGAAACCTGGTGAGTACATAGGGTTTTCAACCCACAATAATATAATTATTATGTTTAAACAATCAATCAATCAACCCAATTACCCATCCGCATTATTTCTTTACTCTTAAGGATTTAACCTAAGAGTCATCTAAAACCTAGTACCAATACCACTAGGGTTTAGTCTAACGATAACCGCAACAAATTAATTAGTCCAACTATTATTAAGCGTTAATAACACTCAATATAACTCATAATAATAGCCAAAATAATTATTTTAAGGACCTAATAATATTCCTATAATTATTTGAAAGCTATATTAAAAATTGCGTAAGCGTAGCACACTTACAGTGAATTTTATCGAAAACCGGAACTTAATCGGAGCAGCGTTTCGAAACCGAAAGGTTCTTTTTCTCAGGACTCCGGGAGCCTCGGGTCTTCCTTTAGGTGCTAGGTATTTTTTCTAGGGCTTAGGGAGGTTTGGACCTCTAGAGAGAGAAATTAGTGAGAGAAAGAAGAGGTTTTGGAGTGAAGAACAATGGCAGCCTCGCACATCTATTTATAGGGCTCAGCTCCTCGGTTACGCTGGGCGTTCGGACTTAGCTACGCTGGGCGTAATGCTCGGATAAGGGTGCCAACGAGCCTCCGGCTGTCTCGCATTCGGAAGGGATAAGAACCGAAGTACGCTGGGCGTACCCGGCCACGGACGAGGGGTGTAGATGCGAGGCGACGTGTCATCATCCGAAGTGACTTCGTGCTCAGCAAGCAACGGCCCTGATTGAGCCACGTCACCACCTCGTAACAGATTTCGCAAATTCATACTCCGAATTCTAAAAATCATAACTTTCGCATACGAGCTCTGTTTTTGACGTTCTTTATATCCACGTGAAGGTGGGAACGTACTCTACAACTTTCGTTTAGACTCTATCGGCTAATTTTGGCTCGATTTTAAATTTTATATTATTAACAGGCCGGGACAGGATTGGTCCGTTAAATTCTCATAACTTCTTCATCCAACGTCCGTTTTCGCCCATCTTTTTCTCGCTACGCTACTCTTAACGAGATCTTCGATTCTCATTTAGGTCGTGTCGGCCAAAAACCTCTCGATCTAATATTCGAACTTAGGGTTGTACACTGCTAGTCCAAAACTTCGAAAAATCATAACTTCTTCATACGAAGTCAGATTTGGGCGTTCTTTTTATCGAAGTTCTTAGTTTAACATATTCAACAACTTTCGTTTATATCGTTAAGGCTAAAAATCGCTCTATCGTAAATTCACTATTTACGCTTCCCGGTGCCGTGTCGGTTCCGTCGCGAAACTTCGACGGGTCATAACTTCTTCGTTATAACTCGAATTTCGGCGTTCTTTATATGTACGGAAACCTTGTGAAATATTCTACAACTTGGTTAAGATCATTTATTCTAAATAATCTTTTCTCAAAAAGTCATTTTCGACCCCTATTACCTCTAATTTGGCTAGCCTGGATCTACGAGCGTTACACAAAACATCGCCCTCTTAGTGAACATCCTGGTGATCTCCGTCACCGACTCTGAATCCTGCTTCAGCTCCAGAAACTCCTGAGCCAACCTCTCTCTCACAACTCGTGGAACATAGCGAGTGTTGAACATCTCCCGAAATTGATCCCAAGAAACCGCAGCCCGATGTGTATCCGAATATGACCCCGTAGTCAACCTCCACCAATCCTTCGCCCCGAGCCTCAACGGGTTCAGAGCACACCTCACCCTCTGATCAGCAGGGAATGAACATGTGAAGAAACATCCCTCCACATCTAACAACCATCGCATAGCAACAATCGGATCCTGAACTCCATCAAAAGTAAGGCGTTTCGTATTCTCGAAATCGCGATACTAAAAACCTCTACTGGCTCCTCCCCCTGCCGCTGCTATAGCCGTTGTAGCCGCCGTAGCATCCGCCTCTGTAAGAGCTGCATAACGCTCATCAAAATACTCTACCATGGCGGTCTTGATCGACGCAAACAGTTCTGGCAACTCGGCCCGGAACATAGCAACAACCTCATCATGCAGGATCTCACGAATCCTAGCATCCAACTCGTCTGTGCTCATCTGACCGATAACCTCGGGTGGTGCCGATCCACCTTGACCACCCCCTCCTGCTCCCGATCCTGACCCGGATCCGCTCCCAGCATGCCTCGTAACCACCATACTGAAATTACTTCAAAACATCAGATGCTTCGCACTAACCCGGGAACCAACTCCCAACCCAGCCCTAAGGGTTGTGACTTCCTTGATACGCATATGGGTCATGTGCTTTCAGTAGTACGGGGCCATACTACCTTCCACACCTACCCATATTTATATCAAGTATCACCATAACACCCTAGGATAGCAGGCATCGCAATCAGGCAACTCAATCATGCACTTCCTGAAGATCCCTAGCCTAACACTAGCATGCTATTCTAACATATCTCATAACAAATAACTTGTATGGTATTTTGGGGTTACTTACTGGCTCCGGCTGATCGTACCTCCGCGTCCTCCTTTACTTATTTTTGAAAACTATTTTAAATTCTCTTTTGAAAACTCTCCTTGATTTGAGACTGGATTCACACGAATGTTCCTCTAATTCACTCAAACCAAGGCTCTGATACCAACTTGTAACGCTCTAAAATTCCAACCAATTTAAACTTTTCAAAAACAACCCAATTTCATTAAGTTATTACAAAAAGGTTTTCAATACACTTATTATCAGAGAATTCCCAGAACCATATCATAAAAAATAATCATGAGGAGCAGTACTATCACGCCTTTGCCTTGCCATGGTCTCCTGAAGTACTTGAAACGTTAAACCACAAATGTAAGCCCGAAAGCTTAGTGAGATACCCCCAAAATACCAACCACATATACCATTCACATAACATGTCATATCATAACAGAACAGAACAACCATGCACTTCTAGTCTACTATGTGACTGGTCCGCCGCACTGGGCCTACAGTCCACCTGGTCCACCGCAGTGTGGTTGGTCCGCCCGCACCGGGCCTTTAACCCACCTGGTCCACTATCTGAGTCTACAATATGACTGGTCCATCCGTACCGGGCCTTCAGTCGGCTTGGTCCACTCTCTGAGCCTCGGCACATCTGGTCCACCCTCGTGGGGCCTACAACCTATCCGGACCGCTCGCTAGGCCTTCGAAATATCCGGTCCACGCTGGGTATTTTGGCCTACAGCACAAAGCAGGACCCGCCTCAACCCAACCCCAGTCAACTAACCATGTGCACATAAACATATAATCATATAACAATTAATCACCAATCAACTGATCTAGCAGATCACATACATAGCATACTCTAACCAGGATACCGACCTAACCGGTCACTAACATAGCATCATCCTATATTCCAGGATTCCGACCTTAACCAGGTCTCTAACATATACCATCCTAACTACCAGGATGCAAACATATAGCAAAGTAGTAACATTACAACTACCCGGGTTTCCATCCGATTAAGGGTCGGCCTTGGTTTTTTAGACCCTGTCGATATAGTAAGGATAACTCACCTTGCAACTGCTGACTGAAAAGATAAGATTACGCTGCTCCAACCTCCGACACGAACTCCACCACTGAACAATACCAAAAGACTGAACTCAATAAATACCAATAATTACCAAAATACCCCTGGAAGTCAACTGGTCAACTCTTGGTCAAAGTCAAATTCCTGGTCAAAGTCAACCATCCTGACTGACTCAACTCGTCAAGTCAACCCGCTGACTCGTCGAGTCCCTATACTCAGAAACTCCCAATCAACGACTTAACTCGCCGAGTCACCCCAAGACTTGTCGAGTCCAACAAACTCTGAGTCCTTTCTCGCTCAACTCACTGAGTCGTCCCTCGACTCACCGATTCTCAGCTCAACCAAAAAGGTTAGGATTTCACGACCAGACTCGCCGAGTCCAAGAACAGGCTCGCCGAGTCCAAGGCAACATTCAACATACTTGCCGAGTTGTTCTTCCCACTAGTCGAGTTCCTGCCTATCTTCATCTAACTCGCCGAGTCCACCCATGCCACTCGCCGAGTATCTCCAACTCTTAACCCATGCAGTGGCTTTCAAAGCCATGCTGGGGCTAAAATCCAAAGATCTATCCTTCATCAAGTTATCCCTTACATAAAGTTGCAAACTTTACGTGATATCAAGGAGATATAAACTCAAAACACACTAGGGCTTGGGTTTAGACAAAAGGGGCTTCACCAATCATCAAAGGACTGAAACTTTATGCACTTAGGACTCAAAAGAGGTTCAGATCTGAAGTTTCAGCTTCAAATCTAGCTTCTTTAACATTTCCCTTAACCAAGGAAAACCCTAGCCTCCACATATGAATGATTCTAGAAGAAAAGGTCAAGGTAACAACTTAATACCTCACGAATGTGTCCCAAACTGGAGTGGGTTCTGGATCCACACGAAATCCTTGATGGTTGCCTCTTGCTCTTCAAATTCACTTCTCAAAGCTCCAAACACTCTCCAAGCTCTCACTCACAACTATTAGGGTTTATGGGACTCAAAGGGAATGTAAAGAGGCTGAAGAGAGGGTATTATGTTCTTTATATATGGCACAAACTCCGGATTAGGGTTTTTCTTATTCCAGCACCAACTCGCCGAGTCCAGCCTCCGACTCGCTGAGTTAGTCACTTAACGCGTGACCAGAATCGCGACTCGACTCGCCGAGTCTATCCATCGACCCGTCGAGTCGGCCTTCATCATTTACACTAAGAACCCTGAACTTGCACTTCTGAACTCGGGGTGTTACAAGAGGTGTCTAGAATGGTCATGTTGGCTTGGTTATTGGATTTCACAAAAGCTATATGCCGAAATGGCCTTGCCTCGCAACTGTCTTGCCTGACTGATCCTTATTTGATAGAGCTATCAAAATTTTATTGGTTTTTGTGATAGGTCTAAGCTACATTACCATATTGCCCTAGGGACTAGTAAGCTCTAGTATTATAGGTTAACACCGTTAGGCACATACTCACCAATTAGATCACTCGGTTAGCTGTTAACCATCTAAGAAACTGTCAAGGTGAGTTCTTCTCACTATGTTGTATACTCCAGTATGTATCCCTTGTATACTCCATCCTTATGCTGAAGACCAATAGACTCGGGTGGACTAGTTTAATGCTAAAGGCCAATGGAAAGCGGACCAACTACATGCTACAGGCTATATAGGGTGGACTAGCATATAGCCGAAGGCCAAGGTACGAACCAACTATTAAGTTAAAGGTCATTATGTGTACGTATTATATATATGTCGTGGTATGTGGTATTTTGAGGGAATTCACTAAGTATCGGCTTACAGTTGTTGAATAACTGTTTTGCAGGTTGTTCTTCGGATCGAGAAAAAGCTCCCGCATGATTGTACTTGCATCAAAGGCAATAAATAATATTTAAGACTTCCACTAAGTCTCACTTTTATAATTAAATATGTAATATAACATCTGTAAGACTTATAATGTGAATATCGGGATGTGACATTACTAAGGTAAGCATTTATTCAAAAATTCAAAAATATAAATGCACGTCTATGATGACGCTTTATTTACTTGTAGAGGGGTGTCACATTTTTCTCGAACTCTCTCTTTCTTTATATTATTGAATGGTTTGGATCAAGATGATTGTTAAACCAACCCACAAGATCCTCATGAGCCTCTTCGGCAGATCTCACCTCTTCTGCATCTTCATCTTTATATCGAACCGTCCAACCATGCGATACACCACCATATATCTTCACAAAGTGATCCACCTGCATAGCCATAGTAGTTAACCATACCAGAAAAAATTAATATCTCCTTTGCTACTTGTTCAGATATATGGCCTAATTTAACAAGGCAAATTAGGTTTTTCAATACATGCTAGCATGTATTGAACCAGAACTACGACTTGGATTCATGTCAATGGGAAATAATGGCAAACTTTGTCCCCCAATCCCCCAAAAAATAAAAATTGAAAGGTGGAAGACATAGTGTACACTTCACAATGCCTAGAAGAAATTAATTACCTCTAGTTTTGCTTGTAAAGCAAGCTCAAATTCTTTGACAAGCTCCGGTGGAGATTTATTGTCAATCTCAGCATCGAGTATGGCAGTAGGAACCTTAACCCCTAAAAATCATAATAGAAATTACAAAAAATAATTTCTTAGCTTAAATTTGATAAATTCAAACATGGACCCCTATCTAGAAATTAAGTAGTAATTATGAAGAGTTATTGAATAAAATTAAAACCAACCCTTGATATCATCTAAAGTGACAAATGAAGGATGCAAGAGAGCAGCAACTTGTATATCATCCTCCTTTGCTAACTCTACAGCTACCTTGCCTATTAATTAGATCAGGTTAATGCAATTAAATCAACAAATTATAATTAACATAATAGCATTAGGTCCTTACTTAATAAATGACAGAACACTACGTTGTTCTGATGTCAATGAGACAAAAAAAAAAAAAAAGAATTCAAGTCCCACCCAAAATGAAAATAAGACTAGGCATCACTATCATTATCTCGTATGTGTAAAAGACATTATTGCCTTTCCTCTTCCACATCTTTGAATATAACCTTTGAAAGATTGTCATTTTTGGTGTAAATAAACTTTATTCTTACCACCCCAACAAAATCCTGCAGCGCCAATTTTAGTTATACCCATCTCTTTAAGAGCTTTAATAACCAGTTTGGCGGGCTCAACTGCTTCTACCTAAAATAGATATGGAAAAAGAAAAGAAAAGAAAAGAAGGAATAGTGTTTTTTTTCAAGTTTAGAGGAAATATTGCTTTTAAGAGAATTGGATATTTATGATGGAGGAATAATAAAATTTAATAACCAACCGGTCCATGATTCTTTAGCCAATCTGAAATCGGAGTTTCAGGAGTTATGGGGTCTCCATGAAAGAAGTCAGGCGCAACTACGTAATATCCAGCAGAGGCAACTTTGTCGGCAAGTTTCCTACAAATTTAGATCAACAAATTGAAGGGTTATATGCCCAAAAAAAAACAGCGTATATCCATTAATTCGTATATTTATACAGCATCTTAATTCATTGCATTAAAAATCTATCCAATATAATAGTAATATCAATATATCATTCAAATGAAAATCAATTTTTACCAATATAAATGACGATTTTCAAAATATAATGCATGATAAAGATAAAATAAAAATAAAAACTGGAAGTACCTTAATAATAACAAACAAAATGGAACTACAAGTCTACAACGTCCCAATAACAAGAAATCAAAATGGGATGCTATAATTCACTGATAAATAAAAATAAAATTACTTTCTGTTTTTAGCATTTAACCTTAAAGTAAACCACAAACAAAGGAGTATTTTAATATAAGGTGTTGTTCTTGCTACAAAGCATACCTGAATTTCGAAACTCCATAGCCTGCACAAAAAGTACCAGACACAAACAAATTAGAGCAAGCTGACGTTCATACAAACTATTTTGGACTTGCAGAATCATAAAACCAAAAGGTAGGATTCGTACATACTTAACATGTTGCAATCAAATTCACTTTGCAAAAGTATGTTAATAAATTAGCTTCTTGATAAGTAAATTATTTGCGGAATTTCACCTAATTTTGGAAACACCAACTAGCAGACTTGGTTGATCAGAAAGAAAATTACAACTAGAGTTGAGTTGAGTACCATGTATATTAGAAATAAAAAGAAGTGCGACTTTTGAATCAGCATTCCCGGAAACATAAGAATTGAGGGAGGCAATCTGCAAAACATTGTTGGATTCACCGCCGGAGACCAATGCAGGAGGGTTCACGAGGCACTCCGAGCCAGACATTGTGTATAATGAAGTAGCTTGTGGAATATGCGTAGTTTTAGGGTATTTTGTAATGGAGGGGTTGGTAGCTTGCTGCACTCTGGTACCCTGGGGTTTCTAAGGTACTACAAATCATACACATAAGATTTGAGACTTTGCACATTGATACCCATAGTATCTAGTTTTAGGGTTTTTACCTATTTGGTGTTGGGTGATTCTTTGCATGTTTATTAATGGAATGCGTAGAGTATACAACTCCCTTGTTTTCGGCTTAATGACAATAAGTAACCAATAAAGAACGTGATAGAAGATGTGTTAGGTGTTACACTCGAGATCAATGATGTCGGTCTTTTCGAAATATAGAACACAAAGTCAAATGGGTCCAACAAAGACACGAGGCGTAAAAGATTGTATCATTACATGAATTATTTAGAGCAACACAAGAGAGTATTTGATGCTTAGAATTAGACTAAAGCATTAGAGCTAAATTAACATATTGTTACCATTAATTTTCATATGTACCGGGAACAAATAATTAAAGGCCAAATGCCATAAAAGTTTCTATATTTCTCAAAAATATTCGGTTTTACCCTAAGTTATTTTTAATGTCTATTAATGCTCTCATATTTGTTAAAAAAAATGTCTGGTTTTATCTGTGATAACAGGTTTTCAAAGTTAATATTAAGTTTGTTTTTATTTCCACTAATACCCTCATATTTGCCAATAAATACATTTCAGCATGAATACATATAAGATATAAGATGAATAAAATAAATAAAATGTAAAAAAATTATAAACTTAAGGATAACATAAAATAATAATAATAACAATAATAATAATAATTGTAAACTTAAAAATTTTCTTAAGAGTTATTATCATAGTAACCTAAAAAAGCTTTTATCACAACTAAAAAAAAGTAAAAACATATATTTTTAGAGTTAATATCATGATAACCTGAAAAACTGTGATAAGTAAAAATTTAAAAATATATGTTTTTTTGGCAAATACAAGGACATTAATTTACGATATATTTAAATATTTTTTACAAATATGAAAGGATTTATGAGATTTGGCCCTAATTAAATGATAACATCATACTAGTTTTCGTTTCGGTCATTAAATGTGATCATATAGTCATATACGTATTAAGTTTACCTGTTTTTGTTTACTTTAAATGTATGCGATTGTTATTGCATCAATGAAATTATTAAGTGCTTATAAATTTAATCTTTTAGTTATTGTTTAATTCAATAAAGTCGGTATCACATTATTATATATAACTAGTTTATAACCCGTGGGAACCAAGGTTATAAAATTAATTAAACTTTAATAGTAAAAACTCAGAATTATTTATCATTTATTTTAAATAAATTGTCAATTAAGTGATTATTTTTAGTTATATATAAAATTATAATTATTGATTTAAATAAATATATAAAATTATATCAATTTATAAGTCGTATTAACTTTATTTTAATTTTTATTCTAATGTTATTAATTTAATATAATTAGAATGAGAAATTTAAAATTTAAAATTTAAAATTTAAAATGAAGAATTAATATGTAACATTATTATATATAATTATTACATTAATAACATCAATAACTGTATGTATGCTCTATGATAAACAAGAACCGAAAGATATCTTTTATCTTTTCCAACAACAATAATTTTATACAAAAGCGAGTAGCTAGAGTTACATAAAGGTCAAACATTTCCGAAACAGATTAACTACACAATTCTATCATTTAATAGAGTATTTGGGTTTATCTTATAAGAAGCTTTTATTTAGCCTTTTAGTATTTGGGTTTATCTTATAAGAAGCTTTTATTTAGCCTTTTAGCTATGTAGTTAATCTTAAATACCTTTCATATTTATAGTTGTTTTTTAATTAACTTTTCCTTTTAATAATAAACTATAGCCGTTTTTTTGTTTGTGTTCATCAATTTACATGTTATCAAAGTTTTATTCCATACACGACTATTGATTTGATGACTGTAGAAGACTTTATAGCAAGCACCACTATCTTGTATCAAGCTTTTTATATTCGATCTTGTTTTTTTGTTGGTTGTGTTTTCCGATTTCGTTAGTATTTAATTCTTGTTGTCGTCGTTTGTTAGTATTTAATTCTTGTTGTCGTCGTTTGTTACAGGTTTAGTACTTGTTTCTAGGTGCTACCTATAAGTTTTTTCTCGATTATTGGCAATATGACTCTAAAAGATGATTATCTTTTGTCAGTTAATACTTAACTTGATGGAAAGAGTATGCCTAATGTTATATAGTTATTCAATGAAGAAATATTTACGTGGTAAACAAATATAGGGTATTACTGTCGGTGTAAAAGGAAAACCGCCGGATAAGAAAGTCACTAATTATGCAACGTTACTTAATATGTGGGAGATTAATAATTCTAAGATGCACAATCGCGCCTTCGTCTTCCCGCGATTCTCTAATGTACCTGAAACATAATCCAAAAATGTAAGCTCCAAGCTTAGTGATTTCCCACAAAATACCAACACACAACAAATAACACATAAACAATAACAACGTGCAATGGGTCCATAGCTAACATACTGGATTACCCATGAGCCCACACTATAAGTCTGCCTTGCCCTCGGCCCACAACTTATGTTTCGCATGCTCCGCGACCAAATCAGTCCTCGGACTAAATACTACTAAGCCCTCAGTACGAGTCTAGCATGCCCTTCTCGGCCATCAGCTCGTATCTAGAATGCTCATGAGCCTTCAGTATGAGTCTAACATGCCCTCCCGGGCCTCATCTCGTATCTAGATTGCTCTAGGGTTTGTTGGCTACCGCACGAAGCAGTACAACCTCAACCCAATCCACACAATATGTTGACATATAAGAGATATTAACATATATAGGTCATCAGATAGTATCACAAGCTTAGTGATTTCCCACAAAATACCAACACACAACAAATAACACATAAACAATAACAACGTGCAATGGGTCCATAGCTAACATACTGGATTACCCATGAGCCCACACTATAAGTCTGCCTTGCCCTCGGCCCACAACTTATGTTTCGCATGCTCCGCGACCAAATCAGTCCTCGGACTAAATACTACTAAGCCCTCAGTACGAGTCTAGCATGCCCTTCTCGGCCATCAGCTCGTATCTAGAATGCTCATGAGCCTTCAGTATGAGTCTAACATGCCCTCCCGGGCCTCATCTCGTATCTAGATTGCTCTAGGGTTTGTTGGCTACCGCACGAAGCAGTACAACCTCAACCCAATCCACACAATAAGTTGACATATAAGAGATATTAACATATATAGGTCATCAGA